>NC_050480.2:56155140-56891709 GCF_012460135.2 Molothrus ater | reverse complement strand
TAAAGTTTTTTGGCAACTGTACCCAAGAAGAAACTTCACCACAGAACTCCATGGGGACTTCCCACCTATCAGAGCACAAGTTCTTATTTTTTCTTTTACCCATTATGGATTACTGGACATAAATCCTCCAAAGCAGTTTTTTCCCCACCACGGCACAACAGCAAATACATGTTTTTGAAGCAGTCCATCTTAAAAGGAAACCTGCTGATTGTGCTATCTACGTGCAAATTATTTCCACTTGCCAGTAACAAAATGAAAGCAGCTGAAGTAATTTGCATCCAAAATGAGACTGCATGTCTCTCCATAGGACTCTCAAATATTCCTCTAGTCATAGACACACAACAAAGCCAGAGAAAAAGGGAAAAAAACCAACAATAACAAAAATCACTCATCAGAGTAGCTAAATTCCCTCCAAAAGCTACACAATAGTGCCTTGATTCTGCAATAAGGGTGGTCATCTGACAAAACCACAAACCAATTTTTGCCACCTTCATGGGTTATTCTTGCAAGCCAACCTACATTTTCCCCCCTTTTTTCATCATTTAAAAATATCATATTGCGTATTATATCATATCCCAGATTCTGCCAGGTGGAGAGCCCATTCTCTCCAGCGATCCAACCTCTGCCCGTAGTGCTACATTCACCCTGCTACACTGGTGCTTCCACAGTGACACTGATTGAAATAATGTGTTCTTGTATGCACTCCGCATATTCTGGCTAAATAATTAAGAAATTAAGACTGGCGAGATATTGGTGCTATATTAAATTCACGGATGAAACTGGAGCAGAAAAATGTCATGACATGAATAATGGTGCCATTTGCACGTGCTAAGTTTCCCAAAGCTTTCTTAACTCACCTGTAAGCAACCGAATAGCTCATGGTGATACTTTTAGCAAGGAGCCAACTCTCAAGTGACATCCCTTCCAAACCAACACCACTTTGTGTTTTTCAGACTAGACCGACCACAGGCGCCTTGCAGAGCGCAAGCCTACCCATCCTCTCGCCCGCAGATTTCCTGTATCTGCAGAGACCCACACAGAGAGGTCCTGCAGGCAGCGGCCCCTCAGGCTCCCAGCCCTGCTGCGCCTTCGCCACGGACCAGCCTCGGCCTCACGCCGGGGACACGGCCGCCACTTCCCCCGGAGATTCCCCCCGGAGATCCCCGAAGGCCTGACCCTTCCCGGGACGGGCGAGCAATAGCCCGGGGGACCGTGCCCGCGCTGCCGAGTCCCGGTGCTGCGCTCCGCGGAGGGCAGGAGCGGCACGGGCACCAAGATACACCGCCCCTCCCTCCCCGTACCCCCCGGTACAGCCCTTCCCCAGCCGCCCCATCGCGTCCCAGCGGCCGCCTACCTGCACAGGTCCTGGTAGGAGTCGGGGAGCGCGGCGGCGGCAGCCGCGGCGACGGGCGGGAGCAGCGCCAGGAGGGCGCCGAGCAGCAGCGAGGCCATGGGCGCCATGGGCCGGGCTGCCCCGGGACGTCAGGCGCCGCCGCGTCATGTGACCGCCGAGCGCCCCGGCCATGTGACCGCCGCCGTGCGCGGACAGGACACGGCGCTCATGTGAGGCGCGCCCCCTCCCCCCGGGCCGCGCGGCGACGGGGGGACACCGCGACAGCGGGGACACCGCGACAGCGGGGACACCGCGACAGGGGGGACACCGCGACAGGGGGACACGGCGACAGCGGGGACACGGCGACAGCGGGGCACGGCGACAGCGGGACACCCGTGTCCTCGGGGCTGCTGTCCGGCCGGCTGAGGAGCGCAGGGGCCCGGCCGGTGGGGCGCGCCGCCAGCGGGTTGCAGCGTCCCGGAGCGAGTCCCGCTGAGGGCAACAAAGGTGAAGGGACTCGAGCAAGTCTTAACAAGGACAGGCTAGGGGAGCTGGGCCTGGAGAAGGGATCTCGTCAATGTCTGTAAGTGTGTTAAGGGGGAGTGCCGAGAGGGTGTTCCAGGCTCTCCTTGTGGTGCCCAACAGTAGGACAAGAGGCTGAAACTGATTCACAGGAAGATCCCGCTGAACACCAGGAAGAACTTCTTTACTGTGCGAGTAACCACGCACTGGAACAGGTCGCCCAGAGAGAGTGTGGAGTCTCCCTCCCTGGAGATTCCCTCACTGGAATCACCTGTACGCATTCCTGTGCCATGGGCTCTGGGACCACCCTGCTTGAGCAGGGAGGTTGGACCAGATGACCCACTGTGGTCCCTTCTGACCTGAACCACTCTGTGATTCTGTGGCTTGGTGCTTGAGTCAAAGAAATGCTGTTTAGGAAACGTTAAGTGAGGTTTTAAATAAGTTATTCAAAATGTACAGCAAAATCTTGTGAGAGATCAGGAGACAAAACCCATTAGGGACAAAGGCTGAGGAGGCAATGACAGTGGTTAGTTGTCTGGCTGCAAGAATTATTACTGCAGCAGGGATGCTGGTGTGGTGTGGAAATTGCCCCCATTTCAGCAGAGGGCAGGAGGGGAGGCTTGCACAAGGCAGCCACAGCCTTGTCAGCAGGAAGTGAAACACACACTGTCCTACCTCCACTGCCTCCTGGCCTACAGAGAAAAGTGACCCAGCCTGGAGCTTGCCTAATTATCTCCAGAATTTAGCAAATTTTAACTGCAATGTAAAGATTCAAGAAGGAATTCATTAGTAAATTTTTATGGAAGTGCAGTTAAGAAGAAAAGCACCTTTGAGAGTGGTAAGTGGCATAAGGGTGGGAGAGAGAAAGAAAACTAAAAGTTACACTCATTAAACAGACAGCTGTCTTCTGTGAAGAAATCCTGTTCTCTAATAATGAATACGTTCCAAAAGCCGTTTGCACAAAAAAAAAAAAACACCCAAAAAAGGCCTAAGACTGAAATAGTTTTTCTTGCTCCATTCCCTAGCATCCATGAGAATGAGGCAGCACTGAAGATCTGCCTCTCAGGCAGTTCAGCATGGTTCCAGGCTGCTGTGATCTCCTTCTCCTCTCTTTTCTCTCAGATAGAGCCCAGCTCTCTGGTAGCATTAGCTCTGCAGCAGGGCAGGCAGCTGCCTGAAGGTGCTGCCCTGGCTGAAAGCTGGCACACTATTCTGATTGTTTTGTGCAGGTTTGCAGCTGAACCTCTCACCTGACTTGCTAGGCTCACTGCATATCTGCACAAACACCAGCAGCAGCTCCAGAAGGGGCAGAGGAACTGCAGAAAAAGAACTATTAAAAGGGACTGAGTAAATGCTATTGTCCTCTGCAGTTTTCTACTGCAATATAATGGATTATTGTCAATTCTTTGTCTTTTATTTTAGCCTTCAGTGGATTCCTGAAAGTTCTAAATCTGATTACCCAAGAATCCCTGTTGTCTGCTTTTAAGACTCCAGCCTGTATAAAGAGAAGCTTGATGATACCAACTCAAAGGCTCAAAAAGACAAAACAAAAGCAGTTGACAAAAAGAATACCAAGTTTGTTAATTTCTGGGGTTATGTTTCTTAAACTTTGCTGCTTTGCTGGCAGGACTAGCATCACTCACTTTCCACAGAGCAGTGCAAATAGAAGAGACTTGGTGGAAATCCTGTCTCTGCTTACCAACTTGAATTAAAAATGTATCAGCCAGGAAATTCACTGCAGACAGCAGAGCAGGCAGACATTCTGTAGCTGCTGATCCTATTAGCTACCCAGGTTTCTGCAAATAGGGCTTTATCCCTGAAATTTTCTTTGTGTAGATTTAAGTACCTAAATACCACTGAAGACAATGTGACATCTCACCTTGTAACATGAAGAATACATATAAATATTGCAGTGTCAGGGCCTGGTAGTGCAGAAACAGTTAATTTCAGTTATCTGGTAAGAGCTAACTCAAAGTTGTTTACTGACAAAAGAATGAAGAAGTTTAGAGTGGCATTCTTCACTCTTTGTACTACTATAAATGCTTAGGCCTCTGTATTTGCACAAGAATTCAGAGCAGTTTCTTTGCATACAGAGCAAAGTATGTGAACAGCTATCTAGCAAGAAGGAAAGAAATTGACATACCTGGGGGCAAAATCCCAGTTAGAAAGGAAAAGGAACAGACCAGAAATTCTTCTTTCATCTGCTGTGCTAATACATAAACATCAACCTAACAATGAACCAGTGTTGCAACACAGCAAGGGTGCTGCAGAAATACTGAAATACACAATGTAAGTGCAAATACCTTTAAAATAAAATGAAATAAAAGTTTGCAAGTTCCAATCATGTGACTGTTTCCATTTACTACATATTTTCCTTAGCCTTTATAATCTGGTGGATGCAGCAGTTCTTTCAAGATTCATGGATTTTTTGCCATGTTTCAAGCTAGCTACATGCAATAGAAATTGTCAGGACCTATGTGTCAGTCATTTTTGTATCCTAAACTATTTTGCAAATAGCCCATAGGAATATGTCATTCTGAGTGTGATTTATAAATAATAAAGTAAATATTTACCTCCCATACTTAATCATACTGGCATCTCAGCTAACCATGTACCATGACAGAGTGTTAAAATATTCTGAAACTATGTAATTGTCCTAATCTTACCTTTTCCTTTCCCTCAGGAGAAGTTCAGCACGATGGCTGTTAGTTATATGGAGTAAATCCCAGTACACCTGAAAGTCTTGCTGCAATTTCCATGTTGTGGATGGTTTTCAGTAGGCACAGTGTCATGAATAAGTGATGGATACACGGGTCCTCCAGGATTCTTCTTTTCCTCTTGCCAGGTGTCAAGTGTCGCATCATTTTTTGTTCTTCTGACTCAGAGTCTTGCTTCATGTGGCCACCATCAGCTGTGCAGGTCAGGCAGGCTGAGAGGCAGCTCACTTTTACTGCTACTGTCTCAGTTCCCTTTAACACTCATATCTGATCTCTAATTTTTTTCAGTAATTGGAACAAAAAAATTTTCAGCATCCAGAGCTGTTCTTACATTTGATCGTGGGAAATTCCTTATCCTGTGAGGTCTGGAGAGTTTCTTTCTATCTGTCTGTAAGCTACATTATGTTGAAGTAATTACTTTTATACTTCATGGAAACTTCATAAGGCTCTTCCGTGGAGCTGTGCAGTTTTTCAAAAAGCACAGATGTGCCACTCACTGGGTAGTTTATTTTTCTTTCCTGTTCTCTTGCTTGCTGTTCTATACTTCAGTCTTCTAACATTACTCCCATTGCCATTACTTCTAAATGCTCCTTATTCTTTTTGCTGCTTGTTTCTGATGCTTCCTACTTCTTTCTGTTCTACGTCTACTCTCCTTAGCATTTTTAAAGGCAAGCTCTCGATAAGAGCTACCTTCTGATTTGTTCTGATGAGTTACCCTGCTTTATAACAAAGAAAACCAGTCCCTTATGACCTTGTTTTGCAGACTTAGGTTTAGGCTTCCCAAAGCAGTTAGGGAGATAATGAATGACATTTCCTAATCTAGATGGTACTGTTCAATGCTACCGTAAAAGAACATCAGCTTTGTCTGAACACTTTATGTGAAATCTTTGTCTTGTTGGGAACGTCCTTACGTGCTGTACTCAGTGTTTGCACTGAAAAGGGCCCTGTTTTGTGCTGTGGCTTAGGAGTTAGTGTTGATAATATAGAGGTGTTTTGGTTATTGCTGAGCAGGGCTCACACAGCATCAAGGTCTTTTCTGCCTCTCACCCCCCCCACCACCACCACTGAGAGGGCTGGAGGTGCTGGGAGGGGACACAGGCAGGACAGCCAAGCCCAAGTGACCACAGGGATATCCCACACCACACAGCACTGTGCTTACATGTGGAGCTGCGGGAAGAAGGAGGAAGGGGGGATGTTTGGGGTGACAGTGTGTGTCTTCCCTAGTCACTGTTCCACATGATGAAGCCGAGCTTTCCTGGGGATGGTTGAACACCTGCCTGCCTGTGGGAGCAGTGAATGAATGCCTTGTTCACTTTGCTTGTGGCGTGCCTTATGCTTTCCCTATTTAATTGTCTTTATCTCAGCCTGGAAGTTTTCTCACTTTTACCCTTCCGGTTCTCTCCTGAAAGAGAGAGCAAGTGGCTCATGGGGATTGGTTGCCAGCTGGGTCTAAACCACAGCACTAACCTAGTGCAATGCCTGAAGCTGGAAACAGCTGTGGATCCTCGGCTGGAAGAAGTGCAAGCTGGTACAAGATGTGTAAAGACCACCTTTTTACAATGGCAAAAACCTGCAGATGTCTCATGCGGAGCTGAAGTGAAAAAATGAATCATCTGGAAGTCTTACTGCTTCATCATGTTTTATTTTTATTGTAAGACAATAGGCAACATTTCTTTTTCTATTTCAGAAGTTATTTCACCTAATTCAGTAGTATTATGTAAGAAAATATGTTGTCATCTGTTCCTTCTTGATTGTTACAAGGTAGCTGATAAATTTCTGGTTTGCTGTATTTTTCCTGGTTCTTTGTAATGGGAAATTTCAAAGAAAAACAAATTCTTCTTTCCCATGTAGCTGAAGGGCACTGAAATCAAAATGGTATTTTCAGCATCACACTTAAAAAATAACAAACTTCATACACAGCAGAGAAATTTAAAAAAATTGTTTCATTTAAAGCATCAAGGCTCAACCTACATTTTCTTTCTTCCTAGTCCTCTCAGGGATAAAGAACTGAGCAATAAATTTCTTGCATAATATGATATTTGTGAAGGACTAAAATATGTGGTATACTTTATTCAGGTGATTTTTCTATTACCCTGCCTTGCTTGAATTTCTTGATATATTCTGATGATAAATTTATATATTCTGTCCATGCATATATATATTTGTTTTTATAGCCACATTCATAAATAGGTTTAGGCCAGTATTAAACTTCTTCTAGGCATGCATTTTATTTCCATTACATTTGTCTGTAAAACATTTTAAGATATCTGAAGCAGAAGAAAGAAGTGCACATATTAATTTACTTAGAAGAAAAGTAACAATCTGGGTTTTTTTAATAATAGATACCGCATTGCCCTAGATGCTTTATATTCACAAGTTGCTGAAGGAGATAGGGTAGAGAAAAATAAGTATCAGTGTATGCATGAAGGCCCAGATAAGCCATTACAGTATTGAATAAATGGTTCAATTAGAGATTCACCTTAGATCATAAAAACCAGTTGCACTTGTGGATCACAAGACAAGAAGGAAATCTTCATACTGCACAGTTTCGGATCTGTAATATTGCCATCTGAATCTGTGCAGTAATCCAGATTTTCCTTGCCTTTTTCAGTCAGAGCCAGAGTAAAATGAACAGAAAGTGTACAAATATGATAGTGAATGTGCTAAGAAATATGCATCAGATAGACATGGAATGACAACTGTCTTGAAGAGTTTTCTGGCATTTTTTCATGTACTGATATGACATTTAAAGATATGATAGATGTTACAGTGGGGAAGAAAATCTTTCAGTTCACCCTTACTGAAGTGAACACCGTAGTGGAAAAATTGCTAGTTATAAATACTGATATTATCAGACAGTTATTGCCTTAGCAGCTGAAATAAAGTAATATTAGGAAATGCCATATGTGTTCTCATCCAAAATAGGATAGAAGGTTTGTCCCACACAAGAGAGAAAATAATTTTCTCTGTATATTATTTGTCTTTTACCTTCTCAATGTTCTAATGTGTGCTCAAGCTTCAGAGTCTGCTCTCTGAAGCAGGTGTTGGAGCTTTCTCATGAGCTAGCAGTAATTTGTCTTTGAAGCCTTCAATAAAACTACTCAGAGGGATTTTCTGTGTCTTTTCTCTCTTGCTGCTCCACACAAAGCAATAATGAGGAGACTGAGACTGTTTGATGATGGGCAGTGATGCTGAAAGCTTGTTGAGTCCCTTGGGCAGTGTTTTGTTATCCCAGAGCTACAGCAGGGACATGATGTCATGAGCATGGCCAAGAGAAGAACGTGATAGCTGCACTGACTCTGAGTAGACAGGATAGGAGGCATCAAATCTATGCAGGATTTTACAAGCCTTATGTGAATAATGAAACGGGGAGGTATGAGTGGAGTACACAGTAGGAAACTCAGGGTGAGTAGATAGCTGAGAGATGCAGGGCATGTATCTCACTGTGTCTGCCCAAGGAGTTAAAATAGCTGTGCTGTTGTAGGCTTGAAGTCTCCTGCCACAGGGATTAAACAAGGGAGAACCCACAGGATGGCACATGCAGTGGCTGAATGGTGCTTTGGGAGGTGACATCAAATCCGGACACAAAAGTACAGAGAAAAGTTTCTCCACATTGAATGGTGCTAAAAAACAGAGGCCAGTGTTGTACTGAAATGCTATATGTGCTGACAGATAAATGAACCAAAAGAGAGGTGACAATATAAAGAATATAGTGATTGAGCAGAGCTATATTTACAGAGGACCTCAGCCAGGCCGAGGTTAGCAATAGAGATACTGTTTACTGTTCAGGCACTGGTCTGACAGGCTCAGCCTGTCCCCTGGCTAAGGGCAGGTCCATTCCAGGCCATGCCCAGGGAAAGGAAAAAAAAATTAGCCAAAACAAAAGTTACTGCTTGTATATATTTATTTTCACAAAATAATTACATTTTGCTGTAGTATATAATTGAGTACAGTCATTGAGCTTAGCATATGTGGTCATCTGAAATACTTTACTTGTAACAAAGAGAACTTTTTTCCTATAAATAATATAAAAAGTTATATCTGAAAAACATATATCACTCTTTGAGTTCAAAAATAAATCCAGATAGACCAAAGACAACATGAAACATAAAGCACCCTCCTCTAATGCATTAAGCAAATGGAGTTTTTGTTCTAAGACAGAGCATTGATACCAAGGTGTTTAGTCCATCTCCTGCATGTAGCTGTTAAATTTTACATCTCTTTGAACACTATACCTAAAAATACTGATTCTATGAATATTTTAATTTATTCTTTACCTCAAAATGCTGATAACTTTTATCATTATAATTGTTATCTATTTGCTATAATGTCCACTTTTCTAGAGCCATATATTTTATAAAGCAAATTCTTAACAGGAGAAATAAATAATTAAAAGTTACTCCAATTCCAGAGATGCTTTGTGTCCTGAGGGAAAAAAATGTGTGCTCTAAGAGAAAAAAATTAGTTGCTTTGTATTGCATCTTGCTTAGTGGTGTTAAAATGATAGAATCCAAGTAAGAATTTCATTCTCCAATTCCTGAAGACAATCCTTCAGAATAAACATGAAATACTTCTGTGAAAGTGTTGAAGACATAAAAAACTCATATGGATTCCATGGAGGTCAGATGTTTTTGTTGGAGAAATCCATTGAAAGTTACCAAGTGTAAAGATTTCTAGAGCAAAGTGTTTCTGAGCTGATAACTGCTGAAGGCTTGGAGAGGATGAGAATGAAGAATGATATGGGTTTGCTCTGTTCCTTCTCCTCTGTAGGCATCTGCTTGTGAACACTGCTGGAGACAGGATTTGGGGCCAGATGGATACAGCCACAGCCGCTCCCTCCCTTTTCCTACCCTTCATATCTCTGAAACACCTGAAGCAAGGACTCTATAAATACTTAACTAAGCCAGCAGCAGGTCTAGTCTTGTGTATTTAATGAGGCAAGAGTCCAGTTTGGAGAAAAAAATAGGTTGCAATAATATAATTAAAAATGGAATGTTATATGCAAGGAAGAAGTATTAGAATAATTCAGGCTATCTCAGTAGCTCTAATTTGAATTCAGAGTTTTGCACCTGTAATACTTTTGTTTGAATGTAGATCCTGATGCTTCATCTTTTAGGCTTGTGTGAATCAACTGGAAAATAAAATAATTCCATGTGGACATCGCACAAATGCCTGGGCAACCAAATAGAAAGCAAACTGGCTTTCCAGTTGGATAGGCAGCTAGAAACCCTGTGTAGTGGATTTTAATGAATTATTTCTGCATGGAGTTGGGAAGAGAAGCAGCAGGCACACAAATGGCAAGGCAGCATTGTATGGTATGAGCTACACATAATCTCACACTGACTTTCTGCTTTCCCTTGACCTGGTACCTTCTGAGAGTATCTTCTGCTGGCCACTACCATCACTGCAACGTCTGCTCATAAAACCCAGTGTGTGGGTCGTGCTCTCCCTGGGACTGGCACAGCAGGAGGACTTGAGAAGGAAGAATCTCTCTGGGGGGAGCCAGACAATCTATCTAGGGTTTTTGGAGGACCCTGCAAAGGAACCATCCCTCTTACCCTCCCTCCACAAAGTGACCTGAGGCATTTTACCAGGGAATGCTATGGACTTGTGGATGGTTCTCATGCTGAGAAAGGGAGGTTTGTTGTTTGCAGCAATCAGTACAACTGGGAAACATTTCAGCTTCCTTTAGAGGATTTCCCAGGGTATGCTCCAGGCTAGAAGTAAACTGGGCAATATCATGTTCCTCACCTCTCTGTCCTTGTTGTCACAAGGACTGTTCACAAAGTCCTTAACTCACAAAGTCTGTGAGTTATAGAGGAAAGCTGCTGCATAAACCATCACATCATTTTGGGCCTGAAACAGCAGCCTGTCCCATATCATCCTCTGCACCCAGGGAGTAGCTAAAGAACAAAAACTCTTCTGTGTCTAGGGAAGTGACTTTTCTCCTTGTATTTCTAGTCACACTTTTACAGCCCACAACATTCATTAGTATCAATTTGATCGGAAGCCTGGTAAAGAGCATTTTAATAAAGCAAGCTATATACAGGACATTACTTTCCTGAATAATTCCTTGTCTTGGCAGCACAGCAAAATTACATCCTTATTATCCCAGACATTACAAGAGATAACCAAGAGATAGTTGCTGTTCTAAAGTGCCTGTAGTGCAAATGTAAAAGCACAACACTGGAGGCAAAATAATACAACTCTCGTTTTATAGGTAGGAAAGAGTGGTACAGAAAAATTAGATGCCAATACTGCATTAAAATAGAACCCACTTCTCTAAGCTCCATCGATAGTACTTGACCCTCAAGACAACCTTTCCTGTTCTGCACCACTAAAGAATGCTAAAACCATCTGATTTGCACAGTGGTATTTCAATCTCTCCCACAGTTGCAAATAATTTTTAAAGATGCAAGCTGGTGGGGAATCACGTCCTTGTTGTGCAACAAATTGTCACATTTTCCATGTCTTGGGTTTTGGTTTTTTTTAATCATGGAATCATGTGCTTATTAGTTCCCCTTGTACTGCAGCCTGTCTGCACAGAGAACAGTCACCAGGTGCTATGATAAAGAAGAAAGAACATCCATAAGTTATTTTTATCAATCCACTGGGAAATATTAGTAATTTTTCAGCTGTTAGATGTTCATTCTTATTTGTCCTTCTGGATGTGCATCTCATGCCGAGTGTTAATTTTTGTTGCTTTGGGAACTGATCTACGGACCGTTGTCCAAAATCTGAAACATTTGGAGGCATGGCCAGGTGAAAAGGGGTAATAAGCTAAAAGCTAGAGCACTATTCAGCTCACAAGCATCCCCATTGCCCTGCTGCATATTATTGCCTCTTCAGATCTACTGCCCTGGCTGCATGCATGGTGATCTTTAACCCAAGCCTGTTGTAATAATCTGGATATGTTTAAGCACTGGAAATCATGTGCCTTACCTCACCTGAATCACTCTGAGAGAACTGGGTTGCATGTGTGGCTACAGCAGAAGCATGTGTTGAAGATGCTTCCTGCAATGTTGCCCCTGTCTCTGGTTCTCTGTGTGATTATTGTAAAAGGTTTTGAGGTAAGGGTAGGGAACAGCTTTAAAGGAAAGTCTGGGGGTTTTTAAGGGGGGCTAGATCTATCCCAGTATTTAAGTTTATGGCATTCATCAGTGTTGACAAATTTCCCTGCAGTCCCCCAGCCCTCAGCAGCTGTGTGCACACACATGACACATGTATGTGGACATCACACTCACTTTTCCCCCTGGCCCTCCCTCACAAAGTGTCCAGAGACCTCCTTGCCCTCTCCTGCACTCCCCATCGACAAGGGGGTGCAGCTCAGCTGATGTGTCATTCCAGCAGCACAGTAGATCTCTGTCCTAAGAGAGAAGCAGACTCCATTCATCTACCACCCGAACCAGTAGCTGTGACAAGCCTGGGACTGGAGTTTCAATGACAAAAACTGGGACAGGGGGAGGGGCTGTCATAGGTAAAGGTTTTGATGGAGTGAGGGACTCAGGAAGATGTAGGAGTAACCTCTTCCTTCTCCCAAGTCTTCTACAATGACACATTGCAATGCTTTAATGTAAGGAGGAAGGGGCACGTGTAGAAAGAACATTTATTCTTCTGAGATCTCTTTTCTACATGAATTCCCATCTGATCCTCTGTCTAAACCTACAATCTTCCTTATTCCAGGACTGGCAGTCTTTCAGCAAAGGAGGGGTGGGTTGTATTTTTCTTTCCCCAGTTAGCTATTAAGTGTGCCAGTGGAAACTTGGCGGGAAGCTGAAGATGCTGCTTTTGCTTGTGGGGGGAGGTCTCAGCTCCTGCTGAATTTGGAGCTCCTTGGGGGCCAGAAGCAAATGTGTGTCTCTTTAAATGTGCCACTGTGCTCTGACTGACAAAATCTGCCATGTTCTGTGTGATAAAGCTCATCTGGCCCCATCATATCTTTCCTATTGTCCTCTGCACTCTGCAGCTTGGCTATAGTTGGGCAAGTGACCCTGGGAATTAAACACCACAAAATAGCAGCCCCAGTGCCCTGGTATACAACAGAGGGAGGCAGGCAGCTGGAAAAGTGTGGCTGGTGTGTAGCTCCAGTTATTCATTGTGTAAGGCACCTTTCTTTTTTCTGTTTTTTCAAAACTGGTTGTTATAAAACAGAGAGGCCACACAGGGGACATATATTCTCCAAAGAAGAGATAAATACTAACTATGTGGCTGGGACAGCAAATGTTGGGACTGACTTTCTCATAGACTCCTTGAATATCTAAACCTACAGGAATGCTGACATTTTTGGGGATAAGCCCGCCTCACCCTTCATAATTAGGGCAAAAGCCTCTGTGAGTTGGCAACAAGCCTGTGTTGCCAGATTCTCCTATGTGTCAAGTACTGAATTATCCAAGGACCCAGAGACATCTTGGTGTCAGTGGAAATTATGCAACATATACTTTGAAAACAAATTCTGAAGTTTAACAACAGATTAATTAGGCCATTTAACATATACTTAAATGTCTTGCTAGATCAAAGTTGCACCGTATGTGCCTTGCTATGTATGGGGACTTCCTGTCATGCATGGATTTCTTCCTCTGTTTCCCCCAGGGAGCAGCTCTTTTGCGCACTTAAACAAGCTGGAAACAGTTGAAATTAAATCCCAGTATGTAACGTGAATCCTGTGTTTAGTGGGTTTGACTTTTAAAAATGCGAACACACACAGGCCCTGATGACTTCAATAGCATTTATGGGTGCTCGGTGATTTTATAAATGTCACACTATTTATAACATATTTCTGTGTCCTTTTTTAATATTCTCTGTTGGCCTATCCATTTTTCACTGTGGTATCTTTGATTGGTATAGTCACATCAGGATGTAGCATGTATTTGAATAATTAAGAAAATACAAATTTAAAAAAAAAACAAATAAAAGTTATCTTTATTCTAGTCCCTGTTTTTCCATTGCTCAACCACCAAAGATAACAATATCATTTCACCTTTGCTTTTTACATTCTATGAAAAATACTTTTCGTTTTGCAGAGGCTTATTAAATGTTCCACGTTCAGTTGTTTGCCCCTACAGTTTCCCCCCTAAGCTTTAGAAAATTGTTTCGGCTATATCCAAACTCATGCCCACTTCCTGGCTTCTTGGCCGCAAGCCATCAGTGAGAGCTCTGCTAAGAACCACTTTGAGGCTCTCCTTGAACCTCCTCTTTTTGCTGCTTCCTACAAAGAAGTAAACCAGGGGGTTGATGCTACTGTTAACGGTGGAGAGAACAATGGTGACGTGGTTCTGCTGGCTGAGCAAAGATGACCAGTGGTGGTAATTCAGAAGATACAGCAGCCTCATAGGCATGGCAAAGATGAGGAAGACAATGACTGTGGCCACAATGATGATGTAGAGCTTTGACGAATGAGGTCTCAGGGAGTTACGGCGAATCCTGATAACCAAGATCAGGCTGGACAGAATCATTAGAGGAATGAAGATCATGAAAGTCAGGATCCACGTGAAGATGAGCAGTGCTTGGCAATGGTTGCCGTCGTCGAATTGTTCCTTGGTTGAATCATCTTTGCATGTTAAATATTCGGCCACTGTCATGAAAAAAGACAGAGTCCACAGAATGGCGCACACGATTGCCGACTGGTGCTGCGACCGGTGGCATCGGTACCAGATGGGGTAAACAATAGACAGACACCTCTCAATACTGATGGCTGTCAGGAGATAGAGACCAGTATTATAGCCAAGAAGGAAGACAATAGATAGTGTGGTGGTTACATAATAGTAAAAACCGTATGCGAATCCAAAACCAGCAATGTACTCAATTGACAGAATAAACGTACAAAACAGTAAGGAGATATCAGCAATGGACAAGTGTGTGATGTACGCAGTGAATGGGTTTCTTTTGATCTGGAAGCAGAGGCACCAGAGGACAATTCCATTTTCACAAAAACCCAGGAAGGAGATGATCATAATTACCCAAAGTGGGGTCAATATCTCCCAGACCCTTTCCTGTGTAGAAATGTTTCTGTGCATTGAGATGTTCTCTGTGCCTTCGCTGGGATGAAACGTTATGTTTGACTCATCCATGGGGAAAGCTCAAGTTTGGATAGCACAGCTCTTCCTTCTGTAAATATGTATAAAAATATACTGTGAGCATTGTGTGCTCCTCCCCTCCCCCTTTTCCTTCCGTTTTGTGGACCCTCAATTTCTGGACATACATGAAGGCCTTGGAAAAAGGCACACCAGCTTTGATATACTGATGCTAGATAAAACCCAATTAGAACTGCTCTTGCCAATGTTAAAGGTCACTAAGCCTATCATGCTAGCAGAAATCCTGAGCTGCCTTCCCCAAGGGGCTCAGCCTGTGAGTGCTAAACCACAGCTAAGAGATTCTCTTAAAGAGCTCTTGGACAAGCAATGTCCCCATCACATTGCACAGTTTCATTATATAGTCATGACAAATGGCATTGGTAGCTCTTGTTAGAGCCCTGGATTGTTCCCAGAGAGGTCTCTTCAGTTCCTATTGAAGTTAATGGCATTAATTTTAAGTTAAACTTATGCATTTGAAGTGAACTTGGCACATAGGTTTTTTGGCTTTAAAAAAAAAAACGTTGATACCAACATCAGTTTTCCAGAAAGGGATTTAATTAAGTAAAAATAATTTGTAGTTATTCAGCATTGTATTTCCTCCAAGTACAGAGGTGGCGGGAAAGCAAAATGGCACTGTTTTGAGAGAGCAATTTCTTACCTGCTTTAAGTGCCATTTATCACAGCATAACAAAATTTAAACATGTTTACACACTCTGAACACTTAACATGACTGCAGGTATCTTGCAAACATTATAAATCTAACCCATCACAAGGAGATGTTGTTCATCACATCGTGTTCATCATCATCACCACAATCTGTTCAGTTTCCCTGCCATTGTTACAATGGTTTTAACTGTTGTTTTGATGAGTTATGGGGTAAGTTCTCCTTTTATCTCATAACAGAGAGTTGGTAGCATTGGTTTCTGCTGATTTTCATACAAATATTTCATACCCCATTCCCTGTTAACTTCCCAGCTGCCCTGTAACGATGCACAGTCACATTCAGGACACTTCTGGATTTACTGATGTTAACAGGGACTAACTGTTGACAATGAGCTTGCCTAGCTGACTTGGTTCATCCAGATAAGTTACCTTGTTCATCAACATGCCATAGTAAGAATTTACCCACACTGTCAAGTAGTTAAGAAGATCAAATGCAAGGTAAAGAAGTTTTATTGGAGTAATGATTATTTAAAGAGAGCCATTCACCCTAGTCATAATTTTTCTCTCATGACTCTTGCATTTCCTGATTTTAAAATAGCTCCTTAAGACAAGGATATCACAGTCTAAGAATGAGCATTCTGTAACAACCTGGGAAGCCTCAGGCCTTGCTGGCATTTAAACCTGTGCAAAAATGTTAATGATGATCCCACCTGTATGCTGACCATGCTACCACCTGAGACAGTTGAAGACAACAAACAACATAGCTGGAGATGTGGTAGGGGACAGTGAATGCAGCAAGTAAATGCAGTGACCAGAATGAGTGGCAAGCCTCCCAAAAGCAGTGCTCTGCAAAAACTGCAAAGGAAAGGTGCTCAAAGAATGTGCTGTTAGAAGTCCAGTAAAGGTTCACAGTAAAAAAAAGGAGAGGAGAATCTACTTCAAGAGTTAAAACAAATAGGAAAGGAAAAAGAGAATTAAAAGACTCAAGTATGAAAAAGCAACAGAGTATGAAAATATTCAAGCAAGTTCTGGATTTGTATCACTGTAGGAAAGGAGTTTTCTCTCTGGAGAGTAAAACAAAGAGGAAAAAGTTCTTGACTTACTGAGGTCATTCCCACATGATAGCATTCAGAGATGAGGATGGAAAGAATCCTCTTCTTCCAGATACATCCATGGTTTGTCCAGATTTCCTTGAGGCTGTTGAAGAACTTCCTTGAAGAAGCTGAAGTTCACCTTCTCCAACCATTTGCCTTTGGTAAGAGGGGGAGCAAACAGGGACTCTGACCATGACTCAAAAAGAAGTGTGCAGTCCTCCCATTGCTCCAAAAGTCTGAGGCATGCCAAATAAAAGGTCCCAGGCTCATCATCTGAGGCTAAGCTTCAAATGGCATCACTCAGTAGCTGGCAACCCATCTAGCTGAAAGCCTGGGATTTAACTCTTGTGGGAACTGAAGGGCAGTATATGGAAAGTTGTCCTGAGCTGCTACAATACCAAGAGACCTAGTTTAAACAAACAAACATGAAGGGAGTAGAAAATCTATTTGGGGATGTTAAGATCCAAAGAAAAAAATCTCAATTTAGAACTTTGCCACCACATGCCATCTAAAAGAAAAAAAAGTCAATTCGCAAATTTGTTTCATATTTTTTTATATGAGAAAACAAGAAAGTGAGAAAGACAAAGAGAAAGTGAAAAAAAAGAGGAAAGGAAAGGAAAGGAAAGGAAAGGAAAGGAAAGGAAAGGAAAGGAAAGGAAAGGAAAGGAAAGGAAAGGAAAGGAAAGGAAAGGAAAGGAAAGGAAAGGAAAGGAAAGGAAAGGAAAGGAAAGGAAAGGAAAGGAAAGGAAAGGAAAGGATCAGAGAGGAAAGAAAATAGCCCATCATTGAGTTAGTCTCATACATCCATTCCTCTAGGTAAAATCTATATCTAGAGATTATTCTTTAAAAAAAAAAACAAAAAAATCAACCAAACACAAAAATCTTTTCATGAGATTTAAATAGTCTCCCCTGAAAAGTTCAAACAAAACTAGGAGCTTGAAAAGTCTCCTGAGGATACCCCCTGCTTTTGTCCCAAGTATTAGGTTGTTTTTACATTCAGATATTAGCAGAACAAACATTCTTAGCCAAATAAGGAGAGAGTTTGCTTGGTCTTCTCCTTTAAATGTTTCACTAAAAGTACCAAATCCCCAAACGGGAAGAGCAACTAACTAATGTGAGAAATAAATGACCCCAAAGGGAGGGTCAGAATAAAGTTAGGAAGGGAACACAGTGAAATAAAACAACTTCTAACTCTTTTGTTGGCTTAAGTTGTAACCTACCTTACATTCAACACCTATGGGACCAAAAATTTCAAGCTACATCTGAAAAAGGAAAAAACCTGCTCCTTTCCCCAAAAAGGAAATATGCATACAAGTAATGAGAGAGTCATTACAGGAATATGTTAACATGTCAAGATTGACCAGGTACTTGTGTTTGCAGCCCACTGCAGTCCAAAGTTGGAAATGCCCTGGCATCCAGTCTCCCAGAGGCAGTTTGTGAGATCTCCCTCAGGCACACGGCCCCTCCTGCATGACTGATCCCTGTAGCACCCTCAGTCACCATCCACATGGCCAGGGCACCAGACTGAAACCTGGTCTTGAGGGAATGGGTCAAACACACCTTATCCTTGGTGATTTTGGGAGTAAGAGGAAGGTTGAATAGCAGTCTTTACATCAGCTATTTCTGAATCAGTTTAAGTATTCAGATATGAACAAGGGGGCTACAATAGCACAGTGTGGAACTTGAACTGATTTTGGGACTAGAAATTAGTACTGACAGTAAAGACATGATGGGCAATATGGAAACTCTTGTAATTTTGATCTAAACTGAATATACAGCAAGATGTCACATGAATGATAATTTATCCTAAAATCTTTCTCTCTGACGCTAACTTGGTGGGACAGAGCAGCTTTGCAGTGGGTGTAAACTGAATGGACTAACACTTGCAAGTATCCTGTATGTAGGAAGCTAGTAGTGTTACCTTTTATCTTATACATTTTTCTTAGAGACTTTGAATAATTTAATTTTCTCCCATCTCCAATTCCTGGAAGCAGAAGGCAACCTGTAAAGAACTTCCAATTTGTTCATTAAACACAACCCAACAACCTAGGATTTATAAACCAGATTAGAGGGGTTTATGTGGTTGGTACAGGTGCCAGTGTATAAAAAAGCCTCTGTGTACCCAGGGGTCAGGTCTCCCACTTTATATTTATATGAGCTTATATATATATACTTATATATACTTATATATACTTATATAACCAAAACCCATCAGGGATGAGCTTTGTAGCACTTTCAGGAAGTGCAGTTTTTCCTGATGGTCATTCAGTCATTACCACTTTCCAGCTGAAATTTGTTCCTTAATTATTCAGCTCTAACAAAGGTAGGAGTTTGGCTTAAGTTTCAGAGTGTGGACTGAAGATCTGGGTGCAAACCACTTACAGAGAGCTGAAGAGCACACTGAGAAACAGGGGTTGTAAGAGGGCCAAAAACTAAACAGGAGGCTTTAGAGTGCAAACAGAGGATATGGGACACACTGAAAACAAGCTGGAGAGGGACTTCTTACAAGGGCATGTAGTGACAGGACAAAGGGACATGGCTTTGAACTGAAAGAGAGTGGGTTTAGATCAGATTTTAGGAAAACATTCTTTACTGTGAGGGTGGTGAGGCACTGGAATGACTTTCCCAGACAAGCTGTGGATGCCCATGCCTGGAAATGTTCCAGACAAGATTATGGGGCTCTGAGCAACCTGATCTACTGGAAGGTGTCCTTCCTCATGGCAAGGAGATGATAACTGGATGATATTTAAGGTGCCTTCCAACACAAACCATTCTGTGACTACAAAATGCATGGATCCTAAGAGTTTTAAGACCCCTTAAGTCTCACAGAGACTGGAAGAGCCATGATGACTTATGGATACTCCTCAGTAGGTGATGTGAGAGTGTCATTAAAGTAGGAGTTAGGTGTGGGGTAAACTTAAGAATTAAGGTTAACCTAAAATTCACCACAGAACTTGCTGGACATCTTTTATCCTACTCCTACCAGCCATGATCCTAGCATATACCAGTTCCCTAAAGGGTGGTAACTGATGGCTTGTGTTTTGTAGGCAACAGGCATGAAAGCTGGCTTTAGTGCTGCTTTCTGCAAAACAAGGTGAAAATATATGTCACCAGCAAGCTTTGAAGCCAACACAGGTCATCTGTTAACAGCTGAAAAGTAAGGTTATGGTAGGAGTTAAAATACAAGAAAACATAACACAAAGATGACTAAGTCTGGAATTGGTATAAGGCTGAAGACTTCTTGGTGGCTGCTCAGTTGCTGTAAGGTCAATTGTAAAATCCTATTAGTGGCAATAACAGGATTGTGCTTTCATGAGAACAGTATGAAATAGCAGGCTCTGAATCAAGGATTCCTGCTTAATCCTGTAATCCTGAGAAATTTTGACAGCTAAAGTTGGTTGAGGTGAATTAATCGTATTATTTTGTGGGTGATTAAGACCCACCACATTATGTTTATGAAAATGGATTTAGGGCCTGAAAGCCAAGTCTAGTGTGGGAAACAGGGAAGAACCTTACCTGAAGAAAGAATTAAGCATATAGTGAGAGATGGGGTGGTTTATAGCTGGTGTTGGGACCATACAGGCTCCTAAAATTGTTTGGCAAGGCTGTTTTCAGATTACTTGTCAGTTCTTTGTCAGAGAAATTTTTGAATGATTGATGAATTTTAGGTTCTGCTCTGAAAATGTTGATGAGAAAAGGGTAATCAATAGCAGAAAACAAGGTAGGGCCAGGCAAGCCCCAAGCTGGTGAGCAGATCTCTGGAAGCAAAGTGAAGTGTCTGGCCCATTACTCTGGTGGTGTTGCCCAGGCTGGTGGAAGGTTAGAGGACTTGCTTATGTGTCAACTTTATGGACTGACTGTCTCATGAGCAAGGGAGGATTTGGAGATGTTCCTGCTCCTGACTTGAGCCACACCTTCTTTTTTCTGACCTGCACAGCTCTGGGTGGCAAAGCAGGGCTCAGCACTCGGGGTGATGCCAGCAGCAGCCAGAGCCGAGCTCCAGCTCGGCAGCCTCGGGGCAGGGCGTGTGCTGCTCTCCAAACCCGTGACTGCTGAATTTTGTGGGGACACGGCTGGCTCCACTCCCCACAGCCAGAGGGGAAATTGGCCAGTTTGGCTATAGAAGCTGTACAGACCTATTCACACAATAGCAGATGTCCGTGTTTACCCACCTGGCTGGCAGCACACGTGGTGTTCTGTATCTGAGCTCATACCTCTGTGTCTCGTCACAGCTGGTGAGAAAGCAGCCAGAGTAAATTGCAGGGAGTTTCCCAAATCAGAGAGAATATCATAACAAGTGAGGAGCTCTTGGTGTTGCTGTGAGCTGGGGAAAATGAATACAAAATAATTGTATATACAAAAAAATATAATAATAATACTATAATAATAATAATAATAACTAATACAAAATAATTGTTTCCTAATGCCCATCTTTATCCCCTGTATCCTTGGGTTCCAGAGGCTCCCCAGCTGTCTGCAGACCTGCCTTCAGCCATAACATGAATAGCAGGTGGTTGTTCTTATCTTGAAGATAGTGAAGTCTGTCCCCAGTGGAAATCTACCCTTGCTAAAATCATTCTCAGACTTATTTCCCTCTTGTTCTGGTCACTGACGGCACAAATCCTTGCACCAAACCCAGGGTCATCACGCATCAAAAGAGAAGATACCGTGCACCTGTCTGCTGGCAGCCCAACAGCAACCAAGCATGAGAGCCACCACTGCTGTGCAGTGTAAGACAATACAGGAAACAGTGTTTTCTCTCTACATTTTCATTTTGTATATGCAAAACAATGCAGGAAACCACTGGGGAGACAATTGGGTAAGAATGGCAGCAATAACCTGGCGTGTATGATTAGTATAGGCGGTTTAAACCACTCTAGCTTCAGTTGTGCAAAGAAGAAGTTACAGTTAGAAAATGTGACTGAGGCATGATAGAGATGAGTCAGAGCTTCCCATGAAAAAATGCTGGAAGGAAAGCTCTGAATGGTGATTAGCCAGTAGTGCATATAGAGTAAGACATTTTGTATTATTGATCAAGTTAATGAAAGAAGGGTCTGATACCATGGTGCTCTCTCTTTCAACACATGTTGTTTCTGGATGTTCCCAGCAACATATATCCAAATTCTTCTTGAAAAAGTGTTGTTTGTCAGACTGAGTTGTCTGTCAAGTGCCCACCCTTGTAAGAAAGATCACCCTGAAATAATCTTTAATCTTGAATGTACTAATCTGCCTCTTGTCTTTTAATCTGCATCACATATTTATCATTTGCATGTATTTCCAGCCTTCCATAAATTAGCCATTATTCTTTATTTGCCTTCTGTACTGTAGGAGTAGGTGGTTGAGTAAGATGCTTGATGCATGGTACTGTGAAACCTCTGTCTCTAGTGGTCAGTTCACTGAACACTCAGGATTTTTCACCTGAAGTCTGATGGCTCACCTGTCTCCCTGTTCTCTGCACAAGAGAAATAGCTATACTGCTGAAGATTCCTTGTACTGGAAAATTGTTTAAAAGGATGATAACTGGTGTATGGAGTCACCAGGAGTTTAAAAAAAATTATGTAGATGACACAGGAATTGTTAACAGCCCTTTCTGGACACTCTGTGGAATCAGCCAGGAGAGGTCTGTAACTCCTTAGGACAACATCTTTGCAAGTCATCTAATGACATGCTGAAAATGGAACTACTGTGTATGACTGCAGTTAGATAATAAGCAGTAAACAACAAGAGCTTTATAATGACATGCCTGAATGAGGTGTGTATTACAATGTGTTGGTGGGGCTTAAAGAAGGAATTTCCACCAGAACTGTAAAAGTGATCTAAAGGTCCATGAATTAATTCAGTATTTTAAAAATCAAAATTTCAGTGTTGTGGTGGGTGTGTGTATATCAGATTGTGGTTTTGCAGGGAAACTGTAGCCCAGTTTTCTCATGTCTCATTTCTCCTTTTTGAACAGAGCCTCCCACAGTGCACCATGGAATATGACTTTGTATTACAATCCTCTTTTCTCTTGGTCTCCAGCTGGGAGCATGACTAATAGAGAAGAACCAGAGCAGAGTGCATCAAAATATCATTGCAGAAGGAAAATATTTCCTCCTGCTTTAGGATTTTTCCCAAATGCTGAATTTTTAAATGAAGACTCTCAAGAAGCTAAACATTTTCCTTTGAGTAAAGTTCTTCTATTATTTCTAAATTGCCTCTAATACCCGACTCTTTCCAAAGACAAAACATAGACTCTGAGATAATTTTTATTTTTCAAGGTGATGTAACTTGAACACAAGTGCAAAACAAGCTCATGCAGTGGGTTTACTGCATGAAGTCAGAAGGTCACTGAATGAAAACACTGAACTGTCTCTTCTATCAAGTGTACATATATACATGGGGAGGGTCTAGAGTCCTAAAATATAAAAAACGCCATTATATTTTCTGAAAAATGAAATTGTTCAAGTGTAGCAAGACTACAGGACAATGACTCTGAGGGTAGAAATCATGAGGCCTGGGATTACTCTGTTTCAGACTGCCTCAACATCATCAGAATTCCTCCTCTGCAAAAATGGGAGGAGCATGGGAGCACTGGGAGGCCAACTTCAAATCTGTGAGACACTTATCTAGCACAGTAATATAAATACTAAAAATACAAGGAATTTACTGACTGCTTCAACCTCACAAGAACAATAAGAAATTAGTTTGAGCCTCTTGCAGGAAAAACAAGGAGTCTTGGCTTTTTATTTATATATTTTCACCTTTTTCAACTTTCACCTTTATACCTTTGACAGAAATGGGACTAGATGCTAAGCTGTGGTAGTCATCACATGGAAATCCATGTCATGAAACCACATCATAATTCAGGCCCTGCACTGTGGGGGAACAGAATGTAAGAGAATAGTGCAGAAGGCAGTCTCACCCCTGAGGAGTTGCAGCTGTACTAATCACCAAAGATTAGGAACAGGCCTGCCCTTAATAGGCTACAGCTGTGTCCAATAAGAAGAAGAGTGCCACAAAAGAATGGGTTAGCTGCCTTGAGAAGGGAGTTGGAGTTTGGTAGTTGTGCTGTGAAGAAGGAGTCAGTGCTGTGAGGAGCTGCATGTGAGAAATCAGTGAGAAGGTATGGGAACTTTGCAATAAAATGCCAACACTGCACATGAAAAAAGGCTGTCCTTGAGGACTTTGAGTTCAGGACTTCTGTCTCCTACAGTGATGTAGTGGTACATCTTGCCAAAGTTCCAGCATAAATGCCTATATTGGTTATGTCATCAGTTTGCTTTCAGAAACAGCATTGACTTGTCCTCTTCTATTCATAGTTTGATAACTTTGGTAACAAAGTATTTGCCCTGCAGAGCTGAGATAACACTATGTAAGCTGTGTTGTGGACAACAACCAACTGAATTGCAGCTGGAGATAAAGAACCTGAAATTCTGTGGTTTTAGGTGTTCTGCTTCTTCCTCCTGGATTAAAACATAAATTTCCTTCTTCCTCTGAGCTGGAGGGATTAAAGACACCACTTCTTTCTCTTTCCTTAACAGGGACTTCAAAAACTAAAATATGTTGAGTCAACTGAAGTTTCTATTTTCTTTATTTAATAGAAAATATTTTCCTTGAATTTAGATGTTCCAGGGACTACTGCTGCCTGCATTTCCTGCTGAATACATTTCCCAGGACTACATTTTTTATTCCTGATCACACTTTGCCTTTATCTTTTGATGGCAAGCACCCATGATTTTCCTTGCCCTATGAGCAGCACACCAGCATTTCGTGTGGCTCTTAGCCATGCAATAAGTGTTGCTGATCACAGTGGAGGCGGATGCAGGTGGGGCTCCAGGGCATGTCCCAGGGGGGCGGCTGTGTCTGCTTGTGCACCCAGAGTGGGATGGAGTGGGCCTGATACAGCTGTGCAGTGTAGAAATGCTCAGGTTACCACCAGCCCCCATGTCACCACATTGCTCTTCACGGAGAAAAGCAGGGTACAATTCTTCCCAAGAATATTTCTGGTTTTCACATTCTCTGAACCTCAGAGAAAGAAAAAACAATTCTTATCTCATTTACTGCTCCTGTGTTTGTTCACAAGTGGAATGCATCATGGAAGATTGTTTACCTGAAGGGAATTGATAATTGGATTCTGGTATGAGTGTTTTGATTCACTGGCCAATTGAATCCATGTGTGTGTCGGGACTGTTGGCTGACAGCCACGAGATGCTGGGCAGTGGAGTGCAGTTCAGTGCTTGGCAGATTCAGTTTAGATGTAATGTAATATAGTATAGAATAATAAAGTAATTATTTAGCCTTCCAATAAGATGGAGTCCTCCTCATCATTCCTCCCCTTTGTTGGGGATGGAAATATCTCCTATACCCCCAGGTCAACACAGTCCCACGGGACGTAGCCCTGGCAACAAAGCACTTTGCACTTACACTGCTCACAAGGCACCTACACAAAAAAGACTGAAGGCTGGTGGCTCTGTATCCTTTATCCTGTTTCTCTTTCTCAGTATCTTTTATTTTCTCTCTCTCCCTCTCTGATCCTGGCTTAATCTCTTAATGCCTTGTTGTGGTTTACGTGTACCCACATTCCCACTGACGAATCCACGTTTTCAGGGAGGTGGACAAGCAGAGTTTACAGGCATGACTCAGGGCACGCCTAAATACACTTAATAAGTTTTCTGCAACTGTGTTATGTGGATTGTTCTGCTATGGTACAAAGAGATCAGACTCTAATCTGAGACATATTCTTAGCAAAGCTATTTCCTAGTCCTCCTCCAGCTAGGGTCGGTGGAAGGAGATGGGAGGTGTCAGTCACAGAGCTATACAGCTCCTCCTCAGCAGGCCAAGTGTATCAATCACCCAGGTGACTGTGTAGCGCATAATATTTATATCTTACCAAAATTAAACTTAGTACTCTCCCAGGTGAAGAAAGGCTTGGTTTCTGGCATTGGGGTATTTTTTTGAGGGACAGAGATGAGGGAAGGAAGAATCAGCAAGAGACTAGAATACAGTTGGTTGTGTATAAGCCATATGAGTCAGCGGAAAAAAGTAGATTAAGAGATTTGTAAAATAACCTGATACTCTGTATCTCTTTTTTTTCACTGGAAAGTTTTGGAGACATTGTGATGGCTGAAGACCAGAATCAGAGCTGTCTTTTGACACTGCGCAGAGATGGAGTGCCAGCATTCAGAGCTGGGAGGTAACTCCAGTGACAGAGTCCTGAAGCAGAGCCTCCTGCAGCACCATGTCAGGATGGCATGGCAGTGGGGCTCACCCCTCACATGGCAGATGAGTCACTGGAGTCCATGTCTCTTGCACCATGGCTGTTGGTTTGATGACCCTGCTGGGACAGAGGAGGCAATATTAATAGATGCTGGCCAGAATCTGTAAACATGGGGTGGTTTTTGTTGCTATCACCTGTGATAGTCTCAGTGGGCATCTACTAATTCTGTTTTGGCAGAGCTAAACTACACTACAGCATCTGTGAGCCCAAAACCAGGGAATGAGCCCCAGGTGCTGCCTGATCCCAGCTAACTAGTTTTACAAGGGTTTCTTGCATCCTCTCAGCTACTTAAGCGAGTGGCTATCTGCACCTCAGGATGGGATCAGGGTGCAGGTTCTGAATACAAGGCTTTGTATGGTATATAAAACACAAACTCTTCTGAAGGGCAAGCTCAAGTCAGGATGGAATAAGAACATGTCTTAAATGCCACCTAAATTCTAGCTTCTGTTCAGGCACTTTATTCAAACAAGGCTTAAGTTCTTCAGTCTTCACATTTTCATCAGCTGGGAAGAAACAGCTGAGGGTGGTGCTGCCTGTTCCATAATTGCAAATGTAAATCTTTCTTGGAATGATCATTAAACTGTAGGTGTGTGATTCCTGAAGGAACATTGTGCCAGGCAAAACAAGGCCAGGCTTTTCAAGCATTCATCCCCTTGTGTCAGTGGTGAAACAGACTTCCCTGGTGGGAAACATGGGATTGATTAAGCCTAATTATCCCTTCTGGCTTCCAAGAACAGGCTGTAGGTTAATGCAAGAGGAGATACAGTCTCTGCCCCAATTCACAGCCAAGAGCACTTCCCCACTGCAGTAACTGGCATGATCTGTGACTGGCAATACTTGTATTGTCTCATGTTCCTCAGACATCTCAAATACACCATTATACCCCGGGCACATGACCCCCTGGTATCGCTCTCAGACATGGCTGTTGTAGCACCATGAGGCAAATTATGTGTTTGTGCACTTCAAAGCCTTTCTTTCCATAGAAAGTATTGCCTAAGAGTCAGAATTCTCTGGAATAGGCACACGTGGCCCCTCTCTTCTAGGGTCATTTCTTTCTCATATATCGAAGCCAAGCTCAGATGAGGATTTGGAAACACTTCTGGGGAAAGGAGGGGAAGCATTTCTTTTTTGGGTGTCTGCCCTGGTCTTTTCTGCTCTTGGATAGCTGCACAATCTGATGGCTGTAGAAGCCAGAGATGTTCTCCTGGGGCTAGGCAAAGGCCTGGGGTGCTGAATCGACTGCTCAACAGCTGATTTGAAAACAAACAGACCTTAAAATAGTATTTCTGCCATTCCATTGGCTGCAAACTTTCAGCCCTGTGTTGAATTAGACCAAGCAGAAGAAGCAAAATAAGCAGTACTGAAATTACTCTTCTGCCTCCTTTGTCCACCATATTACTCCTGTGTCCACAGCTTTGGGTGTTTCTATTTCCTTCTTCCTTCTTTATGGCTTTTTTTTTTTCCTGCTCTGTCCTTTCTTATCATTTCTGAAGCTCTCCCTTGAGGTGTTCACTTTCTTCTTTTGAAAGCCTGAAGTACCAGACAAGACTTGAGAGACTGGGAAAATGGAAAGAAGAATGATCCAAAATTAAAAATCTCTGAGGTAAAGAGGTGTGGGACTTTCCCCTTAACTTCAGTGCAGACAGAGCCATCAAAGCATGAGTAAAACCAATATGGAGAGTGTGGAGAGTGCAGGCATCTTCAGTATCTCCGTGCCACATCCTCTCTGCATTTCTACTCAGCAAGCCACTAGTCTGATCATAACCTGCTTCAGACCCTTCTCCTGTCTCACCACCAGCAATTAAAGTTCTTCTCTGTCTACATGCTGATTTCAAACTCACCCAGTGGCTCCAGGGAGCTGCCTTCACCCCCTCTTACATGTGCACCTTCTACCTCTGGGAGAAAATTTTTTGTCCAATTGTTTATGTAAAGTCCTTATTTGGTAGAGGTCTTCCAGGACACAGACATACACACAAAACATGGAATCTCAGAAGTTTCTTCCCTTTCCTAATTTAGGCAGAAAAGAAAACCTTCTGTGTCACCTTAACCCTTTAGATACACTGAGCATTGAAGAAATGTTACCTTTTGGGAGGGATTATGCTGTCCCTCCAGTTACAACATCAGCCCCAGAGCTTGTCCAAGTGCATGTGGTTACCTGCCTCAGCTTCATCTTTCACTTTCCTCCCTCATGGCTCATCTACAGTTGGAATACCACTAACACACTTGGGAAAGGAGTCATGAGTTGGACTAGCTGGGGGTCCCCTCACCATGAGCATGGCAGCTGCCACTGAATGTCTGCAATTCTTCACATGCACAAGTACCATCATCTGCAAAAAGTAGCATGCTGGTGTTTTTTAAGACAAAAATAATTATGTCTAACACATATCTTAAACCTTTGAATTACCACAGCAGCTCCCACTGAAACCTCCAGCAAAGCTCATCCTTTGGCTTAACTGAGAGCAGGACCCAGCCTGACACTTGTTTGAATGTTGACTTTACACTTTTTGTTCTGAAAGACTGAGGAAAACTGCCTGTGAAGCACACTCTTTTCCACCAGTTAGGAAATGATATGATTACTTCTGTTGGACATTATCTAGAAGTGTCAGAGTGACTTGGCCTGGATGACAAGAGTGTATCAATCACCTCTAGAACAACAGTGAAAGTGGGCTGGAAACTGATCTGGTGGCAGAGGACTATGGCTTTGGAATAAGCCTGAAATAAGATGAGGCAGAAAATCCTGAATACTTTCAGGAAAGAATATGATCAGCTTAAAGACTGGATTTTGGGGGTTATTTTAATTGCAATAACAAGAAATTCACCTTTGCAAATAGCTCCCTTCTAGTCCTGCATTCCTTCTTGAGCACATTAATGATCTTACTTCAGTGTAGTGCAAAAAAAAAAAAAAAAAGTCAGCATATTCTCCTTTGCATCTCTTCTGCCCTTGGGGATTCTGGATTCAAGCACTTTTTGTGCAGGAGTGGTACTAATAAATCTGCTTATTTGGCTTTAATCTAGTTCATGAGTATGTCTGTGACTTTCCATTCCTGTACAACCAGTGGAGCCTTCAGCATCCCATTTGCTTC
Organism: Molothrus ater; assembly: GCF_012460135.2. Classification (NCBI taxonomy): domain Eukaryota; kingdom Metazoa; phylum Chordata; class Aves; order Passeriformes; family Icteridae; genus Molothrus; species Molothrus ater. The sequence goes on along the minus strand of NC_050480.2, from coordinate 56,862,971 downwards.
ACTTTTCAGGCCTTACAAGCAGGAGTTGTGGGAGAAAGAGGGTGGTTTTCTCCTGCGAGTCCCTGGAGACCAGAGCAGTCTCAAACAACTATAATAGCAAAAATACACACCCTTGTGCCCACAGTTCCTCCTTCACAGGAAAGAAAAAACACATGAGGCTGCCACAAGGCTCACGTTCAGCCCCAGCGAGAAGGACGTGGGGCTGGGAGGTGTGGGCACCGTAAGCATAATGCAAGAGTCTTAGCAAATGCCTCTGAGCCACTTTGCTTATGAGAGAAGACAAATAATTTGAATTATAATACTGGTTGACTCATTGTTTTAAATCAATGCCACCTAGTAGTCAATTCTTTTTTTCTGTGTCTTTTTTAATAAATAGAGTACACAAATAAGTATTTTAACAGTCTAAAGGGTTTCTGCCATTTCATTCAAAACTCAGCGATCAAATGCTCCAAAATAGATTTAATTCCAAACTTAATTTTTTTAATAGTCTCATTTTAAAGAGCAGTGGTAGAGCTTTATTCTCACTTATATTCTCTAAAAATGCCCTTGCACATTTGCTGCTAGGTCTCTAAAGGCAGACTGATAAGGTTGGCAGGAGATAACCCAGGACACACTGGGAAAGGTCACAGTGACAAAGCAGAGTGCTCAGCCCTTCCTCACAACAGAGGCATTGAGGCCAAGTCTCCTTGCCTTGAGACACAGCCTCAGGGAGCACAAGACCAGGGCACAACCAAGCTCTCCCTTTGATGGATATAGAGAATCAACTGAAATCATCCCACCGGAGCTGGAGAGATCAGTGCTGCACCCCCAGTTGAGTCCTTGGAAGCAAATTACAACAAAGTTCATGACTTGTGGAAAATGTAGGACCTATTCCCTCCAAACTTTGACCATTATCAGCTGGTACTACCATAAATGGGGTAAAAGATTCTTGGTACTTTGTGCTTTTCCAAGTCTATGTAAATATGAGCAAACTACTACTTTTGCTAGATAGCAAAAGGCAAAAGATTGAAAGATACCATGAGTTATAGTTACATTCTTTTATATATTTATCTATTAACACAGTACATTAATTACCATTTTAACACAGAGAAACACAGACAACTGATAAATGACTTTGTGTTCTCTAAAAAATCACGAACTGTTCAGTTAGATAAAGAAGACCTTATCCAGATGTTGATTTTTTTCTTTGATGGTAGTTATGATTTCATCAGATTGGTTTCCATGTTAAGTACCTAGTAGCTGATGAAGCACTTTGTAATTCAGGTATTTGCCAATGTGGTTATATTTCCTGGGTCTTTATCAAATACCTCAAAAGAGGAGAAGCATCTTACATTACTTTGGTTGCAGTGGGATGGAGGATTTCAAGAAATTAAGGTCTCTCAAACTGTTTGCTAAGGGCTCTGGGAGCAATGATGCAATCAGTATCTTCAGTAATTAATTACCTAATTTTTAACTCACTCATAGTTCTCTCCAGTTTGATCTTGTTCATCACTGTCTAAAAGTGGCCTCCAAATAAGGCTTGACCTTACCATAGTGGTCAGTATCGTGACATTCCTCATCTTTGCCGTGCTGTCAGACTCACAACCGCTGTAAAACAAAGGCTTCCTGCATTGCTGCCACTCAGGCTCCTGTACATTTCTGCTTCATTCAGCATCACCAGCAGTGCAAAACCCCCAGCCTCCTTCTCTGTCAGGGCACAAAAGAAGATGAGAATTGGAGAAACCATTCAGAGAGCCCTGCAGAAAGCCTTAATGAATGGGACATGGGGAGCAAGGTGAGAACAGAAACAGAGCCAGGATGGGTTGGAAACGCAGAGGTTTAGTTACACCCTCTTGAAGGGATGCACTCTGCAGATGGATGAGTTTTTCAGATTTTTGAAGACTACAAAGACAGCAAATTGCTACATGGTATTACCCAAGAAGAGTCATAGTCTTCAGCACAAGTGGATTTGAGGGGGAGGTGATACCAGTGGCAGGAGGCGGTATCAGATTTGCAGCGTGACACAACCAAGCATTTTGCCATTGGTAAGGGAAATAAGTTTTTGAGGGGAAAAAAGTTAAATTTCACTTTTTTTTTGTTTTAAAAAATAGTCCCATTTTTTGTGGTGAAAACTCCATTTGTCAATGAATTTGGGATTTCTTGGAAAAACACCAAAACCCACTAAATCTTTTAAACTTAAATAAGATATAGCATTTCACATCTCAAAAAAAATGAAGCACAAGTGGCTACAGAACAGGAAGCTGATGCTTGGGTATTGCAGGAATAAGGAGTGAAGGAAGGAATGCTTAATCCACCCTACCAGGTAGGCACCCTGCCCCTGGCTAGAATATTAAAATCACACAGGGTCCTTGCCAGAGTGATTCGAGGGAAATTTCCTCCCTGTCTCTGCCCCAGCTGAACAAGCCAGCTGAGCAGACTAAAAGGGGCAGAGAACCCAGCTCCAGCACAGAGGGCACTGGCACCAGTCCAGGCTGGTTCCTGCACCTGTGACAGGCTGGGGGCAGACTAGGGCAACCTTGGATGTATTCAGCTTCCTGGGACAGCTGCCTGACAATGAGACACAGAGCCAGCACTATCCCTACACTGGAAAAAGTGTTGGTGTCAGGGGAAATCTATACTTACAGAGGAAGCTGCATTCATTTCCCATCTTCAGAGCTGTAGGAGGAGAATAGCAGGAAAGAAACACTGACCCTTCCTGTAGGTTGGCAGGTCCACACAACCACATCCATTGCTCCATCTCTGGTGGGATTTGTGGTGAATGTGGCAGATTAGAGGGTGAATGTGCAAAACCCTGAGAGAAGTGGTAACCTTCAGCAAGGAGAAACTCATGTGCAGCTGAAGTGCCAAAATCTCAAGTCTAAAGACGAGATCTTTTCTCCTTGTTTTCTCCCTGACTGACTATTTTCTCCCTGCAGATCATCATTAGCAAAGCCTTTCACATCACCTCCAGCTCCCAGCCACCTATTCCTGCCCGTTCTCTCCAAATCCAACTTTTTTCTCCCAGTCCTTCTTCCTTGCTGAGGAGCAAAGCCCATCTCTCTCCTGTGCTTGCTGTTCCAGGGATGTGGTGGGGGCCAAAAAGTGCAAGAAGGGGGGGACCAGGGTTCACGATTCACAGAATATTCTGAGTTGGAAGGAGCCCACAAGGATCATCGAGTTCCACTCTCAAGCAGATATCCCGTACAGGGACTGAACCCACAGGCTCTGTGTTATCAGTACCATGCTCTGAGCAGCTGAGCCAGTCTCAGGGTTGGGGTCCTCCTGCCCCAGCAGCAATGAGGCTGCTGATCCTGGCCTGTGTGTCAGGAGCTCATGGCCACTGCTCTAGCACAAATACTCATAGAAATATGAGACAGGCAAGCACATCTTCCTCAGGAACTGCCTACAGCAAGGGGATGGGGTGGTGCTTTGTGAAGCCACAGCCCTGCCTCCTGCTCGATTTGAGCCCACCGTGAGCCAGCAGCCACAGACAGGCACTATTTGCTCCTCCTCCTTCAGCAGTGACACCACTGGAAGCATGCAAGTAAAGGAGGGAAAGTTCAGTGAGGAGCAGATGTAGAATCAGAGGTGCCAGCCAGACTGTGCAACCACTTGGGAGTCTAAAGATGGAGACAGATGCCTTTAGAATTGGGAAGAGCTCTGGTTGCAGTTCTGTTCCCCCATCACCATGCAGTACTCTTGTGTTAAGGTGCATTTAGGACATTTATCAATGCAAGCCATGGAGCAAGAGCATCCCCCCTCACAGGGGTGCCTCTGGCTGCAGAGAGCCCCTCACTGGGCAGCCAGACCCAGTCCATCCCCTGGAGACTGCCCAGCTTCTGGAGGCTGTGGGACCCCAAGGGAGGCCCAGGAGCCCAGCATGTCTCCTGTGGCACTGCTTCCCATGACCCAGTGGCCCTGTGGAACAATTGCATCAAGCTGCTTCTGTCCTGCATCCCAGGGGAGGGGGCAAATTTTGAGCACTGCAGGCAGCTGTGGGAGCCTGTGGGTTTGCAAATCCTCACACTTGTGTAGGAATGGCAGAGTCAGTTGTGCAGGTTTCACGCACAGGACAGATGAGTTCCAGAGTGAGTGAATGACTGCCTGTTTTGGTTAGGCTGGCTGCACTTGTAAGCAGGCATCTTGTTAAGTGGTGAGAAATTAAGACAGCTGTACCTCTGTTAACCAAAAGCTGGAGGCAAAGCAGGAATTTCTAGCAGCACCTTTTCAAGCAAGGTCACAACATGTTACAGATCTGTCCAAACACTAGTGCCAAGTTTTATGGGGCCAGGCCAGTAAAATAGTTTGTATTACTTCAAGATTCAAAATGAGGATTGCAGATTATCTTCCACTGCTTATAAACCCAGGTAAACTCCAGGAGTGTTCATGGGTGGACCAGGTCCAAACTTAGTAGTACTTTAGGATTTTCTTAATTTGTGTGCACCTTTTGTTTAATAAGCTGTCTTTAAGTTTTAAATAGCAGTCTTTTTTATTTTCCTTTTTAACTGGATGTGTTTCTGGCAGGGCACCATGTGTTTCCCCTGCACAGTGGCTATTACCTTCTACAGATTTCCATCCCACAGATATTTTAATGAGGTTCTTTGCCAACACACTTGCTGCTGCCATCTTCTTTTAAAGCTTGACCATGGAAGGTCAATAGATTAACACAGCCATCTCCAGAAACAGGAGAATGAGTGCCAATCTCTCCTGTGTCTGGAAGGGGTCTTTAGCTGTCCTGCATGGGGAGGAAGTGGTGCAGGAGTCCCATCTCCATCTTACCTTTGGTGAGACATCTGTCTGTTTATATGATCATTTGGCTGGGGAGAAAATTCAAGAGGATGCAACTATTCAACTGCTTGTTAGGATGCTGATGGGATTTGAATCACTTTCTCTGAGGATATGAGTCTCATTCCCCTGCCCAAGGTGCAGGGCAGGGGTCTGAATGTCAGGTGGGAACATATCTGCATACTGTATCTGTGGTTAAAAGGGAGCAACCCCAGCCCAGGTACCCCTCAGAGATGGGACTGTGCCAAGATCCTTCCCAGAAGGGAAGCCCAAAGGCACTCCTATAACTACAGCAACCAGTGGAGAGGGGCTGTTGGGGAAAGCCATGGGAAAAAGAGAGATTAAAAACCAAAAAATAAAAGTTTTATTGCTGCTGCATATAAAAGAACATCACAAAAATGTGTTAACAGAGCAGTTGCACAGCAGGGTTTTTCCATGTCTAAGGCATATGGAAACTCTGTCAGTCTCTTCATCAGCACACGAAGTTCTGACCCAGCTGTGGTGCTGCAGCACAGCCAAAGCTGTTCTGGCTTGAGGGAACCTCCCACCAAGGGGCTGAGCACTGCTGGCACTTGGCACCAGGCTGTTGCACTTCATTCATCCAGCAAGACATCTGCAACCTCACTGTTCCAAGGTTTTCTGCTATGATGTCTTTTGAATGAAAACAAACTGTGAAGAAGAACTGTTGGTTCACACCATTTAAAACCACAGAACTATAAAAAGTTTTCTTCTATATGGAAAAAGTATCTTTTCAGAGAGGTAAATCCTGCTCTCCTCTCCTCCAGTGCCAGTGGGAATCTGGCCTATTACCACTGAAGCCATGAGCTGCAGCATGAACAGAGGAATATTTAGAGATAGGTCTGCCTTTTCCATGCCTTCTCATTTAAGTGGAGATGTTATATCAAAACTCATATATTTTAACTTGAACACATCAAAAAAAGTCAATGTATCAAAAATCAAATTGTTCTTGTAAATAAATATATTCTGATCTGCAGTGTTCCATTTGCAGGGCTATATTTTTAGCATACACCTTCACAACTTGAATTGTAACATTTTTTTCATTGAGGGTTGGAATTATCCTTTCAAGCCTTGCAGCTGAAGTATAATTTTCTCACAGAGCTAAGAGGCAAGTGGGCTGTAGCTGCTGCTAGGGACTCTGCTGTGGTTTTACCACTGTCTAAGGGAGACAGGTTTGATTGTCTGAACTGCCAGCCCTCAGAACAACTCAGGAGCTCTGACATGCATCTCCTCAGGGCCAGAGTCACAGGTTGCACCACCATGAATTGGCCTCACAAGAATCTAAATTATCTCCTACTGTCTAAATTATCTCCTTCTTGCAGGAGACAGGCAAGAACAGGTATAACCTGAAAAACTTTGGATACTTCCAAGTTCAATTAGTAAGAATTCCCTAGTATGGAGCAAAAGCAACGGCTGAGGTTGGAATGGCCAAACTGACATATTCAGGAAGTTTTTGTCTTGATCAACATGAGCTCAGAAAAACTTGCTGCTCTGTTCCCAGGGCCAAATGTCTCTGCTCTGATTTATTTGACTAGCCCCCAGCTAACACATTTCATTGGAAGTGGAAGCCAGTACATCACAATGAGCCCTTCAACAGGCTCCAAGCAGCGCAGTACCCTTGATTATCAGAGAAGGCAACTTGTTTCTGTGAAGTCTTCCCTTGGAAGATCAAAACAGACTTAACTCACTCTGATCTCTTCATGTTTTTACTCTGCATGTAAACTTAACTGATTTTTACTAGGAATATCTAGTAGTTCTACAGCAATTGTCACTTCTCCCAGCTCTAAAGCAGGAAAATCAAGTCTCTTGATTCACTACACCACGTTGCTACATGAACTGTGTCTGTCTCTTAGAAATGGAAAACACATGGTCAGACCCATAGGCTATTTCTCCAAAAAGGGTGAGAAGATCTCTACTTTTGTCCACGGGAAAGTGTGCTTCTCTAGAGATGAGGCAAGAGAGAGAACAGCACTGCAGGGAACTGAGTCATTATGTGTCTGTATGCCACTCTGAGAAGAAAATGGGAGGAACAAAATTTAAAGACAGCACAGTTTCTTGGTTCCTTCAAAGTGCATGCTCTCTTAGAAACTCCTGGGCTTCTCACAGGTAACAGCATCTGTATCTTCATAATGCCCAGACTGTAAAGATCAGGTGCAACTGAGGCTTTGTCTCCCCACATTTAAACAGCTAGCTGAATCCAGACCTCAGAGAATAAGGGTATTATGTTTCCCAAGAAGAGTGTTTTTATGTGAAAACACATGCTACTGTATGTAACAGCCAGTGGAAATCTTCCTAAACCTACACAACACAAAGAGCCTGTGCTCTCCTTGACACAAGGGGGGTGTCTAATGATGCTAGAAGACAAACTAACATTACAAATAAGCAGGGAGACACACTGGTACTTGAAGGAACACTGTGACAGAGAACCCCATCACTAAAGGGTTATAAAAAAGGTCATCAAGAAGTCCATTACTTGTCTTGTTTGTGACACAAGAGCTGTAAACCACAGCTGTGCAGAGCTCAAGAACCACATGTGAAGATGTGCAGCCCTCCTCCCCTCAAGAGCAGCAGAGAGCACGTGATCCTCAGGCACACCGCAGGGCTGTGCTGCTGCCTTCAGGTCCGCTGCAGCAGCTCCCACGTCACAGTCAATTAAGGCACATTCTGCCTATTAGGTGAGCATGGGCCCCATCCAATTAAGTCTGACTAATGACATCTAAGAACCATTATATGGAAACCCTGGATCAACAGGTTCTTTTTAAGAAGAGGAGAGTAATTAAAAAAAAAATCTCTGAATACCAAATTCCCTGGATTGACAAATACTCCAGCTCTATCAAGAGAAACTGATCCACAAAGCATGTCTCATGCTTCTTTGGACAAAAGACTGCTCACATGCTGAGCACTAGAAGCAAACAGAAATGTGTGCTGACTCACCTGACCTCTGTACACTCCACAAACTGGAACCTGATAAATTCCACTTATCTGTGTCAAACCTCAGCTACACTGTCACTGAAAATACCAGTGCATGATACTGCAGTGACAGCACTGCAAATTATTTACTATTCCCCAGAATCTGTCATGAGCCCCAAGAGTGGTTTCTCCATCAACTCTGCCCATTTTCATTTGGTAAACAATGACATTTCCCCTGCTTTACAACTGAAGCTAAAAATAGCATCTTTTATTTCAGAACTTCCTGAACTTTATCAGAAATGTGTTTTATGCAGCAAGCACTGGCACTGGGAACAAACTGAGGGAATGAATAGCTGTGAAGAACCTACACAGGACCAAAGAAAATTAGGCATTGAAACAATCATCTCCCCCTTCAGGAGGGGATGATGCTTTGAGCAGATTACAAAATACCACGAATTGCAAAGCAACACACACCCTTTAAAAAACAGATTTCCAAGAAAACAATTCAAAGAGTATTAATTTTCTGGGTTTTTTCCTGTTCTTTTTTTTCCTCATTTTATTGAATGAAAGAAAACAAAATGGACAAACACAAGAAATAAGATCAGTGTTCCTCTCATCTCATCTCTACAGTAGTCCTTTAGAGTCAACAGCTGCGAGCTCCTCCAAGCACAAAGGCCAAGAGAGACCACAGTGCCACAATACCAGAGATTCTAAGAGACAAGAATAATAAAATGCTGTTAGGCTACTTATATGTATGGCTTAATTTTTTGTTTATTAAGAGCTTAGATTCTTTTTCAGACCATGTCAAGGCAGAAATTCACCCTTCATGAGCATCACTGTCACCATCTCACAAGAGGAGTGCACTTTGAATCTTGAATTCTCTCCCACTGCCAAGCTTTCAACTCAGTTGTAGAAAAAAACCCACATCCATCCCACACCTAAGATTCTGCCTCCCTCTCACCAAGCTTATTAGCGGTGGTGCTACAGCTCAGTAAGATTACAACCTCCCTGCTGTGACAGCACATCCATAGTTTTGTGCTATCCTCGGGGAAACATTCCTGGGTTAACCAAGAGCAAGATTAAAGTCCAGTAGCCCAGGGCTGAAAGCCCACGAGCAGCCACCCAGCACCTGCTCCCGAGTCCCCTGCTCCTCCGAGGGCTGGCAGAAGGACACTGCAAACACGAGGCAGGCTGCTGCTGTGCCAGGGCCTCGGACCTGAAAGGAATGCTTCCCCCGCCCCCGCAACTCACTGCAGCAGGCAGTTCACGCTCGGCGAGTGCCTCCAGTGGCGATAGACGGAGACCTGCAGGTGAGGGTGGTGCCTGTAATCCCGCAGGACGTGCCTGACCCTGCAATGAAAGCACGGCTTGAGCTCAGCCCGCAGGCCGCTTACAGCACCCCACAGCTCAGGGCAGTAATTTCTATCCAAGAGCTGTCACAGCAGAGAGAGGGTGGGACATAGGCCTGGATCAGAGGAAGAGAGGACACTGAAAGTTAAGACTTTCTAATCACTTACTGCTTGTATTTATTGGAGAGCAGAATGAACTGGTTCTTTGAAAGCCGTCTGACATCAAAGCGACAACGAGCCTTAAACTCTTGGTAGATCTGTCCCTCGGTCAGCCCTGGCCAGCCTCGGACATGAACAACCAAGGCAGGGGGATGGCGGCAAGGAGAATCTTCCCCAGAAAAATTCTGGAAAATGTACAGTATTGAGACATACCTGAATTTGCAAATACTATAGAGCCACTATTAATATAATAATGAAATATGCAGAACATGACAAATAAATGACAGGTTGTGTAATATTGCTGTTTGTGTAACATTAATTTTGTTTTGCCCCAAGATTCATCTAAATATTGTCATAAAAGCAAATTGTCACAACTACCATGGAGAAACTACCCGAGAAAGAGTAATGTAAACTGGCTAATGCCATCTTACAGAATAACAACATAAATATAGTGCAAAGCAGAAATTCAACTCATTGGCCATTTCAAAAGGTTGACTGCATCACTTGTACAATGACAATTTCTGCCAAGGTGGGCCCCAGCACCAGTGGATTCCTCTCCTCAAAGGAAGCTGTCAAGCAGGCTGCTAACCTATGCACCCCACAAACAGGTCACAGACCTGCAATTCATACGCACAATGCTTGAAACACCACCTCGGATGAAATTCACTTTGTTCACGTGCTCAGCCAACACGGCGAGGTACTGCGAGAAAGAAGGCTCAGCCTCCACTGCAGCACTAAATCAGAAAACAAAAGAGAACAAAGTTTTGTTTCTCCAGTACTGCACTGCTACACAGTCCAAGCTCTTCAACTAGTGACAGAATAGATATTTCAGATCTTAGTATCTTCCTACAGAAGTCAAAAAGCTGCAAGAAAAGGGAACGGAACTTAACTGAAGGCACCGATTCACACAGATTTCAAAAAAGGAAACTAATGGAAAATTATTTGACCCTTACCCAAGTGAACTGAACTTGAGAGAGCTTGTTCAAGAACAAAGAAGTCACAATGTCATTTCCCAACCTCTGAGCCATCACATGGCCCCTGATTTCATTTTTAAAATGTCAGCTTTGACATAAAACTTTGACATAAATACTACTTTCAGATTTATAAAATAAAAATCAAATTAGGACATGACATTTCCAATAACACTTTCTTTTGTCCAAAAGGAAGACCAGTCTGAGAAACAAAAAGTCAGACAGAGCAAACAGAAGACTGTTTTCCATAGGAAAAACATCCCTTGTAATGCAATTTTCAGTCAACACTTAAACATTACTCACTCTGTGGATCTGCACAGTAGCAAATGAGCTGACATCAGAAGAACTAGAGAAAGGAATAATGAGGTGGCATTAGAAGAAAGCTAGAGAAACACAGCTAAATACATAGAAAGCAAAAATGCATTGAAGTGCAGCTAAGTTACTAAGAGCAACAGACAGTATATAAACAAATATTTCTTAGCATCAAATAGATCTAGAGAGAAGGAAAAGATTGCCAAATCCCAACACGACCTCTGAAGGAGTTTTTAAGAAGCATTTTACCTGAACCACAGAGAAATGCATCATAGCCTGCCTCATGAGGAAATTTCTTCTCGGCTGTAAGTGTCCAACAAAATCAGGAAGAAGTAAACAAATCTAGCATGCTGTGAAAACTACTACGCTGCAGAATCCTAATTCATGAGATCTGCTATTCTGAAGGTTCTTTTCCCCCTCCCCTCAACTCTGTTTCCTTTCTCACCCTGAAAACTTGACACTCAGTAAAAAGGCTGTGCTTCTAACAAGCATTTTAAAACACAGAAAAAGAAGCAGCAGTTACATGAATGCCTGAAAAGCTTAGCAAGATGCACATTGAAAAAATTTAACTTTTATGAAAGTCTAAGCCAAACTGTGTTGTCTCTGTTATTGGTGGTATGGGAACCATTTCAAACTCAGGAGGCCCTGTGCTGCAGGACACGATGCTGCCAGGAGAAGCCAGGAAACATCTGCCTCACAGCCAGTATCACACCATGATCCTGGACCAGCCACCAAGCTCCGGCTACTTTGCCATTAGCTCCTTCCACCTTCCCTTCTAAGACAGCTGTTCCCCACCTCCCCTTGCCCCTTCCAAGGGCTCCTCACTTCACAGTCCAAGTCAGGTTCAGTTCAGCCCAACACAGTGTAAATGCTGTCTGTACCAGCAGCATGAGGCAAACCTGCCCTGCATTTCCCTCAGCAGCTACCAGGGACATGCAGAACTTGGGAGTCCAGGCTCTGGGTCTGAACAAAAATCTGTATCAGCAGCTCTGGGCAAATTCAGCAGACCCACTGGCATTCCTTCATCCTTTGTATGTGGTCACCCAGAGAGTGCAACAAACCTCTTTTGATCTTCCTTACTCTGAAGATTTGCTTAAGAACATACCGTATCTTGAGCAGCCACTTGCAAGAGCTATAACAGGGCACGGTGGACCTTTGGGATTCAGGTTGCTGCTGAAGACAAGTGGATGTGTGATATTTTTGTCTTTTCTCAGTATGTTAGAGAAAAGTTACTGTTCTCTAGTGACCTGTAGCTTCATTTCAGAAAAAAGCTACTGGAGACTTTAAAGTGAACTTTGATAGGCCTCCAGGAAAAGGCTAAAATACTTACTTGAGTACTATCTTCTCAAGTAAGTATTTTCAAAATATCAGTTTTCTTCCTGAAAACTAACTCCTAAATCCTTTCTTAGTCTCTTCCCTCACTCAAAACTTATAAGCAGCAAATTTGTTCTAATTGCATACAAAACAAAAAAGTGAGCAGAATTAAAACTGCAGGGAAAGAGGTTTACTAGATGGTTCTATTTGAATGGGGAACCCTGGAGGTTAAACAGATATCCCTGAAATGACTGAAATAAAACAATGAACAATCAAGCAGAATATGCAGTCTGAAATTGCTAATAAACAAACTCTCAGAATCCCAATACTGTTTAAAAAAAAATATTAATTTTGCATCTCCTTCTTGGGACTAGGGGGTAACGGGAAACAGGCAAAATTTTCCTTTCTTTAGCAAAATTGACATGCAAAAAAAATTAATTCACAAAAGAAGTGTGAAGTAAGTCTCCTGCCACATCATGACTATGCTCATGAGGTACATCATCTACTCATGTGCTCCATCTGAACATTGTCTTAGTTACTGCTTTGGGCTCAGTGCAGCCCTCTCTTAGGACAGGCATTTGAAATTAGGATGTATTTTCACCAAGAACTGCATCTTACTCATTTCAGAACATGGCATAAGCAACATAATTCTCAAGCTGAGTGTACAGTTGTATGCAAACCAAATTTGTGACCAATGAAATAAGGGCAATTCAATGAGAGAAGTGACTCAGAACAAATAATTTACTACACAATTCCTTTATAAGAAAGATGTGCAAATCCTTTGCTCTTAAATTTAGAAAGACAAGGATCCAACTGAAAGCATTTGAGAGGAGGGAAAGTACGAACATGGGATATGGCTGACTGTGAAATATCTTTCCAAAGAAGACCAGGGATTGCTGAAAGCTCTATTGGCCACCACTTACCTGCACAAAACTGCATATGCCTCCACAAGACTAGATACTCGAGGAAACAGACATTTCTATAAAAGAAGAATGTATTAGAAAACCAACCACAACAAACCTTATGGTGAGTTCAATTACTTACATTGCCAATTTGTTAAATGAGATCTAAAATTAGAACTTCCCAAGGCAACACTGAGAACTGTTTGCAGTTCTGTTATCACAGGGCACTGAGGAAAGATATCCTCTCTCTTGGGTGAAACACAAGTTAAAATGTCAAACAAAAAAACCTGTGCATCTCACCTTCTGCACAGATTTTGTTACAGTCTTGGTGTCTATGATGACAGGAAACAGGTTGTGAATGTTCCTTTTAAACTCCTCATAGCTTTCTGAAAGCAAAGCACATGTGGAGAAAGGCATCAGGAAACTGAGGAAAATCCCATGCAACCACAAAGTAATAGGAAAGAGAAGTGACAGCAGGCAATGATGCTCTCTTCAGCATTTAGAACTCAGAAGAGGCAACCAGCCCAGCTGCTGGCTAAGCCCTGCAGGTGTCTGTGGTGGCAAACTGCCACTGCACCTCCTGTTCCACCCCCAGTGCAAAGGCAGCAGCCCAGGACAGCAGCTACACACAGCAGTACCTGGGAGGGGCCTGTAGAACTTGTCGTGAAGGTGCATAAGGTCCATAAGCATGTTGTGTCCCACCAGGGGCTACAGGAGGAATATAAACATAACAGCCCATTGGAGCACATTTCTGAAGAGAGCTCAGAGGTAAACACAGGCACACTCAACAGCTGTAACCCTTTCATCCAGGAGACAACATCCACACACACTCACACAGGAGTCATTCGGGCAGCAAGGCTCACTGGAGAACTACTGCCTTCAAGAAATCACGCTTGTGGACCCTCTGAGAACCTATTGTCTCAGCAGCATTCTATTTTCAGTGGAGCTAAGTGGATTCAGGCTTCAGCTGAACAAGGTTCCAGCCATCAGATTTATATGCTTACTTGCAAGGGCAGGGATGGTCTTTGCTGCACATCACCCATAGTCCTCTAAAGCTGAAATCCATCTGATAAGCTGCATACAGAACGTAAGAATTTCCACACAAAGTCAGACCAATGGCCCACATGGTCCAATAAACTGGTCTGACGCATACTGGAAAGCACAGCTTGCCCAAAAGGCAATAATCTGCTCATCTTTCTTTGATGGTGACTCAAACTGTAACATTAGGGTTTTAATATTGCATTTAACACAGCAAAATTAAAAGAGATGAAAAATGAGAGCAAGGTTAAGGCATTTTACCTTCTTGACTTTAACAAGTATTTGGAAGAGGTTGGTGAAGCCCCGGGCAGACAGGAGAATGAGCTTTTTCTGACAGTGGTCATAAGAAGAGTTCTCCAGAAGCTGACGATGCTCTGGACTCACTTTTTTCACCATTACCTGAAAAGAACAGTCACTGAGTATCTCAGCCTCCCATGTTAGTTGTATGTACATTGCTTACTGGGGGTCAGTAATGCTGAGGTCAAGTTCAGCTTCAAGGCACTGAAGGACTGAAAAACTGCATTCCCTGGGACCTTGGGACTGTCTCACTTCTATATGGAGATCAGTGTTCCAGTAACTAAACAGGCCTGCTCAAAGTGAGTCTTAATTGTGCTTCTCTACTCAAGAGGACAATTCCTACCAAAGGGCTTTTCTGAGCACAAATTAACCTAATTCAATTTAACTTGATGGTAAGTTCATATGTAAGTTGATATGGTAAGTTCATAGTAGCAAAATCCCAGAAACAAACAGCAATCATACAAGCAGAGTCACCAAAGGCAATTCTTCAGATGAGAAGGCTGAGTAAATCTGACATTCTGGAGGCACTGGTTATCAGACATAAGCAGGACTAATGCAAAAAAAAAAAGATTCCTGTAAGCTAATTCTAAGCAACTGACTGATATCATAGCCATAACCCATAGTCTGAGAAGTCTACAACCATAGTTTTACTACAGAAAATATTGTACTGAATGTAAAATACCAGTAGTAAATAGCAAAACAGCAAATCACAGAGTAAAAGTCTTCAAGGCAGCTTCATGGCAGGAGTTAGCAAAGGAAAACCACAGAAAATGCTAAAACTGTATATTCCTATGGAAGTATTGAAGGAGGGACTTTATTAAGTCTGAAGACACAGAGAGGGTGCCTCCAGAAGTGCTCCAAGGACAAGTACTTCTATTTAAAAGGATTTTGGGGTTACAGGACAAACAGAAACCAGAGTTACTCAGTTTTCTGTATCCCTTTTCTTAGGATCCCACAATCTACATTTCCTTTGTCATTGTCTTCTTCTGCTCCTTGACCCTATCATTAAAAGTACAAGAAACATTTCAGAGTCCTGCAAGAATGCCAGTCCTATCTGCCCAGAGAGAAATTCTCTTTTCAAAAGGTCCACATTTCCATCTCACCTTCTTGTCTCCAAGAGGCTCTGTCCAAACATTTTCAAGAGCCTGCCTCAGAACCAGCTGAACTTCAATCACATGATAGCCTATGACACACAAAAAAAGGCAATATAAGCTTCAGAGGTGCAGAGAAGCCCATTAAGGAAAATACACCATTCCTCTAGACAGACAGACTGACATGTCTCTCCCGCAACATATAGAAAATATTCCTCAACATATGATCCTGGTACATTACCACACACAATGACTGAAAGAAAACAAAACAAACAAAAAACATAGACACACACACACACAGCGGAAAGAAAACAACAACAAGAAAACAACAACAACCACAAACCCACAGAAATAAACAAAACACAAAAAAAAACCCCCAAAAATCACATTTGCAGTGAAAATTTCAGGCAAATGAGCTTTTGTAAGGACACGGAGGAAAGGAAAAAACTAACTGAAGAGGGAGGAAGGCTACTACTCTGAAAAAGACACTCTCTGGTTTGGGACAGTTTCAGTTTCAGAGCAACAGACCCAGAAGCCAATCACACAAAGGGTACCAATGCATTTTTCCCCCCAGCTGACAAGGAACTAACCCAGTCCTCTTCTGAACAGCATTAAAAGAGACACCTGAATCAGTCTTCTTGCTTACTTAAATAAATGTCTTTCTTATCACAGGTACTCACCAGTGCCAGACTCTATTAAAATATCAGTATTATATCTAGCTGAAAAAGCAGATAAAAATCACAGCACAGTTTCCACCCCTCCTATTGCATACTCTGCAAAAACTCAACACACAAAGCCTTGAATACTCTGTTCTTCCTAACCTTTTCCATATTATACTCCCTGACCTAGAAGATGAAGTTTTGGGCTCTGTGAGTAAACCTACAAATTATTCCCTGCAAATATTCTCTGTTCTTCAAGTCAGCACAGAAGTTCCTCAGCTCTGCTACAGTGCTCCCAAAACCTAACACAGGGGTAAGTGACCTGTTTATTCCCACTTTCATATATGTGTCTCTATGGGGCTCCCTGTTGCTCCAACGAGAGGGACTCAACTCTGAAAGGAGGGGAAGAAAATAAAAAAAACCCAAATCACCCAGGATTTAAAGCATCTAAAATGTTATCCTGATTCAGAGTAACTACTAATTCTCCAGCTGCTGCTCAGAAGAACAACAAAATGGAAGCTAATTACAACAAAGCATGCTCCAAACGTCCAGACATCCATATCTGCTTCAGAAAGACCCAGCACCCCAAGAGAGCAGAGTAGAAGAGGCCAGAGATGAACTCCTGACAGGAGGTGAAGTATAAACTGGGGAAAAGAGTTGTAAAGGCAGGATAGGCACTGGTGCTTTCCCTCTCAACAGAGCAATTTAACAGAAGAAAGGACAGCTATAGCCCCAGAGGTTCACAAAAAATGATGAAGCCACTCAGAGCCCACAGGCACCTAAGAGAGGCACTGTTTCATACCACTCAGATCCTGCAGAATCATAGTATCCTCTTCCTTTGCTGCAGCTATCCAAGTGGTCACTTCATCAATAGCTTTCTTCAGGACATCCCTGTCAGCATTACTGGTGCTGGATGAGGGAAAAGAGGCAATGTGAGAAATGCTCTTTACAGATGAAGCCTTGTGCCTTGCTGTAGGAATGCAAAAGCTTCATTTCCCAATGTGCACCCAATTCTCCACATAATATCCTGAGATCTCAATTCTCCTTCAGACACCATGGCATGCTGGAACAGCTGGCAGCGAGCTGTTCAGCCTGACAGGTTTCAGTATTCCTACAAAATGTGATCTGAGTGAAGCTGAGCCATGAGCACAGTACTGAGGAGAAGTGCTCACCTGCAGACTTTCCAGGTACCTGCTAAGAGGTGCTGCCTAAGGATCTTCTCCTGTACCTCATTCATGTACGGGATTCCATCTTTGAGGAACTGAGGGGAGAGAAAATGCCAGGTTGGTTACATTCCCCTGGATTTTCTCACAGCACATTAGAGAATTAGCAGATTAGTCAGGACAAACAAACTGTAGGCAATCCAACAGGTATTGAAGAAAGAAAAGGATATTTGTCAACTGTAATCAGCTTTTTTGCTCTTCTTTTACTTTTCCTTTAATAAGATGCTTCCAAGAGTCAAGAAGTCAGATGGTTCCTGCCCAGAATTGCAAAACAGTACTCTTATGGGATAACAGAGTCTGAATTTTATGGGAATTGTGACAATGTGTAAGATGCTGGTAAACTGATACTTCTGCACCTTCATGGATAGTAAAGACACCCACCAGGGTTTGTTTAGCAAATCCGTAACTCACCAAATATAAGGTTCTGGGTTTTTTTTTGAGGCAGGAGAATCTGTCTGATGTTGACAAGGATGTGGTTATTGCCTTTACATTAGTTCAGAAAAAACAGCACTCACTACCCCTGTTGGTAACAAACTGCATGATGCATTCATACTTTAGGAAGATGCTATTTACCCCAGAAACATTAACATTTAGGGATACTAATCTGATTTCTTCTGCAGTTGCAGAGATTTCCTCTGTTCTGCATTTCTGGAAGAGATTACATACCTTGTTGTAGTCAAAGCCATAATGAGACAGGAACTGAATACTAGATGCAGAGAGGGTGAATTCAACATCCTTTATTCCCAGTGTTGAGGGAAAGAGAAAAAAGTTATATGAATGCACCACATACCTAAAATGAAAAGAAAAATATCTCTAGAAGATAATTACAAGAAATAACTCCGCCCAAAGGGAATTATGTATAAGATTTTTACTGCACTATCCTCATTGTAACACAAAACTGCTTTTTGACTTACTTGTTTGAATTTTCTTTTGAGAATATTGCCAGCCCTGCAAGAAAGAAACCTCTGTTGAGATGGCAGCGTTTAGCTGGATGTCTACTGACCGCCTGCAAATGAGATGAGGGATGTGGGGAGCCCCTCAAGAAATACATGCTTTCCATTCAGGAATGTCACTGTGCCAATCCTAGCAGCAACTGCCAGGCCACTCCCTGGATTCCTGAGAGCTGAACAGGACCAGCTTTCACTGCTATGTGGGAAAATGAGTCAAATCTGAATTAAACAACAAACAGACTGAGCAATGGCGAGAGGTGAGGTGGTGATGAGTCCCTGACTGTGCATACACAGATGAGTCTGTGGGACCAACTACACTACAATAGTGTTTGGAACAAGCTGGGCACCACAGAGGACTGAAACATGGGTTCTCAGGTTTTTTTTTTCTTCTGTTAATCCCTAAAAGGCACATGAAGATCTTACATACCCCAAGACTTTCAACAATATTTCAAACTGTTTTCAAGCTTGCTTCATGACTCCTTACTGGTTCTTAACTGCCAATAGCTCTCCTCCACAGGCCCTTTCTCATGCTGATTTGTTATTTTAAGAATAACAGAAATAGCAGCCTTCATTTTCCTCATAGTGCACTGTATCGAATGACACAGCTTTGAACGGGAGCTGCCGTCATACGCTTCTTGTTTGCATCCTCTGATTTAAAAGCTTCGTATTTTTAAATGTGACCTTTAAATATGGTCAACTTTAGACCCGTAAAAACAATATAGCCCACCTGACTTTATTTATTAAAAAGCTGATAGTGTTAAACTTCGGGGGTGGGGGGGGGGGGGGGGACCCAACAAGCAAACGTCTCTGGAATGAGTGAATTAATGCCAGAGGCACCTGCAGGACGCTCCTGTTAGCAAAAGGCCAGTTACCCGTAGGACGGCGGGACATCACTTTCCGTGTCAGAGCCGCACTTACCGAGCTGAACCAGGGTGAAGCGCTGAACACTCTGCCTGGCCTTCACATACCGCTCCGCAGGGGAGTCAAACAGGCTGGGAACAAAACCAGAATTGGGGAGAGGGGACACAAGAAGGGCTGCTATGTACAGGTTGTTCTCACAGGGCTAGAACAACAAGTCTCCCTCACATTTCAAGTCCAAGAGCTTTACCTCGGCTCGTTGTTTTGTAGGGAAGTTGAATGCAAACCAGTAAACTCCACATCAAGGGCTGTTGAAGTGGAAAGAACACAAGAAAATCTGAATTCGACGCACCACCAGGACGGGGGTCTCTAACACTTCTCTTCACCGTAACCTTTGTCAAACCACAGGAAGCCGGCTCAAGAGAAAAAGCTGTGGGGCTCCAGCTGCCTCATTCCTGAGGCAGGATGAGGCAGGGACACCTCCCCCACGCCCCTCAGGAGGGGCCCGCCTCACCCTGTGCTGTGTTCGTGCCCACACCCCGAACCCCAACACCCCTGGCCCCCAGCCGGCCGAGCCGAGGCCAGCACCGCGCCTGGAGTTCCCTTTCCCGTTTGAATCCCCGCGCCTCAGTGCTCGCTGTTGTGGGCGCAGCAGCGCCATTATCGGCTGCGATACCCCTCAGTGCCCAGGTCCCCACGTCAGGCAGGGGCCCTGAGGGGCCGAGGGCAGCACTGGGGGCCAGACGAGACGCCCTCGACGCTCACCCACGAATGCGGCGCGGAGGATGCGGCGCCGGAGGCGCGGCAGGCACTGGGCAAAGCCCTCGGCGCCCACCTCCATCGCCGCCCTCCCGCTGCCCGGCCCGGCCGGCGCGCCTGCGTGCCCGCCGCTGCCCCGGGGGGCGGGCCCGATCCGCGCCGAGGGACGGGAAAGGCAGCGCCGCGGGAGCCTCCAGCGTGACCCGAGCGCTGGGAACGAAGGACTGGGAGGTTTAGGCTGGGAGGTTTAGGCTGCGAAGCCTCTCCAGGCACAGCCCCCGCTCACAGGGAGCGCAGGGGCAGCTCCCACTGCGCGCCTGCCGGAAATCCAGATCGCTCAGGGGCTGTCACTGTCTGAGAGTTGCTATTATTATGAACCGACAACTCGGTAAAAATCTAGTAAAACAGTGGTTGTTTTTCATTATGTCTGAGGATTAAATAAAGATGCCAGAAGCGGGCCGGGCTCACCCCGCATGCTGCTGAATCCCGGCACAGACCCCTGGCATTCCCTTCTCCTGCCCCAGAGCACGCACACACAAGGCAGCAGGCACAGCACCGGGACACAGTGGCACTGCCCAGGCTGGCCTCCTGAACTTGCCTGTCAGAGGGTTCCAACACAGTTTCTGTGGGGATTTCACAGCCTGGTCGTAGTTGGGAGCTCTGCCGAGCCATCAGGCAGAAACGCTGACAGCACCAGCCTGTGCGAAGCAGCGGACACACACACAAGGGGAGAATGGGGCTTCTTATTCCCTACAGCACAAATTTCTGCAGCTTCCCTTGTAGACCTATCCATGTGGTTAAGCAGTTAGAAGAGTCTCAGGATTGCAAGAAAGGTGCAAAGATGAGTTGGGGGAGTTTAATATTTTCACTAAGACTTTGCACATCTTTATCACTTTATCACAGTTCTAAACATTAGTGTAATGTCTACACTTTGCTAGGTTAGACTGGCAGTATACAGGGATCAAATATCAAAGCATTTCCAGAGTTCAGGCTGGAACAAACAAAATCAAATATTAAAAATAAAAAAATATTTTTAAAACATTATAATGTTTTAACATTAACATTAATAAATTTTGTCAAGTTGAACTATGGTAAGTTGATTCTAGCATTAAAGGTGTTGATCATTTTAGAATAAAGAAAATGACACACTCCTATCCATTTGAAAATATTTTATTATAAGATGACACATTCCAACTTTTTCCAGCTCTGGACCTTCCCTTTGCCAGTACACAAACCTAAAGAAGTGATCCTTGTTCCTCGGAAAGTCTTCCCAACAATCTCCATTTTACCGGTAGATTCTTCTTGGTTCATGAAGAACAACACCACCCTCCTTCACAGCTTTCTCAAATTCCTGGATCTTGTTTAAAAGACAGACACAAATAAATACATAAGAAAGCCAGCAGGACTTAAATATCAGTGGGAACATGTTATATGGAGGGGCAGAGGTTAACAGCCTCATGGAAGCATAATATCAGGAACTGCAGCTTGTCTAAGCCCTTCTGAGTGTTGCAAGGAGGGACTGTCAAGCTACATAAGTAAATTAAAGGTAAAGAGAAGTAAAAGTAATGCCTAAAAAGGAAAGAAGGGCCAAAGGAATAAGTAGATGGGTACTTGCCGAGTCACAACGGTGTTCCCAGGGGATAATGGCTTTAAAGTTCACAAAGTTGATTCCTGCTTCCAAACAGCGCTGTGCCATGACACGGCCAAGGTTTCTGCATGCTGCTACTCCCTTGGGACTGTACAAGTGTCTCTTTATGGCCCACTCTCGGGTAGAGGCAGATACCACAACATCCCCGTTGGAGCGCTCGACAAAGGCTTCTACATAATGCTGCGTCCGCTCTAGCCGTAATCTGAGGGCAGGAAAGAAATAAAAGAGGATTATAATGTCTTTTCCAGAGAACAGGGTCAAATGCTTAAATTGCTTCCTTTATGAAATAAAATTGAGTGTATTAATATATTACATTATATTACGAGTTTTGCTCAGTAAGACACAAAACAGCAATCATGTTGGGAGGAAAGGGTTAAAAGTGGAAGAATATCAAGGAGGATTCTCTCAAGTGACCTTGCAGCTGGGAATGCCAAGTCCTGGAGAATAACATTGTGGGAAACCCCACATATTATGCCTACTGCTGTTTATCCTCTGACTGTTTTGAGAAGTAGAATCTCTGTATAGAGATAACATAGGTGTTCAAAGAGCCTTGGAGGCTCTCTCATGGACATGCTTGAGCTCCCTCTTTTGACAGACAGACCATCAAAGCTCAGAGATCATAGCATGAGGGTAAACCTAAATGCCCCTAATAAATGGGTGCCAACAGCAGGCTCACTACCTGCACAAACCAGGCCTAACAGTGCCTGCATTCCTGCCTGTGTCTCCGCCTGGGTGTTGCTTTGGGATCCTTCAATTAGCAAGGTAATGAAATTAAGTGTACTCTTTGCATTTCAGCCATAATTTTGTGGTCGTTCCAGCTGCCTGCCTGTGTCAACTCACACAACTCCTATTGCTAGCTCAGAAGAGTGAAATTCCAAGAGCAACTTCTCATCAGTTCCTCAGGGCCACAGTCCTATGTTGCCTCAGAGCAGTACCCACTCCAAACCAAGCAATGTACACCTGTTTGGTGTGGAACAGATATATATGAGGAGAACTGCTCCAACAGAAATGGAACTTTGTGGTCACTATGCAGTCCCTTAAAAGCTTGAGCTGACACAGCAGGTGTTGAGATCTGACACAGCAACTTGTTGAGATCTGCAAGTGGTCAGAAAGTACCCCATAAGTATCCACACATAACAGTAGAATATTTGTTAGGAGCAACTATTTCTTATTGCACTGCGATAGTATCGGCCTTCCTGGTATGAACAAACTGGATGGGGTGTAGTAAACCCCATAGATTTAGGAAAAGCACCATGGAGGATATGAACAATAGGAATGCTGAAACAGCAAAAGAAAATTCCTGTTTTCTTGTCCTCCACCCCTTAACCTACCTCTGTAACCCTATAAGGCAATGTCATGTTAACCCCTTACCCATTGGTCAAGCTTGGATCCTTTCCAACCCTATAAAAGAAGCATACTGTACCCCATTAGTGGAGAAAGAAGAAGAGCAGAGACCCTTCACGGACCTCCCCAAATAAAGCCATCTTCGTGGAACAGGCTGTGCCTTCTCCTTCTCCTCTCTCTCCGTCTGCTGCAGCCTCAAGCCCAGGGCACCACTACCTAGCAAGCAGGGCTGAAATCCTGAGAGCTTGCA
Organism: Molothrus ater; assembly: GCF_012460135.2. Classification (NCBI taxonomy): domain Eukaryota; kingdom Metazoa; phylum Chordata; class Aves; order Passeriformes; family Icteridae; genus Molothrus; species Molothrus ater. The sequence continues at coordinate 56,840,155 of NC_050480.2, read as the reverse complement.
ATCACTATAGAGCTGATAATCACCATGCTTGCTAGATGGTAGCCCTGCGGCCTTGGCATGAGCGAGCTAGCTTCGGGCACCCGGTCCCTACCCAGGGACTGAGCTCCTGAGCCCTAGTGCTCTGCATTATGATAAGGCCAAATAAGAGGCTTTACTAATGGGGTTCTCCCACAAAATAAAGACTTTGAAATGCCAGCTTAAAATGAACTTATTTTCCAGAGGACAAGTAAATTAAAACAAAACAAAACCCACAAATTTAAAACAACCCTAAACAGACTATTATGGTGCCTCAAATAAAACCACGAAGCATGGTAAGCACAGGAGTTGAGAGAACGCAGAGTTAAAAAGCTGTTGCTTAAGCAACATTACCGTTGCCTTAACAATAGATGGAAAGATCTTGACTACATATGCTTTCACATACTACTAGTTCACTCCTCTCTGAACACAGAGGATGCCTACTGATAAAGAAACACTAATAGAGCAACCGAAAATACATGTTTTGTATGTAGGTTTCTGGGGTTTGTTTTGTTGTTTTTGTTTGGGTTTGGTTTTTTTTTTTTTTTCTTTTGGAGTCTTCATTTCTGGTAGTAACTTCCTGACTCACCTGTGCCAGAACTCACGCTTTGGCCATGTGGTCTTCCAGCCACGCTCCTTCCTAGCCAGGGCCATCTGCTCCAAGTTCCGAGGATTTCTGTTAGTGAAGTTTGGGGCAACAATCTCATTTTCACTTGTGTCCACTTCAGTCTCAGTTTTGAGTCTAGCTGTAGTTGATGCAAAACGAACACCTTGGGGGGGGAAAGCAGATAAAAAACACCAAAGATTAAAAAAACACGCAGTGCAGCCAGTAGAACGGATACAGTACAGAATGACACAACTTACAGAAGTCAGCAGGGCAGAATCATCTTGCTTTTATTTTTTAAGCACTTAACAGATGAACGACAAGACCTCAACCTGTTTCCCCAATTTATGAGGTGAACTGCAAGTCTACTAATGCCGTTTCTAAACTCGTATATAAGATACAAACTCACGCGTGACTAGGTCCAAAGCTTTACAAAACGCTGAAAGCGAAGTACACAAGAAATCAGACGCAGCGTTACCAAAGAACAAGGTATAAACCCTTCATCCTTGACACAGGAGCACCAAGACACCCGGCCGCCGGATGGCCCCGGGAGCGCGGGGGTCGCGGAGCTGCCGCCGGGAAAGGCCGGCACGGCGAGCCCTGGGCTTACCCGCTGCACGGAGCCCGGCGGCCGCCAGCAGCAGGCGGCTGCTCAGCGCCATGGGGAGCCGGAGCCGCCACGGCCCCGGGCGGTGGCACACCCCTGCCTCCGCTCAGGGACACCCGGGCGCCGCCATGCGCGAGGGGCGGCGCTTCCCGCGGAAGCGGCCGCGGGAATTCCGCCCGCTGACGGGTCAGGCGGAAGCGCCGAGCGCGGGGCCGGTGCCGCCCCGCCGGCGGAGCCGCCCCAGCTCCCCGGGGAGGGGCGCCTGTGCGGTACTCACGTCTCGTAAAACAGCAAAAAACACCGCTCCGGCTCGGGGGATCATATTTTAACTTTTGCCCGCGGAAAAAGAGCTTTAGGGAATGCCGGCCTTCGGGTCGGCTTTTCCTGGAAGGGGTGTAGGGAAGAGGGACCAAGGCGCGGAAAGGGAGTGGGTAAATAGCAAGAATAGGTGTTTCGGGAACTACCATAATCCTGTTTTAGGCTTCTTTTCAAGTGCTCCTGCTGCACACAGGTACAGCAAAGCTTCTCTGCCTTCCCAAAGCATCCTCCTGCCAGCATGACCGCGCAGGAACCTTACTTTGGAGCTGTGTTTAACTGCTGTAGTCCTGAAAATGCTTTTGAGTCATCTAAGAGCAAATTGTATTGAAAGGAGGATGAAGGTCTGGAGATCTCTTGGCACCACCTGGCAAGGGAGCTCTGGACACTGCCATAGGAGCCAGGTATAACTCTGGCAGTGGAGGTCACTCCTGGCCACACAAGGTACCTGTTTGTCGAAATTCAAGAAGCCTGTTCACATCATGTCCTACGAATTCATACATGCTTATCCTGAACCTTGCAGGTTCGCCATCTCCCCGAGGTTTTCCTCAGACTAGCAAGTTTTCCCCCCTATCCTACAAGCATCGTCACTTAACCTGGCCATTGAAAAGTGGTAGGATAACGGGAACAGTTACAGCTCAGAGACCTTCAAACCATACAATGTGTCATTATCAAGTGCAATCGCAGTCATGAGTCAGGGTAATTCTCATTAAAAATGTTCTGCCTAAAGTATCAGCTTGAATCTCAGTTTCTCCAGGAAGCAAGTCTTCAGCTTCTTCACCTTTTGGCATCTCAGAACCCGAGATTGGTCTCGGAATTTGCAGCCTTCCCCAGACTCGGGGTACCGTCCCGAGCAATGGGTAACGTGTTTGAGAAGGGCAGTTATGGCGCCGCATGCCGAGGTCCCCACTTTGGGAAGCTGGGTCTGTCCCAGCGCAGGGCAGCGGGCTCTATGCGCGCGCCCATCCCTTACCCCACCACCGGCGGCGGCGGCACTCCCCGCGCCTGCGCGCCCAGGCCCGCGACACCTTCTAGAAGCTCGTGGAAGCGCCCCAGCCCTGCCCCGTCTCGCGGCGCCTTTGTTCAGCGGCGCCCGCCAATCGCGGCTCGAGGCCGGGCGGCGCCGCGCCCTGGGATTGGGCAGGCTCGGGATATGGCCCCGCCCCCCGCGGGGCGTGCCCCGCCCCACCGCCCCCGCGCGCAGCGGGGCGCGTTCCCAGCGTGCCTCGCGCCGCCCCGGCCATCCCGCCTCTCCGCGCCCTCCCGTCCGTTCCCTGTGCGTGTGGCGCCGCGCCCGGGCGGCAAGATGTCGACGATGGAGGGGCCCCTGGCCGTGTTCGGCGAGCGGACCAGCGGTGACACGGTCCGCACGCAAAACGGTGAGGGCGGCCCGCCCGGCGAGGGCCAGGGGAGCGGGGGGAGAAGGGAGGGGCAGCAAGGAGCGAACATGGCGCGGCCATGGTCACCCCTGCCATGTGCTCACCCGCCCCGCTCTGCCCGGGAACTGCCGCCCCTCTCGAGAGATTCCTTCGGTCCGGGCCGCTGCTCCCTGCAGGGAGGGAGCAAATGGAGGATGGAGGGGGAGAGGCAGGCGGCAGAGGAGCGCACGCCTTCCCGCGCCGCTTCCAGGAGTCTGAGTGGCGACCCCGCGTTCCCCTCCCTCCGTCCGTCCCTTGGTAGCAGCGAACACCGGGCCGCGGCGGCTGCTGCTGCTGCTGCACGGAGGCCGCTCTGCCCCGTCCCGGCCGCGTAGGGCCTGAGGCTGCAAGGCCTGCGGGGAATTCTGCAGGGGAGGGGGCAACTGGGGAGGGTCCCCGCCGCCCAGCACAGGGAATAAATAACCTGCTTCGGAAAGTGGGGACCACCTTCCAAATGCGTGTCTGTAACTGCGCTTCTCAAACACGTTACCCATTGCTCAGGATTGAACCCCAAGTCCTGGGGGAAGGCTGCAAATTTCGAGATCAATCTCAGATTCTGAGTAGACAAAAGACAAAGGAAGAAGCCAAAACTTGCTTCCCAATCAAACTGAGATTATTTCCTGTAGCTCTGATGGTACTTTAGGCAACTACTTAAAATTTACGAGCCTTGCTTTAATTCACGGGCGAGATTCCACGTGATAGTGGCACCTTTGGTACAACGTTATTTCTTCCAGAAAGCTGACATTAATCATTGTAAGCAAAATAAATTGTGTTGTTTGTAGTTATCTGTTGTCCGAGTTATAACTCTTCCCATTTAACTACCACTTTTTCAATTTCTAGATTAAGTGGCTATGCTTGTGGGATAGAGAAAAACTTGCCATGGTCTGAAGGAAAAGGTTGATTGTATCTTTTTCCTATATGAAGATGGCAGAACAACCTTTAAACGAGTCAGTGTTTTAGAGGCTTTGTGTTTTAGTAGTGACTCAAAAGTCACTTTTGAGTGACTTAGTTGCAGAAGTAAATGTTTTGTTTCAGTCACAGGCCTGATAAGGACCAAAAGATGTTTTATTGATTGATGTGTGGTGATACTGTTGTTCTCTGTCTGCCCAGAACTGAGGACTAAGTGCGAGTGAAGTCTCGTGGCACAGCTTGCTGCAGCCAAAAGCAGCAGTGCTACCAACCACTCCTGATCTAACACCACTGCTCCTCTGACCTCAGTCCTGTCCTCCATCTTACCGAGACAGCAGAGAAACCATTCTTTTTCTGGTCAGTCAGCTTAGCTAAACCAGCCAGAAGGGAAGAGTGAGGTTTGGCACAGATTGTATTTTTTTAGTAGCAGCAAGCCTAGCAAAGTAAGGTAAAGCCTCAGGTTAGATAGGCTGAAATGTTATGCTAGATTAGATCACTTGTCACATTCCAGATCTGTTGGTTCTTGGCACTGTTTCTTACAAACCTGAGAATCATCCTAAAGCTGGGAAGATAAAACTTTTTTTTATTTACTTCTTTCATGTATTCAGTTACTGCTGCATCTGCTATTGCCAATATTGTGAAGAGTTCTCTTGGGCCAGTTGGTCTGGATAAGATGTTGGTGGATGATATTGGGGTAAGTAATGTTACTTCAGCAAGTGTCAGGAGGGCTTGTATTCCTGTGTAAAAGTGCTCCCACTTAGTGGGCTTCATAGGCCTAATGTGCATGTACCTGTTTTATCCTGAGAAGGGTAGGAGAACTGTGGTAAAACTGAGTATTGTGTAATGTGTGTACATCGTTTTAGTTTCATCTGTTGTGGTGGTAATGTATGTGTTACAGTTACTTAATTTCTGTAGGTAAGTCCTTGTAACCACTTAAAATATGGATCAGACTGCAAGAAGAGAGTTTCACCATTTAAGTCAGGTTTAACAGGTGCTGACCTGTATATCCTGGTCTCCACATAAGGAGAAATAAAAAAAAAATTCAAGTAATTCATAACCAACTTTTAAGCAGTATTTTGTATTTTAAAGTATTTCAGGCAATTGAAGAAAGTTTGTCATTTTCCAGGCTGATGTAATAAAATACTGTTTTGGAGGGAAGTCGTTGCATGACTACTTATCCAGTATTTGCAAAATGTTTGATGAGTTTCTGTACCATAGAGGCTTTTCAAAAGAAGGGGCAGATTCTGCACTGGTAACATTTCTGTTGCTAGAATGGAACTCCACGCTAAAAAGAAGCAGGAAAATTTTGTTATAAATAGTTATTTTATGGGCAATTGGAAATAATAATTTCTTTTTGTATGAACATTACGAAGCGTAGCAGTGAAAGTGTAATAGAAATATACCTGATATGCACATTTGATTTCTGAAAATTAGGACGTGACAATTACTAATGATGGTGCGACCATTCTGAAACTGCTGGAAGTGGAACATCCTGCTGCAAAAGTCCTTTGTGAGTTGGCAGACCTGCAGGACAAAGAAGTTGGTGATGGGACCACCTCAGTGGTAGGTAACAAATTTTACAGGCAGATATATCGAACTTTGCGTAGTTTCCATATGCAAAGTGGTGCTCCAGAAGGGATTTAGTTCACTTCTGTTTCATTATTGATTTTTCCTATCTTGAAGGTTGGTCATAAAGGCTGAATTTAGGTTTTTAATTTTTAACAACTGCTAGAAGTGAAGTATGAACACGGGTACCGAGTGTTGAAAATTTGCCTGAGACTTTAGGTACCTTGGTGGGGGTTGGAATTAGGTAGCTCTCACCTCACATCAGAAATTAGTTTTAGTTCTGTGGTGCACAAAGTAGTTACTTTGCTTGTGTGGAATGCACATATTTCGTGTTTGTATTTCAAACAGGTAATTATTGCTGCAGAACTTCTCAAAAACGCAGATGAGCTGGTGAAACAAAAGATTCATCCTACCTCCATTATTGGTGGATACAGGCTTGCCTGCAAGTAAGAAACTGATACAGTTGAATTTCAGCATTTTGTGCCTGCATTAATACAGACTTATTGGCACCAAGTGGAATATGGTGATTTGTTGCAGGAGGGCTGGGATTTTGGTTGGTTTGGGTTGGATTTGTCTTGTGGGTTTTCTTTTTTTCTAATTGTATTTCATAATCATGTAAAGGAATGACAGCCGTGCTTAGAGAGCAATTGATTTTATCCCTTTGTTATTTGAGGTAACATTTAGAAGAGCTGAAAACATGTAAGTTTTTGTCCTTTTGTGGGGGTGGTTCTTTACTTGTATATTTGTCTTTATTTTACAGGGAAGCTGTTCGCTACATCAATGAAAATCTTGTTATTAACACAGATGAGTTGGGCAGGGAGTGCCTAATTAATGCTGCTAAAACATCAATGTCCTCAAAAATCATAGGAGTGTATCCTTTAAATTGATCAAGTGAGTGAAGTGGGAGTGGTTGATTAGGGAGCTTCAGTAGCGAGGCTAGAGTATCCTTGGCAGCAGTTTTTATGAGCATGACACAGTATTGAAGCTGTTGTGGTTATAACAGGAATTTTACAGGTATTGTGACATTTAAATCTGGGTCGGCACATCATGATAGCCTTTAAAGCATATTGTTTCCTAAGAATTGCTTTGCTTGTTAGGGAGATGAGTTAAAGAGTTGTGTGAGTAGAAGAATGTGTTACAGAAGTACCTGGGAGTGAATCAGAGGAAAGAAAGTTGAATTTTACTCCATGGGCACAGAAAAACCTGCATTTTTACCTTTTATGCAGACTGACCATAGGATACGTATTTTTCTTTAGCAACAAAAGGTACGTAAAATGCAGGTTTCATACTAGTCTGTCATAATTTCCTACCAGCGTTTCAGCTTTTGGAATGACTCTTTCCTTTAAGACAATGGTAAGGAGAGCTAGCACTTATATGCCTTTCTGAAGCTCTTTTTTTGGAAACTTAGTTTTGGCACTGTCATTTATTTCTGTCATGGTTTGTTTTGGGTTTGTTTTATTTTTTCCCCTTAAGCATAACAGTAGTTTCCTTCTTCAGTTTTAACCTTAACAGCCTCTCAGTGATGGCGATTTCTTTGCTAACATGGTGGTGGATGCTGCCCTGGCAGTTAAATACACAGACCAGAAGGGTCAGGCTCGGTACCCCATCAACTCGGTCAATGTCCTGAAGGCCCACGGCCGCAGCCAGAAGGAGAGCATTCTCGTCAACGGCTACGCGCTCAACTGCGTCGTGGGCTCTCAGGGTAAGCACAGCCTGCCTTCCAGAAATCCTCCATCTCACCTCAGTCCTCTCCGTCTTTCTGCATTGCTCTCCTTACTGGCTGTGCTCAGTGCAAATCATGTGGGTTTTCAGTTCCAGAACAATTAAACAGGAACACAAAATACCGCACTTCACCAGTGCTTCTTAGACTAGAGCCTGCCAGCTAGCAATGATCCACAAAGTGTTGGTGAGTTGCCGGAGTTTCCCTGGATCAGTGTCAGCATTGTGCTCTGGTGGAACTTCAACGCTTCCCTTGTGGGCAGCCACTGCCAGGTTTGTGGGGAGCTGTTCCATTTAGCAGAGCTGTGCTGTGATTAGGTGACTTAGAGGATGTGAGACCAATAGGTCAGATTGTCATGGTCATGCACATTTTGGGGACAGGGTATGTCAAAAAGTAACACAGGAAAGTCTCAGCATTTTTCTGCAGTAGGGCAGAACTGAAGGTGGAGAAGCAAACAGTAGGAATCTGAAATGTGAAAGTAATGCTAATTTTAATCTCTAATGCTGACTTGATGTTCTGTTAAATCGATTTGACGAAATCCTTCTTGCTTATTTTTCCTCATCAGGTATGACCAAGAGAATAGTTAATGCAAAGATTGCATGCCTTGACTTCAGCCTGCAGAAAGCAAAAATGAAGCTTGGTGTTCAGGTTGTTATCTCAGACCCTGAGAAGCTGGACCAGATAAGGCAGAGGTGTGTGGAAGTTTGAATAACTGAGGCAGTGGGGTTTCACAAGCTTGATTTGGTGTCTTCAGTTGAGGTGGCTCAATTTAATTTTGGCTGAGTGCAAGAGGTAAAAAATGTTTTGAATGTTAACATTTCCCTCTAATACCAAATAGTAATGGAAGATGCCTTCACTTCTGGAGGCAGAACTAGTATTAAGTCAGTTTTCAAGAAATGCAAGTATGTTTGTGCAGTGATCCATTCATACAGAGCTCTGCATTAAGGTTTCATGAAGTTGGCTGACAGATGTGATGGTATATTTTATAATACCTTTTTATAACTTTGACATTAATCTTTGCAGAGAGTCAGATATTACCAAAGAAAGAATCCAGAAGATTCTGGCCACTGGTGCCAATGTGATTCTCACCACTGGAGGTATTGATGATATGTGTCTGAAATACTTTGTTGATGCTGGAGCTATGGCAGTACGAAGAGTCGTAAAAAAGGACCTTAAGCGGATTGCTAAGGCATCAGGAGGTATGCTTGTGTAAGAATAACTGGTTTATAAATTTATTCTTCAAAGTAGAAGCTGTTGTTAAGGTATTTCTTGACTCTTTTATAAATACAACTTCTTAACATTTAAAGTCAGGATGAGTAAAGCTGAGCCTTTTTAGCTTTACTGTCGCTTTTAAGTGACCTTTGTCAAAGTAATAGTATAGTAAAACTTGATTGTTGAAGATGTTCTGTGGTAGGAGAAGCAGCTGCCTGGCACTGTGAAGACTGGGCCTCTTGTGGAAATAGGAGCCATAATCTGTGTTTATTTAGAAGTCTTTATTATGCATGCATTCATAAGCCTCTGTTTAGACAGTTAAGGACATTGTTTAGATAGTTCAAGATGAATAAGGAACTCCTAAATCACTAAATCATACTTTCAAAAAAAAAAAATCTGGTCCTGTACATATTTTTATCTGTCAGTTCTTTAGTTTGGAAGAAAACTCTTTCATCGTGGTAAAGCATGGGAACTTGTACTGGCTGTGAAAAAAGAAGTGCTGTAAAAGTTGAACGAAAGGAGATATTTATCAGCTAGAAATACTGAATTGCTGCCTGAGAACTAGAAGTGTTTAAGAAAAATCTATTCAACACAGCTTTTATTTCTGCTTTTCTCTCTGTACACCTATTCAGGGAAGTGGGCAAAGGATGATGTGCAGGAAGTAAATGTTAACTTTGCTTTTTTGTTTGTTTGTTAAAGCAACCATATGTTCAACCCTTGCAAACCTTGAAGGTGAGGAGAGTTTTGAAGCATTAATGCTGGGACAGGCAGAGGAAGTGATTCAAGAGAGAATCTGTGATGATGAGCTGATTTTAATCAAGAAGTAAGGATCCTTTTAAAAATACTCAGTTTTGTTCTTTACTAAGTTTGAGATAAAATTGCATTTATTTACTTGATGCTATCTGAGTGGTTGGAGTAGTTATACACATAGGAAAATAGTTATACAGAAATCCAGTGCAAATTAGAGGTGAAAGTATCAGTATCTAGTCCTTTGCTGGAGCTGGATACATTACAGTATATGAGACAATCAGATTGCTAGGCAGTTTTTACTTAAATTTTTGTTTATAAACAAATGTTTCTAAACTGGCTTCCCTTTAGAGATGGTAAAGGGAAATAGGTACCATCTGAGTAATTTCATCTGAATAAAGAGGTGTGAGCTAAATCTTTCCATTTGTAGTGAAAGACAGTGTCTGCTTGTACTGCTGTCAGGTACCTGAAGACTTAAATATCAATTCATTACACAAGAACATACTTTGGATAATAACTTTTCCACTGCTTCAGTATCCCTTCTGCGTGTTTGTGTTCCTGTGGTGTCATTTGAGCATGAATGACACACCCTGCCCATAGCACTTGTGTGTCAGCTGTATGTGACAGCCTTTTCTGTAACATTGGCAGTCATTAACTTAGTTGAGGGCTGTGCAAAAGGGATCTTTCTTACTAAGTACGCTTTCCCCTCTTTGATGGGGAAATATCTTGTCATCTCACTTTGACAGGTAGCTTTCTTTAAAAGACTAAAATTCAAACTAGACGCATGCATGTTAGAAATTAAAATGGTGACTAAGTTACAATGTATGTATCCTGCAAGGGGGCATAATAATGTTAAGATTTTCTTTTAAATGTTGAAATAATGAGGCTCAACTGAACTTTGCTTCAGAAGAAAAAATTTACCAAGAAGAAGTTTAATCTAGGTTCCATCCAACACAGCTGACTTCTGATTCCTTTTCTTCCTAGTACAAAGGCTCGTACTTCAGCATCAATTATCTTGAGAGGAGCCAATGACTTCATGTGTGATGAAATGGAGCGATCTATACATGATGCTCTCTGTGTTGTCAAAAGGGTTTTGGAATCCAAGTCTGTTGTCCCAGGTGGTGGTGCTGTAGAGGCAGCACTTTCAATATATCTTGAAAATTATGCAACCAGCATGGTAAGTCTTGCACAAAGCAGCAGTGGTGTGTATGTGTTAAGACTTGCACCGTATATCTCCATGCATTTATTTTCATCTACTAGAAGTCATTTCTGTGGTTCATGAAAACATAATCATCTTACAGAATCTAAGATGGTTCTTTAAAATGGAGGATATTAGTTAATTCTCTCATAATTAGATTCTATGGTTTTTTTGACCCAAACACAGGTTTTGCATGTGAAAACCTGTACCTGTTAGTGCTTTTCTTGATTGTGGCTGTATTTTTTCCTCTCTTGTTGTAGTATCGGTCTAAAAACTTTTTTCCTCTTTCTAGGGATCACGTGAACAACTTGCAATAGCAGAATTTGCAAGATCCCTCTTAGTAATTCCAAATACATTGGCAGTAAATGCTGCTCAGGATGCCACAGATCTTGTTGCAAAGTTGAGAGCATTCCACAATGAGGCTCAAGTTAACCCAGATCGCAAAAATCTGAAATGGCAAGTATCTGTCTGGTATAAGGCTGGTAAAGTGATGTGGGTTGGTGACCTAGATGGAAAATTGTTCTCCCAGTTTACTGAACCATGGTTTGCATAGTAAAAAAAAAAAAAAAATGTCATCAGTGAACTCCTTTTCCCCTGCCCTTGAGTTGTGTGTATGTATTGCTGTAATGAAGCAGTAGCTACCCAGCATACTCCCAGCTGTATTTCTGCTGTTTCTCCCTCTCCATCTGACAGCATTCCTTCTTTGCAGGATTGGTCTTGACTTGATCAATGGAAAACCTCGTGATAACAAGCAAGCTGGCGTCTTTGAACCAACCATGGTCAAAACTAAGAGCCTCAAGTTTGCAACAGAAGCTGCAATTACTATTCTTCGAATTGATGATCTTATTAAACTGCACCCTGAAACTAAAGAAGAGAGAGGAGGGTGCTATGAGGATGCAGTTCAGTCTGGAGCACTTGAAGAATAACTTAGGCTTTATTTATGTTTGTTTCACTTACACTTCCCACTCTTATAACTAAAATGTTAATAAAACAAGTGGTTGAATGTTGCTGCTATTTTCTTGTGAACAAACTTAATTTTTGAAAGCAAGCTTGGTTCTTGCAGTGAGAATTTAGGCTCTCGAGTGTTAATAACTAGTGTGCCTGCAGTAACCACTGACCTCTTTGTCAAGTCAGTGCTTGAGTGTCAAAAAGTAATGGTGTAAGCTTACTTACATTTAGGCAAAACAAACAAAATGTTAGTTGTTAAAATGTTATTGAGAAGTTTATTAGTAAAATGTTTCAAAGCTAGTTCACACTAGCTGTTTATTCATTCCCTCACATTTATCTCTCAACGCACATGGCTATTCCCATTCCTCCTCCTATACAGAGAGCAGCAACACCACGTTTTCCACCAGTTCGTTCCAGTGCATAGAGGAGAGTTACAAGGATGCGACAACCAGAGGCGCCCAGAGGGTGGCCAAGAGCAATAGCTCCACCTTGTATATTGATCTAAAAGGAAAAAAAAAGCCAACATAGACAGTCAAGAACATTTAACTGGCTTAGCTGATTTTCAACATAAATGACTTCACAGGGATCTAGCCCTTAATTATTTGTGAGCTTGAAACCCCAAGCCTCACTTCATGCAAGAACGTGCATATGAGTGCAACAGCTGGTAATAATCAGTATTTCTTCTGCAAGGGTGCAGTCTTCACTCTGAAGATACGAGGTGAATTTAGGGAGGGGAGAATAATACCCATGGTTTTTCCCTTCACTGAAATAATACTGTGGCAAATATACTTGAGGCAGCAATTTCAAATTCTGAATTAAGTATGTTTGAGCAGTTGCCTAGATTTGCACAACAATCCACTGCAACAGCACTGCAAGTTGTTCAGCTAGGAAACTGCTAGCAAAGCCAGCGGACAGAGCAGTGTGAGGAAATGCCTGCTGGGGCTCCCACCCTATTTGCTTACACCAAAGGGATTGCAAGAGAGCTGTGCTCATCTTTACAATCCACATGCACAGAATGGGACAAGTTTGAATTACAGAAGGTAAGCTAATGCCAGCCTACAAATCATTACCTTTTCTGGGTTTACTTTCAGTTCTTTTGAAATTGCAACAGATAGTGACGCAAAGGCTTCATTAATTTCGAACAGGTCAACTTGTTCCAGAGTCCAGCCAGCTTTGTCAATCTGAGAAAACAGTGCAAATAAGACCTTACTATCTTTTAGCTCTTCCTTAGCACCAGACGAAGCTTTTCATAAGATGTAAATTGTGTGATTTGAAGCTTTAGAAAAGTTGAAGGAAAACAATTTTTTATAGCCAGTGTTGACAGAATTCTTGAAGACTACAGGCTTCAGTGTCAGACAAGTCAGTACAATGAGCTGTAATAATGCTGGCTGCTCATAAAAAATCTTGATTGATTTTACACGTAGTAGCAGTGGTGGTGCAATTGTGAGAATCAAACTGTACCCTGTGCCCTTACTTCAACAAGCACTGCATTCAGAAGCAGGCTTTTAACAGATTAAAACCAATTTTTTTAGGACATAGTCTGACTCCATTAGGGTCTCTATTATATTAACAGAGACTTTTAAACAGGAAAGAGTGTGGTGTCAACCATTAGTGATCAGTGCCACATCTGATTTGTCCAGTCTCTCCTGCCTTTACATTGAAAGCTTGCACTTTAAGCTTTTCACAGATGACTATTTTTGAAGATGGCTTGGTCATGTTTTCACTTGAGAAACTTGTGATGCAATTGCCTGCTCTGGTACAGGCGTAGGCATGTTTCAAGTGTGTACATTTTTACTTCCACTTGCTTTGTTTCTGACAGCAATACTTTATCAGCAGAATCATCACTATTGATGTTTCACAACCTAGGCTGGCCAGACTGGTGCACCTCTGAGGCTACAGTCAAGGAGGGGAGCCTTTTTCTATAGATAAAATAGACAGTATGGAGTATGCCATTCTTCTGGGAAAAGCTTAAGATACACAATGTTATTGTAACTCTTAATGTATAACATAGTCATTCTCTTACTGTAAAGTGCTACTCTAAAATTCTGAAGTGATAAACAATACATGGAGGATCTGAACATTTGGTAAAGCACAAAGTTTAATTACAGAATCACAGAATATGCTGAGTTGGAAGGGACCCATGAGGATCGTCAAGTCCAACTCTTAAATAAATGACCCATAAAGGAATTGAAGCCACAACCACAGCCTTGGTATTATTAGGACCATGCTCTATGAAGTAGTGTGCCCTTTTTCTTAGTATGTATACAGTTATAGGTACAGCTCTGTTCCACAGTTTATACTAAAACTGTATTGTATATGCAGTTACTGCACCCTTCATTTAAAAGAACAATTTGAGATCTGGTAAGAAAAAGCTTTAGCATTATAGTTCTGATTTTCTTGTCAAAAGCCACAGAGCTTGGGTGAGTTCAGGTAGGACCTCCACATTGCTAGGACATTCAGAGGTGAACAAAGTAAGGCCTTTAGAGTATTAAAAAAATAACATTAGAGCAAATCTCTCTTAGCTCTTTTCATGCTCACTTTCATAGCTAAGCTTTAACAAATAATCAGCTGGGGCTGCTATGGGTTATGGATGCAATTAGCAAGCAGTGTGGTACCAGCAGGGCTGCTCACTGGGGCACTGAGAACCTTGTCCTGTGGACTGAACACTCAGCACATCAGTGGGTGCAGTAATGCTCTGAGCACGTTAGATGTGGTTTTGGAACTCCCCTTCCTGTTTAGTTACACCTGAAAGGAATCCAGTTTGTAAGCTCCAAGCGTTTTGCAGGCCAAACTGAAACACAATGGGCACTGGAACACAATGGTCCCATTGGCTAATGCAGATGGCACTCAGTGGCCCTTCCCTCAGTGTTGTACTATTGAAAATACATTCAGGCAATGATCTGAAAATTAACTTGGCCAGACACATCATCAGAACCGTATCACTGAATTGGGTTAGTTACACACATGCCTGAAATTTGATCTTTAGTTTCCTAGGTTATCTAGATACCTTTCCACAAACCTGACTAGTTTATGCTCTGAAGTCCATTTATGCACATACACATTGGGGTTTTCTTTTTCCAACATGTAGGTACTAGCCTAGTAGCACTAGGATTCCTAATCTTATATACTACACTATTTTGAGGCTGTTTTTCACATAGTTTACTTTTTTCTTACTGAGTTTTCTTTAGAACAGGGCAAAACCAAGACATGGCCAGAAAACAAAAAGCAATTAAAACCAAGAGTTTTAGCATTATGGATACATAGATAAGTGATTACTTACAGCTTTCCTTATTGCTGAAATGGGCCCTACTCCCATAATTGATGGATCTATACCTGTCTGAGCCCAAGATACAATCCGAGCCAAAGGCATAAGACCTCTCCTAGCAGCTTCTGATTTCTTCATTAGAAGAACAGCTGCAGCTCCGTCATTTAAACCTGTGGAATAACAAACAACTTGTGTCTATTTGTTGGACTTTATGGCTTTTACTGTACCACTTTCTCCTGCTTGCATAAAATCACAACCTAGACAAAACAAAAATCACAAATAATTTACTCATTTAGGTCAGTACTGCTCATACCAGCCGAGTCTGTTCTCTGCCACAAACACTTGAAACTATATTGTTGTAAATGCGACACATTTGTGATTCTATTTGGAAAGCAGCAGGTGGAAGAATCAAAATAAAATCTGAAAAATAAGTACATCACACTTGTTAGGCAGGCTTTGGAAGGAGCAGCATAAAGACACAGGAAGACATTTAAAAGCTGCTTGTGGCAGTCCCACAGGAGTAACATTTTCAAACATGAATCATTAAGTTTTCCACTGTCCAAACCTGCAGTGTCAGAAACCCTTAGACAGTTTTAAAAGGAAATATTCCTTCCAGCCTATCAAATACTGCTGTTATTGCCCAAACTCTTGTATTGTTTCATAGAAAACAAGGAAACAAAAGACAACTCTCTAAAGAAATCCTCCACCACATTTCAAATGGAGTTCTGCCTACGATGTCAAACACATTGCCATTTCCTGCAAAGCAGTGAACACACAGCAGCCCCACCCCTCACAGAGACCCTGCCTTCAGCCACAAGCAGCTACTGTTCTTTTCCATGTCATTTAAGTCAGATGGACCAACCTGAAGCATTAGCTGCTGTTACTGTCCCAGTTCCATCTGTCAAGAAACAGGGCTTTAACTTTGACATTGTTTCCAGGTTGCTCCCATGTCGAGGGTGTTCATCTATTTTAACTTCTATAGGACCTGCAAAACAGCATTATGCTCACAAGAGTGTCTAATCACGCAGACACATCTCAAACAGAAGACAGCAAAACCAACATGCTGAGTGGGAATATACACCATATTCCTTTCAACCAACAAGGCATTCTTACACTGGAGACAGCTGCCAACTCAGGGCAGTTTAACAAACAGCTGCAACCCTCCAGCTCCTTCTAGCAGGGCAGACAGCTCAGGTTTTCTAAGACGAACACTAGCAGCTAAAATACTGTCTAGTTATGCAAAAGTCAGTATTGCTCTTGCTGTTCCTAACCCCAATACCTTCTCTTTCAGCAGAAGGCTATATGTCAAATGATACTTCTGGTAATCTTGTTACAAAGAATAGTCAAGTGTCATTGAATATTATCATCTAAACTGGTATCATGTAATAGTTTGTAGCCAGCCTAAAGCCAGGACTTTTTCTGCAGGGTCTCTTCAATGGAATTGTTGAAGAACCAATTCTTGATATCTTTTTGGAAAATTCAGTTTTTGCATCTACCTCACAAGGAGCTGGGGAATTCCCCTGCTCAAGAAACAGACTTTGGCTCAAGCATTGTAATAGGTCTGTTTTTATCACTCACAAATCTAAAGAGAAGGATATCCATTATATGTAACCTGACTACATAACTAACTCATAACCCTAACTATTGTCACTCTGTATTTTACTAAGTGGGCAAGGTTTGCCAGATCAATATGACTGTTTTAAGTTTGGTGCAGCAGGAGTCTTAAGAAAATGAAAACCACTGATTTCGGTACCATATCTAAACCTATGTTAAGTCAGTGCTTTGTCTAGGTTGTTATTCTATCTTCAATAAACACACTATTACTATTTGCAGAAAGCTACACTGAGATATTCCACATTTGCATTGCTTCTCTCTTATTTAAAATATAACCACTGAAAGCTGAAAAAGAGAGCAACAGGCCACATGCTTACAAAAAAGCTGTGTAAGTGGGAAACCATCCGGGAAACCATCCACTGATTACAGAAGCCATAACAGAAAATAGATTCTTTTCCTTAAAATCAGCTCTCATTATCCATTCACACCTACCTTTTTTAGAAGGTACAAGAACAGGAACAATTTCTTTTGTGAAATAGCCAGCTTTCTGTGCTGCCTCTGCCCTGTTTTGTGACTGTACAGCAAGTTGGTCTTGCTCCCCTCTGCTGACTTGCCACTTCTTGGCCACATTTTCAGCTGAAAGGGGAAGAAAATGCAAACTGCCATCAGGAAATGCCAAAATTTTAAATTGCAAAATTGTAAGCACAAAGGTAGTCAATAATGTTTGCTGTAGCAAGCAGCTGAGTTTGTTGAACCGTTTTCGTTCTGATTTCCTAATTTTGTTTACTCATGATTTTCTACTGTATTTACACTTGAGGGTGAAGATTTTTGTGTGGAATCTCCTCCTAGATGATATTATCAAATTAAATACAAACGCAAACAAGCTTTTGTAGTTTATTGCTTCTCTGAACTACTATGCTCAGATCTCTCTACAGGAACTCCCTACAGCCACATCAGGAAAGGGAACACTTCTGCAGTCACTCTGTTTCACGAGCAGGGTCTGGAAAAGCAGTTGGCTGACCATCCCAACCAGGGTGCAATAACCTGAAGCTGCAAAACCATGCATATCCACAGGGCACTTTATGTAAATCCCCCTCATCGTAAATCTGTGCTGCAGAATGCTCCAGTTATATACAGGGATTATTTTATTTATATTTTTTCTGAAATTAAATTTCTCAGATGTAGAAGAGGTGCAGAGAGATTAGCTCAGACAGAAGAAAAACCCAAAGCAGCAACTTTACAAACAAAACGGAAAAGGCCTTCAATGTCTTTCAATATTATGTATTTCTTTCTTTCTTTTTCATGACTGCAACATAAGGACAGCTTACATGTTATTTGTAATTTCAGATTTCTGAAATTTCATGTCAATGAATTCTTTCAGTTGACCATTTCATTTTATGGACTGTCATCACTTACCTGTTATGCCCATGTGATACTGATAAAAAGCATCTGTAAGGCCATCAAGGATTATGGTGTCCTGCAAGGAAGCCTCTCCCATTTTGACCCCAGCTCGCATGTGAATGACGTGAGGAGCCTGCAAAAGCATATATTGAAAGGAGTGAGATGTTTACATCTCCAATACACAATTCAGACAGACCATTGCAGAGACGGAGCCCTGCCTGGTGGCTGGAGGTACCCATCCCAAACCCTGCCTGTCCCTCCAGAGCCTGCCAGCTGGCATGCCATTTGGCCTGTGCATTCCCCTGGTAGAAGACCACCACACTGCAAGTGTTGTTTCCTCTCCACAGACCAAATCTGTCATTCCTGGGCCACATGGCTGTAGCTCTCCCATCCTACTAGCCTGCTCCAGCTAGTTCCCCATTGCACTCTGCTGTCAGGGAATGTTAACACCACTTTCAGCACAGGCAGCTGAGCCCTGGCAGAAGAGGCCATCCGTTTCTTGAGAATCAGATCACCAGCTCCGACCCATTCCTGAATACAGCCTTGGAATGAACACCTCGAAATAAAACTGCTTTGCTTTCTTTCCAAGCCCTAATTTCTTGGCAAACAATAACATTTTCAGTTATTCCTTCTCTGGGCTTCTTACAATACAAAAATCCTGTCTAATGTGCTATGTCACAGGAAAATCTGTAGGGGGATAGAATATAAGAAAATAAAGATGGTGTAGAAAGTAATCTTACCCCTAAGGAGTTGCAGCTGGGCCAATTATCAAAGATTAGGAACAGGCCTGACTTTACCAGGCCACAGCTGTAACCAATGAGAAGAAGAGTGCTATAAAAGAGTGGGGTGGCTGGTTGAGAAGGGAACTGGAGTCAATTGGCTGCTTTGTGAAGAAGAAAGAGTCAGTGCTTGGAGGAGCTGCCCATGAGAAACACCAAAAAGGTATGAAACTTTTGTGAAAAGGAGACAATTGCATGGAACCCCTATAATAAGATAACAACAAAAATCATTCACCACAAGAGGGCTAGACAGAAATAAAAATGGAATTTTAAATGTAGGGTGTGTTTGTAGGGCACCTTTTCAGTAGCTACAGTATGAAGTCTTTTTTTAAAAGAAGTGTGCTACTGTTGCACGTGTAAATTCATTCGCAAGCACAGCGACCCTTTCGCTCTGCCTCCGGTGCCAGCCTGCAGACCCAGGGTTTCGCCACGGGGCTCTCTGCTCCCAGCACATCAGCACAACGCTTGTCTAACCCTCTGCTTTACCTTGCTCATGCTCTCCATGCCCCCTGCGACTACGACACTGGAGTCTCCCATCAGTATGGACTGAGCAGCCAGACACACAGCCTTCAGGCCCGACCCACAGATCATCTGGCAGCTCCAGGCGGGCACAGAGTACGGGATTCCCGCAGCCACGCTGGCCTGCCGCACGGGGTTCTGGCCAGCACCTGTGGGAACAGGCAGCATTGTGCTTTTGTCTGTTCTGAAAAACACAAATCCACCTTGTCACTGGTCACAATACCCCGATTCCACAAAAATTTAGAGCTTGCTCCTTTTAGCTGGTGGGTAGAGAAGTGCCCAGCAGTAATCTATAAAGAGATAACCTCTCTCATTTATATTGATCAATAAATACCTGCTACTGATAGTTTGATATCTACAGCTCTGCTTTTGATGCCAGGTCAGAGGAAACACTACTTCAGATCAGCCCTAGCCTGTTGTATGTGTAGGATGAGAAATCATTTAAATTGCTACTTTCTGAAGAGTTTCTTTTTGACATCTTCTGTACATCACCAGCAGTTAACTTTCCCTGAAAGTTCATATGGAAACCAAAAGCACAACTATGCACAGATGGACCTGAAAGCTTCCAGTCTTTGTTGTGATCTTGATGGAGATAATAGGAGCACTATATTCAAAGAAAACGCTGCATCTCCCGAGGCCAAAGCTCTTTGTACACAAAGCAAAGGACAACGAGAGCACATCATTCAGTAAACTGAAAATACAGAGGAATCTGAATCATCTTTAAACAAAAATATATATTTCCTTCCTCCACGTTTAAAATACAAAGCTGCCTATGATTCTACTGATTAAACATTACCCTGGAATAAGCAGGAGCTAGTTCAAAACAAACAACTCCCTGCCAGTTACACTTTCATTAAATCAAAATATTTGTCTCCAAACAAGTTGCATCACAAGATCTTGCAGGTCAGTCCTGCAGATAAAACACAAATGCAGGCCTAGCTCTTAAAATCTCAGAGTTATCATTACTTAGGATGTTCAGCTCAGCAGCTGAGATGATCAAGGTAAGAAGGATGCTGTAACAAAGAAAAGAAACTGACATTCACATATACACTGTTGGCTACTTCAGGGATTTTTTAAAAAACCGAACTTCCCACAACATCCTTTCCAAAACCCCATCCTTTCGGTCACCCAGAGCATGTGGAGAAGTAGCCACGATGCCTATCAAGTCCTTTGTTAAGGAACCGTGTTTCCAGTGGCAAGGCATTCGCCCTGGAAGGTGGAAGCTGGGCCGTTCCCATGGGACAGCCCCGAAGAGATGCTGGCGCGGGCGGAGCGGTCCCCCCGCCGGGCCGTACCTGCGGTGAGGACCTGCCCCAGGATCACCTCCGACACCTCCTCGGGGGCCAGCCCGGCCCGGCGCAGCACCTCCCGGATGGCGGCGGCGCCCAGCTCGTGCGCGGGGAGCGACGACAGCCCGCCGTTGAAGGAGCCTGGCAGGGGGACACAGAGGGAGAGCTCAGCACCGGGACACCCGCCCGGCCCCGCCGCGAGCATCCGCCACCCGCCGCCGCCTCTCACCCACGGCGGTCCTGGCGGCCGACACGAAGACGACGGGATCCGCGCTCATGGCGGCGGCGGCAGCGGCGGACACGGAGCGGAGCGGAGTGGCGGGCGCGGAGCGGAGCAAAAGCGGAGTCGGCGCCGGTCCCGCCCCTCGCCGCCGCCGGGCGGGGCGGCAGGACGGAGCCCGGGCACGGGATTCGCCGCCGGACACCTGAGCACAGCGCGGGGGCCGGGCGGGCGGTGGCGTGGTCGGGCCGGCCCCTGGGGCGATCGATGGGGCGGCCTTGGCCGATTCCTTCCCAGCTCCTTCCCTTCCTTCCCCTCCCTTCCCGGGAGAGAGGAGCGGTTCCGCCCGGCACGCCGGGGCTGCAGGCGCCGGGCACTTCCCCGTGCCCCCCGCTCGCACACCCGGTGCCTGCGCAGCGCCGGCTGCCAGCTCCCTCTGGATTATTTATTTACAAAATAAAGCGTGCGGGTCAAGTGCTCCCTTGTCATATTGTGGCTTTACGGACAGTTTGTTTATTTTTCATGGCGGCGTTTCTTAGGATCTGCGTGAGCAGGGAGAAAAGAATAATAATTTGAATTAAACTATACAAAACTGCCTATCGCTGGTTTGATCTGCACGGCAACTGACACGCAGAGGTTACCAACACCCTTTAAATATACTTACTATTCTAATAATAAAATATTAACATTTATAATTTAATTTTAATATTTAATATTAAAATATAAAATGTTTTAATATCTTTAATATTTTTCCTAATTTCAGCAGAAGCCTGAAATAGGTATTTATTTATATTTATAATTATATTTATATTATATTATATTTATATTTATATTTATATTTATATTTACAGTGCTCCGCCGCTGGCCCAGAAGCTGTTCCTGCCTGACCTGACGAAAGAGGCAAGCAGGGGGCTGTTCCCAGGCTGTTCCGTGGGAAGCGATGCTTCAAGGGGAAAGGCAAGGTGGTCTGGAAGGACGCAGCGCTGGCCGCAGGAGCTGGAAGGAGAGGAGGCGGCCGCAACCCACAGCCGGACGGGCAGGCAGGAATGTTTCTCTGCGGGAAATGTAGGTGGGAAGCAATAAGAATAAAGGGAAGAACCAAGAAAGTAAGTCAAACTAACAATAGTTACAACTAACAACAGTAACAACTAACAACAGTTAAAAGAAAATTTACGCCGGCTGAAATAACTGGTCTATTGCACAGCCTTGATCTTCAGTCCTTACTCCTTCCTTCCTCATTCACGGATACCGCCTAAGGGACATGCCAGCCAAAGCACTGCATTGAATTTGCATCTAAAGGCCAAGAAGATGGTTAGAAAATCTGCTAACCACCACTTAGCCACAAAGTCGGGAGACTTTTTTTTTCTATCCAGGTAGTAAAATTCTGTAGGTTTTCACAGAGAGAACAGAAGTACAAATTAAGTCCTAAAAAAGCGCATAGCATGTGATGACAAACACCCACAAACATAAATGTGGTTATATATGCAGTGAATGCACCAGTACACCTGTGGTCACATCCTGCATGTTGGCTACTCTGAACTTGGCAGTATTAAATCTGCATCCACCAAATGAATCTGAACCTTCTGTGAG
Organism: Molothrus ater; assembly: GCF_012460135.2. Classification (NCBI taxonomy): domain Eukaryota; kingdom Metazoa; phylum Chordata; class Aves; order Passeriformes; family Icteridae; genus Molothrus; species Molothrus ater. The sequence continues at coordinate 56,818,279 of NC_050480.2, read as the reverse complement.
GGCACAACGAGCAACAGGAGCACTACAATCCCTGAGTTGGATTCTTCTGACTCCTATCAGCCTCTATACTTGCTTTAAAATGTAAAAAACTACAGCATTACTAGATAGGGAAAAAATCCTGCTTTAGCTTTGGAAGGCAAGATTGGCCTAGATTTCACCAATAACTGTTAAATCATGCTGCAGGACTCCAACACTCAAAATGCATTCCTCCTTTTAGGTAATTTGGTCTTTGTGAAGGATAAGGCCAAAGTACAAAACTATGTGTTCTTCAGTTACTTTGGGGCTTTCAGCAAGAGATGAATCCCCTCAGGTGTCTTCAGGAAAGGAAATTGCTGGAAAATTCCACAGGCAGCTATAGGCAGACTGATGTACCAGTCGCCTAAGACCGCGCATTAAAGATGCATTAATTGGCAACATACATGCAGCACTGCTTTTCTTTAATGGTGCTGTGCACTCAGAGCAGCTGATAAAACTGACAAAAATGTAAGATTAAATCTGGAGGGGAAAAACATGTTTTGTGTCTTTTCAAAAGGCTGTCACTAAGCAAGTAGTAGAACTAACATAAAAGCAAAACTCAGGAATCTAGGATTCTAAGCAATACAGTGATTGTTTCAGAAAAATATTGTACAATTCCTGAGCACCCTGCATGACTGAATGTAGTCCCTGCACATTTTCAAAATTCAGCAGAGAGTGAATAACACAGACATATGAGGGCAGCACCAAGTAATGTCGTTTATCAACTGTACCATATACCAATATGTCATTCTTAATGCAACATTTGACTGATTACAACTTAAGGCCATTGATGGAAATACAAAGTCAATAATGTGAGATGAGCGCAGATTAAATGTCAGCAGGTGTTCACAACTGACACTACACCTGAAGTAACCCTTATGAACAGGATTCTGTTGAATTTAAAACTTTACAAATATTGAATGGAACATAAAGTGAGGCTTCAGCCCCTTCCCTCCCCACAGTTCACTAGCAGACAGAAAAAGTTCAAATATGAAGCAGCCTTAGGGCCTTGAGGCCAGCATACCCCAGTGAGCTGACCTGCTGCACCTTTGCTCTCAGCCCCAAACATCAGAAGAGTTTTGCAGCTCAGCATTAGTGACAAACCAGGCTGTGAGGCTGGAGCACCCCAAAACAACAGAGATGGATTTTATCTTGGTATGTCTATCAGGTTTGCAGTATTCTATTTAACTCTGCTTGGGTGGTGTCCAGGGTTGATATCCAAATGGACAAAAGGGGCATGTAACATACTGAAATAATGTAGCAATCACACAAAGGCAAATAATTATGAAACATTCATGGTACAGATCAAAGTTAAGTTATTTAAATGCAGAAAAAACACTTCTGAATGGGAGTAGGCAGCTGTGCTTTTAAATTCAATGTAGTTAATGAGCAGCATAATACTCAATAATAAACTACTGCCCTATGCTGGTACATTTTGTCATTTCTCAGAAATCTAAACTCTGGGAAATGAAGTAATCAATTCAGAACAGAAATCTTACCTGCTATCAGTTGCACAAAGTTTATTTACTACTTTGCTGTGAACACAATCAAATGGACAAGTGCCTTTGGTTAAATACTCAAGGTGCAAAGATTTTTGCATTTTCATTTGCTAGTGGTGGCTCTATTTTATTAGAAATAGACAAAAAGTTAGAGAATTTCAGTGTTCACTGATTTACTCTCCTGCTAAATAACTTTTTTCTAAATCTGACCTTTTAAAAGATCAGTATTGTTACCAAAATGCGAAGCCCTTGTGTTTTTTCCTCAAATCTGACACTTGGTCAATGAATACTGGCAAAACCAGGTGTTGGGAATGTGATTTTAATAAAAACTAAGCTGCACCTCTTAAAGAAAAAAAAAAAAAAACCCAAACAAAATCCAAACCAAATCCAATTACTTTAAATTAATAAATCTCAATATGAGATAATTCTATTTTTTAAAATAGATTTCACAACTTTCCTGTAACAGCAAATTCTCTAGTTTATAAAGTCTTATACACAAATATTGGTACTAATATCTGCTATGGGAACTCAGGCTTCCTGGACGCCTTTAGTACTTTAAGACCTTTCTTTGTGTGTAGAAAGACAATTCATTCTTTTTCCAGGTCTTCTTAGCAGTGGACTGACATTCAGTTGTCTATGAGTAGGTTCAGCACAGAAGGCCTGTTTTAAAAACAGACAGATACACTGTTTTCCCAGTGAGGTAAAGAGCTACATTTTCTAAAATTTCTCAATCTCCCACCTGACTGACAGGGTCCTTGGAAATCAAGGGAATGAAATGTCATTGGCTGTGCTAAGACCAATCTGTGTTTTCCTTGAATCCATTTTTGTAAGGGAATGTTCGTAATCTAATTGGTGCTTAATTAAAAAATGTAGTCTTCCCCTCAGTCAGGAAAACATTTGCACTCCTAAAACTATCTTGGCCTTTCTATGGTTTAAAAAAAAAAAGTATAGTAAACACCTGGGCTTATATCCTTAGCAACTATATGCACACCTGTACTCCATATGCAGTATTCATCAGGCATCCCCAAAAATGAATTTAACTTGAGTCATAATTTGGTTGTAATTGTATCTGGATGGATTATCAGTCAGGGGATGTCTTCAAGAGAGGCTCTGGAGTTCACTCTCTCTCTATATATATATAAATTGCTGTTAAATAAAAAGTAATTACTGCAAGAGCTTTCTGAAGAAGTTTATTTACTTCTTGCTATAAAGATGTAAGCAAAATAGGTGATAATTCCACTAAGACCCATAAAAGCATGTTAGCAGGGGATATAAAGACAGCATTAAGCCTGCAGCATCACATTCAGGAAACTTCTCTAAAAGAGAGAGTTCTCTGATGTCAAATTTGGGCTTTCTGCAGCCTAGATCTTTACCTAGTAGTTACCTGAAGGACCTCTCTGTATACCTTTCCTCTCAGTGCAATCCACAGATTTTATCTTTCTCCCACACCTGTAGGCTGCAGCAGCCTTTTCCAGTGCTCCTGAGAGCTCATTCTCTGCTGCAGATGTACCATGGGTTTGCCTTGCTCCATCTCCTGTCCTTGCAAGTCAAGGACAGTCTTTGCTACAGCTGACTGGCCTTTCTTCTGTTCCTGATATTTCAAGGTCCTTTAAAATGCCAAGAGTATGTACAGTACTCCAAACTTTTTTTTTTTAACTTTTGAAAAAGGCTTTATGTCATTTTCCCCCTAATTCCTTACTTTCCTGACCAACAGACTAATTTTTTTTTTACAAGTGTTTTACACTAGGAAGTGTTTTCCTTCAGAGCCTGCCTTCTCCGGGGACAAATAGCATCCCTCAGAGCTGGGAAACATCGTAGTATTTGTGTTGGTCCACATGGCTTCTGTGTGAAACCAAGGGGTGGAACAGAAACCCAGAACTGAGCCAGTAAAACCAAGGAGGAGCCATCCAGTTAATGGATAATTAAGTTAATGAGTAACACACCATCATTCAAGGAACCTAAAACCCAGTGAGCTCTGCTGCCCACTCATTCATAATCTGGTTCCTATTCCATTTTATCATTATAGGTAAATCAATATATGAATTTGGCTTTTGTGTTGATGCTTGGACAGATCAGGACACGCCCTCTCATCCAAAGACCAATGCTGCCGCTGGGGGTTATGATAGCACCTATTACCTGAAAAGCTAATTTACTCCAGTTACCACACTGTAAACACAACCCAAGGCGGGTGTTGACACGTTTGTTCCAGCAGCACTAAAAAGTCCCAGGTTAGTTCTCACTGTGTAAGAGATGTGCAAACAGAACAAAAGAGTATTTCAGTTAAATGTCCTCTTCCCAAAAGTATCAGAGGACTGGTTACCAAATTGTTGCCCTTATTTCCCTAAACAAAAGTTGTAGGTGTAGCTTGATAATACACTTACCAACTTGAAAGTACAGAAGGAAAGCAGCCCAGAATATTAAGCTCTGCGGGCTGATTCCACTTATCTCTACATGTCCCTGGCTGCCTGCCTCTTGTTCAGCTAGCATATTTCCCACAAGTGTAATCTACACTTGTAAAGATAAATTTAAAATAACTAGGTGCTGACAAGGGGTAAAAAATGCAGGAATATTTTCTACATGCTCATGAACACAAACAATTGTGGAAGGTTTACCATCCCACACCTTAGAGGGTGTCTGAGCTAGACCCTTTATCTGTACTACTGAGAAGACACAAAGGAGTTTTGGTTTCTGAAGATAACAAAAAGTAGCCAAACTCTAGACAAAGTACTGGGAGATCTTGAGTTTAAATCACCACTGATACACAGAACACGTTAGGTATGTTATACACAGAGTAAAAGAAGCCCTGACCATACGTCTGCATCTATTTTATGTAGAAAAAGTTTCAATTTCTTCTCCTGCTTGGTTTATATGCATTTTTAGTATCATAATGTTTACCTTTGCACTCAAGGAAATCAAGTCAATTTGCTACATTAATGATTTTGTTAAGGCCTACTCTAATGTTCATCTCTCATGCTGCCATATCCTGGGATGGCTTCATCTGTTAATTGGTATCTTGAATGCTTAAAACAAATATCTGCAAGAAAAGCAGGAACAGGTAACCGTACAGTAATCACAGTGCGTCTTTTTTCACTTTTAAATGAGGTAAGATTTCAAAGGCATTTATTCAGGTCCTTTCTCCTTGTGGTCACCTTACCACCCTACCTCGGGTAGCTACATCAAATAATTTGCAGTGTGGTTTTTAAACGTTTTAAGTTCTCACTGAAAATTCTGTGTATTCATATATACACATACATGTGGATGTGGGACCACGTGCCTTAGGTTCTATTCTGTAGTGATTATATTGTTTCTGGTACCATGAAGAGTCAGGAGAGATTTCTAGAGGACCTTCAGCACTGACATAGTGAGTGACAATCAATTACCCAGGTGACAAGACTAATTTAGCCTGCAGCAGCTGTTCGACTTTGCCGACAAAAGGCAGAAGTATTTACCCAACAGCACAGCCTGCGAAATCACGGACGGTAAGAAGGATAAACTTTATTTTAAAGCACCAGCTCACTGCTAGACCTCAACGAAGGGCAAACTTCACTTTATCAGTTTTTATTCCCCAACGCGTTAACTGATGTTTCACTTCTTTGGAAGCAGCTGGAATTTAAGTCCTGTATCTTTCACCAGTGGCGGAGGACACTGACTCGTACTGCCGGCGGGCAGGCAGCCCCGGCAGCAACGCCGAGCAGCCCGGCACCCATCTTCTGCTTTATTTACTGCTGCGCGTAGTTTTCCTTCCCAGAGCTCCCATCTTCCCCGCCAGCCTTCCGGGAAGGCGCCCAGCACTCTTCCCAGGAGGCGCCGGGTCCCGCTCCTCTCAGCCGCTTTGGCGGGAGACGGGCGCCGCTCGCCCCATCCCGCCGGACAGCGGCGCCCCCCGCTGGCAGGAGGCCGCGCGGCACCCCACGGACACGAGCCCTACGCGGCCCGCTCAGCTGACAGGGTTTAAGTCGGCGCTCTAATAACCCGCGGGAGCCCACTTTTCCCGGCGGGGCGAGCGGGATTCCCCACAGCGGCCGCCCTGCAGGCGGGCTGAGGTACCCGGGCCACGGCCCTGCACAGCTACGGAGCCGCCGCCACCGCACCCCCCCCCACCCCCACGCCGGGTGCGCGCGCAGCCGCCGGCCGCGGGGCGGGGCGGGCGCTCATTTCCTCCCTGGGCGCCATTTTGTAGCGCAGAGAACCCGCAAATAAAGAGCGGGCGGGAGCGGCGTGCGGGGGAGCTCGGGCGGGGGGAGGTGCGGCCGTCCTGGCTGCGGAGCTGGTGGTGGCGGAGGCGCCCGCGCAGCTGGTGGCGGCGGTAGGCGTGGAGGTGGCGGCGTTTCGCCCCTGCTCGATGTGAGGCGGAGCGCGGCCCAGGCAAGCGGCGTGCGAGGGGCGCGGGGCCTCCGCGCCGCAGGCGGGAGGTGAGTGACCGTGCGAGCGCTCCGCCCCAGCGGGACGGACGGACCGGGCAGCCCGGGGTGCCGGACCCTGCGGCGCCTCTATCCCTCAGCTCGGGCGCGGGGGAGAAGAGCGGAAGCACTTAGAGCCATTTTGTACGAGGCCCCGGAGCCTGGCCTGGCAGCGCGGCCGGGATCCTCCTCCCCCGGCCTTGGGCTGCCGCCGCGCCCCCGGCCGCGGGAGCCGCGTTTGGTGCTTCCCTTGTGGGAGAGGAGCGAGGGCGGCGGGGCGGGCACTGCCTGGGCTGGGGGGCGGCCGCAGCAGCTGGGTCTGTCAAACACCTGCGGCTGCGGCCCTCGGGGTGGGGGTGGGACTCCCGCGGTTGTTGCTGAGGCAAGTGTGAGGGCTGAGCAGTTACAGGGCTACTCTGAAGCTTTTTCTTTCTAAACGTCAGAAGGCTCCTTAGTACGAGGGAGACAGGAAGATACTGGAAGGGGTCCAGGGGAGGGCTACAGATATGATTTGGGGTCTGGAATGTTTCTGTTGCGAGGAGAGACTGCGTGAGCTGGGCCTGTTTACTCTAGGGAAGAGAAGACTAAGAGGGGCTCTCATCAATACATACAAATATCCTGAAGGCGGATGCTGTCTTAAAGTGAAGGGTGCTAGACTCTTTTCAGTGGTACCCAGCGGCAGGACGAGGGTCAGTGGCCATAAACTAAAACATAGGAAGTTTCACCTCAACATGAGGAAGAACTTCCTTGTATTGAGGGCAGCAGAACAGGCTGCTGTGGTGGTGCATTGCCCCTTAACTCCCTTCCAGGCTGCAGTGTGAGCTGAGAAATTTTTGAGCAATCTCAAGCACACTCATTCGGGACAGCTGCCCAGGCAGGTCACGGAATCTCCCTCTCTGGAGACATCCGGAACCCACCTGGACACGTTCCTGTGTCATCTACTCTAGGTGACCCTGCCTTGGTAGGGACAGGGGGTGTGTTGGACTGTGTAATCCCCAGAGGTGCCTTCCAGCTCTAACGATTCTGTGATTCTATAAATTATATGTTTGTGTATATATATGTACACACGTATGTGCTTTGGGAGCTGGGAGCCCATACTGGGATTTTCCCCATGGAACTCTTTCTTGGTATCGTTAAAATAACTCTCAGTTTGTGTATAACAAGTAAAGCCTCATACCTGATTCAATTACTTTTTGTTCATTGAGGTTTTTAAAAAAGTTTTTAAATTCTGTGCTTTATAAACATTGTAGGAAAAGCTGTGCGGGTTTCTATCAGAGTTATTAAAATTAAAATGTACTTCCCTTGTTTCACATTTCTTTTAATTGAAACTGCCATAGATGCCAAAAACATTGAGTTTTTCTGAAAATTCTTTTACTGCCTGTTATTCTTAGTATGGAGTATGGTTTTGTGTTGCTTGTTGTTGCCAGGAGCAGATATGCAGGAGTGGTGTGTGGCAGCCACTGTTTCTGCAAAATCATGCAAGTGCTTAGTTAGGATAGTACAGTTAAGCTGTTGATAATATAAATCACACATACAATTGTGTTAATTCCAGTCAGTTATGTAGGGATGTTGTTTACATTGACTCTTTTTATTGTAGAAAGTGACTCTTCATCATGTTCTTGCAAGATATTTCTGATGTGGGTAGGAGAGAGATGATTTCTTCTAGAGGCGAGCTGAGTGATAAGAAGCATCTCTTGATGCGCAGTGCTTGAGAAGTTACTGTATTATGTTAAAATACGTTAAAATAATGAACATTTCAGTGGCAGTTGTGTCTGTAGCATACAGATTCACCTTTTGTGGACAGAAAACTAAGGAAAATCACCGTGACACTTGCCGTAGCTGGCCTGGCACTGCTGCTGTTTCTGAGAAACACGGAGCACAATGACAGCAGTGTTCAGCAGTAATAAATGCTCAAGCTTCTGCTGAGTTACTGCAGGTTCCCAAAAAGCTGTTGCAGGGCAGTAGCAAGGTGAAATTTATATGTGTGGAAAGAACACTAAGTGTTTATCTGTAGATATTATCAACCTAACTTTTCCAGAATAACCTATGGAATATTTTTAGCTAGTATGTTTTTATTTTTTAGTGTGTGGTTTTATCTAAGCAAGTAATAATAGGTGGCAGTAAGGAGTAACTTCTGTAATGCAGTGACCCATAACTTCAGTCTTTCGTGCTCTTATCTGAAAGCAAGAAGTGGTTTTGTAAACAGTGATGTGCTGGGTGTAGAGTTAGAGTAGCCTGGTCTGGTGCTGGAATTCTGTGTGAGGTCTGGAGATGCAAGGTTTGACTACCTTTGCATTGGAGCATCAACCTTTGATTTCTTGTAGTCTTGATTGTGACAGCAATTTTATGTTTATAATTGCTATATGCTGCAGCAGGGGTTACAAGCCAGATTTTTGGGGGAAATTAATGTTTTTTGGTACTTGTGTGCTTCTGGTACTTTTTTGGGGAACACACACGTAATGACGTGTGCACCATTTAATCAGTGTTAGGCGTAGTTGTGTGAGACATCTGAAAAGCATGTTTCTCTCTGTCAGGAACTTAACACTAGCTGAGATCTTCAAGACTACTTCCAAACTCCAAAGGAGTTAAAAGCTCTAAAAATATTTGGAAAAATTGCAGTGAAGGGGAAGGTAGGCAGCTGAAATACAGGGGTCACAAGCATTCCCTCTGTAATCTCAAGTTACTCTGAATGATTGAATTGGGCGCTGGCAATTTGTATCAGCAGCCTCTTATGCTTGTATTTTATATTTGAGGTATGTTTTTGGTAAAACAGTTTCAAATAAGGAGCTGGATGCAGAAGTTCGAGCAAAATACTTGAGTAACTTCTTGTCAGCAGGAGGGAAGGGGGTGGGAGTGAAGGGCACTTCGTAGTTTAGGGAAGCACTTAGGTGTCTGTGTGTTACTAAGCCTAGCAGCAGGAAGCTGCTATTCATTAGTGAGACGCTTCTACTGAATGTTTTCTTTCTGTGGGTTCTAATGTCAGTATTTATTATAGGAAGGGAGTGTGAGTGTTGGTTGTTTTGTTTGTTGTTAACCAGGCCCTTGTTTGGTAGGGTGCTGTGTAGTTGTCAGCAGTGTCAGTGAGGGTTGAAAGCTGCTTCATTGGAATGTATTTGCTTGTCTTACTGACCGACAGTTTTAGGATTTGCAAAAGTTAAATTGGTTCATTGAGTGTCATTGTGAAAATACTAAGATAATCCATAAAAATCATTGAGAAAATAGAATATCTACTCCTTAAGAGCATTGTTTCTTTAAAGCTCAGTGTTCAAAACTAAGGAGTTGACACATCCTTTCCCTGGTACATGTGCAGTAGTAGCTTTACAAGCTTGTCAACTCTTAATATTTTATGCAACTTTTCCACTGGAAAGCATATTGCGAAGATGCATGCCTCCAGCAAACCCTGCATTTATTGTTACTTGAGTGCCTGTAAGATTTAGGAACTCAGTATTTCTTATATAATCATAGTTGGAGAAAATACTGTGTACTACTTTTTAGAGATAAGGAAGCATGTCCTGTAACTCAGAGCAGTGTGAATATTTAACTTAGCAACATGCAGCCCTCTTGTGCTCTGTGTGCACCAGAGGAGTTCAGTTTGATGGCCTATCTAAGCTATTTTGCATCATACTTTTCTTGAGAATATTTGCATGGGTTTTAAAATAACCGTACTTCCCGTTTGTTTGAATCTTAAGAGAATAACTACTTGTAAGAACATGTTGCAATGTTCACAAATTATTCTCTTTTATTCCAAAGAGGAGGAGCAGTAGTATAACTTGCTTTCCTCAGACCCTGATTATCCTTTACCATGTAAAATACACTGTTATGTAGATGTAGACGCATACTAAATGTCAGTTTGATAAAAGTAGGGTGGTTTTGATTAGTTAAATAGGAAGGATTGATTACTGATTGGCTTTTTAGATAGAAATAGAAAGTTTGAGATAACTTCTAGAAAAAATGCAGCTGACTATATCTAGATTACAGGAGCAAACATCATAGTGTTATTTTGTACTCTGGTGCTGCATTGTGCAGAACCAATATTTCAGTGGTGTAATATTGCAAACCAGAACAATTAAGGCTATAAGTTTCTGACTTGTTCAGTGTTCTATTTACACTAACTAAAACTCCTTTTTTTCTTCTCCCTTCAGACTTCACAATGACGAATGAAGAACCTCTCCCAAAGAAGGTATGTGTAAAATTACTTGTGACTTCACCCTTCCAGGTAATCAGGACAGCTTGATAAGTTATGCTTTTCTTTTTGCTTCATAGGTTCGCCTTAGTGAAGCAGATTTTAAGGTTTTACCTAGAGATGAGCTTATCCTAAGGTAATGTAAAAAGTCTTTTTTTCCATCTCAACATTTTTGTGAACTTCCTGTGGAAGATGTGTGAATTTACTCTTTCATTGTCTTTCAGCATCCTTGTTCTGAAAAACAGTTTTATTTGTTTCATAATGTATCTCTTCTGTAAAGTTCTCCTCTTGCCTCAAAAATTTGTAGTTTGGGAGGGAACCCTTTTTCCGGAGAGGCAAAATCCTTAATAGTATTTTGTAGAACATGAGTACAAGTACTTTTTTTCCTTCACTCATAACGATAGAAGATATGATTGCTTACATTCCTTGACAGATAGCAAGCTATTTTAAACATCAGAAAAATGTCAACTCTTTACTTCTCCAGTACTTTTTTATGCTTTCTCAGTCCTTGCAGTTGTCTTCTCAGCATGTTCAGATATTAACAGAAAAATGTTAAAATGAAGTTTTCATTGCCTAGAACTTTGATAAGAAAGAACCTGGCTGTCTTTTTTACTTTTTTAGAAAGCTTAAGTGTCACGACAGGAAAAACTGTAGGGAATTCTGTTGCACATACCACCTGCTTAAAGAAACCACCCCAGGCCACTTGTCTCTGTATGCCTGAATTTCCTGATTTGTAAGCCAGGGGTTGTCCAAACCAGCCTTCTGTGGGGCATCTGTTTATCTGCTGGAATAGTCTGTCCATTTTGGTAAACATTAGTTCTTGGCTTCTTGTACACTGAGTTATTAGTGTCTCAAGGTAAATTTTGCTGTTTCATAAAACAAAGACTAAATTGTGTAGAAACAAGAGGTTGCATATGCAATACTTAGTGTGTACATGGTGATCAGCTACCCTCCCTTCGGGGGTAAACTGTCCTGCCAGCTACTTTTGGGGTGACAGTTTTTTCCAGGGAGTAAACGGTCTGGCTCCATATGTTTAAAACTAGTTTCTGTCTGCTTCTGAGTATCCAGTCTTTTGGGTTGTAAAGAAAAATGTTTTTAAACAGTAAGAAAAAATGCTTCTTTCATAAGTGGTTTTGACCCTGTGATACTTTTTATAGAAAACTCCTAAGTCTCCAAAGGTGTGCCCTTAACTTGCTGTGATAAAATTAATGTGAAAGTACCAAAGCATAGCTTCTGTGCCACTTGCTTTCTGACTGATAGTGTGAGAACAAGAAAAGGCTATCAGTTGTAGTCTGTTTCTGTAACTTGCAATCATTAGTCGCTACATAGAAGAGATGAGTTTCCAGCACATATTCAGGAGAGAATGTGACGGAATGCCCACAAGGAGGTAAAGTATGTCAGCAGCTCACCTGTGTTAATGGAGAGGCAGAAGGGAATTTGCTAATGACAGCTATGTTGCTATTGAATCATCTTCTTAGTGTGTAGAAAAACAATCATGCTCTCAAAAAGGGCACTTAATGGATTTAAGGAATATAACTGTTCAATATACGCAGAAATGGAAATTTTCTTCCATTTTGATCATGTCCATTTTATTAGTTTGCATAGATCAGTCTTTCAAACACTTTTTTTTTGTATGGGGGCAAATTATGGATTTCTACTAAGTTCACCTCTAATTGTGATTTTATGTAAAACTAGCAATTATTGCACTAACTGCTGGCTTCACTTGTAGGCTGGAATAAAATATTATTACACATATATTTTAATCAATGGCATTTATATTACTTAGAGATGTAGAAAAGCATGTGTTGACCTTTAGATTTTCTTAAGATTTGGAATGTGTTTTTTTGGTCTGTGCTTCGGTGAGGCAAATGGTTTTTGAGACAAGTGTGTAATCACCTTTAAGTCTTTTAGGTAATAAGTCACCATTGCTGTACAGTTGCAGTGCTGAAATACATACATAGAAAAAAATGGGGGGCTTGGTCAGTTTCTGTGCCATGAGTCCCAGTTTTACTGTTCTTTTCCGTGAAGTACAGAATTTAGGTTTGTTCATCGTAACTTTGTTGACTAAACACAAGCAGGACCAACACAGAGCCTTTAGACCTGACCTTGAATTTCTGCTTGTCTCATGACTTGTTGCTCTGGAGTCATTCTAAACTTTCCCCTCTTTAATGCAGTAGCTAGCTTGACTGTAGGAGCTTCTGAGGGAAAGAGCCAGGAACATGGTAAAGAAATATTCTGTGGATCATAGCTAAAAATCTCATCAGTATTGCTGTGATAGTTTAGCTGAGTGATTACCTGGTGAAACACTGAACCACTCTGATACACATAAGTATTTCTGAGGAAATACAGTGCTTTTACTAAACTTCAGTTAACAGGGACTTAGAGCCAGTGATTTTTGGAATAGCCTGGGTTCGGTGTGTTTCTTAACCCCTAACTGCTGTAAATCATTTACTGTGAACCCCAAAGCTCAGCATAAAAAATGGGTGCTTCAGGAAAAAGTATTTATGACTTCATGGCTTCAAATTACCTCTATAAAGTCTGCTAAATATTTTTAGAGGATTAAGAGAATTAAGTAACTGACATAATGCTGCTTAGTTACCTTCCAATTCTTGTGATACTGTAAGCAATCCTTGAACACAGAACAGATTCAGGAGTGTCCTCTCAGTTCTCCTGTGTCTGGTCTTGAATGCCTTTGCAAGTAGCACTTCAGTGAAGATCTTCAGGTTATTAATTTTGAACCATCAGATTATGGACATAAACTACCATATTGAGTGGAAAGCAAACTGATGGGAGGAGAAAAAAATCTGCCTTTGAGCCTTTGTCATTTTTCCCCCACTCAGATTCAGTGATGAGCTGCCTTAGTCTGCTACAGATGTGCTGGAAGACATAATCTGGGGCAAGGCAAGGAAGTCAAGGGTTGGCCTGGCTGTGTTCCCTCCAAAGATCTTGCCCATTCCTGGCCTACTGGTGAGGGGGGAATGTTGGAAAACGTGCCTTGATGATGTGTGAGCCCTTCTAGCAGTGGCTGAAACACTGGTATTTTACCAACACCATTCTAGCCATGAGTGCACAAGTGCAGTGCTGTGAGGGCTACTGTGGGGAAAATTGCCTCTGTCTCAGCCAGGCCCAGTACAGGTTGCTTGAACTGCAAGAGTCTTGACCAGGTTTTTGACAAAATGCCACATCTGAATAGGTATATTTCTGGAAGTGTTGGTAGGCGTATGACTTGAAATCCATGACATGGTCTAGTGCCATCTAGGTTTTCTTTTCCAGGAGTTTGATTCTTGCCTAAATACTAACAGTTGTTGAGAGGTGAGTTAGAGCTATTATCTACAACGTTCTTGGTGACCATAGGCTACATGGTTTGTTTGTGGGTGGTTATTTCGGGGGTTCTTTTCTTTTTTTTTTTTTTCAGCTAGTGGTCTGGCACATTTACTTAATTTGTGTAATGTCCTCGTTTCACTTGCTCTGTATATTGCTCCTGTTAGGGGAGTGTGGGGGTCTCATGATTTTAGAATTACTGGGTTTGGGCTGTGAGGTGTAACTTGAAAGTGAAGTAGTCTGTATATTTGAAGACCAACTATTTATTGCATGTCAGTTTTTTAATGTAAAATTAGGTTCTTTCTTTCTAGATTTGCTGTTTAGGAGGCCATTTCAGTTTTACTTATGGGAGATTGAAATCTCCTGAATTAACATAGAATTTTTAATGGTCAAATGGTGAAACTTCTTAGCGCAGAGAGATCAGTTTAAGGGTTAAGTATGAATACTACTGCTCTTTTTTACAGAGCTTTGATAGTTTGTTCATGCTGCTGCCATGCTCAGCTGAAGAGAGGTAAAATTTTGTTGTTGCTTGAAGGAAGAGATCTCGTGATTTCCTTTTCCCAGTGATGTGGTCTTGCTTGCTGTTACAGATCTCTGATGCCTTTTTAGACCCTTCAGTGTGCTGTTGGAATTCACTAAATGGTCCAAATTACCTATAGGTAGATTTTACAGTTTCAATTCAAGTAGTGGTGTAGGTTAGAGAGTTAAAATGGAGCAGTTGTGATGAGTCTAGAATAAAATACATGTCAGGGAGAGAAGGTAATGGGGAGGAGGGAGCAGATGCCTCCTATAGTGGTAAGCTATCAGATGAATTTTCTTTATAATGTGCAGTTGGACCATCATGAGGAACACACATCGTTAGGTGCAGAGTACTACTTAAAAATCCCAAAACACCATGCTGTGAACTTTTTCATAAAGCATTTCATGCTAAACATTACAGCAGACTTTATTTGCTACTGATTTGATGGTTTGTATAAAATGCAGTGCTGTTTTTAGGTGACGTGTTGACTGCGGATGAATTTCCTAAATAACATGTTTTCAAAGAGTTACTAAACTGTTTGGCTTATGGATGATGGATGTAATCAGAGAGTGATCTTAACCTGAATGAGCTGATAGAGCTGCTTAACCTAGACTGCCATTTCTAGTGTTATGATACACTTCTGCTTGTCCTGTTCACTTGGTAACATACTTAATGTTGTATTTGTATTGCACTTTGTTACAGAATTTTGTTTGAATTGCTCTGCTATGAGAATGAGATGCATATAGGGTACTTTACAAAGATAACAAAAATAAGTAGTGTTTGATCCTAATGTTTGTCTAAAATACTGATTTTTAAGATGTCAGTTTTAAGTGTTGTAATACACAACTACTATTTTGTTCCTCTGAGATGCAAAGCAAACTTAACTATTTCCACAATTAAAAGCACTTTTTTTAAAACTGGAATTGTCTTTTGTGCAATTGTGTAATTCCTTCTTGTCATTTTCTGATTATGGTATCAGTGTGTGCTCTGAAAGCTTAGGAATGACATGCCTTGATTTAATAAGCAGAGCTTCAGAAATTTTTTTTCTCTTTATATCTGTGACAGGTGGAAACAATATGAAGCATACGTGCAAGCTCTGGAGGGCAAGTACACAGACCTTAATTGTAAGTTAGCTGGGTTTCAAAATGGTGCACGTTATCAGAATGTATAGTGTAATATGTGTGCTTTCTAGAAGTGCTAGAAGTAAGATATAATCATCTGTTATGTCAGTTACTTGTTAGGAAAACAGCCCTTTTTTTCTGCTGTAAGTTTTCAGCCTCTCCCAGCTTTCTTACCAACTTTTTCCAGTTGCAAATTTCTCCCACCATCTAAAAAGTCTTATTTTTGCATCTATAGGACACAGACTGCTGGGCAGGGAAAAGCTTCAAAGCATAACCGTATAAATAGGTGTACTTTCAGAACTTTAACATTAGAAAAAGAAGCTCTCTGTTCACTGAAATACTCCAGCAGTGTCTGTGCCTTTAGTAGCCTTACAGGATTATAAGGCTGGGAGGAGAAACAGTGTTTAGAGGGAAATGTCTAAAATGAGTCCCCAAGGATTGTTTGATCTGATTAGGTAAATTTGATTGTCATTCTTACGTGGTTGTTAAAACTTGGTCTTTTGGAAGATAATGTGGGGAAAATATCCTACTCTGAATGATAAAATATGAATACATTCTGGGAGTGACTGAACAGCCAATCCTAAGTCACTTTTAAAAGTTGTATTGCCAGTTAGGGATGCTATCTTTCCTGTTTTCCACTCACCTTTTCAGTCTAAATACTTAAAGCTGTAGTACCACTGAGTTTGAAGGGTATTTTTCTGTCAGTCCAAATGGATGTCCTCTCTTTTGCTGTTGTTACCTCCTTCTTCTACTGCTGTCTCATAATATTTTGTAGAGAATAAAATAGAACACATGGAAACAGGTGATTCCATTCACATCTCAAACTGTCTAAACATAGATAAATAAGTTGTTTCAACGTTCCTAGTTTCTTGATTTTGGAAACAATTCATTAACACTGACTACTATGGCCTGTACTATCTGCAAGGATTTATTTAGAAATAAATTTGATGTTTGGTAATTTGATGTTCAGGTTTATTTACAGCTGATTATTCTCCAGAAATTAGGAAAAAATGAAAATTTAAATTTTTCAAGTTTTTAATTGTGTTACATATAACAAGTAGTAGAGTGAAAGTAAACAGTTGATATTGAGCTGCCTGCATGTTTTTGTTTGAGTAATTTGGAAATGTGCTGCATTCTCTTGTATTTCATATATAATTTTTCAAAAATGTCCATGGATCAGAATTCTAGTTGGAACAGAATATTCTTGAATGTCTTGCTGTTTGCTCCTGGAGTATTGAGGCCAGTTTGAGGATTGTCCATAAAAAGCAGTGTTTTACAGACTGCAGATTGATTTTTGCAGCACAAAGTGATTTCCTATACAAACATGGAAACATCTTGAAAGTTTAGTAAGTCTTAAAGGAGGACCAGGAATATGGCTTTAAAGCCAGCTGTTGTTAAGCTTTTCCAATACTTAATTACATTTTGTTTTTTGTTTATGCTAGTTAGAAACATGCCTGCAAAAAGTTTAACTGTTTATGAAATTGGTTTTTAGATTCTTTTAGCTGTCTTTTTAAAACTTCCTATGAGATGGTACTATAAAACTTGATTTCTCTGTTGTTGCTTGTGTTAGCTAATGATGTGACGGGGCTGAGAGAATCTGAAGAGAAGTTGAAACAGCAACAGCAAGAGTCTGCCCGAAGAGAAAATATTCTGGTGATGAGGCTGGCAACTAAAGAACAGGAGATGCAAGAGTGTACTGTAAGTATTCAAAAAGTATAAATGTGTTCAAACTGTTGTAGCAACATCAGCTGTTGAGCCAGTACCTATGATCTGTGCAATGTCTTTGTGTATCTACACCATCACATTTTCTGTGTTTAAAGGCACAGCAGGGTAGTTTAATTGAATTAGTAAAGATCACTTCTTAAAAGTTTGGGGTTTTTTTAATACTAGTTATTGCTATTGATTTTCAAACCAAGCTAATTCTTGCATGTGCCATGCTTACTCTCTTCTAGCATTTATCTGCAGAGTCTATCTACAAAAATGTTACTTCTGAGTATCATTAGAGTCAGGAACAAATAAAAACATAAGGATACGATTGTGTTTGTTTGGTTTCATTTAGGAGGTTTTAGGCTGACACATTGCCTTTGGCTATTTGTAAGCCTCTGTTTGCTTGGCCGGATAGGTGAAGTTGCTACTGACTTGTTTAAAGTTCTTTTGCAATTTGGCAGATCTGCTTAATTTCTTCTGTTCTGAATATGTATTTTGTTGATCTTTGTTTCTTGCTCCTTCATTTCTGGCCATTCTCTGTGTCTTTTACATCTGTGTTTAGTTTTGGTTTCCTGGAAACTATCTCATATTGGATTACCTTCTTAACATAATTTTCATTCTGCTTGAATCTGGCAGCTTCTGAGGGGAATGTAAAAAGCTTATTGCTACTTTTAGTAATACACTCTTTAGAGCTTCTCTTATGAAAAATACAAGCTCTGTGCAAAACTAATAACTAGTGTTGTAGTTTTCCTTTGCTTTTTAAGTTTTCCTTTCTTTTTTGCCTGAAGTTTTTCAGAGCAGTCAGGTATAGTAGTGTGACTGAACTCTGTACACAGTATTTTCACTGTTCTTAAGACCATAAGATCACTTTAGTTCACAGTGTTATAAACAAGAAAAAAATAAAGCGGATTAAGCTTACTTTGCAGTGGCAAAAATCGAAGCCCAGAATCATTGAGGTTGGAAGAGACTTGCAGTTTCTAGTCCAGCCTGCCTGTTCACAGCAGATCAGTCAGACCAGGTTACTCAGGACTGCTCACTATTGGCTTTTTAGACATATCCTGAAATAGAGAGAAATGCAAAAGTCTTTGACCTGTGCCAGTGTTGAACACACTGAACTGTGTGTTTCAGCTTGTGCCCATCACCTTCTGTGCTTTCTGTGGGCACTGTTGGCTTTGCTTTCTTTACTCCCTATCAGGTATTTATGCACCATTGGTAGCATCTCCTGAGCTTTCTCTTCTCCAGATTGAGTAGCCCTAACACTCTCAGCCTCTGCTTGTGTGTCACATGCTCCAACCCCTTAATCAGCCTCACAGCCCTTCATTGGCCTCACCCTGATATGTCTGTGTCTCCCTTGTACTGGGGTGTCCAGATCTGGACCCAGTACCCCACATCTCTCACCAGTGTCAAGTGAGAGGAAGGATCACCTCCCTCAGCCTGTTGTAAGCACTCTGCTAATGCAGCCCAGGATGCCAGTGAAGATATGTTCTGGTACTGGACTGCAATGCTTCCCTAGTTGTAAGGCTACTGTATTGGTCTTGCTTCACTTGTGAAGTTGTAGTGATAAATTCTGCTATGTGGAGCAGCAGTAATAATAGGTTTTTTTTTTCTTTTGAACCTCTTAGCATATAGCTAAAGCAGTAAATACTAAAAATAAATAAATAAAAAGAAATACAAGTTTTTCACCAAAACCAAATTTGTGTGTGCTATGTTTGTCTTTGTTCCTTCCTTGAAGTTATAAACTTCAAGTATTTAATGCTTTGAATTTTGGCTATCATGAATGATTTGAATATCATGAAGACTATAGGGGTTTTGGCTGCACTTTGTTAGATGTTCATAGCTGCATAATCTTCCCAGAACATCTGTTTAAAAGAACTTCTGAAGAGCTTTTATTTTCCGTGTACTTAAAAAAGAAAAAAACGGGTGGGTAATAACCTACCAAAAAGAAACAAAAAACAGACACATGCCCACACACTCAGTGGCTTATATTTCTCCTGCTCTTGACTCAAGAATAACACTGAGGATGTAATCTCCACAGTACATGGCGGTGGGAAGATGCATCCTTGAAGAAGAGGTGTAAAATGGGTACACTGGAGGTGTATAATGGAGACATGGTCACGTTTAGTTATTTTCAAGTTTAAAAATGCACTTGGTTTCAAGAAGGTCTGAAGGACTGCTTGGCTTTGTATTACTAGAGAGTATTTTTTCCACTACAGTAACAGTAGAAAAATGTCATGTTGGATAAGATGCAAAGTGAAGCTACAGGTTGCTAAATCATTTAATAAGCTATAAATCATGTGATGTTACTTGACATGCCTGATTTTAATCCATAAAATAAATTTTCCACATTTTTATTATAGTTAACAATTCTTTTATAATCTAAAAATACACCATTAACGTTTATATTAACATTTCATGTTAGTGGTAAAATATACCAATAACATTTATATGTAAGCCTTCAGTGTTTCCTGTCACATTATAATTAGAAAGACTGAGCTTTTATGTTGTCTAGTTTCTTGAAAACCTGCAGATTTGGGACATTTTATTTTTACAAACTTACCGCATTCAAATTTAAATGGTTAAAAACTTAATGCCATACCATGTTCAACTGCTAGTAGTTGGCAAAGACTGAGTTTTCTGATCACTTATGTAGAACACCTTGCTTACTGAAGTACACTAGCTCTGTTTTAAAACAAGAGTGTGATGAGCTCTATTTTGGTGTTTTAATTTTCACCCTTTTTAAAAATAGTAGCTTTTTTGTGTGTTTTCAGCTTATGAAAGTCACCAGTTGTCATCTTAAAGTGTAGGTGTGCATGTCAAGAGTAGTAGTAGCAGAATCATTGCCCTTATTCTGTGTCAGTGCTGTTTTTGAAGAAAGAAGATGAGAGGGGGGGTGCATAGCTCCATTCTCTCTAATGCGCTGTGCTGAATCTAGCAAGAGAATATATGGATTTCTTCAGAGCCAGCAGCTTAGTAAAAGTCTGTGGCAGGTGCTGCGAAGTTACTCTGTGGTTTTAGAGTCACTGAGGGCTACCTTGAAGTACAGGTGTTTAACATCTGTGTGCCCTGTTGTCAGCAGCAGCCTTGAGCTACCTTCCCCCAGCAGGAACAGCCCTCTAGAAGAGGTTGCTGCTATTAGGGAGCAGTATTGGCTATGGTTTCTACATAAAGCTTTATTTCTGGCAGAAGTGGTGGTCAAGTTAATACCACTTCAGGGAAAGGCCTTAACCTGTTTCCAGGCTACTGCACAGTCACTGAGAGTCAGTGGGTAGACATTTGGAAATACTTGCTGCTCAAATATACTTTTCATGGAACAGATAACGATGAGTGGAACTTTCTGTGGGTGCAATTGGACTGTAGCACTAGCTAGTCATCACTCTTGTGGTTTACGTTACAGCTCTGTTGTGTTTTTTCTCTTCTTAGTGGTGCACTTTATTCCTTTCTTATAAGAAGGATATGCAGGTGATCTGATTTAGGTTGCTTATGCTTTCTCTCAGGCACCTGTGATCTGTTTTGTAAATTCGTCATGTTTAGAGTGTCTGGTTTTTGTAGCTATCTTTGGATGATTTCAGCTGAAAGCGTGCAACTGTTTCCAAGAATGTGAGAACTAGGGGGATTGAAAATGGTTTTGTCTGTCTTTAACAAAATAATAAAAATCCACATGAACAAAGTCTCACACAGCCTTCTAAATAGACTGCTTTCAGTGCTCTCCTACCTTGGGTTGGAACAGAGAGAAAGCTGATAGCAAGGTTTTTATTCTCTTTGTGAAAATTACCTCTACTTGTCCATCTGATAGGCTTTTGAAAAATACCAGCTGGTGTGCGCTTTCATGTTTGGGAACATGAAGAGTCTGTAGGCATTTCAGGTGTTGAAGTGGGCATTCCCTGGGGTCTGGCATTGAACATGACTATTCCTGTATGTTCAGCTATAGCTTGAAGTTGGTCCTGACTGTAGGCAAGCTCTCCTGCTTCCTAACCCTTGCCACCTGGAATATCAGTGGGAGGTGACTCATACCAGAAAGTGATTAGGGGGAGCAAGAATGTGAGGTTTGGACTGGCTAAGCAGGAAGACAAACGTAATTAGGAAATAGGCAGAAAAGACATTTGGACTTGCTTTGGGAGCAGGTCATACTTGGGAGGAGGAGGTTGTTAGGTCTTCATGTATGAAAAGCCTCACAGATGAGAACTCTGGAGTTAACAACTGGAGAAAGCACTTGTGGAGGAATTGAGAAAATTTAAGTTGGAAAAAGTAGAGGGAAAGAATGGTCTTTGAGGTTTGGGGAGGGAATGAGCGAGGATTGTTAAGCTTAATTAAGTTTCTTCTACATGACTGCTTTAGAAATGATGGTTGAGCTGAAGTCCTGTGTAGATGCCATCTTGCTGGGCTCAGGAGTGTGAGCTGGAGAGACCCCAATGAGATTGTCAAATAACTGGCATTGCACAGCATTGGCTGGGTCCTCCGGAGTGTTTCAGTGCATTTCTGGTGTGACTGAGGAGCAGCAGCAGCAATTCTGTGTGCTAGTGATCCAGGGAATCTGTTCCAGTTTTTAGATTTACAGTGTAAGACGGAGGATTCTGGGCCTTGGTAAGACAAGGAACACGGCCTTTATCCCCCCCAGGTAGTGATGTCTCTTTAAAAATGGATTGGGAACAACGTTGTTGTATCATGATTATGTATCTGAAATATATTGCCAGTGAAATTGTCCATTTTCGTGTCTACTAGCTCTACCCATCACAAAGAATTGACAGGTTGTTGAAATACTTCAGTAGCAGAAGAATCAAATAATTGAGTGGATAGCAAATAGAAATCAATAACAATGAATAAAACTTACCTTTATTCAGTGAGCAATATATTTGCATTCAGTAAGGCAAAGGCCCGAGAGGTAAAATGCCATCCAAGAAATGTTAGCATAACCTTAATCTGGATTTTCCTGTTTCTAGGTGCATTACCCACATTGTATGTGGATTCTTTATTTCCTTAAAACATTTATATGAAGTGCTTTATTCCCTTTATATTTCTTTCTGCATATATAGAACTTTGTCTATTTAAAATTTAAAGTATGATTATTTCAATTTTAAGTAGCTAAGTATTTTTATTTTCATAATAACAAATAAATGTGTCAAAGGAAATACTTCTGTTATTCCACCTTTGAAACTACTTGAAATAAAATCCAGGAAATTTTACTACTTAACAATATATAAATTAAAACATGTTACACTCAATTTAGAAGTGACTGAGGTTGCTACTGCGCACTGAATGTATGTAGGACTTCTGTACTTCCTCTTCACCACTGCTGTGTGAAGACGCCATAGGAAGTAGCTGCATGTACAGGAACATGGTTAAGCTGTCAGTGCTGCTGGCTGTGCTGTGTCCCAAGGAAAGGAGAGTGCAGGAGGACTCTTTCCCTTTAGGGTTTGTCAGTTCAACTCTCTTGCTCTCAAGTCTGCAGGACTGCCTGCATGGGAAGCAAACCATGTGACTTTCAATTAGTGTCTTTTAACAGTGTGTGATTATGTTCCCCTCTTGCTGATGAATAAATGTGTGTGATACAGGGGGCATAATAAATTGAATTTAGGAATTAGCACATTCTGTGCAGGCTTATGCAGTATTGGTGATTAGCAGGGTTCCAAATGTGTACATTTCGTACAATTTTAGATATGTCTGTTGTGATGGGATTAAAATTGAAGAAACTTTTAAAGTTAATCCTATTTATTTACATTTGTTTTGAGCAATAAATACTATATTTAAAAGGAAACCTCTCAGCTACTACTTCTGAAATTTTGACTATTGCAAGTGTTTCAAACATATAAAATTGTAACTCCTTTGGCTTATGTTTTTTGCAAAGAGAATAAAATCCAACCAAAATCTGTTTTAATTGCTGTTAATATGTCTAAATTTTTGTTTTAGAAATACACAATCTTGCATCATAAGTGACTACTGCAGTTGCAGAAACCCTTAGGTTCTAAAAAGCTTTTTTATTTGCTTGTAAATATTTCTTGTCAATTTCTGCTGTAATGTTCCTTAATAACTTCCACTGAACTTAAGTGGGAATTAACTATCTGTTTTAAGCAGGTAATTCTTTCCATACGCTCTTTGTTCTTCTGAAGGATTGCAGGGAGATAGAAAAGAAAGGGAGCATTCTAATGTTCCAGATATTGCTGTGAAAAATGCAAATGGACATGTAGAAAATAATCTTGGGATCTGGAGGGGAGTCTGCCATGAAAGGTAAAGCATGGCAGGTGCTTAGGATGGGGCCTTGGGTGAGCAGGCACATGGACAGGGGTGCAAGGTGTGCACAAGTGGTTTTTATCCTGCGTTTTTCGGGTTACAGTGTGAGAGAAGGCAAGCTACCTTAATGTTAACTTTGGAGTAACTATTGGTATTGAAATGACTCATAATATTTATTTATGAATAACAGTCTTTTTTTCTTATTTTATGCAGAATCAGATTCAGTACCTCAAGCAAGTCCAGCAGCCTAGTGTTGCCCAACTGCGATCAACAATGGTAGACCCAGCCATCAACTTGTTTTTCCTAAAAATGAAAGGTGAACTGGAACAGACTAAAGACAAACTGGAACAAGCCCAAAATGAACTGAGTGCCTGGAAATTTACGCCTGATAGGTAAACAAAACAAATACTCCCCAGTCAAGACTTCCCTGACAGTCCCACTACGAGAATGCTATGGTGGGACAGCCAAGTACTCGTTTCCACACCAAGACTCAGACGTTTTGAGGCAAAAGCCACATTCTTATACTGTCCAGCTTGTAATGCTTAATGTAAAACTTACCAGATGAACCTTGTGTTTCAGCTTTTTTCTCCCCTTTGCTTCAGAGGCCTGACAACGTCGGACTATTCTGAAGAAATGGCCATCTTCGAAAAAATCTTTTCTAGAACATGTAGACATTTGCAAAATTGTTCTATTTGAAGAAAATAGAGGGAGAAACAGAAGTCTTAAGTCTGTGGCACACTGTGTCTACAGACAGTTTGAAGGAGAGAGAACCTAGAGATTATAAATCATGAATTGAACATGTAAAATTCCCAAAAAATGTAGAAGTGGAATATGCTTCGCTCATAACCTTGAGCCTAGTGACTTAGAGACACTGTAAGTCAGTTTTGCCAATAAGACTGTGGACTTCCTGCTTGTTCACTGAACTGCTGGGTCAAAACTCGATGAGGTGAATTTTGCATTAAAGAGTTTACTTGCTAACCAGTTTTGAATAGCCACAAGAGTGCTATTTGATATCACAACAGTGGTAGTGTACACATTTGACTGTTTAGCCTTTGGGCGCTCTAGCACTTGATGCAGCCTTAAGTCACTGTTGCTAAATAATGAACTGTTTTCTGGATGGTTGGTAATACTGTGGACGCCTCAAAATTAGGACTGTACAAAACTGTACGTTCCATCTAAATGCAGGTTTAAAATTGTTTGAAGCAATATATATTTGATCACAACTAGCATGTATAAGAAAAACTGGTTGTGATAAGAATTTCACTGCATGTTTTCATGCAGAAAGGAGACTTTTTTGATCTTCATTCTAAGAAGTGATCTCAAATGCTTAATACAGAAGGCACATGATGGCAACTGTCTTCAGTGTTGGTGGGGTGTTTTTATTCCGTTGTACACCTGGGGTTTTTTGTATTGTGCTTCTCTATAAAATGTGCCTTGAAATAGTTGTAATACATAGTTCAAGGAACACTTCTGGTTATACTGTTGTATCGTGAAACTCCTCGGATGAACGAGAATTGAACAGATTGTTATTTCTGCATTGTCTCGTTCGCTGAAAACAAAGTCAGTATTTTAACAAACCAAAAAAACCTTAAATGCATGCATTTTCTTTGGTGGATTCAGTGAAGGAGTTTTTGCTACTCTATTGATGCCTCTGTTCTGTCCTCCCAAGTTACTTGTAAGAGTAGCAGTCTGGGACAGTTGGGAGTGCATGTCTAAGGTCTGTAAAGCAAAATGTAGATCTGGTGTAGCATTTGTGTTTGTTTCTTCCCATAGCAAAGAGAGTTCTATTTAGTAATCTGAGGTGTTGATTTTTCAAAACAGTTGGGCAACGTTTTATGACTCAGTTTAAAAAATTCGTTTTTAAATTAAAGAGCCATTCAGCTCTCACAAAAGGTGATGTATTCTAACAGTTTTGCTGACTTTTATTAAGATGCCATTACATAATTTTGACTTGGAAGTATCTTTAACTGTTTGTGCTTCAGATGATTAATATGGGATCAAAGAGTAGTATACTTATGCAGGGTTTTTTTTTTTTGCATGATTAATGACTTAACACCAAAAGAAAAATCCACAGAAAAACTTTACCTTTTAAAAAGTGATATATCTGGAATGATTTTGCTATAGCAGTATCTATGATTTTATTGATCTAGCATCAAAACAGAGGTAAGACTTACATTAATAAAATGTTAATATGTTACCAAGCCATTTGTAAAGCTCACTGCAGTGTGTTGAAAGAGGCATGCCATGCAGATTGCTTGTTTCTAACTTGGAATTCAGAAAGTTATTTAATACATTTAGGTACAGGTTGGTTGTTTTCTAAAGTCTTCAGGTTCTGAATGTGTGAGTACAACTGAGGAGAGACAAGTAACTTGCCACTTCCTTTCAAACCCGGCATCAAAAAAAGAAGTTATTTCTTTAGCTACAACATCCCCTAATTTGCATAATATAATTTTAAGTCAGTGGTGTGAATGTGCATAATTCATACATGCAGTGGCAGGAATATAGAAAGTTAGTTATTTCCTGGTAAATAATTGAGGCTTTGTTAACTGGGTTAAGATTTTACTGGTTTTATTTCTTGAAAGGTGAAGAAATTGGCTCATGTAAAATATTTGTAGGGTTTTTTCATTCTCTTTGCATCTTGGGCCTCCTCCCCAGTTGTTTTAATTGTCCGTCCTTGTACACAACTACTCATTTCATGGCATCTGGCCTAGTTTTTGAAAGAGGCAATGGCCCTATTCAGGTCTTAAACTGGTGTTCTCGGGGTGGTTAACACATTAACTGCAGCCCTAAGCAGAGCTAGCTCTGGACCATAATCTAGATAAAGCTGTGCAGCATAAACATTGCTGATGTCTGGAGGGGAAATAAAAGACATGTAATCAAAGGAGTGGCTATGGTAAGCCATTTTAACCATCATTAAGCAGATTATAAACTTGGAATAAAAATTAGTTGAAATGCCATTTTGCAGTAAGTGTAGTACAACAAACTTTAGTCTTCTGAAATTTAACCATTTATATTCTTACAGGTTTTGTTGCATGTATGTTCAAGAGGATTTGTGAAAACAATGCTGAACTTAGTTTTACAGTTCATATGAATTATTTTAATAGTTACTGTATTTAATTTTCTTGAATGCACTGTCTTTTTTTGTAAATTGCAAGGGTTATTCTCTACTAGTTCAGAACATCTGGAAAAATTTTGATGAGAAGAAATAGCATTATAGGTAACTATGCAAATTTCTATACAGGTAATAAATATTTTACATTTTGGCAGGAGTTAACCTGAAGATATTAATGGGATTCTAAAATTGTCCCAATTCCAAGGTAACTGGTACTTGCTGATTCTGCCGTTGATGTTGGTTTGTGAAGAGAAAAGCATTCAATGACATAAGCATTGTAAACTTTTTCTATTTGTAGTGATGGTGAATACATTAACAGGAATTTGCAAATGGCTAAAAATCATGTCTGCCTAATAACTTTTGGGATCTGTCACATTGGTTATCTCCAAAGTGGTCCTGCTTTGCACAGAATGAACACCTCTAAGGAAACTTGCATCTTAAATGTGCGACTTGGACTGTATTAGGTCGGCACAATTTAAACTTCAAGGACCTGGCATTGGACATCACATCAAGAAAGAAAACAGGCTGCTGCCTTTAGCAGATTTTCAGGCCTCCAGGACTTTACACAGCCAGATTCCTTCTGGAGCAGCCCATCTGAAAGATTTGGGAAAGTCAGTTGAAAAATGTTAAATGGGGCAGAGTTGGCAGAGAAATTAAAAGTTGTTTAAGGCTTGAGTGCTCAGAAGGTAGCTGATAAGGAATTGCTGTTTTAAATTATTGTATTTTGGTTGCAGGAGAGAACTGTGGCTGTGATTGTAGCAGAAATTTGCTCTTCTACTTTTTTAATCCTCAGTTTTTTTCAGTATTTGTCACTTGTTTAAAAGCACACAAAAAATTAAATGACCTTCTTGGTCTTGAAGAGTAATACAAGTCTTGCTATTGAATTCACAATAAAACTGTTCAAGTTTGGGGTTTTGCCAGAGCTTACACCTCTGTAGAAAAGAAGACAGCTTCATTATGGTGCTGAGCCTATTAAAAGGAGAATTGTTTGGGGATGCTATCCTGACTTGGCAGACTGAAAGTCCTAAAGGACTTTTAATTTCTTTCTTTCGTGGAGTCAGCTGTATTGCCTATATATTAATTTGCATACTACTTCCTATAATGCTTTACAATGAGATTTTTATCATGAAGATTAAAGATGTGTAACATTACCAATTTAGTAAAGAAAATCTTGTCAGTTTCTACCTGTTTCACATTTCTTTCAGAAACTGTGTCCTAATGATCATTACTTACAGTCTGAAATCTGTCAATTTAAAGAAAGTAGATAGATAATATACCCCTTCCTTTATGTCCTTACAATGTCCAGCTACATTTTCATTCTTCTTCACCATACAAGATGTACTTCAGAAATGGTGACCATAGAAATTACGAAGCAGACTCTGCATGTGACTGTCAAACATATAAGTTGAGTTGGACATCTCTTTTTTTAAACAAGAGTACCTGGACAGCATTTAAATGAATGTTTAAACCTATTAAAGAAAAATGGTTGTCAGTAGGAAAAATGAACATGAGATTTATTATTTCTCCCAAGCAACTTTTCTTCGCCCAAATTCAGTTATTAAATTTCATTACTACAACAACTGGGCAATGATTTTGCTTATAATTTGCTTGTGTAGTTTCTGTGCAGTCCTTGATTTTATTAAGTGAAAAACACATCTTTAATCAAATATTTAACTACATTAAGAATTGGCACATGCAAGATTGTGCATACTGATAATCCAGATGTTGGTATTAAAAAAGTGCAATATGCTTATTCATATTTTCAGTAATAAAACTTGCCTTCCACTTTGTGGGACAGCGACAGAAGATCACCTGGCGTTGGAACAGCATGTGGTAACTATAGGGAGACTTTCTGCTATGACAATTATGTTGAGGCATAATGTTCCTTGAATTGTGACATGCAGAAATTGCATCTCCTTTTTGTCTTTATTCGTGATTGAGGAAGATAACTGAAGGTTTTATATTCATTTTGTGATAGATGGCTCTTTCCTTTGCAGCCAAACAGGGAAAAAGTTAATGGCGAAGTGTCGAATGCTTATCCAGGAGAATCAAGAGCTTGGAAGGCAGCTGTCCCAAGGACGTATTGCACAGCTTGAGGCAGAATTGGCTTTACAGAAGAAATATAGTGAGGAACTTAAAAGCAGTCAGGATGGTAAGGGATTTTTTAACAAAAATAGAAGTTGCCTTGCACTTCTGCAAGTTTAATTTTGTGATGATATAGATAATACAAAATCACCTTTGCCAGAATGAAAGGGCAGTATTGAGTAAAATATATAATAGTAAGTATTAATTGGTAGTATTAGTTAAACAAAATCCTTAAATTTGGGGGAACTCATGGGATTCAGAGCTCCAGTAATGCAGGGTTTGAAATAGAGATTTTTATACTGTAAATCTTGCTATTTAATAGGGAATGTTTAGACTGCACACATTACTGGTGAATTGGCAAGATGAAAGCTGTTAACATATAGCCTAGGCATGCACTGAGAGCAGAAAGCTTCGTGTTAACTCTGACTCATTTGGGATTTTTTTTAAAAATTCAACTTTTCAACAATGCCTAAGAATATGACAAACTGATTTTTTTTCCCTTTGGTAACTCATATGAATGAAAATGTTTCATTGTGTTTATAGTCTAAATTTTGCAACACCGTAAGCCTAAATTGAAATGATCTAAAAACTCTGACCTCTTGCACAATTTAAATGGAGGGGAAAATGCAGGTTTAAAAGTTTTCAGTCTCAAATTCTGTGTAGTGTCAGTGGCTCTTCATAGAATGTTAGATTAGGTTATCTGAATATAACCTATATAGGTTGTCCCGGGGTTATAACCTATATAGACATCACATAGACCTGAATATCTTTTTGTTTGTTTTGCATCTGAAGATTGTGAGCTACCAGAAACTTGATATGGCATCCCATCTGAGATGCATTTTTAAGAATAGATCATATTCCCCAATCATATTTTCATCTCTTTGAGAATGCAGCAGTATAAAATAACTAGAACTCTTAAGGTAAATGATTGTATAGTGTCATTTTGTGGGAGTAGTAACTACTGTTTTGATAATGCACTTCAACAAAATTTACCAAGTACATAATTGAAGCAAGTGTAGACGTTCTTTAAAGACTGCTGCTTTTGAATGTAGTAATTTCCAGCATTGAGTTGCTTCTTCCCCATATATGAATGAAGATGATAATACTCCTGCAATAAGAGTTCTCCTAATGATTGTCTCCTGTAGCAGCAAGAACATTTAAAAAAAGAAATTTACAATATTAAGCAGTTTGCATTTTTTTTCTCTGGCATACTGATGGGGCAGTTGAACTGAAGACTGAATCAGTGTTTCTTATACTGTTTTGTGGTCAAATTTGTTTTGTTCCAGAATGCAATACTAATTGTAAAAACCTTTTTCTGCTATATAAATATTAAAACATTATGAAATTAGTTAACCCTCTGTTGGTAAGAAGGTCTTTTTGTGCTCTCCCTTGAACGATTTCAAGGATTAAACACACTTAAGAATTGAAACTTCCTTGAAATAGGATGAAAAACTACTACTTTTGGCTATTGAATAGGGTTTTGCAGTAACTCAGATTTGCTACGTATGGATATGGTCCACGGTCACTTTTACAGTATTTCTGCCAGGGATTTATACTTGAGTAAAAGTAGACACAATAGAATCTACTTGCAAAATATTAATTACTGCAATTGAGCTTTTTCCTGAATATCTTCCTTTCTTGCTCAGAAGTTAAATTTTTCTCACATATTTTCAATAGCAGCTTAGAAAATAGGTAGATACCACATTTTCTCCTTCAGAGGCAGAGTATCAAAACCAGTGCATACCTGATGGCTGAGAAATAGTTCATTGAAAAATTTCAGCATAAAATGTTGAGTTACGGAATTTTAATTTCTTGTCTGAGATTTAAACTATATATGGGCTATTAAGTGTTTGCAACAAATGTGTTTTCTTTACATAGAATTGAATGACTTCATCATCCAGCTTGATGAGGAGGTAGAAGGTATGCAGAGTACCATTCTAGTTCTTCAGCAGCAGTTGAAGGAGACTCGGCAGCAGTTGGCACAGTACCAGCAGCAGCAGGCGCAGGCCCCCAACCCAGGTACCAGCAGGACTCCATCCTCTGAGCCCACGGAGCAGGGAGAGGCTGCGGGCAAAGACTGCAGCCGCCTGGCAAACGGACCAAGCAATGGCAGCTCCTCCCACCAGCGGACATCTGGGCCTGCATTTTATAGGGAGGGTAGCGGCACGGAAGATGACTTCCCGGCTTCTCCAGGGAATGGTAATAAGCTATCCAACCACTCTGAAGATAGAACTGGTAGAGGAAGTGGTAGCTACATAAACCAGCTCAGTACTGGGTATGAAAGTGTAGACTCTCCCACTGGCAGTGAAAACTCTCTCACTCACCACTCAAATGACACAGACTCCAATCATGATCCTCAAGAGGAGAAAACAGTGAGCATGAAAGGTAACAGAACTGTGGGTTCTCGTCATGTCCAGAATGGTTTGGACTCCAGTGTAAATGTGCAGGGTTCAGTTTTGTAACATTTTTCTGCAAAATTTTTATACAGTGTCATTGAAATTGGGAGAGGATACTGTCCAGAAGCCGTTTAAATTAGTGCATACTTGTCACAATTTTGCCTTTTTGTGGGTTTCTTTTTGCTTCAATACCTCTGCCACTTTGGAAATTTTAACAGTTAATTACGTTGAATGTTGCTAAAAGGATGTTTGTGTAGCTCAAGTTATTTTTATATGAGTTAATGTGAAGTTGAAATGGAAATTATTTCCATAAAGTATAACATAAATGATGTCTGTACAAATCTGTGTATATCTAGAACCTGTGCTGTGTAAGGGCATTCTTACTCATACTGTTATACTTAACACCACCTTCAAGATTTGTCATAATAGCTGTGGGTTTGACTGCCAAGTTTGCCCAGTACAGTAGTTTTATCACTAAAAAGATGGACTTACTGAAGGAGTCCTGTAGTAGTTTCAGTGTTAATTACAGTTTTTCCCACCATACATCTGTGCATTTTCTCCTTAGGTGACCGAATGTTTATGAATTGTGTGCATAGTTACTCAGTTTTTAAGAACTGTTGTATCCTGTTGATGCATATTGCTCTGTGACTCCAATATTATCTTACCTGTACTGACCAAACCTAAATAAAAACTTTTAATAATGTAATTTCCTCATTGTTCTGCATTGGTTTACGTGGCTTATTTGTATGTGGTGTATTTATAGTCCTTGTTTTTGAGTTGAATTTGTATCTGTGTTAATCCTCTCTGATACAGCGTATGCCCAGTACATGAAGGTGTAGGTGTGTGCTAGTACTAATTTCAAGACAGCCTGATAGTGCTTGTTCCAAAGGTTTTGTCCTGACTGGCAGAAAAAGGGTGGGGATGGGGGGGGAGGTGGAAAGGAGAAGTTAATAAAAGTAAACCTTAGAGTTTGAACCTGGTTTTATTAGCAATTATAGAAAAACCCAAAAAACAAGCCAAACCCAAAAGCTTGAAGTACGTAACAGGTAAATGCACAAATGAAACTAAAAAACATAAGGAATTAGCAATTCAGCCTTTAGAACTGGTTAACTTTGTTTTTAAATGCCTGCCTGAGGAAACTGATTCCTTAACAGGTGCAGAGAATGAAAGAGTTCCCTTTAATTAAATATACTTTTTTTGCTCAGTAGCAATGAGCTGTGAATTTCAGAACCTGGATTTCTGGTGTTTATTTTCAACTACTAGTTTAGTGTTGGTAGCACATGAGCAAGAAGATGAAAAAACACTGTTCAAGGTAAGGTAGAAGTACTTAGTAGTGTATTTTAGGGTGGATTAAAGAGTTTCCAGTTTCAGCATTTTTCTACCTGTAATTACCAGATGATTAATAAAATTAATGCATATGTAGCTACTTAAGTAATAAGAAGTAGCTTAGCTGCTTTGCAATTCACTGTGGAAACGGACTTGTTTGAAAGGAATATTTCTCAAAAGTTCTAGAGCACACTTGCCTTGATTTAAATTTACAGTTAGAGTAAATTCTTACAGAAGGGCTTCTGTGGTAGCATTTTTAAGTGGCAGAAATTTAGTATCTGCAGTAATACTGTCCAAGACAAATGGATGTAATTAAAAGCTACCAGTTATGCTTGTTTGTATTAAAATCATGCTAGTCCATAGCTAGCACCACTGCTATTTTAATTTCATAGGGTTCACATCAGTGTTCTAAAATCACTTGGTAGTGGTCACTGGAAGTATGAATTCCATTGGTGATACTTTGTTGCTTATTGAATCTTGCTTCAGGCCTTTTTGCTTGAAAAATAGCAGTTGAATGGTTGAATGCATGAAAGGGAAGTGACAAATACCTATACAAAAATGGTACTGCCATCTGGCACCCAAAGGAGTTTTTAGATCACAGAAGTCCCTCATGATGGATTTTATTTGATCTTAACATCATATTGCTTATGTAGCATGTGTATATAAGTACCACCTGGATCCTGTACATGGTAAAATACAGTATTTTTTAAGAAGCTTCCAATGCTGATAACACAATATAGTAATCAGGTTTTATGTGATCAGATGGTAAAAAGCCTACTGAGGAAATCTGTGGTCATTGAAAAAAAGGCATAGCACTTAGGTGGTGATGACTTTTTACTTAGTCTGGTATTACAGGACATTCATGACTTCAAAATTATCTTTATGTGAGGTTTTTATTTTCTCAAGTTTTTAAATAGTAAAAAAATAATCAGAAATACAAATTATACTATCAGACTTCAAGTTACCTTTTTGGAAAAAAAAATGGTGTAAAGCCATTCCCCTAAGCAGACACCTCTGCTTAGAAGGTGTCTCGTAAATAAGCAGGCTGGTGTGCTTTGTGTGATTTTTTTTCTTCCAAAATGAAAGCAACCCAGCAACTATGCCAGTTAATAATAAAATTAGAAATATAATTACATAATTGACTTGCTTTCATGGAACACTTGCTACAAACATTAGTGAACTGCAGTGTAATACTGCATATGCAAATGATAATTACTAAAAGCCTGTAATATTCATGGTTTTGCCTGGCTGTTGGTTCCTGTATTATGACACTTAATAATCCTGAATATAGTTGGTTCATTTTAACAAAAAATTACATTTTATTGATCCAATAAATACAATATATTCCTCTTTAAAATTAGATATAATTTCTATATCTCGCTGAATGTATTTTCAGTAGTCAGGGATGAAGAAACAAGTCAGTGATTTTGGACAATTTGCCTTCTATCTTAGCTGCTGCTAAAGCAGCTATTTTCACTGCTCAGATTCCCACAATAGCACCGCTGGTTCCTCTTCATCAGAGGAACTAAATTACTGTCCTTTTCTAGGATGCCTCGAGAAGTGAGGGATGGAAGCACTGTCTTCCAGGGCTGGGATTCCCTTTGTGGGTCTTTCCAGGTGGATTTCTTCACAACTGGCAAGATGAGGTTATTTATTCTCAACAAAATTGTTCAGGCTTAGCCTCCACTGAATTTCTGTAATTTTAATTTTTATAGTCTGGTAAATGTGGGTGCTAGAAGATCTTAAGGTTATATGTATTTATTTAGAATGACAAAATATGATGATAGAAGGTTTTGTGGTAGCAGAGATAAATTGTATGGAATTAAAATTTTACCTAATGTTTGTCTTGCCTGCAGAGTGCCTCCTAGCTCTGAGGAGTGTGTTTCTCCTCCCTGACTTCGCTGGAGAGCCAGTTTGTAATGGGTCTTTGGACTCATTTGCATTAACTGGGTAAAGGATTTTCATGAGCACCAGAG
Organism: Molothrus ater; assembly: GCF_012460135.2. NCBI lineage: Eukaryota > Metazoa > Chordata > Aves > Passeriformes > Icteridae > Molothrus > Molothrus ater. The sequence goes on along the minus strand of NC_050480.2, from coordinate 56,784,393 downwards.
GCCGCAGAATTGCTACATGCAGGAAAGCACGTGTTGGGGAAAACAAGATGCCCACAAAATGGGTAAAAGAGCAGAAATGAAGCAACAAAAGCAAGTCGTAGACAAAAAAGCTGAAACGGTAGCGTTGGTGCTGCCGGTGCCGTCGCTATGCTGCCAGAACCATGTCATTGCGCGGCGGGTTTTCAAAGCCGGGCTCTGCCGTGCTGCTGCATCCTGCCGGGGGCATCGGGCGACATTTTATCTGCTGCTAAGGCAGCCTCGCCTTGCCTGGGACTACGGCGGGCCTGAGTTTTACGATAACGATTCTAGGAGCGTTCCGTTCAAAAGGACAAGCTAAGCAACGCTATTTATCCGCATTGGAAGGCCGGGGGTGGCCGCGGGGTGTGTCACCTGCGGCTCGGCCCAGCTCAGCCCCCGCGGCTGGGGCGGGCCGCGGCTGCGCAGTGACAGTCGCGCCCGGCTGCAGACGCCGCCATGTTGTGCCGCTTCGCCGCCGCGAGCAGGTGAGAGCCGCGCCGCGCCGCGCCAGGGAAAGCGCGGGGCCGGGCAGAGCCCCGCGCCGGGAGGCGGCGGCCGCACCGTCCTTGCCCTCCGCCGCCGAGCCGGGGAGGGACGCCAGGAGCGGGGGAGGAGGCGGCGGGAGGGTCGTCTTGTCGCCCCTCGGTGTCGGCCCCCCGCCATTTCGCGCGCAGGGAGGTCGCACTGCTGCCGGCTGCCCCGCCGGGTCGGCGCCGGCCCGGGCGGGAGGTGCTGCCGTCGTCCTTGAGCGCTCTCAGGTTCTGCCCGCGCCGTCCGCCGAGGAGCTCTGGCGGCGTGACACGGTGCTGCCAGACACTCTTGTTGTTGCTGGCCGGGGTCGCCGCTCTCGGCCGCTTTTCAGGGTCCCGAGGGCTTCGCTCGCGGTGTGTCCCTGGCCTATGTCAAGGTCAATAGCGATGCGGCGGCGGCCCTCAGAGCTTAGCGCCCTGCCGGCCCGGCGAGTCTCCTCTCGTCGTGGCCCTTGTCGTGTCGCATGACAAGTGCGAGGTTTTAAAATGGGGAAGGGTAACGCAACCTGCGCGGTGTCTGTGTAGGGCATCGCGGCTGTGACGCCCCGTGTGGTTTCCCGGTACGCCCTGTGGGGACAGGGAAACACGTGTCTGTGAACAAATGCTGGAGAGATTCAGTCCTGGAAACCCGTGACTGTGCAGGTTTTTTAGCACTTCCCAGTGCGCAGACCTTGTGGATAGCGAGGGAAGGACACTTAGGTGACATCTTTGCTTCTATTTTTAATGAATAAAGATTAGGTGAAGCTTTGAATGTCATCAGGTTACAACTGGCTTTTCATTGCTGTCCCTACTTTTCACTCACGTGCATGCTTGGGAGGATTCATGAGTCTCTGCAGGGGCCTGGAGGCTCGGATTGAGAAGCAGCAGCTTCACAGTGCAAAGCCCTGGATATGCGACCTTGGTGTGAATTCATCTTTGCAGTTAAGCTGCAAAGAATGTTTCCTTTAAACTCTTGAGAAATGGAAATATTATTTCCTTGGCTGAGATAATACCCCAGGTATTTAAAGCAGCTGATCAGAACAGCAGTGTATGCAGTCTATTTCACTGGTGAAGCCCAAGTTTACTGAATAAGACTACTTCTTTCTGTTTTTTTTTTTTTTCTTTTCTAGAAGCAGTGCCAAGTTGGTAGCACCCTTGGGGTGCTTGGTTTCTAGGCAAAAGCACACTCTTCCCGACTTACCATATGACTATGCTGCTCTGGAACCTCATATTAATGCAGAGATCATGCAGCTGCACCACAGCAAGCATCATGCCACCTACGTGAACAACCTGAACGTTGTCGAGGAGAAGTACAAAGAGGCAGTGGCAAAAGGTTTGTATCTCTGCAGTCAACAGGTGAGATGGAAGCTAATTGGTGTAGATGATAGAGAAGAACAAAATAAAAAAAGAAGTGATATATATTCTTTGAAAAGCTTTGGATTATGTCATTGCAATATGGTAAGGGGAAAATCTTTTATTGTAGCTTCCGTGGTGCTGATAATTGGAAATCAAATGTAAGTAAAAAGCAAGAATTCTGTTCTCTGTAGTGCTGTAAAACGAGAAGGTTTATTGATTGTTGTGGGTTTAGTCCATACTTCATTAGTAACTTAAACTGAACAAAGACTTGAGTCAGTAGGAAATTGCAGTCATTTTGCTGAACAAGTACTTTGCAATAAAAGGTTAGTGGCAAAGTTCGATAAAGTGAAAAATGCGTGCCTTGATAGTTTTCACATCAGATGCTCTGCTCAGTCTTTGTAAATAATCTCAGTTGCCTGCAATTGAGGTAAGACAAACATGTTGTTAAAGTATACAACACATAGTGCAGAGACCTGAATTTGGGTATCACTTATATCACTGGGTCAAATTAAAGGGTTGTGTAGGTGATAAGCCCATGTGAGACGCGAAAATACGCAGGAAACCGTCATGGAATTTTTTGGTACGATCCCAGAATTTGAGATACACTGCTTTTTGCAAAAGCTTTGCACGTGTATCAGAGCTATGCTGAAACATGAGATATGTTTTTTCCAAACTTTGAGTCTTTCATTTGGACTGATAAAAGTGTGTGAAATAACATGTATGTCTTTTTAAGAAGGTGGAATATTTTCTGGGGGTTTTTTCTGTTGTCATGATCTTAAAAGGTATCAGTTTATCTCAGAGAAATTACTACTGTACGGAGTCACTTCTGTCTGCTTGCCAGGTGGCTTCACAGTGGAATTTATGCATGGACTTGGGTGAAAGTTAGAATTGCTGATATCTGAGTAAACCTGAACCATGTGTCCCTTGATAGTTAATTGCCAGTGTATTTGAATAAAAAATGGGGCTTTTCAAGTACCTAAGTGAGCCTAAAAATAACTTGTGCAGTCTGAATTAATGAACTAATCAGATTCTTTTAAGAAGCAGGTTATCAAGACTGACTGCTGCCTTGCCCTGCCAGTAGCAGATCCAGGAAAGGTGTATTCTGGAGATGTAATTAGTGCAAACACAACTGGGGAGGGAACCTGAAGTGTCAGAAGACAGTGTGTGTGCTGCTGCTGTTAGTGATGCTGTTAAATTACAAAAGCTTCAGCTACTAGTGGAGACAGAATTTCTGGTTATCAGAAGCATCTGCTGTGTTGTGGATCCTTTGAGTTATTTTTTAGGAAATACAGCTTTTGATATTTTGTTGAAACATTTATTACTTAGAGATTAATTTTTCCTTAAGGATTCTGCAGAGATTATTTTCCAAACGGGTGACTCACTGGTTGTGGTCATGCACACCAAAGCAGACAAATAATTACTTGGGATATTGGTGATTGTGTGGTTTGTTAGTTTGTTTTTTCCTGATTGGTATCTTAGTTTACCATGTGCAGTATTTTGACTCATAAGAAAAAATTCTAAAACCGGGCAAAGTCTGAACTGCCACCTCATTTTGTCAGTATTGTTATTTTTTCATACTAAAACTGAGCGCTGTCAAAAATCTTGCTGGGCTGTGTATCAGTGTTGGGTTACATAGCGCATCTGATCACTATCTAATAACTTTTCTGGGCAGCACAACTTTGTCAGTGTCTCTTGTTCAGCAATAGAAAGCAAAGTATTTTCTTCAGATTATCTTTAACATGTTCTTCATTTATCTATATTTGCATAGAAAACTCAAAGCCATCCTGTTGGCTTACATTGTCAGTTCATTTGAAAATGAATTTACATTTCTGTGACAGCGCAGGACTTTGTTTCAACATAAACTGGTCCTGACTACTGGCCCATCAAAATGTGTCAGATTTGCTCATTGAAGGATATTAACTTGAATCTCATTTTTATTGAAAACTTGTTCCTACCATAGTTTTCCCTGCTCTTCTTTGACCACCATGCGACCTGTGATTGGACTGTTACAAGGAAACAAATTACTTAAGCTGAGATCCTGAGCTGACTACTCTCTTTAGCACCTTTGAACTTCTTGTCTTGGTTTACTGAATTGTCCACGGATTCTATACAAGTAAATTCCAGTATACTTTTGCTGTAACTTAAGGGCAAGTTACCCCTTTTCAATTGTTTTTTTCCCCCGTGCAAAGTTCAGCAGCACAAATACTGTTTAAGGACAATGGTGAAATGCCATCTCTGGTTTCTAGGGGTCCTGAGGAGCGGGTTCTTCTAAGGAATGGTGGAATAAAGAGTTATGGACGCATTAAAGGCTTTCTAAGTTACTTTTTGATTTCTGACTTGCTATATGTTCTATGCTCTGGATGAGCTTGAAAGTGTCATTAAGGCATGAGAAATTCAGGGAAAATGTCCCTAAGATGTCATCTGAATGGCCATGAGAGACTTCTTATCCTTAACCTGATACCTAAATCCAGCAAATAATGTTTTTACAAACAAAGCATTGGATGCTTTGTTTCAGTGCTGCACCCCTCTCTGAAGTTGTGAGGAAATGCTGAGAACACAAAATGCCGAATTAAAACCTTTGATGCCTTGTGAAGGCTGTCCTAGAACAGAGACTAGATGGAACTAAAGAATAAAGTAGGTATTTATTAGGAAGCCTCAATAGATCCACCTTGAGCAGCACAAGAGTTCAGCCATGGCTACAGCCCAGGAGAACCCAAAAGGGTCACAAAAAAATGGACAACTAGTCATAGGGTGTCACACCTTTATAAGTTTTGGTCCATTAGCACATAGGAGTTAATTGTCCAATTACAGCATTAGCCCATGAAGTCCCATCCTTCTAGTTTTTCTCTCTTTGGTCCACCGTTTGTGTTTTTGGGCCTTAGATCTGGATCACTTGTCCTTGGGTCCCCAGCTTAGAGAAGGAATTGTTTTGTCTACCTACTCTGTGAAGAGGGCTTACTATCCCCTAATGTGAAGCCCAGACCCACACACTAAAGCAGCACAAGATCTCAAAAATATAAAAGTTAAAACCTGAGGCATCACCTTAGTAACAGATTGCTTTGAGGTGCACTACTTCTTTGAGGATTGTCTTCATGTCTGTGTTCTTGAGGTTTCAGAAAATTTCTACAACTCAGTCCTGAGAGTTGGGAATACAGGTCCCGCACTGATTGCTAACTAAAGAATGCATTGGAGTGGTGGAAGAAGCTTTAAAAACCTTTGAAATGCTTCAGTGTTTTTAAAAGCCAAAATAGTAATGAAAAGACTTGCATTGAAGTGGTACAAGACTGTTCAAGACACAAGGCACCAGTGAATTCTTCAAGAATTCTTCTCTGGAAGTACAGAGCTGTTTGATCTTGGTTTCAGATGCAGGATTCTGTCATGTGTAGCAAAATTATTTCGATCACCTTTCTGTGAGTACCTCCCTCCAAATGAAACAAAAGATAGGAAGGAGAAGAACATTTTGTGTATGTGCTCACTGTACTTACTGACTTTTCTCAAGCACAGGCCGTTTGCCCTGTAAATTGTTTTAAGAAGTTTAAAAATGCTTAGTTTGCAAATCAGTGAACTAATGGGTGAATACTATTCTTGCATTGTAGTGATGATACTGACAAATTTACAAGTGCTGGGTCCTCAAAGAGTTCTGGCTGTGCTCGTTGCTTTATTCTGCTGTAGAGTGGCAGTAAGTCTTAGGTGTGTAGTATGGGCTGCCTGATAGTTGCAATATTGCAGCTCACTTATTACAGCATAAAAAAAGGTCAAAGATAATAAATCTTCAGTAGAATTTGTCTGTGACTGTCTAAAATATGCATAACAGTACAAACTTTATGTTTTCCATTGATAAGTTGTATGCTTGGAGAAAGATTTTGGCTATCAGTGGAGGCCTAGTAGAAACTTACTGCCTGTTATGGTGATGATAATGTTTTTATTTATATATTTTTATTTTCTGTATCCTTAGGTGATGTTACAACTCAGGTGTCACTTCAGCCTGCCCTGAAGTTCAATGGTGGGGGTCATATCAATCACAGCATCTTCTGGACAAACCTTTCTCCTAATGGAGGAGGAGAACCTAAAGGTTAGTGCATGTTACAGTGGTTTATTGCATCAGTTTTAATTAACAGGTAGAATTGATGATCTTTTCTCTCTTTGAAGGAATCTAAAGGATCTTTATTTTTCAGAGTTAATTCACCTTTCTATGTGACAATTACCAAAATTCTGAGGTATTTGGGGGAGGTTTTGGATGTAAGCAAAAAATATAAAAAACGAGTAATGTTCAAAGTCTTTTTTAATTTCTAGAGCTGATTATGTATACACTGCAAAATACCTGGCTACTGCTGTATATATACCCTTTCCACCTTCATAAGAGAAAATAGTTGTACAAAGCCATGCTAATTAAATTGCTCAATGTACTCAATTCACAGAAAGGGAAGAAATGTGCTGCAGGTCCACCCAGCCTAGTGGCTGGAGTTATGCTCCAGTTTGGATAGGGATAGTTCAGCAGTTAAAGCCTAATGGAAGGAATCCCCCTGGGGAGGATGTAGTACTGATTACCTAAAGTGACCTGCAATTAAAGATAAAGGCCCTTTAATACAGGTCTCACAAAAGCTGTTGTGATAAACCTGGGAGGTTTGGATTGAGGTTGATATGCTTGTGATCTTTCTGTCCTTTTTTTCTGTTAAAGGAGAATTGATGGAAGCCATCAAGCGTGACTTTGGTTCTTTTGCAAACTTCAAGGAGAAGCTGACAGCTGTATCAGTTGGTGTCCAAGGATCAGGCTGGGGCTGGCTTGGCTATAACAAGGAGCAGGGGCGCCTACAGATAGCAGCTTGTGCAAATCAAGACCCTTTGCAAGGAACAACAGGTCAGGTTTCTTTCCTTCCCCTCTGCTTCTGTAGATTTGGTGGGCAAGTGTATGACATCTGAAAAATGGTTTGGGAAAACGTTGAGAAGAAATTGCTGATAAATAGATGTGAAAAACCAAATGTCTCTTCTAGCAGAAGTGAAAGCTCAGTTTTTAGAGCAGCATTTGTAAAGCAGAACTTAAAAACTTTGAACAGCAGAAGGATTAAGTGTCCTTCTAGTCCAAGGAAAAATAGATGGGCCATGTTGTGAAAGTGCTTTTTGCTTGGTGAATATTTTAGCTTCAGCTTCCTCAGATTTTTGAGTAACTGGAGTAACTTGCACATATCAAGCAACATTAAGCCTCTTGCCTTCAGATTTTTTTTTCTCTGGCAGAGGAGCTATTCACAGCTCTGTCAGTGGGGGCCAGACAACATGAGAGGGGAAGATGAACATAATAACTATTGTTCCTATCTAGACTGGGTTTAAGATGGAGCCTTATAATTTGCTTCCTTTATAGTTATGACACTCCTTTAATGAGTGTCAACCAAATTAGTCTGTGATGTGGTTAAGTGTTACAGCTAGACAAGCAGCATAGTACTGCCAATGATCTCTTTTCCAAGATATTCTTACTTCCTTAGAAAGACATGGAAGTGATAATGGCAGGCTGGACACCCTTCACAGAGGGAAGAGGCCATGATCAGTGAGAATCTGCTTGCAGTGACAGTTTGTCCAAATCATTTTGCAGATACCTTCTGCAGAATTCATAGAGAATGGGAAGGAATTTCATGTATTGCCAGCAGTCTGTATTGCCTATCAGTAGGGTGAAAAGAAATTATAGATTTAGTATAGGGACATAGATTATAATGGGGGTGAATTTCACCCTCCCTCCTGTGAAAATTTACCATAAAAATTCAGTGACAAGGGTATTTTAGCACAAAAGCAAGGAGGTAATTAGGCACTTAACAAATAGCCTGTAATTAAAGTATTGGAAGCAAGCTGGCATCACAAGAAACCTTCATAACGTAATTTTTTATGAAAGTGCTTGCATAAGTGTGCAAAAGATAGAAACCTTGCAAAAATTACTTCATCTGGTTTCAGTTATGTCTTCAAGGCAGTTCCAGAATATTTATAGATGTGTTTACCCAAATCAGCTCTTTGAATTTATGCAGTGTGTGTGTGTGTGAGCACAGTTTTATAAAATACTGCAGTAAAGAGACCAGTGTTCTGCACAGCTCTTTGTCTTCTGCAGCTTAAGACTCAGAAACTGGGTACAACTTGAAGATGCAATGTAAAACTTTACATGTAAAGTGTGTTTTCATATATTTATCCTCTTTTTTTCACAGGTCTCATTCCTTTGCTAGGCATTGACGTATGGGAACATGCTTATTATCTTCAATATAAAAATGTTCGACCTGATTATTTGAAAGCCATCTGGAATGTGATCAACTGGGAGAATGTATCTTCAAGATATGCAACTTGCAAAAAGTAGAGTGGAATTCTTGCACAGACTACTAAAATGTCACCAGTTCTACTCTGATGCCACTCTTGTAGTAGTGCCTGTGGCTTACAAATGAATTGTTCTACTGCAGAAAGCACTTCACTCATCCAACAAAAGCATTTCATAATCAAGCAAAGTGTCTGCTTGTTTAATTCTGTGAAAGGTATTTACTTAGAGTTCTGAAGCTTTAAACTGTTGTGCAACAAAGGCAGGCACTTTAATCTGTTCCATTGCATATAGAAACATAGGTCACCTTGCTGAAGCCTAATGGATTTCCTTGTTGCACTAAGGTACCTAAGTGGAAATATGTGCTACTGTTACTATAAACAAATAAAACTCAAAAGAAGAATCTTCTATAACTGTCTACAAGAGACTCATTTTTAGTAATATCTGGTCTAGTTACTTGATTTTAAAACAGTTGGAAGAGAAAAATGCCTTTTGTAGTTTGTTGTATTACAGGCTGCAGAGCTTTCATAAAGGTTGAAAAGATAAATAAAGGGGAAATAGGTGTTGCTGTGCCTGCCTGAATTGACTGTCTTCAGTCATCCCTACCCCTTCCTGCATTTCTTATGTGAGGTCTTTGTATCACACTGATGCACGAGCATTGGAAGCATTACTTTGCACAGAGATTACAGTACTGGCTCAGGCAAATTGTTCACATAGGGCCTGAATGACAGCATGTGGCACTCATTTCATTCTAACTGTTCAGGTGTGTCTTAAACCATCCTTTAACTTGAAGGGGCTGATTGCATGCATATATCAAGTACAAGTTGTCTCTGTCCAGCTGTCTTGCTGAAGCAGTAGTAACAAATTAAACTTGATGCTTGAAGGTAGGCATGAAGTAACCTTTTTGTTGTAACAGAGCATGCCCATGGTCTTGAAATAGTTGGTATGTTGTGCTTACCATGGTGTCTGCTTGAAGGCGAAGGAAACTGGAGTTTTTTCTGTTCTTACTACATACAGTGAAGTACCACATAGCAGAGAGGAAAAACAAAGTGGTGGAATGCTCCTCAATATGAGTGAGTGCTCAGGCAGGGCTTTGGTGGTAAGTGCTGTAATGTGTGTGCCACTCATGCTGGTTCTGCACACTCCAAAGGAGCAGGAGGTAAATGTACCTGTAGACTGGTGCTCTGGAAAGGAGTGCTTAAGCTGTGGAGGAAGCTTGAGTTAGCTCCCAGTGGTTGAGGCTTTTAACCACAGAGAGCTCCTCAAGCACAGCCAACATTTGCTGAGGTTCTAAAGGCAGTAGTGTGAGACCCAGCACATGCTGGTAAGGCTTAGTTTCTGCTGTGCACCAGGTTAAGAAGTTCCATTCCTCTCCTGCTTCCAGTCTGCTGGTGAGTCGGTTCTGCTACCTTGTGTCCTGTCTAAGTCTGAATGTGCCAAGTTCTCAGCTCTATACAAAAAGCAATGTCTGTGGCATAGGAAGATGAGAACTTATTAACTGTTGAAGGCAAATAGTAGGGACAGTGAAGCAGTGAAAAGCATTTAATGTGTGCAGCACTATGAGGTTGAGTATGGGCCTGTAGCAAGTGTGCTAGCAAGTGTGCTAGCAAAGCTGTTGACTGGGCAGTGAAAGTGCATAAACCTCTTACTAATTGTATTAGGCAGTAAGCTCAGAATTGCTGCTGAGAACTAGTATTTAGTGTTACTGTGGTTGCTGTGGAGGTGGGCAGGTCTGTCTCTCCCTACATGAACTGAGAAACAGGAAGGGGAAGCCTCACAGCTGATCTCAAATGCCCTGTGTGGACAAGTCTGAGATGCATTAGTCAAACATGAAATTACCAGTTTGTTCTATCTAGACCTTCCTAACCCCAGTTGTAAAAATAGCTCTGTGTTAAGTCATCTCCAACCCGAACTGTGCCCAGTATCACCAATGAGCATGGAATTGATCTGCATGAAAGGAGCAATGAGTTTGCAAATTTCAGTGCTGGATTAGTCTTTGACCTGGACCAAACAGAAGAGTTGCAAAATTGCATCCAGACAGACCCCAGGGCTTGGGCATGTCGCTGCCGTGTTTGTAGACACAGTTAATTTGTGTGTAGGCCACATTATGTTAAAATAAAAACTTGGAATAATTTTCAAGAGGGCAACAAAGTGCAGTACCTAACCCAAAACCTGGGAAATCATAGTGTGTCATGGGGCTGAAAGAGCAGGGTGCATCAGGGTGAACCCATAATAAATACTTGCAGGTGCACACAGAGACTTTGGTTTGCACATTGCAGATTTTGGTGGCTGAATGTTTTTCAGAAACATGCAGTTGGGTCCAAAAGGACAATCTATGCTGAGAAATGCAAGTGCACGTTTGTGACTTTTCAGACGATAAAAAGGCATTAGAAGGCCAATATGAATCACAAGGTGTGTGTATCTCATTCTCTGCCAGAACAGATGAAAGTAATTCACAGCCAGCCAAACTGAGCTCTTACAGCCTTTCTGCTACCCCCCGTGGCAGGCTGTGGGGATGATGCCATGGCCAGTCCCAGTGAGCCCTCAGGATGGCACCTTCAGCCTCCTGGAAAACAGGGGGGCTCTGTGGGTGTCTGCTGAGCATGCAGAAATGGAAATAGATCAAAGAGGCTTTCCCCCTCTAGCTTCTAATTGCCACCTTGCAATTTTTTTTATTTTACCTTCATCTACAGCATGCATTAAAAATCCCCCAAAGTAGTAAACCCCTAAACTGTCTCCAGAAAACTGACAGTGACACAGCTTGTGAGCTGGTATGCTCTCCTAGATATGAAAGGCTCTTTATTTACTGAAAACTTACTTGTCTGTACTTTGCATTCAAGAATTTAGTTCTCTTTAGGTAGTAAAGTTGGTTTAAAATGCCACTGTGCCATTCAGCTAATATTTTACATGCCTGTTGCATTGACCTTGCAGAAGTTAATCATTACACTACTATAAAATGAAAGAGTTGTGTTTGCAGTCATGTCTAATACTGAAGAAATAAAAGCACTGGTAACTTGGTAGGCTTAATCTGCTTTTCTTCTGCTTAATAATTAAAAGTAATTCTCTCAGGTTTTGTCATTGCTGTTACTGTTGTTGATTCAAAAAGCAAAGGTTTCTGTGGTAGGAGTGTGTGAACCTGCAGAGCTGAAGCAGCTCCAGTCCCAGAGACCCAGAGCTGTGCCTTCCCCACTAGGTGGGAGTGTCTGTCTGTCTTACTCTGCTGACTTGGGCTTCTGAATTAATTTCCAAGAGTCAGGATAGGAACCTGGCTGGATGTTCTCACTGCTCAGGAGGAGATCTGTTTGGATTTCCACTTTCTAAATAATCGAGGTGACCCTCTTCAGTGAGCACTATGTGGGGAGGAGACAATGCTGCTGTGCAGAAGGCAGTTTGTGGTAATACATACAGTCAAATACAGAATTTACTGTAAATAGAGCCAGGCAGGCAGAGGCTAGAGGGAGGTACTCTTAATTAAAATGAAGATGCTTCTAAGTGTGTTTGTGGTACATGACATCCTGAGTGGTCTTTCAAGTCCAGAGACCACAGATTTAACTGCAGGGGATGAAGCCTGTCACATTGCTGTAATTAAGCCAAGTCTGCAGGGAGCACACAACCTGAGGATGGAGCTTTGTAGTTACAACTGTGCTCCTTTATAATGCTGCTGCAGCAGCAGCTTTTCACTGGATCTTCTTACCTAAGAGGATTGATAGACCAGTTAGCACAAATTGCACAAATTAGCACAGAAATAAACCTGCTGCCTGGACCTGCCAGAGCTGGAGGTGGACCCACACAGCCCTGTGACACCACAGAAGCAGCTTTGACATGTGTCCTACAGCAGTGTTTTAAAGCATGTCTGGATTGATGGGAAATCCCTGGAGCTCAGAGAACTCCCTGTAGCACAGTACTTGGGAAGTCTTGACATTAGGGCTGTGTGAAGTGACTGGCAGTCCCCATAGTTATGGGCTCCTGTTGCATATAAATTTGAAGAGGAAATGACAGTTTTCTGAAACTATTAATTTCTGTGGAACTGTGCAGAAACATACAAAAGTTGTTGGTTGTTGCACATGGTATTTGCAGACAGGTTGGAGGCTTTGAGAATCTGACTTCCTGTAAGGGAGTTTTGTCTCAGTTGGAAAGGTAAAAACTTTGAAAAGTCCAGGTCTGTCTACAGTTAGACTACAATTCCTTAGTCCTTTCTTGTTTTCATCACCTTTTTTTCTGAGGAGGAACCAAGTCTGTACTTCCCTGGCTTCTCCCTACCTCTCCTGAGGTCTCTTATTGAGCTCCACTTCCTTTGGAGTGTGCTCTGCAGTTGTGTTCCTTTGCAGCTGTGTTTCTTCTCACCAGCTGCTCCACAGTGCTGCATCTTAAGGGCTTGTCCTTTATGCTACTGGCACTGGGACTGTAGCTCTAAAAGGTCAGATCTAGAAGCAAGTAGCATGGTGATGCAGCTACTTTTATCCATAACCTTTGCAACACTCAGAAGATTACTGCACAGGAATTTCAGTTTTGCTTTGTTTTTGTAGGAGAAAAGTCTTTGTGCAGTTATTACAAATCTAATCAGTATCACTGACATATTAGATGTCTGCAAATCAGAAGGCAAGAGAACATCTGTTCATTTAAGTGTCATGATTTGAAGGTAATCTCACAATTCTGAGAAGGACTAATTTGTACTGTTTCAATATTTGAACTCGACAGGAAATGGTGATGTTGTAACCCTTGTTTTGCCTCTAGAAATTCAGACCTGAGGTAGCTAAAAGCAAGGGCTCCCAATTTTCAGGAATTTTGAAATTTGGCTGTGGTCAAAACTGGATAGAATTGACAACTTGTCAGTGTTTCCAGGAATCCAGAAGCTCCCCAGGCCCTACAGCTGTCAGAGAAGTCTGGTGTTTTGTCTGTCAGGGCGGCTGTTGTGGGCGTCAAGCCTCAGGCTTCTCCAAAGGTCATTCACATAGAGCTGTTTCAAACAAAACTTTTTAGGCTCATAAAGGTATTGTTTAAGAAAGCTCTCTGTCTCTCTATGTGTCTGTCTTCTGGCTAAATGCTTCACTGGGATATTTCCAGCCACTCTTAACCCTCTAGCAGAAATGTGTTAAGAGGCTGTAGGGAGGAGAGGAAATGCAGCCTTTCAAAGGAAGCATCATTAAGCTGTCTTTGATTTCTTCCTCCTGAAAAAGATGCACACAAGCCTGGCCAGCCTGCCAGGAGAATAGCTTGGGTCTTGGATCCCTTGAGTATTTGAGTTAGTTTCCCAAGTCACTGAGAGAAACTTGTGTCAGAAGAACTCTAACTACTTCTTCCATCTGGGCTCCCCACTTCTTCCTGGGTTTAATTGCAATAGCTTCTACTGGTATTTTCAAGGAAATGTATTCATTAGTTTCTGCTTATTTATTTTTCTTGTGAAAGAATAAGGGTCACAAAACTAAAGCTCTCACCTGGGCTTTTTGGGAATGAAGGGATATGATTTATAAAATCTTAAGTGTAGGACTCAGTGCTTGTTTGCATAACTAAATAAAATGGGAACCATCAACTGGAATTAGCCTGTCTGAGGGTCAAATGCTCCAGTGGGAGTTTTCACTTGCCTTCATGAGATCCAGGTCAGTTAAAAGCAGCTCAGGGCCAGAATTGCTGCTTTTCTGTATTATCTAGCTGGGAAATAGAGTTGTCCCTGGATTTTGTTTCATTAGAATGTAAGTCATAGCAGTTAAGTGTTGGTTGTTGTCCATCTACTGATATTCCTTGCTGTCCCAAATGCATTCTCTTCAGCTGGTGTGAGACTGTGCAGTGCACATGGAGTATGTGAGTGGCAAACCCATGTCTTGTACAGGGAAAAGCACAGGATATTAAGTGGAACAAAATGGTTTTGTTCCAGATGTGGCTGTCTGGCATAGACACTGTGGAATGGATAGAGGTGTGGGCTAGTGATGAGGGTTCAGCCTTGAAACTGATGCTTGAAATTAACATCTGCATCTACTGATTCTGAGCTGACCTTCCCAAATTTCTCTCCAGTGGACTGCGATGTCAGCTTCATTAGAAAGTAGCATGTTTTTGTTGCTTCAGAGAAGTATCCAACAGCTAGATCATGTTGGGATGCAGGACCATCCCATCAAAGCCTTCTGTCCTTTGCCTGAGCATTTTGCATCAGCACCCACTATGTCACAACAATGCAGTGATCTTCCTGCTGTATTTTTTCATTCCAAATCCCAAGCAGTTCACTCACTGTAAGGCAGTTTTGCATGGGTAGAGAAAAAGCAAAGCTGCCCATGTCCAGCTGATGAGTTGTCCCCTGGTACTGCATCCAGGAGCATGTTTTTTAAGTGGTCGCAAAGGGATTCTGTTGATTGCACCCTTAGGCTGAACCTGACATCAGAACAGCAATATGGAAAAGTCCTGGTCTGGCTGTTACTCACTTGAAGCTTCTTGCAGAGTCTGAGCTGGACCTGACATCTGAAAATCTTAATCCTGCCTGCCACCCTTAGGGATTACAGTTTTGAGGGGGCTAATATGTGTATGTGTCTAAATATACAAATACGATAACAAACTTATCTCCATGTGTCATTCTGTTCACCTCTTCTGAAATGTTTGGAGAAAGAAATGGCAGAAAAGCCATCTGGTTGCACTCACTCTTGCAAGCCAACATCTGGCTGCCAGACTTGAGAGGCTGTGTGATCTCTGCTCATGTGGTTTCCATGCTTTGATTCCCCGCTATGACTGAGTGCTGCAGAGGAACTCGCCCCTCGTGGCAGAGTGTGATTTGACAGTGTGCTGGAAGGACAGATGGTGTCCACCATTAGACTTTGTTTACATGGAAGTGTTTCCAGAGTAATCCATGTGGCAGTGTATGTGTATGGTTCTCCTAGTGCTTCATCACTAAAGCCTTGGCCTTAAAAGCTCTTGCTTGGGCTGACACTGTGTTTGCAGTTACCTAGATATATTGTAGAGGTGAAATGTCAGTCCTGCACTGTGAATGCAATAAAAGTGAATGCTTCCAGTTAGCCTTAGAACTGAAATTCAGGAAAAATGTGCTTTGCTTTCCTTACACACCACACACACACGAGCAAGGAAATTAGACCTTGTGTATTGCCTCTTTGATTTATTTGTGGATGAATGAAAAGGGTGGGATGACAGTGCAGTTCATGCAAAGAAGGAGGATGTGGGTACTGGAGCCTCTGCTGTCTGGCTAGGCACTTCAGACACTCCAAAATTCAGGAGAGCAGCATGGAATTCTTCCTCTGCTGACATGGGCCTGAACATGTATCTCCCACTGGGGTGCCCTGTCTGCCATGGCAGGAGCATTTCAGAGGTGGTGTGTTTTGAGTTCCTGCAGCCAAAATGACTGAACTCCTGCTTAGCTGAGGTGGTCAGGCAAAGGTGACCCCCTCCAGACCAGTGCCCAAGGTACTCCCCTAACAAGGAGAATCTGGATGTCAAAAAAATACTGTGGGCAGAATCCTGACTGCTCAGCATGATCTCATTCCACTAACTGAGCCCCACGTCCTCTTTCCAGCTCCAAGCATTTGGTGAATTTGGATGAATTGGCGAGACATTCTGAATCAGTCAACACCCCATATTCAGTAAATAAGTTATTTGCTTCTCCCAGTCTTGCCCAAAGCATTTTTCAGTTGCATGAAACTATTTTCTATTGGCTTGAAAGGGGAAGAGGAATGAAATAAATTTGTTGTGTGAGTCAGTTAGCTGTAACAGCAGCTAAACAATAACTTTGATTTTCTGATTTTTGTCACAATCAAATTTAGACTCCATCTTCCACAGATATTCAGGCTGTGGAATGTTTCTTTTCCAAAGGAATTCACAATGAATTTGTTCATCTCAAGTCAGAATGACTGTCTTGGTGGCAGTTGGCAGTGACATTTGGGTTATGTGAATGAGAGCAAAATTAAATATAGTGCAAAACTAAATTTAGCACAAAGTAGGAACTAGTAACATGAAAAATAAGTGAAAGAGAAGAACTACCAGACTGTCAGACTGCAGATCAAAGGGAGAAAATTACTGGAAAGTCCCAACACTAGTTTGGATTTTTAAGGGAAAAGAAATACAATAGCTTGAAAACTGCGATAATACTTTTCTTTTTTGAAGCCACATAACCTCACCTTCTGTTGGAGGAACAATCAGGTTTTATCCTTCACCTTAACCAGAAAAATAAATGCAGTGGAAGAGACAGGAAGAGGAAAAAGGCTCTGGTTTTGTCTTTCATACTAATTTGCAAAGTTCTTGACAATGGTGAAAAATTCGTAAAACTTTTCTGAGAAAAAAGCCCAAATGAAGGAATCAGAAAAATAAAATAACTGGAAAACAACAAAACAAAAAAGGTGCTTGTAGGAAGCCCATATGTTGGTTATCTGTTGGAGGATATTTTTTGGTGGAGATTTAAAGCTGCCCATAGAAGTCAGTGGTATTACCACCATCCACTCAAAACAATCCATCACCTCCATTGCCATCATCTGTCAATATCTCAGGTTGCAGTCAAGGATTATCAAGCCTGCCCCAGCCTTGTTAGCAGTAATCTTTAAGAAAAATATGTCAAATAACAGAGGCCCCACTTAGACCAGACTATATCCTATTGCCCCATTATTTTCACTCTCAAATCAAAGTAACATGAAACTAGGCAGCATTAATGTATGTAGGGACCTCTGCTCTCTTTAGAGGGAGCTGCTTCTTATCACCAAAGGAAAAGCTCCCAGAAGAGCCTGTAGCTGCTTGTGGGGTTTATTGTGTCAACATTCCAGCTTCCAACATCAAGCTTTCCTGAGTGACAGCAGTTGCACAGCTCAGATCTTCATGACTCAAACAGAGCAGGCAGCTGGATGAATGCATCAGGCAGCTGTATGTTCAGCCACAATCTACACAGGCAGAGAGGAGCACTTCCAGCAGGAGATGGTATTTATTTCCATAGAAACAAAATAATCCATTTTATGTCACTCTCTTTGCCATGTGGCAAAAGAGAGAAGAGAACAGACAATGGTAACCCCATCTGCTTCTTGTGCTCTCTCATATGTCAGAATGTAGAGGTCTAAATTCTGGACAAATCTATTTCTCCGTGATTTACGCTAAATTGTTCACATGTGGTGTTCATAGCCAAGAGTGTAATGGAGTAAAAAGCCTCCTGCATTTCAGAGACTTCTCCATCAGGCAAGTCTCAACACATCTCTAGAGCTGCTGAAGTCCTTGAGGACTGCTGATGTTGTCCTGCATCCTCAGCACATAAAATTTTTATTCTTAACAAGTCCTATATGAAACTTCAATTGAAATTTCCTTAAGACATAGGACATCAATACATTTCAGAAGAACATAAGCAGTAGAGACCAGAAAAAATGCTGCTGCTTTCTGAAAATACATCAGATTTGTATCTATTTGGAGAGGGCGTATCTTGAGAAGTGTTTTGTATTTTTTTGCTGGGAACTTAGGAGTCCCAGCAGCATGACAATGGTCTGTGATTGTCTGATTGCTAAGGCTGGATTAGAACAGCTATGTCCTCGTGGCTTCTCACTCTTCTTTCTGTACCACTTAGAAGATTAGGGTTATGAAATTTAATGTGGCATAACAGTCCAAGCAATCATTGCTGGGGCTGTGGTGGTGTCTGGAAGGTCATTGCCTGAACCCTTGGCCTGAGATAAAATTAGTATTAAAAGAACCCTCTGTAGTAGCAGGGTCCAGGAACTGCTGGCTGTGTGTGGGATGGGTGAAGCTGTCTGCTTGCTCCCCTGAGGCACAGCCATAAATACTGCTGTCATAATGAGAGCTTGCAGAAGAATCTGAGACAGCTCTTCCTCAGAGGGATGCTGACTTAGAAGTAGTTTGAATAGCAATATATGTTCTCTAACAAAGAGGTTTGGGAAATCCCATATTCTTCTGAGATTCCCTAGTGAATGTATAATCATATCTGAGGTATTTTTGCACAAGTTCACATCTGGAACAGGAAATAAGAATGTATTCCCCAAATTTCAATGGGTGACACTGGTAAAATACTGCTATATTAGCATAAAAGTAAGGGTTATTTTCAGAAAACACCTGTAATTACAGCTATAGAGGAACTAACCACCTATTTATTTGGAGGTAATCAATCGTGTTATGGCCTGGCTTATGCAGGAATTTATGCAAAATGGATGATCACAGTGTCTCTCTGTGTTTTAAAGCCTGTAAATTTAATCTTTTATCTTCCCTTTCTCATTTCCTACATCATTTATTTACTCTTTCTGTCTTCTCCTTGATGAGAAGTTGAGTTCTCTCTCCTTGTAGAAGCTGAAAACTTTGATCAAATCCTTGCCTTCCTCTTTCTAATGTGTATAATCCAGTAGAGAAGGATGTCTGTGGCTGGTCTGAGCCTCTGCACTGAAGTGTATGGAATATCCAGGTTTTCCAAGGCCAATTCTGTGTGATACAAGAGAACCTTAAAAAGAAATTAAGATATCTTGTTTTAGAAGCAACAATAACTAATCTCCCTCTCAATCACACTGATGTAATATAATTTATTTTTTTTTTTCCGTAGAAGAAAGAGTTTGGATAGGAAACTTTCAGGGAGAACTAAGGAGGTTTACTACTAATGTAGACAGGAGACCTGGGTTGCCAAGAGGATAGGATATATGTGGTGAGCAATAGGTTTTTATGTGGACTAAAAACTTAAGATGTTCACAAACCAGGTTTGTGTTCCCATGCTTTGCTGTGTTTAACTGAGTTCTCCTTCATGCTCTGTCACCAATTGTATGAACACAGTCTCCAACCAAAAATGAGATTTTCCTTGTAGCAGATCTCTGAACCTGCTTTATTTTCAGCATCCCTTTGAATGAATGGTTGTCAGCCTGGTACTTACATCTCTCGTTGTCCTGCCTTCACCAGAGCTGTGTGCAGAGGGTAAAAGCGCCTCTGAGTGATGCTTAATATCCTGTTCATTTATTATAGCATCCCATTTACTCTGTGGAGAATCTCAGGCTGTGAAAAGCCACAAAGTGGACCCTTTAAAGTATATCAGATATCAGATGGATTTTCATCTCTAGTACAGTGAATTTCTCCTCTAGTATGCTGGGAAGGGAATTGTATCACACCAAAACACTGCCCTCCTTCCACCCCAGGGCATGGGGGCTGGGTGTTTTCTTGCATCAGCCTGCCATACAAGAAGCCAGGATGCAGCCTCTTCCTGTGTTTGATAGGTTTTTAAACTAGGCCATGTCTTTGGGCTGTTAGGGAAGTTGCAGATGCTGCTGATTCAGCTGATGGCTCTGTAGGAGTCCATAGCAGGGAGGAGGGCTGGCTTGAGTGCATCCTTCTGCAGATCTGAGAGTGTCATTGCAGCAGGTGGCCTCCTCTTGTGGTTCCTGGGGACAAACCTCCTTAAGTGAGGCCATGCAGCTTATTTTGCAATCTTTCAGGCTACTTTCTCCCTGAGCTTGTGCTGTGCTCCTTTCTAATACCACAGCCTATGTTCAGATCCCTTACAACAGCTGCCTTACTCTTCTCATACCCAGTGGAGAGGGACAGATGCACTCAGGAATGGCAATCCCTGAATCCAGCAGCGCTGTGGGGTCAGCATAGTGCTGGAGAGGAGTGTGCTTGGAAGAAAACCATTTATTAGACTGTGTTTTGTTGACTTGAAGCCCTAGAACAGCCAAACACTTCAGCAGGTATTTGATTATAAACAGAAGAACACTCACTAGATTAAAGAGCAACCAAGCATGGTTTACCTAGATGGGCAGTGCTATTAAAAGGACAGCAGCTGGCCAGCTGTGCCCTTCAAGGACAACACAGGACTCTTGGGGTAAATTACCTTTTTGGCCAATATGTATGACACTGCTTCTCTTTGATAGACAGAGCTGACTGGAAGAAAAACTCAGAAAAACCTAGAGACATGAAATGAGGGGAGCATCTAACAAGTGTAGACCTAAATCTCTAATATTCCTACTTCTGCAATGGTGTGACTGTCAGTAATAAACTTTGCATGAAAGCTGAAATTTCATTTTGGATTCATTAGAAGATTCTCATGCTGGTGAGGAAAAAAACCCAGAAAATTACACTCCCTTATGAATTGCCAAGGGATCGCACAATAGCTGCATTTATTTTATTAGCCTTCTGACCTTTCCCTTCTCTGGTGAGGTTTCTTTTTCCTATTAGCTCTATTAGAGCGTCTACTGAGATGGCAACAAAACAGACACTGTTATTGTTGGCTAACTTGCTCTTTTAGCAGGCAACAGGGATGCACAGGCCATGAGCAGACGCTGGCCTTGCACATCCAGCCTGTGGTAGGCGTGGAAGCCACACCATGCCTGGGACACCAGGCTCTGCTAGGAAGCCCTCACTGTGGACACCACTGTGCTGAGAATGCTGCATCTATTTTCATGAAGTGCTTCAATTCATGCTTGACTTGTAGCCTGGGAGTGATTTATTTACCTCCAATGGAGGAGCACTGTTTTGTTTTGTACCGTTCATGTATTTTTGCACAGATATTGGAGTTTTTCCCCCACTCTGTTTTATAACTGCCCCCCAACACCTCTTCCTCTGGCGGTGATCAGTGTGTGATGGCTGGATGGTTTCTAGGGCAGGTTGGTTTGCAACAAAGAACTGCAGCTTCTGGAGAGATGGATGTGATTATTGTGGCAGCACTTTCCCAAAGCACTATGTGGATTTCGTGTCCTTAATTTAACTGGCTGCTCCTCATCAGCGGAACTGAGTGTCTCAAGAATTTATACCAAGCAGTAAGGGTCAACTGTCATGCTGGCATGGAGTGGGACTATGGAATTTTTGGACTTATATGGAAGTTTGAGAAAACTTCAGAAATAATTCTGGAATATGCCCAGCAGACTGCATGGTAACAGAGGAGCTGGCTGAGGAATTTATAGCTGCGGGGAGAGAATAATCATCCTTTTTCTAAAGAAATTTTGATCCCAGGAGGGGAAAAAACAACTCAGAAGACTAGTGGAGAATTTGTCAATTATCTTTTCCTTTGTGGCTAACTTATCTGGGATCTATATATAAAAATCATAGTAATAACAGAAACACTACTGAACTTAGCAGAAGCATTTAAGGAGAATTTGGGGATAGGATCTCACCAGCTTTCCTGAATGCCAAGATTGTAGTCCTGTGTTATTCTAATATTAGTCACTTCCAGCAGATAAGATTGCTTAAAAACCTCAGCCCATCTCCAGTTTCAGGAGGGCTGAACCAAGCCAGTTAGGAACAGTTAAATTGCTGGTTCTTGAACATAAGTGGCAGCATGATAAATGTGACCTGTTAACTCCAGGAAAGTGCAGCCAATTTTTCTTTAGTTTAGCCTTAGGGAAAAAGCATATTAAAACTTTGTGTGTTGGCATTTGAAGACTTCTATCTTTAGACAAATGGCACAACAACTCTAGAGTTTAAGGAGAAAGGCTGAATCAATTGCTCCTATACATTTACTCCATATAATTACTTTGTTCTCCTAATTAATTTCCTTATATTTTACCACTTAGGAGATTTAGGTACTTGCTATAATTCATGGTACTACACACTCTTTAAACTACCAAAAAACTCCCACATTTCTCTCTTCCTGTGGCTGCCTAAGTACTGGGAAAATGTTTACAGTAGCTGTATTTCTTGTTGCACACCAGGGGTGTTTGAAGTATTGCACCAGCCTGGCAAAGAGGCAGCTGGAAGCAGCCCTGATACCCCAACATGGGTTGTGCTTGTCTTAAGCAAAAGGGGTAATTGCTGATTCTCTTAGGGAAGCTGTACATCTAGAAGTGAGCAAATGACTAACTGTGCTATTTGAGGAGCTGTGATAAAAAGGAGACACCTCAGACAGTGGGGAGAATAGAGAGGAATAGTGTCAGGGCCCAACCAGTTATGGAATAGGCCCTCATGGTATGCTTTGAGATCATGTCATGCACCACCTCAAGGTGAAGTTGTAGCAGCCCTTTGCTGACAGTCATCAGGAGACGATCTGGTACCCTAGATTCCCTACACAAACAATCAGGAATTGAGGCTGTGGTACTGCAATTAAAATAGTAACAGCTGCACTGCCACAGGGGCTTGCCCGCAGCATGAACAAGTGATGTTGACCCCTCTGTGATTTCACACTGATCCCACCTCACCAGCCATTTGAGCATCCTATGATTTTCCACAAAGCTACTCATGACAGGCAGAACAGTAGAGACTGTGAGGCTCTTCTGGGCCCCATGGCACAAGGAGCTAAGTCAGGACGAGGGTGAACACAGTACCAAAACAAGTATGAACTAGAAAGTACCTTCTACCATCTTACTGTGTTTTTCTCCTTTTTTTGGGCATAGTAGTTCTTGCAAAATCCCAGTTAAAAGACAGAAGGGATTAACAATACCTGGGCCTCACTTAGACCCAGGCAGTACTCTAGTTATCCAGTTTGAGCCACAGAGTATGTCAAGAATGTATGTACCACTGTGGACTGGGAAGATGTGTGATCCATAAACTCTGATGCCTTGATTGCTTCAGCTAGAAATATCTCTAAACGAATATTGCCAAACAGTGTATGGTTTTCAACTGGCAGCTAGTATTTTAATATGTTTTTGATCAGGACTAGTCAGAAGAATAACGGAGTCAAAGAAATTCCAACCCAATGCATTCATGGCATCATGTTTAATTGCAGTGAACAAAATAGTGCAAATTACCCTAATGACCACTTTCAATTTAATTGCTGGGCTACCTCTTTATTTTTCAAATAACTGAGGTTGTAAAGTTTTCTACTTCTTAACTAAGTTGCTTTTTGGTGTCAGTTAATGTTATGCTTTATTAAGTCAATATGGTGGTTTCCTGCCAGTTTTATTTAATGTTTAACAGACAAGTCATCTCTATAGGGTACTGTTAGAAATTATGTTATAACATTTCATGTCTATTTGCTAACCACAAGCAGTCTCTCTGGTGAGACAAAATGCATTCAACTATCTTTATTTTTGCTAATTTCACTTTTCTATGAAAAGTCCCTTCTGATGTGGAGAGCACAGCTGCACAGGATGAAGCCAAGAGGAGCCCAGAGAGAAAACAGCAGTGCTGGCAGGAGCCACTGGATGGGGACTGCAGTGCTCCCGGAAACCAGGCTGTGGGAAAGGGACTCCCAGGCTCTGGGGGAGCTCTGCTCCTCTCTCCCTGTGTCCAGGGCAGGGACAGGGCTCAGCCTCCACTGCCTTCTGCCCCCACTGCTCTAGAGCTGCGGCCTGGGGGAGGCCACGGCAGCTGGACCAGCTGCAGGTGCCCAGGGCCGGGATGATCTGTGCAAGAAGCACCAGCCCTCAGCACCAGCAGGCTCCTGGCAGCCTGCCCACAGAGGCTGTGCCCGTGCTCTGGAGCAGCAGGCACTGAACAGGGAGTTACAAAGAATGGTGCCAACAAAAACTCTGCTCACGCTCTTGATGGTGTGGATTGGCACAGTCCTGCTCTTTGTGGTGAGCCCAGGAGGCTTTCAATGCTTTCTTTTCTTGAGCACAAGGGCGGCTTGAATGTGTTGACCTGGTAAAGCTGGTTGCTCTGACCTCAGGGTATATATTGCTTGTAGTGTGAGGAGGCTGGTTAACATCAAACTGGGATTATGAAGGGAGTTGCCTTCTGTTTGGAGATTTGTTTGGGATACGAGTCTTTACCAACTTCTTCTGCCCTGTCCTTCAATAGAAGTCAGCTGCTTTAAATACTGTATTTTTGAAGCTTTAAGATTCCCAATATGGTTCTTTGCAATATATTTTCCATATGATTTTGTTTCACACATCAAGTATGGCCTTATGGCCAGAAGAGTTTCTCATCTCTGCAGACATGTGCGTGTAAAATAACCCCCACAAGGTTCAAGCTCTGAATAGTGTGCAAGGTTGAATCATTTTACTGGAAGCAGGGACAGACAAATGGAAAGAACAATTTTAAGCACATTCTGTCACTGCAAGGAGTGAAGTATGTGTTGGGTATAATTCCTATTTATACTTGTATTCTAAAACAGTCCAAAATCCAAGTTAGGCTTGATCTCCTTACTGCAGTGGAACAAAGTGCTCATCCCATATGGGGACTGATGCCTCAAAGGCATTCTGTTACTACAAGCAGCCTTTCCAGGGAAAAGATGTCTCTCCACCTCCTCAAATCTGAGGCATGAGTGCAGAGTGTCAATGCTGCAGTGTTTCACCCCCAACAACCAGAGAGGGGTTTGTGGAACCCTGTGCATGCAGAGTGGCATGCTAGACCCTAACATTGTATCATCTTTATATATTCTCTCAAAAATTTCTGTCCACAGCTGCAGCTGTGGTTTCATGGTGCTGAGCAAAGCATGCCCAAGGAACTGCAAGAAAGGTCTGTTCTCCATGCAAAATATCAGGGATTAATTATAATCTAACCAGTGTGGCTATATAGGACAGCATAGGTGTAAACTACTGGGGGTAAAGAGTGGCTTATTCTGATTTCATTTGATGAAAATAAAAAAAGTTCAAAGTTAAAATCGAGTATTACAGCACTTTGTGCCTGTGTATAAGCTTTCATTGGCTCAATCAGACTCATTAAAACATTCAATAGCTACTACACCGATGAAAACTACTGTGTAGGTAACATCTGATGTGCTCTTTCATGGAAGGAAGATCTCAGAGGAGGTGTGGAAATGATCTACCAATAATTTACCAGACTTATCATAAAATGCATCTCACAGGAACATAAGACCAACCGAGTGGTCAGAACAGAGGTTCAGCCAGCCCAGCAAGATGAGCCCTGCCACTACTCCCACTCGAAGCCAAGGAATGGTGCAAGACTGGGGCAAATGCACAGGGATGCTTCCCTTTCCTCCAGAAATTTGTGTATAAGCTAGAAGTGAGTATGTAATAGCTCTTGAAGTATTTCTGGTTCATGAATGTGTAAAGTTGTCACTTGAACCCAAGTAGACTTTCATATTTGCAGCATCCCATGCTAAGTTTGTTTGGAGTGGAAAGATATTGATGGTGGAGTCCTCATGTCATGGCAGAATTAAAGGTTTTATCTGCCTTTCTACAGTTGTCAGCAGAGATCCAGACAGCTGCTCAGTCTTCTTGCAAACATTTTCTATAACCAGAGGTTCCAAGTGACCTGTGATTAAATATTTAGTAACAGTAATAGTACATGCCAAGCTTCTGACACACGGTGTCTGCAACCACGTCTGCCTTCACCAGCAGAGCCATATTTCCCGCTGTAGTGACCCACACTGCATTTCTGTGCTGTGATTTTCCCATCTGGCATCCTTTAATCATAGCAGCAGCTATTCTTCTCTTCCAAGATTCTGCGTGCTTCTACTTTGTTCTTTTTCCTTTGAGGTTTCTCACCAGTTCAGGGAAGATAAACAGATACGGAGACAGTGTTGCACAGGGTGAGAGGGAGCAAGCATCTGTTGTCATCAGCTTTTCTGATTTTGTTGGAGCTCTTGTGCTTTTCTTTAGCTGCCTTCATGCAACAAAAGCCCTGGAAAACAATGGAGCCTAAGGCTCATCAGCTGTACACAGGTGCTACCACAGTGCTCATGCTGGGCTGTGTAGTCTCAAACTTTTTATTCAGGATGCAAAATTTTCAGGCACTGGAGGGAAAAATCTATGTGTTATTTCCTAAAGAAGCTTTAATGTGCTGCAGCCACCATCTGCCTACAGCTCATAAATTAAAACCAATTAACCGTGCAAGACACGTCGAGTCACTGCTTCCCACTGGCGTTCCTCCTCCCTCTTGCCTGGTACAGTCAAGCCATGAGGAGGCAGCTCCTCTGGCAGGAAAAAACCCAAACCAGCAACAAAACCCAAACCCCAACTCTCCAAAAGTGGAAAAGAAAAGAAACCCAAACACTGGGGAAACAAATAGAAACACAGGAAGACAAGTCATGTGACCCATTAGCTCTCTCATTTGCAGCATAAATCATTCTGTTATAATCACAAATTTTGGGACATAATTGGACTACATGTCTAAATCTATTGCCAGTGATTACAGGCAAAATGCCCTGAGCAGTGAGGCCTGCAATCCAGCCCTGTGCGCTTCGGGGGGAGGCTTTGGGGAGGGAGAAGGGAGTCTTTGCCATCACCAGAGTATTTTCCATGAGCAGTTCTCTAGCTGGAAACAGATGCTCCATGCTGCTGTCCAGCTAGCAAAGTAATGTAAAAAACATTACAAATCTACCCTTCAAAGCAGTCTTCACTTTGCTCATTGTCCAGCAGTGGCTTGGCCTCCTCCTTGCTCCTGACTGAAAGCCCAAGTGGGTATCCTGAGGGTGCCTCTGCCCATCCCTCTGAGAAGGGCAGAGTGGCCCCCAAAGCTGCAGCAGCTCTCCCTTTTGTTGAAGATGGGTAGCATTACCATTTCCTAGTCCCAATCCTGGGGGTGCATGAGAACCACTGAAGGGCTTTTGGATCCCCTTGGCAATTTTTCCTGAGCAAATGTGAACGCTGCGGCATCAGGAATGAAAGGTTAAACTAATTTCCTGCCCAGCCATCTACCTGGGCACCAGTTATCCTTCAGAGGGAGGATGTCCCACCAAGACCCTGCTACAGCTGGGCTGTTGGAGCTCTGCATTTACAAACTCTGTTGCAAGCCTGTGAAAAGCACACAGATGATTAAGGGTGAATTTTTCACTGCTCTTGATGCCTCTCCCTTGTGTGTGTTCCTGCTCATTCTGCCCATAAGTGTGTTGATTCCCCAGGGCATTCCCCATGTGCTGGACACATGGCAACTTGAAAGCAAACTTACATGGACAGAGATTGTTTATTGCTGGCTGCAATGCAGGTACTCTGCAATGTAACTTCTAAGTGTGCATGTGACCTTAGGAGCATGTTTCTGCCTCTGCTCTTCCACAGCCCAAACAGCCAAGATGAGGTAATGCTGCTGTGGAGATGCCAAATGAGAGGAAAGACTGCACAATGATAGGCTGTTTCTCCACTGGGGTAGGGTTGTGTTTGCCTTTTTGTACCAATTTTTGACTTGGAAAAAAAAATCTTCCTCTTATTCCTAGCCTTGCATGCTTTCTGCAGCAGATCTTTAATGTTTCAGATCTTTCAGGTGCTGCACCCCAAAACCTGTGCAATTGATCTTCCAACCCCAAAGAGCTCAGTTTGCTTTCCAGTTCTGGTGTCCAGACATGCCTGCTACCTGCACTGTGATGACATTTTTCTTGTTCCCTATGTTTTCTTTAAATGCAGTATTTAGAGCATCTAGGGTTTTTATGAAGCAGAAATGCAGTGCCTCCTGAGGAAAAGATTTTTCCTGATATGAAGAAAAATCTCCCAGTGATTTTTTGGTCCATGAGGGTGCATTCCCCATGTTGATAAGCTTTTGAGCTTCAAACTGTGAAATGACTCTGTTCTTCCTCCCATGGCATTTCCTGCTCTTTCAGAAGCATACTTAAGGAACTTCCATGTCTAGCTGTATCTTACATAGAAAAACATGTTGTTTTCCACTTGTCTTCTGGGCTTTTTAAATTCTGAATCTTCCTTAGAAAGTGACAGCAAGTGCTAGGTTTTCCTAACCATCACTTCTTTCAAAATCACTTTTACCTATGATAAACTGTCTTTCAAATAGTCTTTTACTAAATTTGCATAGCACACAATACTTTTCTTTCACAGAACTTGCATTTCCCTCTATTAACACAATATTTCCAGTCATCATCAAACATCCCTAACTCTCAAACAAGTCTTCTGGGGCTATAAAACATTTGGGAGAGGAGAGGAGAGGAGAGGAGAGGAGAGGAGAGGAGAGGAGAGGAGAGGAGAGGAGAGGAGAGGAGAGGAGAGGAGAGGAGAGGAGAGGAGAGGAGAGGAGAGGAGAGGAGAGGAGAGGAGAGGAGAGGAGAGGAGAGGAGAGGAGAGGAGAGGAGAGGAGAGGAACAACCATTTTTTGAAAGGAGCTCTTAAGACTTTATGATTTATTTCGCAGCTGCTCTAAGAAAGTGAAGACAAAGGATGAGCATTAAAAATGGGAATGAAGCATGTTCCAGCCTGTGGAGCACAATTAATGCCTTTCAAAATGGGTTCTCTGCTGACTCCAAGCAGCACCTGAGGAGTGTGTCAGAAGTTCTCTCTAGGGCGGGCTGGCATAATCAGTCACTTCTTTCAGGGTGAGGATATCATGAAATCTCCTGGGCCAGGCAGGAGATAAACCCTGAACCACACCTAGTTCAGCCCTACTCTGTACTGACACCAGACTGGATTAGTCCTTGGGAAACCCTCAAGGAAGGGAAGCACACCCTGTACCTGGGACTTGCTCCAGCACAGCAGTGCCTCCTGAGGAAAAGATTTTTCCTAATATTAAGAAAAATCTCCCATGTCACAATCTGTGCTTCTTGTCTTCTTCCATATGATTTGGCACCCATGGGACTGGTTTGGCTCACATCTCCACCACCTCTATTTCCTTACAGCTTTCTGCCAGGGCAGCTGATGGTCTTTGTGGCTCAGGCAACACCCAGCATTCGAGGGTTCAGGCAAGACCACAATTTGGAGAGGGAATGCTGGTGATGGTGGGGACACACAGCCACATGGATTTGTTTCTTGTTTCCACTGCTGGATTTCCTTTGAAATCAAGTTATTGGGGGCTCAATGCAGGACATGTGTGAACACAAAGGAGGAGTTCTTTCCACCTCCTTGAGCTCAGGCTCACTTTGAGCTCTCAGTGAGTAGAGAGGGCAGGATAATGTGTGGAGGTACCAGCAGGATAATCTGCCTCTTTCATGGACTCCAGAGTGGAGTAGGTAACCTGCTTGTGTGAGGTATCATCAGTATATCCAGATAAGATGACACACACGTTTTACCAAGGTTTTCTAACCATGTGGTTTAGAAAGACAGTGTTTTTATAACAAATGAAAGTTTAGATTTTCATCTAATCCATATGCTTTCAGGAGTGGGGACTTCATAAAAAAGTTCAGTGTTAGGAACTTTGATACATTTGCAAAAGTTGGCAGTGTCATATGTCTGTTTGCCAGTGTTTTTAGAAGCCAAGTTGAGCAATGAACAGTGGCAGGAACTGCAACATTTCCCCCATTTTAGAAATGGTTGTAACTCTCTGTAATGTCCATTACAAACATTCTTTGGGAACCTCTTCTGATAGATTACTTTACACAAGCAGTTAGCTGCTCTCTCTGGATGAGTTCTGTTTATTGATGACAAATTCAGAGCAGAAAACAGCTATCAGTGCCCACAAAAGAAAAACAAAGAAGCCAAATTATATGCAATTTACAATAAGATGAAATATTTAGCTCTGTTGAACATATGTTAGTGATGAAGGCAGTGGATGTTAGATTTAATTGGATCCAGAAAAATGACGAGTATTAGTCCCTTGGGAATTATTCCTGGTGAATCTCCAGGAAAATTCACAAGTATTTTAATAAATTAAAAGCAAATGGAAAAGAAAAAAAGGGAAGGAAGAATCAACCAATTTCTTCTTTTCATCTCAAAGATTCCAGTTTCAGATCCTCACAGTAACACAGATAATGCTGTAGCATGCTGCATTCAAATAAACAAAAATAATGTCCGGTGACAGCAGTGACATCCTCGAGGTCTCTAAGATGTTAGAATTTATCTCTAGGATTCTGCAATGTTTTGGTTAACCAGGACCAGCTGAGTTGCTGGGCTAAGGCTCAGCTCTCAGATGCAGAAAGACAACACCTGCCACAAATTAGCTGCAGGCTGTGCTGAGGGTTGCCAAAGGGCCACAGCTGCCAGAGCAGATCCCTCTGGGGAGCCAAGGGGACTCTTCTCTGCATGCCAGCTGCTTCTCCCAGCAGAGTCTGGGGGTGTCCTTCAGCCTCATAGGACTCCAGCCCAGGGATTTCTCCCAGTTTGCAAGCTAATGTCATTAAGTTCAATTTGTCACACTTTTGCTGGTGTCAGTGACATCCTTCTCTTTGGGCACTTCTTCCTCCCTGTTTTTTGCCCAGGACATCTCTTACAGATCTGTTTTATCCTTGCCATACTTCACATTTTCAAATTAGCTAAGTCAATTGCCTTCAGTATATAAACTCACTTGAGGAAATCAAAGTCTGTTTTTCTAATCTTTCCGTATTTGCATGCAAACCAAATCATTGAGCACTTAAATTATGTGTTTTGACAGATGCAAGGGAAGGTTTACTCCTTGTTCTCTGTTTCAAGACAGATTAGCAAGACAGATTTTTCATGCCTATCAAATCTTTGGAAAAAGAGGTTGCATTTCTTTATACTGATAGTCTGGAGCTAAAATACTAACAGTTTGCCTAGCAGTTGTGAACATTCTGGTGGCTTTCTTTGTGAAACATAAGAAAATTCCAGCTAAAAGCTGAGCTGTGGAGAAGACCTGGGGATGATTTTTTCATCTTAAAGCAGATATTAACTGTTCTTATCAGGAACTAGCTGTAAAATAACAGTTACATGGGGAACCATGCCCATAGGGCATGAGAAAACAGTTTTTGGGCCCTCACAATCAATTTTCATAATTTTTTTTATCTTCAGAATAGGGAATTTAAGAACTATTCTGTTCATTCAGCAGGGGTGTGTAAAGAATCAGCCACTCTCTGTGATGTCCAAAGGACCTGACATGCAGTGCATTTTGGCTTTTACTGCTTGAGAAAAATGAGCCTGAAGATAAAGTGAATGGAGACAGCACATGGTGGGCTGTTAGAGGGTGCAGCAAAAGACTGTGGCACGTACAGGGCGGAGGAGAATCAAGGTGACAAGGGGAAGAGCAAGCAGTGAAGATTCCAGAGTGGTCATGGCTGGTGTGTGGTGCAAATGGGTTTTGGGGCAGTGGAAAAAATGGTTTGTTACAATGCAAGGACCAAAGGAATTTCTGCCTGGGGTTGGGCTGCTTCAGGGGGAGATGGGGTGGAGGTCTTCCTTCTGACATTGCACCCGTGCCAAGAAGCAGAGAGCCTACAACAGCCAAGAGAAGAGGCATTTGCTAAAGCAGAGGCATTTCTCTGCTACACACTGAACAAACCAGTGGATCAAAACCTGTCAGAGCATTACAAAGAAATGAGTGTTCCTGCTCAAGCACCTTGCTATGAAATGGTAGGTCACTGAGGGGCCAGGTACTTGTGGTGGGATAAGGGAAGAGATTTTAAGAGTGAGGAGATGGTGACATATTTTAAAGATATTCTAAAAGGGGGAGCCTCAGGGCAGATGTTTTCTCAAAGACCCTGGAACACAGCACTGCAATGACAGGAAAATATGCAGAAAATGTGTGGCTGTTAAAGGATGGCAGAGCCAGATGGTTCAGATTAACTCAGCAATGGCTGCTGACACAAAGTGCAGCAGCAGGTAGGTCAGGCCTCAATGGAGCTGCAGCTGTGCAACAAGCTGTGAACCCTCCATCCTCTTTACAACAGTGGAAACATCTGGCCATGGGACTTCATAGAATCATAGAATGGTTTGGGTTGGAAGGAACCTTAAGGATCATCTAGT
Source organism: Molothrus ater (assembly GCF_012460135.2). Lineage (NCBI taxonomy): Eukaryota > Metazoa > Chordata > Aves > Passeriformes > Icteridae > Molothrus > Molothrus ater. The sequence goes on along the minus strand of NC_050480.2, from coordinate 56,752,879 downwards.
TCCAATCCCCCTGCCATGCGCAGGGGCCCCTTCCACTAGTCCAGGATGTTCAAAGGCCCATCCAGCCTGCCCTCCCCAAGACTTTAAGGAATAAGGCATCTGCAACTCCACTGGGCAACCTAATCCAGTGCCTCACCAGCCTCCCAGGAAAGAAGTTCTTGCCTATATCTGATGTAAACCTGCCTGTTTTGAGTTTAAAGCTATTCCCCCTTGTCGTGTCACTACACACCCTTGTAAAAAGTCCCTGTCCAACTCTCCTGTAGCCTCCCTTCAGGTACAGGAAAGCTGCTCAAGTGTCACCCTAGAGCCTTCTCTTCTCCAGAATGAACAATCCCAAATCTGTCAGCCTGTCTTCAAAGGAGAGGTGGTCCAGCCCTCTAATCATCTCTATGGCCCTCCTCTGGACTCACTCCTATAGATCCATCTCATCCTGTGGTGGAACCCCAGAGCGCTGCAGGTGGGGTCTCACCAGAGCAGAGCACAGGTGGAGGATCCCCTGCCTCACCCTGCTGGTCACACTTCTTTTGATGTGACCTCACACTGTATTATGTTAAACTCTTCAAAAAGCTCTGCTTTGAATACTTAGGATAAATTTAGGCCTTGTTGTGAGAGAAATTGGTTCTGGTTGCATTTTCTCCATGAGAAAATGAAGAAAAACTTGTAATTTCAGCTGGTTCATGAAAGCAGATGCACCTTGGCAGATTTGACATGTGCCACCCAGTAAAAAGAACAGGATGACATAAGCTTGCTAGCAGCCACACAAAGGATCATGCATAATGAAGTTTTTTGATGGAGCAGCTAAGACCTGGATGGTGTTTGAGCTCATCCAGTCACAGGCACAGTGGGCAGGAGGCCTGTGAGAAAAAGAAAGAGAGAAGGTGTAGACTCACTGGAGAAGCAGGAAGGAGGATAAGCTGCTTCTTTTTCTGAAGACCCCTAAGGATGATAGGGAAGGGAAGAAAATTTTCAGAGAAAGGACATGAGAGATTTTGGAAACAAACAAAGATTATGAGCCTGGAGATATATAGAAGTGCTGCTCTACAAGCAAAGCTGTGTGATGAAAGCAGTCCCTGGCCCTGCCACAGAAAAGATGATGGTGCTGGCTTCCAAGTGCACCTGGAGGGAGTGCATACTGAGGATCCCCAGGTAAACAGCATGAGCATTCAGAGTTTTGCCAAGCCCAGAACTGCCCTGTGGTTTGGGCAACAGGAGCTGAAGCAGAGCAGGTTCCTGAAGGCTGCTAGACACATTTAGCTTGGCTCCTCTCAGGAAGATCTGTTTTATAAATTTTCCTCTTTCACAGTGCAATTTTATCTTTCATTTTTACTGTATAGGAACTATCTGCACATTTTGGAGAGAATGCTTGCCAAGAGCAATTATTCCTGTGTTGCTTCAAAACATTAGAGACTTAGAAAAGCCTAAGAAGGTTCTTAGCTCTAGTGCTGAAAATGCGGCACTTCTGTAGAGTTGATGTCCTCTCTGGAGATACAGTGGTGTGGGGGTGTGAGTGCTTCAGCAAGCAACTGGACTTCTTGGGCTTTCTTTCTGCAAGATCATCAATGGGATCTCCTTCTCCTGAAATATTTCCTATCAAAAGCATATTATTAATCATTAGTGACTGGCCAATAACTTCTTTTATTGGGTTGGCTGAGGCTTAGCTGAAAGTTCAGTCAGGCAACGGGCTTAGGAATGTGTTTTTAGGAAAAGGTTTTATTCTAGAGGTTTAGAAGTGCTCACACTCCAATCCCTGTTTGAGGGTGAAAAGTGAACTTCAGATGCAATAAAACATTTGAACATGAATGTGTGTCATTGACACAACAAACTTGCTTGTAACTTGCTGCCAAAGCATTGGAATGAGATGTATTTTCTGACTTAGAGCATCTGCTGACTGACAGATTTACAACTATGCTCAGTGGCTGAAATAGGAATTCAGAACATTAATATCATGAAATCCTGATATGGATACTTTGAAATCCTGTTGTTAGCCTCTTCCACCTGCCTCCCCTTGGAGACTGTGTGTGTCGTCTTTTCCACCACTGTTCACCTTGCAATTTATTTTCATTTAACATGCACCTTTGTGGTACATCTGTACTCCTGAAGCAGGTTCTCTACATCCACCTGCATCTATCCCTTAGGTCTTTTCTGGTAAAATCTCACAGTGTGTCCACTGGTTCTCAGCAACTTGAGCTTCTTTTGTTTTCCTTTTCTGTTCAGAGAATTATACTGCAGCCATCCCATGGTGTGGGACTGATCGTCAATTCCATCAATGATATTTTCTGAAGGGAATTTTGTCCCCATCTTTTTTTTAAGAGTCCCAGTTGAAGATACGGACTGCAACTGTCAAGCAGGCAAAAAAATTCACTGGGCTGTATCATCTTGAATTACCAAAGGGAAAATGTGAGTTTGTCATCTTTCATTATTACCAAAACCAAACTCTTCTCTGACTCACAGAGAAAACATTCTCCTGTTTGATTAGCTGCAGTAAACAGATAATTTAATAAGAAGAATTGAAGTAATTGCACTGAAGACAAGGCAGTTATGAGCATGGTTGGAAGCCTCTGCCAGTCATTTTAATTCAGAGAGCTGGCTGTCATCTCCTGTCCATGTAGCCTGATGGTGGCTTGCAGGAAAAAGCAAAAGCTCTGTTGGTGTGCTCCCAAGGAATGGGGGGCATGAGGAAGGGAAGACCTGAACTCAAAGCAACAACTCCCAAGGTGTTTCTCCATTTTTACCTGCCAGGTTTGTGCTTGCTGAAGGTAAACTGAACAGCTGGAAAGTTTTGGCTGGGTCCAGGCCACTGCAGAGAGATCTTTGCTCTTGTTACGTGGCCCTTTTGGATTCATTGATTCCTGTCTTGCCGGTCTCTCACGTAGCTTTCTGTGGGAGGAGGAAGGGGCACAATACTTCTTACAGATACTTCTGTTTGTTCCATTAGGGAAAAATTCACCTCTGGACAAATGTGTTTTCATGGTGATGCTGTGACAATGATTAAGGAAGTTAATGGAATTGGCACATTTACGCTTCACCTGGGACCTCTGAGTATTTCAGTATTCTTCAACTGAAGGAGGAAAACCCAGCCTGTTACCTCAGCCTACAGGTTGGAAAAATAATGTTCTACTTCTTTATAGATAATGTGACCTGAGCCAAGGTCTTAGAGTGCTCCAACAGGAGGACTGCTCACTGATGGGTTTGCCATGTACAGAGATCCCTTCTATACACACATGGCTATAGTTAGGGACATGTAGATATATTTATATATACATATATGATTCTGTATAATCAGGAGTATCTGCCCATGCTTACAGCTCCATACCTGACTAGGAAGTCCTGAAGATAACTCATGCCATCCTCCTCACTGTCATGTCCCACCCCAAAAACAGGTCTTGGCAAGCTGGAGAGACATAAATAAGATCTTTGTCTTCAGGTCTAGCTTTGTTGCCTGAGCCTGTCACTTACCCCTGCAGCTGTAGGGCAGACATCTCCTACCTCAGCTGCACTTTCCCCAAATGCTGCAGGGCCAGGGGAAGAGGAGGAGAGGAGACATTTGGAATTGCTGTTTGGGTAAGCCAGAGTGACTTTGCAAAGAGGACTGGAGCACTGATGTACCCCAAGCCAAGCAATGCTGATCTATGTGGGCAGCCAGAGCAGGGAGCTGGGGGGGGGTCACTGCTGGAACAGAGGATGCTCTCTAATGGCATAGCTGTGGTTTCAGCTGTAAGACAAAGGTTTACCGGGGCTCATTTCCACGGTGGTCTCAAGTTTGTGGTGTTCCCCTTGAGGGCTGGAGCTCAGCACTGGTCATTTGCTGTGCTGTCCTGCTAGCCACCAGATTCCCAGGCTGGAATGTGTGTCAGGACATCCTCTGGACAAAGCAATGCTGCATGGTGAGGAATGGGGGGAAAATTCCTTACTGACCCCAGCAGGAAGACAGCTCCTTTTCCAGGCTCCTGGGACAGCATTAACCTCCTAATTACAGTGATCTCTATAGTTACTGGGGATTGCCTCAGCCAAACCATTTGCCCTTCTAGCCACAAGCATTCAATTCACTAATTGTTCTTCTGCAGTATTAATTACACACCCTCTACCAAAATTCCAAGCACTCAGACCCTGAGACAGGCATTTTGGGGAGATTTCCTCTAGAGAGAAAAGATTAGCTACTGCCATAGAAATTGTTTTTACCCTTTATTGTTGTCATTATATCACAAGAATTCAATTGTCATGACATTGCAAGGGTTCCACATTGCTAGAGTTTCATACCTCCTTGATGCTTTCTTGTAGGCAGCTCCTTTAGGCACCAACTCTTCCTTGTCCTCACAGCAGCCAACTGACTCCAGCTCCCCTTAGCCAACCAATCCACTCTTTTATAGCACTCTTATTATTGGCTACAGCTGTGGCCTGTAAAGTCAGGCCTGCTCCTAATGCTTAATAATTAACCCAGCTGCAGCTCTTTAGGGGGTAGGATTACTTTCTATACCACCTTTATTTACTTATATTCTATCCCCCTACACTTCATGAGGTACTTGCACTTAAGTAAGGGCTTCGTGGCTGTGTTGCTCCTGAGCAGCCTGGAGGAGATTGCACTGCTGGCTGAGGTGGCTGTAGTGATGCTTCCAGATGTGCAGCACCAGAGAGGAAGCTGCTGTTGTACCACTGGGGGGAAGGTCACTCTGCTTTCTGCCCACAGCAGGGTACCTGTGCCAGGGCAGAGGCACCCACAAGCTGATTGGAGCACAGAACAGGGTTGGCAGGAGGATGCTGCCACTGTGGTTCCTCCTGCTCATTGTGGAGGCTGTTCTGCTTGCAGACTGGGGTGGCTGGAGTTCCTGAGGGCATTGGGACACAAACACTGAGCAGCAAGTAAGGCTGCTGTGTATTTGTGTGAGGTGTATATTCCTCATCAATGCACCAGAGAAACATCCTTGCAGCTTGAAATGGGTGTGTTTAACTTGTAAGGGAGAAACACCTGGTGATGGGATTAAATGCCCAGGTACAGAAATGATGGAGGGCAGCTACTGAGATGTAAGAAACTCAGTAACTACTACCAAGATCCTGTTTATTTCAGACAGTATGCCAGTTTTGTTTTGGTCTCTGGCATATCTGAAAAGAGATGGTCTTTCAAGATATTGTCTTATCCCAGGTGCCCATGAGATGTCAGACACCACTCAAAGGTCCATCATGGAATAAAGGATGAGACAAGCCCAAGGCAAGCAGCATTTGGAACAACAGCTCTTGCCATAAATTTGGGGACCAGGGACAGACTTTGTCCACTCATCACTTCTTCAAAGACAGGAGGAGTCAAGAGGGTTGTGCTCATCTCCTGCCTCTCTCCTTGCACTTGAATTGTTGGTGGTGTGGGGCATGGCTGTGCCTTTTGTTCTTTGTGAGGCTGTGTCAAGCCAGATGAAGGGAGAAAATTATCTGGCCTTGGATTGAAGCAGTGTAAAAAAGGAAGTCTGGTTTCTCACCCAGTGAAGCAGAATCAAAGTAAGTCTACACAGTTTGGCAGGAAATACCCCTTGTGGCTCCAGGTTAAATGTGTTATTTCAATAACTTGCAGGAAAAGAAGGAAAATGAACAACTACAAGCAAAATGCCTGAGAGGAAGGCAATGGACCCCCACTTTTTTCTGACTCTCAGGAGGTGATAGTGCCATATTCAAAAGCATTTCCATCCCTGGAGCCACCCACCTGCATCTGCTGAGAGGGTGACCGGGTGACCGACATTTTGCACCTGTAAAGTGCTCTTACCATCTCTTTTAACACTGCTCTCTTTGTATAAATGTCTTTATTAAATCCCATCAGCCTCAGTTGCATTGTAAAATATCAGAGAAAGAAGAATTTTTGCTCAGATGTCTCAGACTGATGATCTTACAGTATGTTTAAGTATTACTCATAACTGTAGCTGAGTGGAAAGATTTTTCAAATAAACCATTACTATGAGTATCAGATTTTCCTGTTATTCAAGAAAAGGGGACACTATCATCATTTTGAAGAAGCTCTATTAACTTTTGAAACCCATTGGGAGGGCAAGAAATAATAATGGAAAACTAAGAACAACAGATGGATTCATTTTTGAAAGAGCAGCTGATGTGTAGGCACAGGCAGAAGTGCACACCTGCACCTTGTTTTCATGAGTATCTTTCTGGAAGTGAAGCAGTATTACAGAAATTGCATTTCTTCTACTAGGTTTAAATATTCTCCTTAAAGTGAATGAGCCAAAAGATGGGGGGAAGATGTTCTACTGAGGGAAGGAAGGAAGGAAGGAAGGAAGGAAGGAAGGAAGGAAGGAAGGAAGGAAGGAAGGAAGGAAGGAAGGAAGGAAGGAAGGAAGGAAGGAAGGAAGGAAGGAAGGAAGGAAGGAAGGAAGGAAGGAAGGAAGGAAGGAAGGATTTTTCTTCAGAGCAGCGGTGTAAATCAGTAACAGCTCTGCATTCCTCTGAGAGTGTTTTAAGCCACCATCACCTGACTGTGATGTACAGCTTATATAAAGTACACTGGTCAAACATGGGTTTTGTTGCAGTCACTCAGGTCAGAGGAAATTCCGAAGTTGGGAGTTGTGTGTGGATCTGAACTGCCTCTGGGATTGGTGTCTAAGTCACAATGCACTTCTTCTGAATGTGGAGTTCTAGGCAAGGAAGATGGATGGGAATGTGCTGTCATTCTCGCATGAACAGCCATCGTCACAGAGAAGTCCAGCAAAGGTATCAGCCCTGGAGCTGGAAAAGCAAGGAGATCATGCACAGTGGTGAGGAGGGAACTCAGCAGCCTATATTGACCCAGCACAACCATTCTTATGTTTAATTCTGATGTTTCATTCAAAATTACATTCACAGTCTTTAATCAATCAAACCCAGCAAGCTGTACGGTAAACAATCATCATACACAGATGTTGCTTCCTTATGGTCCATGTGTGCCTGCTGTTTTTCTCTTTTGTTTTGGTCTTGGACTTGAAGTGGGGTGGAAAATCCTTTTGTTCTATGTTTGAATAAAACCATACCAAGCTGTGCATTGGTCCATGCCTAGAATTTCTAGGCACTTCCTCTATATAAATAAATACGAATAATCTATACTTCTCAAAAAGTATGTTTGATGTTCCTGTAAACAGCCTAGGTAAAAAAACAGAACAGCTCCAGCCTCACAAGCTGTGAGAATAGCCAGATACACTGTTTAAGAAATACCAACAAGTAACAGCCTAAATAGTTACAGCTTCTGTGATGCAGATTTTAGATACCCTTTGCTTACTGAGAACATGGCTCTGGATGGCCACTGATGCTAGGTGAGATAAGGGCTGAGGTGTAGGGGGAGAGGGTGCTGTAACCAAACTCTGCAGTGTCAGCACCTGCACCCAACACATGCTTGTCCCCTTCTCTTACATTGGTGCTGCATTTAATCCAGCATAACCTGCTAATGGCTGCAGGACACAAGGACAGGCATCTCCCACTCCACACCCCACAGGACAGCACCTTTGTGTCGTGCTTGCTGAGCTCTGACCAGATTAATTGACTGTCCATGGTGGCACAGTGTTGCAGCTCTTCCTCCCCAAAGCAATCTCCCTTTGAAATGACTTCACATGTATTGGTAGGCTCTGTGCGCTGGCAGGATGCATCAGGCCTGGGATGCTGGTGGATCACGGAATGCTCAGGTTGAGTCTTAGGTGTTTTCCCTGCAGCAGGGAGATGGAATTGTCCTTTTCACACAAAAACACAGGTATCTCCTGTTCCATCTTTTCTGAAGGAAAAGAAAGATTGATGCACACATCCTGTTGAGGACTGAGTTGTCCATGGTATGTTGTTTTTCAAAGAAAAGCCTGGTTTAAATGTTCAATAGGCAGAACTGCTGTGAGATCATGTGGGGAACTGGAGGATGATCTTTGCCTTTGTTGTATTGAAAAATGTTCTGCACAGCTCTTCAGGAAAAAATACCTAAATGCCTTTCCTGCAAAGACTGGATAAAGACTATAGATTTTCCTCCTGATTTTAAACATGACAAGAATCAAAGATATCTGTCCCTGAATGAAGGGAAGACCACTAAGCTGAACTGAAGTGAGGAAGGGGATGTGATTTTGCTAATACCCCACACATACTGATGTCAGTCCTTACCAAGGTACAGATCTCCTGGCTCAAAGGCAAGCATGGTTTTGTATATGACAGTCCAGCTGAGGATGGATGGGTGTAACCCAGCAAGAGCCAAATAACACACCTGTTCTTTCCTATGTTTGCCTCATCTGTGCTCCTGTCACTCTGCTGATTTTGCAGGATGGAAAGCTGATTATGTGTTGTGCCTGACAACAGTGACATACAAGGGTGAGGTTACCCAGTGAGTCAGAAAACGCTTGCAGGAGTTAGTTCTGGCAGGCAGTCCTGCTGCAAAGTCACATTTCTCTTATGCATCTGCCATTTATGTTGTTGGTAACCATAACTTTGGCAGTCCCTCAAGGGTATTAATTTTATAAGTATGAGCAGTTCTTCAAGGATTTCTGATACATACAAGAGTGCCTTGAGGCTCAGGTCTTTTGGCACCTTTCTGTGTGGCTGAGTTCACACATATTGTGAAGAAGAACAATAAACCTGAATTTATTCTTTATTTGGTGAGTACAGGTGTAAATGTGGTGGGGTGAGCCCAGTCCACAAGAGCAGCAGTAGGGATCAGGCTTCAGTCTGGAAAGGGCAGCGGAACACTTGTTCCTTCTTCCCCACACTTGACAGACATCCACCTCACATCACACCCACAGCTACAACTGACCCGCAAACTGCTTTTAGCAAACTCTTTGTAAATGTGCAAAAGTCACAAATACGAGGTACCACAGGGAGAGAGGTGGGATCAGAGCACTAACATTGGAACTCCACAGTAGTTTTTCTATACAAAGATAATTTAGGGATTGCTGGAGACTATAGGTTCAGGCTCTGCCTCAGATAAGCATATTACTTTCCCTAGGACAGTCTCTTTGGGCTGGATGCATTGTGTTAGGAGTGTCACGTTTTGGAGTGTTTGAGGGTTCTCAGCTCACCAACATTTTTGCACTCACATTGAAAGTTGAATGTTTCTTTTAACTTGCCAATCAAATTGAGGCAATATATTGCAACAGAGATGAACACGTTCTTGAGTCTTCCTTTTCTAAGTAGTGGTCAACTGCTTTTTGACCTTGGCTAAACATGGATTTTTGCTATGTCCTAAGCGATTTAAATACTTCGATACTGACAGCAGTATCTTAGATAAAAAAGATACTTATTGGGGGACATACCTTATCTTTGTCCTCCTACATGTCTCCTGAATCATATTTCAGTCTGCTCTACAGTGCTGCATTTACATGAAACCAGTCCTAAAATTCAGGGTGACACCTCCTCCGCCATGATGTTTATCTGGTTAAAAGGGACACTCATCTGTCTGATGGTTTCAGCAGAGCTAAAGGCTCAAGACTTTAGTGAGAGTATTTATATGAAGCAAAGGGGATATTCTATGGGACTGGTTTCTCAAAACTTGCAAGTGCCATCCTTTCAGGGTAACATTATTTCTCTTGTAGCATACGTAATGGAGTTGCGCTGAAACGATATCCTAATCCCTCTGTTAAGTTTTACAGGATTTATAGATTTGGATAAACAGTGTTTGATATCCCTTTGCAGCAGATCAACAGGGTATTTAATGGGAAATAACAAGTGGGCTCCTATTCCTTCTCTAGAAAACTTTGATCCACATCATAGAGTTGGCTAGGAGTACAGAAAGCAGGAGATTTATGGATGATAAAAAGGATGACATCATGTTTCTGGACTGCTCTCCATGTCACTGCTGTCTTGTCTGTAAAGAAATGTGTTTTAGGCAGAACTGCTCTTCTGCCTATTTCAGTGCTCTTGCCTGCATCCCAGGGGGGGATGGATCACAACCAAATCCAAGCCCTGGGACACCTTATTCCCCCAGCCCCCAGCTTCTCCCTCCATGCTGGCAGGGCTGGGCACAGGACAGCCTGGAATGGCCACCCCTCCATCTGGAAGCTGGCAGTGTTTGGGAAGGGGGTCAGGCTTTGAGTGTTTGCTGCGATGGCTGTCACTGAGTCCTTGCCCAGTTCTAGTCTCCCTTCCCACAGCTGGGCTTTGCCTTCCAGCTTTGCGGACGTGGCCAGTGACTTAAGGGTGCTTGTGAGAACAGTCAGTAGCGCTAGGACTTCCCAGGATTCTTGGCTGAGGGGCCAAGGGGACCAGGTGTGAAGGAGGAGGAGAAAGGAGAAGAAAGGCTCTTCTGCTGCTCCTGGACCTCACAGCAAGGCTGTGCAGAGGCACAACAAGGCAAGACCACAAAGGTTTGCACACAGAATTACCTTAGCAAGGTCCCTGTCCCCAAGGGTGGCATCAACTTAGTGGCATGCACTGCACAGGAAACAAGACTCTGTCTTGCACTTTGGCAATTTCTTGCTGCCAAATCTCACAACACATGCAGTAACCACTGATAAGCAGGTAGCAATAGGTTTTTACAAGCAACCACAGAGATTGTGGAGCACAAGTCAAGCAAGTCACTGTAGAGTCCCAGTGCTCAGCCCCAGCTCTACTGGTATGTAGGGAGAAATGTGTGTCAAGTTCCAATTTTGATCTAAATAACTCTGTGTTCCAGACTTATGAAATAGGGCACTTGCTGCTGGTGCTCACAGGAAACTCCTCCTGTGATTGCTGGTACTGTCAGAAAATGTAAAGATTGTCAATATGCTCAGAAATTCCATGTCTGCTCTGCTGACAGAGAGGGTGTTTCTTGTGTCAGAAGGAGGGCCACACCTTGAGGAGCCTTGAAACCAGGGGTAGCTGGTGGTCACTAGGGGTTGGGACTATCAGCTCAGAAAAAAAAAATTAAAAAAAAAATTGCCAGTTATCTCCTATTAACTCTCCTTTCTAAATGAATGGCCATCTTGTGCAGACTTCTCTGAGTGCATCAGCCTTTGGGAAATGATGATACTATTACTTCATCCTTCTATCATCTAACACTTCTCTTCCAGTGTTTTTCCTATCATGATGCCTGCTTTAAAGTATTTGTGGTAGCGAAAAACAAAAAATAAAGAATCTCACAGAGAACACATTTAGAAACTTGAATGTCATATATATTAAACTCAGACAGTGAAACCCATGGAATGCAGGGCTCTCCAAGAGAAAAATGTGGCCTGAGCTATGGAAAATGAGTTTCCTTCCAGCTTTCATAAGTTCTGCAGCAAGCTTTGTAAATCTGCAGACTGCTCAGTGCCTGACCAGCTATCTGCAGAAAGTCCCAAGAAAGCTTGCCATAGAAATTCCAGGCATTTCTGAGAGAACTGAATAAAAAAGCATCTGTCTGAGTTAGTGCATAATCTCTTTTGATCTGAGTTCAGATATGAGGTTTTGTAGTGGTTTATGTCAATCATGGTATGAAACTATCATAAAACATGTCAGTAGATAATAGTAAATGTATTACATCAAAGTCAATAGTATATAATGACTTAACTCTGTGGGACTGCATCAAGACCTACTCAAATATTTTTAGCACTTATAAAGGAAAGAGACTTCAGGGTGGATCCTTTCTCTGCTTTGTATTTATGTCTGCTTTTATGTTTTTGAGGCAAAAGTGATGAACTTTGTCCTCTTGCAGAACATTTATAGTATTAATAGGACTAGAGGAGAAATCTCCAGTCAGATATTGATGTATCAGTGTGACATATCAAAAATATCAACACTATCCTGAAAAAGGACACGCAGGCTTTGTCTGTCAGTGTTTTGATCACTCTGAATTGGAGCTGCTTCAGAGACAAAATAAAAGTGCCAACCTTCCAGCAGATGTAGGTCAGCACTTCTCTATCAGCATCACAGAGCTGCTGGGTTCTTAATGGAGGGATGCCAGGTACCATGTGAACTGTACCAAGTCTCATAGCACCTGCTCAGGTGTTTCTTCTAGGGGTGTTTCATATTATGGAAATTATTTGGTGAGCCCCAGTCATCATAAAGGTATCCTCTCCTGGTCTCCCTCCCTGCCACTGTGATGGTGCCACCTGTACAGACCTCCTCTGCAGGGGTGGCCTTGCTCCCATTCCCACATCAGTGGCTGGAACCACTTCTTCTTCATCCCAGGATGCCTGAGCATATTGGAGTGCAAGTTGGTGTGAGAGAGGAAGATCAGGAAAAACATTTTTCATCCCACCAGTGTTGCAGCCACCACTGTAGAGGAAGGTTTGCCCATACTGTTTCCAAAGACTTAAAGATTGGAGAATCATCAGGTCCAAATAGCATCACCTACCATGGTGTGGATGCTTGGTCATAGCTAAGTGTGAAAGAAAAGAGAACTATTCACTGTCTAAAGGCTTAGTGGCTTAAGAGCTTTGTTCACAGGAGAGAAGCTGCTCTGTCCTATGGACAGACACAGAGCTAAATGGGCAGAGATGTTCATTGCCTGGATTTGTGTGTTCATCTCTAGGGTGGGTTATGCTTAACAAGCCTGATGCACATTGCATTTTCCACCGCTGCAACTTGTTTCCATACTGTTAGTCTAGTGAAACACGAGTCAATGCTCTCAATTGTTTTTCAGAGTAAACAGCTCATAATATTTCCTACAGAAGTACATTTTTTTAAGATTTAGTTTTAGTTATCTGGTACTTCTAAAGATGTAATTTGTTGTTCTATTGTTTATAAGATTTCTTGTTAAGAAGGAAAAGGTTTTTATTCACACATTATTTGCTTATTTGACTGAATGCCGAGGGAAGGCATGAGGAATTTACTGGCAGCTAGGATGCAGTATAATTTCAACAAGCTGAAGGTCTTTCTAACAGACAATAAAGACCTTTGAGCAGGCCAGTAAGTGAAATAGATACTGGGTGCAAAGCATTATGGTTCAGGACTTTAGGAGGAGAAGAAACTTGTTCCACAGAAAGTTAACTCTCTGTTTGGTCCTGAAGTAACTTGTCATTTAGGAAAGGACTTTTTATCCATTTCAGAAAATTATAGAAATTTTAAGTTTTCAAATAATATGACATGTGGGCTAAGAAATAGACTTTCTGGGGAAATTTCTCTAGGCATGATTCCTTTGGCAGCTGAATTCCTGTCTTTCATCTGCAGGAGCCTCCTTTCTAGTTAGCAGCAATGCTTTCTGACAGAATGTGTGTAATAAAGAGTCACACTTGGCCAGATGTGATAGAAGCACATCAGTAGTGGTAGATCCAGAGATGTGAGTCCAATGTAGGCTTGAAGTAGAGACTCCCCTTTAATGACCTGACTGCAGGTGAATATTTGATCATTTGAGCAGCTGAAAGAATGGGAGATGCTGTTTGAGATAGGTAATTGATTGATTGATTGATTGATTGAGTACTTTTTCTTGCTATAGACACACAAGGTATTGTTTATAGACATGATCTGTAGATTTATTTTGAAAGAGATGCCCCAGGGTAATTGACCTATTCCTGCTGCATGAAATCCTGTTCTGACTGGTGTAGGGAATGTACCAGGATGAGATAAGCTCAGGTTTCTGCACAGAAGAGCTCTGCCAGCACAGCCACTTTTGGGAATTCTGAGGAAGGAGCACACCATGCAGCAGTAATTTTAGGCAGGCAGTGCTGACCATGCCAGCAGAGTGCCACCAAGGCAGCCCAGTCCAGCTGTCCCAGCAATTGGTGGTGTTGTACTTGCATCAGCAGCACCTGACATCCTTTCAGAGGCATACATTCCCAGGGCAGGTCTGTTTGGAAAGGGCAATTCTTTGTGCTGCTGAAATTATCTGGGATCCTCTGACTAAATAAGGCTTCTGAGGAGAAGTAACAGAGGAAAGGATACAAGTAGTGATTTACATACAATAATGAGAATAAGAGCCACAGGACACAGTAGCTCTTGTTGGGTGGTCAGGCTTCATTGCCTTTTCCTCTGCAGGGTCTCCTTTTTCCAGTTTCTGTGTTTCCCAGTATGCCCACCATTCCTGGGTGAGAAGATGCGGGCAAACTAGAAAAAACCACATCTCTGAAATGAAGGACCCTAATAAATTAAAAGGGCAGCTCAAATGGGGATGCTGATAGCAGTATCCAATGAACATCCACTCACCATCACTGCTGGATGTTGAGAACATCTGCAAGGCCACCCAGTGACCATGGATTGTGCACATGGATAACCACTCAAAGACTAACCATGGCTGGGAGTTGCTTTCCTTACCCCCATATAGGAGCTCCTGTTACCACTGACAGTGCTACAGAAATTTCAGGACTTTTCCTATGCATAATGTATTCATTCTTCCTCTGCAACACTATGGGGAATAGATTATTCCTGTTTTGGTTTTGGCTTGCTCTGAACAAAGGGAGTGGTTTTGCTTTGGAAGGAATACTGTATCTTCTGTTTACTTTGATTGTTAACATAAGAATCAAGTCTGTGAGCAGGCTGTTTTTCATTAACCCCAGTGCTTCCTTCCTTGTCTTTTATGTCTGCTGGTGACTCACCCGGAGCAGAGGAATGACGGAGGTGAGTTGCAGGATTGTTTGTAAAATATGTATTGGGGATTCCTAAACACATCCTACCTTTTCCATCCATTTGCAAATGATTAGATGAAATGTGGAGCATTTCCTTACAAAATAAAATAACATTGAAATGAATCCCAGATGAGTCGTAAATTTCATTTCTATTAAAAAAAAAAAGTGCCTTTGAAGAGGTATTCAGGGCTGCCTGTGCTATTTGTGTCAGGCACACTTGTTGCATCCCCTTTTGCTGCATATTGGCTACCCTTGATTTATCCATTTGATTTTCAGGTATTTCCAGCCATTGCTGGATCTCCATTATTCCACCTCTGGTGGATGCCCCTTTGCATCCTCCCTGACAAGCACATCATGTGCAGCTTTCTTCTTCCACCCTCCCTGTTCCTTCCAAGAATTCCTTTCAAGCAGTCTTCTGTTCTCTCCTTTAGCCAAAAACAGTCACAAGCTTTGGGCTTAGTTTGAAAAGCTTGAGCACAGCTGCCTTGGGTGGGGTTGGAACCCAATGACCTCTACAGTGAAGTAAGAGCTCCAGTTCAGAGGTAACTTTTTTCCTAATGCATCCTAACCTCCTCTCCTCTCCTCTCCTCCTGAAAGCAATAAGTAGAATCAGTGGATCAGGCTTTGCTTTAACCCTACATACCTGTCCCAAACCCTTTTCCAGAGCTGTCTGCAGGAAATCATGCCACTTAAGGACCATTTTTATTGACTTGGGGTTTTGTGCACTTTACCTTTCTTTTAAAAAAAGGTATATTCCATCCCTGGTGTGTTTTAACTGATACAGCTTTAGAGAGCAATTGCACACTTTCAGCCTTATTTTTCTGTTCTTCTTGTGTAGAGTAACTTCTCTGGTCACTTGATCCCCCCAGTAACCTTGCTTAGCACTACTCCAATTTAATTTACTCCTTACAAAAAAATTGTGCACAGCAGTACAAATTAGGCCTCACAAGAACTTTGTGTCATCCCACTGATTCATGAGTCCTTGTACTCAAAATATCTTTTCATCTTGTGATCACATCTACTGTTCTTATGGATGCACCACATTTTTGGCTTGACATCACCCTAAATAATACACTTCAGTCTGTCTCCTCCATCATCTCACACAAACAAACTCCTGGGATATAGCAGAGATCCTTCCTACTGCACATTAAGTATATGACTTTGTACTTTTAATTTAATTTCTACTGTTCCAGACTTCAAGGTCATCCAGTTTTTTTCCCAAATGACATTGCAGCCCTTGCCTCTTGGCAGTTCCTTTCTATGTTGCATTAGCAAAAATTTCATTAACACATGAAAAACTGTAAGAGGTCATTCAGGTCATTTCAGAAAGTGTTGCTATGAGATCCAGTACTCTCCACTGGATGAACTTCACCAATCCTTTCCAACACAGTCTGTTCTCTGCTTTTAGTCTGCTGTCACTTGCAGCTGTCCCCACAAGAAATGCAGTGGGAAATGTTTTACTTGAGCTCAAAAAGAACAGGTCTTTTGAATTTTCTTCTTCCAGAAAGCAGTTGTCCTGTACCCCAAAATGTTAGCCCTCCTAAATAAATACACTTTAGGTTTCATTGCCTTTTCTGCTTGCCATAGTGCCCTTAGTTACTATGGCTTCCCCCTTTTCCAGTTGTAGGTTCTCCAGGGTTACAGGGGAAGGAAAGTATGTGCCACTGACATTTCATGCATTATCTTCTTTCAAATTTACTTACATCCTGGTTTTGGGAACCTGCTCTCTCCAACTAGTGTCAACTTCTTACATCTTTGTTCCCATGTTTGAGATCAGCATCTTTATTAAAAACTCAGATTGTAGGACTTGTCTAGATTACCCCTCATTTCAACCTTCTCCATTTTGCACATCAGCCACACTTTTCAGTCCTTCTACCTTCTCTACATGGTAGAAAAAAAATTTCCATTTCTTTACAACTACTTGCCTTTTTAATTTCTATACTTGGGAACTTTTAACCATAAGCATCTCTACTTATTCATCTTTCCCATGCCCTACAGACTGTGCTTGCTTGTGCTTACCCTTTTTTTATGGTAATACTGATTTTTGTGCTAGCATTTTAATCTGTTAGAGATACAGTCCTTCTGTATAATTTTTTTTTATTTAAAACACTGTCTGAGAGTAGTTTTTGTACCTGTGTCAAAAAACTTTCAAACCTATGTCTAGAATACTTTTCATTTTACTTCATTCAAAGCAAATCTTCGCCCTTTTTTGTGGTTTGAGGCTTTCACTGTTCTTCACACCAATTTTGGCTGGTGTCTTAGAGTAACACTGACATGCAAATGCAATAGACATCAGTTAAGTGCAGTTTAATTGAACTGGTCAAATGACCATTTATAAGTAAAGTATGGAGGTAAATGTGATTTAAGGTAATTAGGGTTGCTATACAGCACGCAGGTTTCACTGCTCAGTCCTTTGATAGAGAGACACTTAACATGGCCAGTATTTTGGCAGACACTATTACTGTGTCTTATTAAAATGATCTAATCCTAAAGTCAGGCCTCCTTTGCAAAGCATTGCATGTGTCTGTTCAATTTTTACATAAATTCTCTCTTGGTGTGGTATTTTTTCTCCTCCTAGGGAAAACACACTACAAATGCATTCATTCTGGACCTCCTGCCCTTGTCAAGTCTGGTGAGCACCTTTGGTGGCCAGTGTGGTGGCCAGTGCAGGGCCTTCTCAGGCACATCTCTGAGGTGGTGTCGGAGCTGTGGCCTTGGCATCCTGAGGAGATTGGCCTGGAGCCAGGTGGAGTCAGGTGGGTTCTGAGCAGGGGTGCAGGGTGATGGCTCCCACAGGCAGGGGGACCCATGGGGCTCCACTGGGAACATGCTGTGCAGCAGTGGGGGGACACCTGGATCAGACCCCCATCAGCAGATGGCTTTGCTGGTGTCAGCACTTGGAAGGGGCTGAGTGCCTGGCTGTGAGCACAGGGCACACACAGGGACTGAGGGGGAACTCCTCCTGCTCTCTGGGATATGCTGCAGCAGCTTTGCTGCTGGTTTTCCCTGTTGGCCAGCCTTAGTGGCACCCAGGCCAGCACCTGTGGGAATGGGGAACTCCTTCCTGACACCCCACCAGTGGGATGAGATCCATCAATCCCATGGACTTCCCACTGTAGGACCTGCATCCAGCAGGGCTCTTCTCTAGCTCATTCAGCTCCCTGTGCTGGGCAGCAGAGGATGGATCTGATGCCACAGGATTTCCACCAGACTGCCCTGATATGGGGAATCATGGGGACTCTTGCCAGTTTTTGGCTACAGTAGTTTGATCTGTCACTTTGATCCTTATCTTATCACAGTGGTTTAGCCCCTGATTTTTTCTGTGCATAGTGAGAAGAAAGAAGAATAAATGTCTGGCAGGCAACCTTGTTATCTTTTGCACATCAAGGGGATTTCTGTGAGGCAAGAACCCTGCAATGAACTTGATTGCTGCATATTTGCTCAGATAGTGCAAGCACTTTTTCTTTTATAACCTCTAGCTTATGATAACTTTTCATTTACTTCAGATCCCAAAGGGGACAAAGTACTTTGAAATACAGGTCAAGTAATACAAAATTAAAGTGACTGTCTTGGAGTAAGAAAACAGAAAAATCCAAAGACCATAGGAGTGTTTTTATTGAAAGCAATAGGATGTTCCTTCAGCTCTGGCTGCTGCTCTTTGTAAGGGCATAAAGGTGGGGAGCTGCACCTGAAGGATGGTGCAGAGCAAAGCTATGGGCTTGGTGTAACTGAGTGTATATAGAAATCAGCCCAAGATATGAAAGATTAGTGTGAACTTCCTCCTCCAGACAGAAAAAGGCATGGAGGAATGAGAGACTGGGTAAAACTCCAGCCCTGCTGAAGTGGGCGGGAATTTTGTCTCTGATCATGCAGTATAGGAATCTCCCCTACAGACTCATAAGAAATTTTGCAACTGTGTAGTAATGTGTGCCAGGGAAAATTCAGTGCTTGGCTAAATGAGTATTTGATACTACATCTGTTTACATGCTTTCCAGCAAAGCTATACTGTGTTCTTTCTCCTTCAGGGACAGAGAAGCCTGGAAAGGCCTCTCTGAGGGGAAGGAGCAGAAAGAGCCCTTTTCCTGCCCATTTATGTTTGTCACGTGCCAAAGAGGTCCTAGGGCCATGTGATACTTGTGGTTTTTCTCCAAAGGCATTGTGTCAGTACAGACAATCCCAGCTGACTGCCCTCGCTGTGCACTTTTGTTTTCCAGCATAACCTCCTTGGAAAATGTGATCTTACAGTGCTGGCCAGTCCAATCAGTCAGTCTGTCACTCCTGGTTGGTGTCTCCTGTGGTAACACGATGAACAAGTTGTGGGGGTTTGGGGATTTGGGGTTTTTTTGGTTGTGGTTTTTGTTTGGTTTTGTGGTTTTGTTTGGTTTTGGTTTGTTTCTTTGTTTGTTGGCTGGGGGCACGGGGATGAATGTTGACTTTCTCCTGAAGCTTTGCATCCCATTGGTATGTCCTTTCTGCTGGACCAATTCATCCCTCTTCCCAGGCAGTTCCTAGCATCCCCTGCAGAGCTACATCCCTGGTTTTGGTCGGTCTCTTCTCCTCCAGACTGCACAGAATATTGGACTTCCTTACAAACATAAACAGAGTAGTGTCACAATAATCCTGCCAGATAAGGAAGAATTATCACCCCTCCTTTACAGCAAAAGCATGGGAGCTTTTCTAGTGCCCAGAAATATGCAGTTGCCAAAGCCCAGCTGATTTCTCTAGCCTACATCATGTTTTTGTCAGGAGGAGATGGCTGGTTTCTGAGTGGGGTGGAAATGTCTCCACTGACACAGGGTGTGGCAAAGGGATGAAGGGGAGAACTGCTGATTTTGGTGATTGACTGGAAGGGACATTCCTGTTCAACTTTTGGCAAGCAAGTGCAGGGTTAGCTTAAGAAACTACAACAATTCTTTTTTTTTAATTAAAAGAAGGGAGGGATGTGTTCAGTTTGTAAACACAAATGCAAACACATTTGGTAACTAAGCAGTTTGGCCAGCATCCTGCTTGTAAAAGCTGAATTTTGCAGTTAGACTTTGAAATAATAGCATATAACAGTACACTGTGTATTTGTCATGAAACGATTTCATCTTTTCTGTTAATGTAGTCTACCCAGTGCTGAGACTGATGTTTTTAAAAGTCAGATGTGACAAAGGAAAAAGTTAATCTTTTGGACAAAGAATAACATGCTGATTAGCTTCATTATTAAGAACTATGTGAATATGCATTTATAACATTTTGGATTGAATATCACAAGGCTTGAGTGTAGGTCGTCACAAAAATCATCTCCTAAGAATGCAGAAAATGCTATTGTTTTAAAGATAATAAACATTTTCTGTGATTTTATGACCAAGAGCTTTTAATATTAGAATTTAAAGATAAAAATATTTGAAATAGCTTGTGGCAGTTGATACTGTATGTTTACATATTACATTCTTTTTCAGTTTAGACACTGAAAATATATGAGGTGGTTCCTGAGTTTGTTTCCAGAAAATGTCAGCTTCACTTTCCTATTAACACATCAGTAAGGCTTTGGCCAACTATGTCTAAAACAAACCTGCTACCATGAGGGGTAAAACTGAAGGAGCACCATCACAGTTTGAGGTGTGAAATTGCTGCAAAGATATAGAGAGAGACCTGAGGAAGAGACATCCTGCAAGGCACGGGAAGAAGGAAGAAATCCAGAAAGGAGAGAAGCAGCCCCCCTCCTCCCAGAGACTGCTGCTCCAACAGATGGACCTCCACTGAGCCCAAGGCACAACCACAGTTGATTAACCAAGCCACAGCCTGGGTCTGATAATGACATGGGCAAGAGGGTCTGTGTGGCTGCAGGGTCAGTCCCCTCACTTGTTACTGAGAGCACATCAAGTAGGAGTGACTGCAAAGCTGAATCCCAGTGGCCACCACCTCAGAATGGGATACTGGCTCCAGGATGGTGTGTGGTGTCGGGAGGGAAAAAGACTTTGCACGAGGAAGAGCTGAGATGTTCAAGTGTAGCAGCTCCATATCCAGCTTTAAGGCATCACAGACACTGTGGATCTGAGCAAGAAGGGCTGGGCTCAAGTGTCATGGTGAAGAAAAGTTTCTGAACTGCTGGTACCCTCTCACAGCCTTGCAGCCTGCATTGACAAGGTAGCAACATGAGAAACAGCAGAAATGAGAAACACTCTGCTTTAAGGGTCAGGAGGGTCATGGCTCTCCTCTCTCCAATGCCAATGAAGAATTATTGGGAGCTCTTTATAACCTTGACTGGGGAACCCTGGAGAAGTACTGCCTGATGGCATCACGCCTCTACACCTTCACCCATCAACCACAATGCAACAAACCACACCATTATCTAACAGAAATAACTCCCCTCAGTGCAAGGTGATTTTTGAAAGACTGTAAAAGGATTTAAAAGACTTGCTGATCTAAGAAACATACAAAATAAAACCAGCAGTATATGTTTTTTCTTGACACAACACTTTTTCTTCACCTCTATATTTGTGGGTGTAGAAGGATGTTTTTATATCTGATGCAATTAAAAATTTTCCCTCTTCCATTTTATGCCTATAAATGCCTTTATGCCATCACTGCTCTAAGAAAAAATGAGTCCCAATCCTTACTAACAGTTAAAAAATATTGAACTCTTTGCTCTACTTACCAAAAGCCTTCATTTAGTCAAGTCTAATTTGCATGTTGTTGCTGCTTCCCTGTTGTTTTGTTTCTGGGACAGATTCAAGTAGTGCTTTAAACCAAGACCTCCAAAATGCCTTAATGGATCAGAGTGTTTCTATTGTAACTGTATTAATCTCTTGATAATTTATCTTTTCATTAATGAAGAGTCTGACTTTGTTGTTCCAGCTCAGCCTTTAATGCTAAAGATGTTTTTTGTGGTTTGACATGTGAAGAGTGGGCACTCAGGGGCAGAGGTTCATGTGGTGTAAATTCCCATTGTTCCCTGAAAGCCATTTCTGAGGAAGCCAATGCTGATTCCTGCACAGGGGTATCAGTTTACAGCAGCTGTTAACTTTTCCAATCTGCTGTGATTTGAGGATGAATATTTTTAATTAATATTACAGAATCATTAATGTTGGAAAAGACCTCTAGGATCATCAAGTCCAACCATTCACTTGACACTGGCAGGACCGCCCCTAAACCATAGTCCTAGCACCACATCTACATGGTTTTTGAACACTTCAGGGATGCTATCCACCACCTCCCTGGGCTGCCTGTTCCAATGCTTGACAACCCTTCCAGTGAAGAAATTTTTCCTATGATTGAGGAAGTTTCTTAGTAAAGAAATGTTTCATGGCTACAGAGTCTGCAACAGGAGTGTTTCCAATGCTCATGTCAGGCCAAAACATAAATTGTGTTTTGAAAATTTGTTTTTATTTTTGCTGAATGTAGCAACTGGATGGTTGGCACTGGCTGGAGACAGTAAGAAGCTGGTTTTTATCCCTAGTTCTGCTACTGCACTGACACAGAGGCCAGGATCACACTTCATGTCTCGTCTCCTGTTTTTTTGCTGGCTGTTTACCAAGGATGTACAAACACAGTTTGGTGAGCATTTTCTGATTTGTGGTGGTGCTTTAGAGCAGTGCAGACATCTACACTCAGCTAGAAGGCGAGAAGAAGTGCTTTTAAATTCCTTGGGATTTTTTGGAAAAACTTACCCTAGGTCTTGAAGATTAGTAAAGTCTCCTTCCAAAAACCAGTGTAATTAGTTACTCTGAACACAGAGAGCTGAGATTCAAAAGCAAAGAGTCCATGGAAGGGCTCCAACATTTTCTGACCTAGCAAGCCTAGTGTGTGCCAGCAACCATGTGCTTCAGCAGGGTAATTGTCCTCACAGGGATAAAAGCAGGAGTGCTGTGAACTCCCTCAAGCCTCCTTGTACAACTTCTGCCCCTATATTCATGCCTGCAGCCTCCTTCCATGTGTGCATGGAGGTAATGAAGTCAGAACTGGGTTGGTAGCATGTGTATCCTCAGAAGGTTATAAAGAGAATAAAGGGGGTTTTACTCATTTCCTCTGATTTGACATTTAATGTATTAACATTTCTTTCTTTTAGTATTCCTTAAATTGGTAAAATGTGGGTTTTCATCATAAAGTTTTCATCTCAGCAATGACAGAAATATATTAAGCAGAGCTCAAACAGACTTTTATTTTGTGAGAGACCAGCTTTAAAACTAGTTGGATAGCTACATTGGAAGAGCACAGATCTGTGCATGCAGCAGAGGTTGGCCCACTCTCTCAGGAGGCAGAAAGTTTTCTTGCTGGTGTGTTGTGTGTGAACTCTCTGTGCTCCCCAGTGAGTGCAGTGAGCAGGACATGGGCACAGAAACACACTGCTGCCAAATCGAGCATGAGCTTGCAACAGATCAGCTCTCTGATAACTGATTTAATGACCCTTTCCAGCTTGCAGGACAGATTTTGCCTCTGATCCTATTGTGGTAACTCCCTCAAAAGTCTCTTGGCATGCCTTTGATCCTGCCTATGACAAATGACTGCCGCAGTCCCACAGAAAGGGCAGCAACTGCTCCTCCTGACCGAGCTATTTACCTGTGCTAGCCAAAAGGCATTCTCTCAGATTGTTTGTCTTCAAGATGGGGACAGCCTCAGCTACTATTTCCCTTTTTTACTTCCTCAGTTTCCTGCTGTTTTAAACTCTTTGTTCTCTTCAGTTTTTCTTTCCTTCTTCTCTCTACTTGGTCATCGTCTGCCTTCCTTCTTTTTCATTTTCTGCCTGCTTTTCACTATTATAAGGGATTTTCCCCACTGCTCTCATCCATGGCCTTCTCTGCCATTTCTTTGCTCCCTATTGTCTTTCTTCTGTCTGGCTCTTTCTGCTCATCAATCACATTATGACAGCAGGGAGCAGCTCACAGAAGAAAGACCAGCTGGGTTACGTCCTGGTAAGAGCGCATGCTGCTGATGACAGGACCCAGAAGATGGAGCAGCGATGCCTCCAAACTGTTTTGGATTTGAACACATGATCCAGACAGAGAGGGAGAGGGGGTTTTTCACTAGCCCTGCTCTGTTTATGTACCTCTGCACACATGGGACAGGATTACACTGCCACGGGCACTGGCACAGCTGGGGAAGGTAGCAGCAAGAGGACAAGCTCTGCATGCATGATGAAAGGAAATCACTGGAGGAGTTACAGCTTTGCTATGAAAGGCAACAACCCAAGGAGAAGCATTTGAGAGGAAGGCAGAGTTCTCTGCTGCACATATCACTCCCATCTTGGGGAGGATTTTATATATGGGAAAGAAGCAAATACTGAGCATGGCCCTGCTCCCAGTTATGCTTTCCAGGAGAAGGCTCCCTGGCTTGCGCCTCATTGTGTCTCTGCCATGGGCCTCTCAATCAGAACAGGCAGTGGGGACCATGCACTCCATGCAGGAGTGTGGGACAGCTTGTGTGCAGTCGGGCAAAGGATTGCATCCAAGGAACTCACAGAGGTGGTGCTGGGGCTCAGTTAAAGGGCAGCATTAATGGAATCACCTGCCAGTGTAAGGCTGTTCTGAACTAGCAACACCAGCAGCAGCATTTTTGAATGTCCACAAGCCATCAGCACTGTGGCACGATTTGTGTGTTGCTGGTAGTAATGGTACCCATTTAGAAACCCTTGTGTGTTCTTCTTCCTCTCATAGATCTAAGATATGGAAGAGCCTGTGATATCCCTGGCTGAAAAGAAAAGGCAGACTGAGGTACCTTTGGTGCTTGATATTATACCACTTGGTGAGGGAAAGTGACAAGAAGCACTGGGAGTTGGCTCATGGGCTCCATTGAGCAGGATGGAGCAGCACAGGGAGGCTGCTGGAGGGAGGCCACTGAGGATGCTGAAGTCCAGGGAGAGTTTTAGCATGTGTGAGTAAGGGAGAGCATGTGCATACCTGGAGGTCTGCAACGCTTAGGCTAATCTCTTGTTGCTAAGGAGCCCTACACATGTTTGGTGTTGGCTTGAGTTACCTTTCCTCAGGTGGCCTCCTCCTTCTCCCATGGAAGTCCATCTGTTTGGCCTCAAACCCCACGAGTTTTGGCTCTGAAGCACACAGCCCATCAGAGAGGCCCAGCTGAGGTCTTTCCCAGCCTGGAGGAGGCTCTGTGCCCAGCACCCAGCCCTGCCGAGTTCCACCGGCTGTGTCCTGACAGGTGACTCCTGCCTGAGCCACATCCCTGCGCTGGCTTTGTCCCACGGAGAGCAGCTGGCCTGGCACGCCATGGGCAGGGAGATGTCCCTGCCTCCTGCACAGCCACTGCTCTTCTGGAAAAAGCTGTTGGACACTGCTAAAGCAGCAGCAGCAGCGGGTGAGGCTGGGGTGAGGCTGGGGGTAGGTGTGCCTCAGGGTCTGCTCTGTGCTGGCTTTCTGCTAGCACAGTCTCTGGCTGGTTAAAAGGGGGGTAAATGCTCACCATATGCTGCCAAACTGGGCTTGTGTAAGCAGTAGGAAAAGTTGGATACTTGGCCTTGGCCTTTCCCAGCTGGGGCTACCTTCTGGGCTCCGAGGAGGGGACAGGCAGGGTGTGGAGGGTCAGGGACATCACATCATAATCAATATGATCAAGTGAAGCCAAATTTATTATCCCTAAAAGGGCTATATTTATAATAAGTTTCTATTGTCTACGCGTCTCTAGCTAATACATGATTGGTTAATCCTAGCTGTTCATGCATCTAAGTTAGAATGCTGATTGGATCATCTCATTTTTCACACGTCTTGCTGTGGTTGTCTGGCCCACCCATTGCTTTCTCTTTTTTCTCACTTTCTCAAACTTGCTGAGTCTGGATGAATCTTCTTCTTGTATCTTTCTCAAGGATATACTGACCCCATTTCTGAATATGTTCATTATCCATTATTTGTGAACATGTCCATTGTCATTATTACAAGCAGGCAGGATTGTGCATCAGCTGAATGTGGCCATTGTCTTGCAGAAACTCCTCAACCTGCAAAAAATCCTCAACAGGGACACTGCAATGCTGACCCACACAAGACCCTCCTACCTGGTGCACTGGTGAGCAGGCCCCATGAAGAGCTCCTTGTTCAGCTGTGGGCAGCAGCA
The DNA here is from genome assembly GCF_012460135.2 of Molothrus ater. Classification (NCBI taxonomy): domain Eukaryota; kingdom Metazoa; phylum Chordata; class Aves; order Passeriformes; family Icteridae; genus Molothrus; species Molothrus ater. The sequence continues at coordinate 56,727,389 of NC_050480.2, read as the reverse complement.
AGCTGCAGAGATATCCATCCTTTCTTCCACCTCAGTCAAGGGAGATGGCTCCTGGCACCTGCCTGATCTGAATGCAGCTGTTAGCAGGAAGAAAGAGTCAGCTTGGAGTTCCTGGGAAGCTGTGGCCACATGGATTGAATGATCACCCTGGTGCCACTGCCTGTTCATTTGGGTTCCTCATCTTCATACCATCCATGCTGGCTCATTTGTGAACACTCCTTGCCCCACAGGGGCCCTCAGGTGCCACCATGAGATGTGCAAGACTTGTTTTAAGGCTGGTACACAGCTGGATGCATTCCTTCTAGCAGCTGAGGGAGACATGAGGCTACTCTAGCTATGAGCTCCTTCAGCCCAAAAAAGGAAAAAAATCCATGGAGACAAAAGTTATCCCATACCTGCCTCAGGGAATCATGGCTCAGAGCAATTGGGCTGGTGGCTTTGCAAGCAGATGCCAGGCTGCAGACAGTGTACATGCCACTGTGCAGAGAGCCACAGAGAGCTGAAATCACTCCTCATCAGGCACTGGCAGAGAGGCCAGCTGGTCACCAGGCAAAGAGCTCGGTCTTTGTTACTAGAATGAGAAAAAGCACATTCTGGGGAATTCTCCTAGTGGTGGGGAAAGACTCCTTTGAGCCTGCAGATCCATTGTGAGGCTTCTGGTACAAGAAAGCAACTTGCTGCCAGCTCAGCCTTGCTGCATGTGTGCTCCCTGTCCCCTCTGGCAGGCTCTGGAGACCTACACCTGATGTGGCACTGCAGTGCCTGGTCCATCTCTTTGTCTGCAGGTGCAGGAGGAACAGCAGAACCTGGCAGCCCTCCTGTTGCTGAGCTCCTGGAGAGGTGGTCACTGTGGGGGTACCCTCCTGGGGGACAGCCCTTCAGCATCACAGAAGACACACAGGCGTCTGGGTGGGCTGAGGAGGGCTTTGCTCCTGTCCTTAGGGCTCCATTCCTGACTGGCATGGACCTGCCAAAGGTACTTGGCTGAGATGGCCTCCCAGCATGGTGGCTTGTCCACCTCAAAAGTCACAGCACCCAGACATGGATGGCAGTCATTACATGTGGAGTCTACTCTAAACACAGCACAGACTGCAAGCCAAGCATTTGGTATTGAGGAAAAGCCAGGTTTAGGTTTCCTGTGCCACACCAACCAGCCTTGAGGTTTTGATAGCATCATCTCTCTCTTTGGATCTTGTCACTGGCTCCAGCCTCCTGTTTCTCTTAGTGTGAGCTTCTACCTCTCTCCTGCTTTAGCTGCCAGCTGCAGACCTTTTCTCTCTTCTACATCTCAGTCTACCCTCATCCCACCTCCCAGCCTAAGTTTCTTTTTCTACCTATCAGGTTACGTGCTCTCACCTGACCCTAAACATGCAGCCTCACAGCTGCATTGAGAGTATACACCTCTCCCCCTTCTTCCTCCCATCTCCCAAATCTGCCTCCTGATTCAGGTAGTCAGTCCCACACTCCAAGTTATTCCTCAGATCTGTTTCATTCATGCTCTCCCAACTTTTGCCTTAGAACCATGGAGTTTGTTGTAAATCTTTGCATGTCATTCTGTCTCCATCATGGGAGACCTCTAAAACTACCTCCTTCTGCTGTGGTCTGGAGCCTCCTCACAGCCATCAGCACCAGAAACCACAGCTGCAGGGACAGGAGGAGCTCACCTTCTCACCAGCCTTGAAGCAGAGACACCCAGGGAGGACAGACCAGGTGCTCATTGCAGCTGCCCCTGAGTGGGGCTTCTCAGCCTCCTACACAGCCCTGCTTCCATCCATTGCACAGGTTAACCTTGTTAGGTTTAGGCACCTTGTTAGATGAGATCAACCATCTTCACAGCAGGAAAGTGTTGCTCAAGGTATTCAAAGACAGGAAAACTTCTGATTAAACTGCACAAGGGTCTTACAGTGGAGGCTGTCAGGGAAACATGGGGTGTGTGTGCAGCACAGCTACTGGCTTACTCAGCAGTAACTCACTGTCAAGGCTTACTGGGGGCTATGTGAAAAGTGAAGGCATTCCTCATTTAATTTATTTGCTTCTGGGGATATAAACTCATAGAATGTCACAGCAACACTTCTGTGATTTTTACAATGCATAGTGGCTTTCCAGCCTGTTAGCTCTTGTTGGCACAGCAAGTTTTTGTGGACATGCCATAGCATGTGTAATGCTTCAGTCTTTTTGGCTGAGTTCACAGACAGCAAATAGAAAGCATTGGGTTGTCTTCCTGCCATGCCATAGCCTGCCCTCCAGGGTAAGGGAGTTTGGTTGGTCAGAAGCTGCGTAGATGTCTTAAAATATTGCAGTAAGAGTTTCATTTGGAGCAACTCTGAGCACCATTTCTGGCTTTTTGGATAACTAGAAATCCTTGGCCTCATATGTCATCCAGGAAAATGTAGGAAGAGCATTGGACAGCTTGGCTCTTTAGGAAACATTTAGAAACCATGGTTTTAAACTTAGCCTGCCCAAGTAAGTAAAACTACTTCTTTGCATGACTTTATGCTATCCCTTTATGATACAGAAGGAAGACACAGACTATGTGGCAGCTCAGAAATACACTTTCAATTCAGTTTTCTGAATCTCCTATAGTCTGGTTTCCTGAGAGGTTGTTATGACATCCAAGTAAGCAAGTTTTCTCTGACATGTGTGGTACTGGATGAAAAAAACCCAAAGAGAAAATGCAGCCTGACTTTGGTAGGCTGCTGCAAGATTAATTGGGTGAGATGTGCCAGCTCAGGAAATTAGTTTTTGTTTGGACAGCTTCACTATTGGTAGGGATGATTTTCCTCTGCTAAGCAGAGTGACCAGACACATTCTTTGGAATTGTTACAGAGGAGTGTTAGAGCCAAAGAGAGATAACATATCTCATTCCTGGCCAGCAGCTTGGAGACAGGGGACAGGGTGCAATGTACTCAGAGATGCTGCTATATAAAAGTAGGCAGGCTTTAGCTTCTAGCAAAACTTACCTTTCCCCAAGGAGATGTTCAGAGACAGCACATGCTGTGTCTTCATGGTGAATTCTGCACTGTGGTGCTAGTCTTCAGAACTGGGTCAGGCTTGGGAAATCTGAAGAAAACCAGGGTCTAGAAAGGATGAGAATTCACAGAACCTTGTTGTGATCTTCCATGTTTCCTGTGTCCTAAACTAAACCTTGCCACAGGAGATGTGACTGCAGGTTAGACAGTCCCCCAGAGTTTTGGGAACCAAAGGCTGAAGGGAAGCTTGGGGTTTGAATCTGAGTCTGTGACCTCCCTTGTATCCCATAGGGTAAAATACTTTGTTTGATTTTGACTGAGTTTAATTTTTAAATTTGCTTCAGCATCTGTGTGCCTGGCAATCTGGAAGACCACATATAAAGCAAACCAAACTAGTCCAATTAATCAACATGCCATTTTTTGTTGCTGCTGAATTATCAGCAGAGGAAGCACTGATCATGTTTCGCATATTTATCTTCTGAAAGTTTCCCAGAATGCAGGAAAGAGTGTTTACATTGTATATGTGGTATTTTTTGGCAACAGCTTCAGGAGGTCACTTTCCTCTGAGGTCTTTGGTCTACCTCAGAGGTCTCCTGTGTGTGCTGTCTGGATTTTTATTGATCTGTCTTCTCTACTACTTAAAGCTTTCTCCTTCAAAGCTTGGAGGAGAATACAAGCTACAGAGAACCCTCAGGACATGATGGTTCAAAGAAAAATAGTCCCCCGCTGTTTACCTCCTGCTTCTTGGGACTCTGATGTACCTGCCCATATCTCCTGCTTCTGCCCCTGGCCCTGTGTCCCCACTCCTGCAGTGTCGCAGACGCATTTTATGAAAAATCCTTTTGCCAGGATCTTTTCTCCTGAGAAGCTGAGGCCTCAGAAACAAAATGTAAACAATGATTATCTGCTGCTGTGGAATGCAACAGGTGCATCTTTGATTGGTCTTATGTGGTTTTTTCTAATTTATGGCCAATCACAGTCAGCTGGCTCAGACTCTGTGGTCAGTCACAAGACTTTATTATCGTTCCTTTTCTAGTCCTTGCTAGCCTTCTGATGAAATCCTTTTCTTCTATTATTTTAGTATAGTTTTAATATATAACTTTCTTTTAATTTAATACATGTCATAAAATAATAAATCAGCCATCTGAAACATGGAGTCAAGATTCTCGTCTCTTCCCTCGTCCTGGGACCCCTGTGAACACCACCATATTTGGTGACCCTGAGTGAAGAATTCCACACTGCAGAGCTTCCCCAGAACCTTCCAGCCCCTCTTTTCCTTCCCACAAGTCAGAGCTCTCACCCACATCTCCTTCATCAGCTCCCCCCTGCCTGCTGAAGGGACTAAGATTGCTGTGCTTTTTTTTTTTTTAGTTTAGTTTTCTTATTTCTGATTAGGCCATGTCTTTTAGGAAAAAAATCCCCATACACATGGCAAAGATTTGGCTTTTCTCCCAAATGACAGCCGTTCTTCATCTCTGAACACCACAGAGCCACCTGTGCCTCCTGCTGGCCACACCAACTCTCTCTGCCACAGCTGGGCATGAAGGACTGAGTGGGCATGAAGGGCATGAAGGACTGGTGGACACTGGAGCACCATCTAATCACTGGAGCATCATCTAATCTGTGTCTGGGCATGAAGGACTGAGTGGGACACTGGAGCATCATCTAATCACTCCATGGTGATTCCATCTAATCACTTCATATGGTTGTAATGGCCTCTGAACTACCAGCACCAGTCCTCCTATGTGTCATTACACAACATAATGTGGCTCATTAAATCATTTGTTGTTGTTAATTTGACTTTGAGCTCAACTACAACACCAGCAGCATTGAAAGAAAATACGACTTAAATATTACTGTAACTTTTTACTACAGAATATTATGCATATTTTGGAATATCTGGCTGTGGATGTTACTTTAACATGCTTTAAAGTCCATAGTAAAAAAAGCATTGGATGTTCCTCACCCTCACTTTTCATTGTCACTCAGACAAGTCAAAGCCAACAACTCTCTGCAAAGTTTAAATATTTTTCCCTTTTGTGTTATGTTTTTAGTGCATTTACAGTAAGACTACATTTTTTAAAATTAGTTCCTAGGCATAGTATAGGGATTTTGTACTTCAGCACCTGCCAAAAATGATGAGAGTAATGTGGCTGGAGCAGGTCCCATCTCACCCCTGTTTCAGTCTTGGAGTCTGGCACTTTTATCAAACACATTTCTAAAGTCTGGCAGGCCAGGGACGTGTTCCTGCAGTGGGGTGCAGCTGGATGCTCCCAGCTCTGTGGCTCCTGCTCTCAGCTGACAGGACAAGCGCTGGCTCTGGTCATGGCCAGCCACACCAGCACAGCATTGTGCCCAAGGTCAAACCCCATCCCCAGAGGGGCCAAAGCGTGGCAAAATCTGGCATCCCAGTCTGCTTGTGGCCCTGCAGTCATTGCCCTGGGAGCTAATTTCTTGGACTGTCAGATGAAACAGGCAGATTCCCCACCTGGCTCTTTCCCACTGTGCAAACAGAGGCAAGTTCACGGAGCTCTTGTGCGAGCCTGCTGTGTTTCTGTTATACACCAAAAGCATGGGGTTACTTAGCTTCACCTGCCCAGCACGCTATAGGGAATGTGGGGCCCAGAGGATGCTGTTTATGCTGTGTTTTTCCTTATTTATGAGCCCTAGGAGAGCAGGAACTGATTGTGCAGAAGGGCACTACCTTCTCCTGGCATCACGGCCACTTGAGCCAGCCAGCACAGGCAAGCTAAGCCTACCAGGCTGCACTAAGTGCCACCAGAGAGGGCAAATTCAGTGCCTCTCTGTCACATGCACCAAATTTGTTTCATGTATTAAAACAAATCTACAGCCCTGCAGCATCTCTTGTCTCTACATAAAAGATCTCCAGTGTATGTATAGCACTCATTGCTGCACACCCTAAGTACTATCTTTTAATTTTGCTTTTTTAAAACCTGTTACTATGTATTTGAAGCAAAAAGGTGTTCCCCATTTCACAGGCTCACAAGAAGGCAATAAAATCAGCCTGAGGCTGTGGAAGTAACTGGTGATTGAGCAGTGGGGAATCTTCTAGTCAGTCCCAGGCCAGTGGACTCAGGAAGAGAAAAGACAAGAAAGAGTAAAGGTGATTTAACAATATGCAGAGTTGGTAGAGAAAAAGAAAGCCCCTTACTGGTGAGACTTCAGGTACATCTGGCAAAATGCACTCATGAAGCACAACTTGTGTGAACGTGTGACACACTGACCTGGAAGGAAGAGCTTGTCTATCCTCTACCTACTCATTTGTCTCACTCTTTCTTGTCTTTATATCCCTCTCCTGTTGCTCCTGTGCATTTGAGAATGCAGATCTGCATGTCAGGCCCACTGCAGAGTCCTGAGCCAGCAGCAGCACTGGGGTCAGTAACAAAGACTGTGCTGTGTGCTCCTCCTGCCACTGATACCCACCTTCCTCACTGTCACTATCATATTTTCTGAAAAATCCTCTTTGCCCAGAAGTCTTCTCCTGGGAAGCTGAGAAACCTCAGATAAAAAAGGAAAACAATATTATCTCATTTGCTTCTCCTGTGCTTTGCTGCTTTGGAATGTGGTTTGGAGATTGTTTATCCAACAGTTAGCTATTTCATTGGTTTTTACTGTTGGCTATTTCATTGGTGAACTGTTTTTACTTAATGACCAATCACGGTCCAGCTGTGTTGGGACTGTGGCAAGAGTCCCAAATTTTTCATTATTATCTTGTTAAGCCTTCCGTAAGTATCCTTTCTCTATTCTTTAGTATAATATAATATAATATAATATAATATAATATAATATAATATAATATAATATAATATAATATATTAACCTTCTAAGAATATAAAGTCAAATTCATCATTTCCTCCCCACAATGGAGGACCCCAAAAGTACCACACCTCAGGAGCTGGAGAAGGCTCTCTTGTGGCTGGCCATGAGGTGTGGCTATCTCCAGCTCTCAGCAGAGCTGTGTGCCAACATATTGAGAGTAGAATATTGAGAGTAGAATCCTGCAAGCAACACACTGACTTCCCTCCATACCACAAACATCCTCTCCTAGAACTGAGTCATACCACCCAGCACTTAAACTGCATTGTTTTAGCTACACTCCACAGGATGCTCTCTCACTTCTGGCTCAAGACATTCCTGCTCCCTCTGACACAAGGCACACTGAGGTGTCTGTTGTGGGGAAGTGATGCATGGCCAGGATGCTGGCCCCACTCCTGCAGAGCTTCCCGGCCCCGTGGTACGGGAGGTCAGCGCGGCTGCAGCGCCCACACACGTGGGGTGGAGTTACTAATGCCTTCAAAATGACAATTTTCTCTTTGGTTTGTATGTTTTCCAGATGTCACCTGCAGGCTTTAGGGGAAAGGGAAAAGTTAGTGTGAAGAAAGCATTTCAGTACTTTGCCTGGGAAGACAGGTGCCTCTGAGCAGCTTGAAACACTTTTAAATTAGAACTTAATAGAAAGAGAGCTGTTGCTTCACTATGGGCAGATGTAAAATAGCAAGCTGAAATGTGTTGGGGGGAATTGGTTTGCCCATGGGCAGAAGTCAAAACTAGTTGATCCCCTCTTTGCCCATCAACTACCAAGACCAAAGTCACTGTGGCAGGTCCCAAATCCAGCCCTGCCCTCACTGTTCATGGCTGCAGTCAGGTGTGGGAGGCCACTGAGCTCTCTTTGTTTGGCTCTGCTTTTGGCTCATGCCTGGATTCATATTGAGCAGGTGTGATATTGTGCAAACTGCTTATCATGTGTGGGGGCCAGGATCCTGCCCTTTGCATATGAACCACTCCTGGCTTACAAAAGGGTGACCCCCTTTTGGGGTTTAGGTATTTTTGAGTAAATGTGAAAAAGGGTGACATCCTTTTGAGGTGTTACACCCTTTAGAGAAAACAGTGGCTGCTGGCTTGTCCCTGCAGGAAGGTAAGTTTTGAGATGGCAGTTTGGGTTCACCTTTATGAAACACCTTAAAAATCTGTCTGTATAATCTCTTTCTTGCATTTGATCTGTCTCCTTTTCCTGAAACCAAACAGCTTTTGCCATTCTCTAAGAGCTCCTTGTTGGTGAAACAGAATGGGGAGAATATAGCATATTTTAGTATGTTCTTAGAATAATAAGCTCTTTTTTAATGAGGAAATAACAGGTAAAAGACTTCTTGAGAAGAAAGAGGGAAATAGGTGAATAATGTTACAAAAAATGTACTTTAAAAAACCTGAAGCCTTTAGAGAACATGGAAAAAACATGTCTGTGTAACATGAAGTAAAGTAATATTTTACCCTCTTAACATACAGTGAAACAGAGCTAAATGATTGCACCACATCTCGATGAATCTGTTTTTAGGAAGGGGAACCTCTTGCCAGTTGACAAAAGGTTGCTAAGCATTCTCCTATATTCATTAGCTATGTAAACAGGGATGTAGAAGAGCCCCTTTCTTGTCAGTGCCTAAAGAAACAGAACTTGGACCCTAGCAACTAAAAAATAATCTCCCTGTTTCCTGGAAGTCTGTCAGACTGATGAGATTTTTTTTCTTTTGAGAGGGGAAATATGCTATTTGGAGAGAAGAAAAAAATATCCTTGAGTTCTTGGCTCCCTTCTTGGCATGAAAGGAGTGCAGTGGGTTTAGGTATTTCTAAGTAAATGTGAAGAATATTGAAGGGTATATTTTCCTCCAGGGATCAAGGTACACACCAACACTCACTTCCGTTCTGTCCCCAGGCACTACTGTATTACACAGTCTTACAGCAGTGCATGAGTTTCAGAGAGAAAACATTGTAAATATGAGCTGGAGAGCATGTGTTTTTCTGTTTCTCTAGTTACCTCTTTGAGAAGTACTTGATGTAGTCAATTAAAAAAGAGAAAAAACCCAGCCTCTTTCTCTCAGTAGAAATCAGTCCTTTTCTTGCAAACAACTCAGTGTTCTGTTCTTGCAAAGAAACAGCCATATGAAAAATGGAAAAAAAATCATAGTCCTTGACAGCTAACCTTTTATTTAAGTTCATTATGTACTTTCAGCACACTATAGATTTGCAAACACTAATTTCCATCCCCTTTCCAACCTGGAGGATTGCTCTGCTCCTCTCCTTCCTCCTTGACAAAATAGACTATCAACAAAACAGTGAAGCCCCGGGCACAGATCATTTGGTGATTTCTTTATCAACCAGTGATGACTTTTTCCTGTAAAGGCAAAGCTGCACTCTGTGCTGTTTCATAGGGTTTTCAGGAAGATTCTTATCCAAGTGGAACAAAAGCAGTCTGGCCCACTGGATTTTCCTGGAGATTTAAAAAAAAATTTCTAAATGGAAAAACAAAAAGGGTCAAGTTTAATAAATTCAGTGCTGCTCCTTTTGCACTTTCTCTGGATTATTTTTACTTCGGAGTAAATTTTTATTCGCTCTCTGCTCCTTTACACAAGGTGCTTAGGGACCATTTGTAATTCAACATAATGTTCCATCTCATTCTTGAGGAGATGGTGAGCTGCAGGTGACCCTGTCGAAGGATCCTTGCAGCCTGTGGGAGGGAAAGGAGGCCAGGAGCTGGTGCTGTCCTGCAGGTTCTGCACTGCACAGTGAGGGTGCACACTTGCTGTGATGCAAACTGGCATAGGCAGAGTCACTTCTGTTCCCATGTCATTAGCAGAGGAGCAAGGAAGCAGTGTTTTTAATTGTTTTACTAGATATTTTAGTTAATAGGAATCATAAAATCAATGGATAAAGAGTGTAGTGTTTAATTATGGCTGTAGTTATATGTATATAGATTCTCACAAGCAAATATTATTGCTTGTAGAGGACTGCCATCCACTAGGGCTTTCTCCATGTATTTCAATGGTCTGTCCTTCTTCCATATTCTCATCTCTAAGCACATGTTATCCATATTTTTCTAACTTTTGTTGACTCCTTGGCACTTCCTCTGCAGCTGAAATGGAACAAATGGGCCTGGAAAAACTTTCCTGGGTCATGAAGGTTGGTTGTCTCATCTACAACCATTATGTAACTGTGTCCAAGCCCTTAGCCAGGTCCATCCAGGAATCAGGGAGACTTTGTGTCCTTGCTGCACATTTGGGAGATTGCTTCAGCACAGGGCTACCATAGCTGGGAGGAATGTGCTCGTGATCTCCAGAGTAAAGGATAGTTATGGCTGGTTTATACTCATTTGAACTTTGTACTTGGCTCAAGCTGCTTTTTTCTCCCTCTCTGCTTTTTAATCCACTGCTGCATTTACAAAGGTCAGTCATGTCTGTTCTCAGCCTTGGCTTTCCTTTGACTTGTCCCATCTGGTGTGTTAACACAGCCTCCCCAGTAAGCCCACAGTCAGCATCCTCTTCATGTTCACTGCCTCTGTTTCTTAACACAGAAACAGCTGAGGAAGCTGTGCACAGCAGGCCTGTGAGGTCTCCCCAGGGCTGTCCATGTCCAGTGGGCACTACTCTTTATCTGCCTTTTTTTGAAATTTCTGTATGCACCTGCCTTTTCCCACCTTCTGCCCAGTTTGGTTTCAGAAGCTGAGTGACAAGAGCCCAGTCAGAGCTCTGACACAACCTGTATACGCAGGTCTCCTTCCATGCTCATTTTCAGCTGCCAGGACTCTTAATGACAGAAAATACTTGGGGAACTTGTCCCTGTATCATGAGCTTGGATTTTGTAAATTATTCAATTTTGTTTGGATTTATTAGCCTGGCCTTCTGGGTCATGAGTCTTCTATGCTGATTATGCCACCTGTTTTATCAATAAGTACTACTGGATGTTCTCATTTTCTCTGCCAGTGATCATGCTGAATGATGCTTAACCTCACTCCTGAAAAATTTGTTTTAGTTTGTTATATTTCTTTGAGGGAGGACCCTTTGTCATCTCCTCAGGAATGTCCTCATCCCCTAATCCATTTCAGTGCTGATTTCCATTTTTGCAATTTTAGTTAATAATTCCTTTGTGATGCCACACAGATGTCGAGAGAGCTTTGGCTGACTTGTATTCCCCCATCTGAAAGGCGTCCATATTATTAAAAAAAAAAATAAAAAATCATGTTATTCAGGCACATTCTTGATGCATGTTCTCCCAATTTTCAGTTACCTTCTTAGTCCTCTCCTTTTTCACATGTCTCAAAGCCTTCCACGGATGACTTTCCCCCTCTTCTGCATCATACCATAAGCTTGCTTGCCATTTCAGACACTTATTTGGGTTTACCTTGGCAGTGCCACTTTCCTGGCCCATCACAGATCTGCTTGATTCAGGATACAGAATCTGCCTTGAGGGGCATGTATCTAAATGTCTGAACTGCCAACATAAAGCAACTTACATTATTGTATTAAGAGAGGTTATCTGAGCTATCAGACTCAGTATTTTCTTTTCTGGTTTGGGGGACTGTTTTTCAGGTTTTTTGGTCACTAAATCTTCCTACAATTTATCTGTATGTCTGTAAGCTATAACATTGCTAACAGAGCAACATCAGTGCCAAAATTAATTTCCAACCTTGTAAAAGCAAACTAATAATTGAGGTGAATGATTCAGTGTAAAAATACCACTTACATGATCCATGCTTTGAATAGTAACATAAACCAGGCTGTGTACAGCATTAGCCAGACACACAAGATGTCATTATATTGTTTTCTTCTATATTGAGATTTTAAAAGAAAGGAAAAGCTTTAAACATCATTTTAACCTGTGTTTTAGTGGAGTTATACTTCTAACCTTGTTATCCTACCTTTTCTGGTCTGCTTCTGGGAGCTGGGATGATACTTTTCAGTTAAAGTTTGAGTTCCAGTGAGAACTGGGAGGCTTTTGGAGAATGGTGGGACTGGATTCAGCTTCCTGAAGAATCAAAGGAGTAAAGTGCCTGATACATGGGGCAGTCTGATGAGAGTTGACACTACCTTCACCGAAGGTTTCACACTGCAAACTGTCTCTTCATAAAAAGGGCAGAAAGAAGCCACCTTCCTGATTAATTCGTGGGGGGCTATTGAGTAGAAATGAAAGCAATCAGAGTCAGCAATGCAGAGATGGTAGCTGGACTGGACTGTCCGAGAGTGCGGAAGGAAAGCATTTATTTTGCAACACCTGCAGTTAAAACCAGTGTTTCCTGATGTATATGGACATCGTGGAAATTATTTTTCTGTGATCATCATAAAAAAAGCATTGGAACAGAATAACTATATGTAAAAGAAAACAGTTGTTTTGGCATCTTTCAGTTGCAGCAGTGTGCTGGGAAAATGCAGTTTGAAAATGGTAATCTGAAAGATAAATAGGTCAGACTTGACATTTTTATTTTGGAAATCTTTGCCTTACTGTTTTTAGTGGGCCCATAAATTAAAGTACTCTTTGTCTCTATTGATCATCAATTTAACTGCAAGGAGGAGGTAAAAATCTGAGAGGATGTAGAAATGTTAATAAACATTCAAATATGCACTCAGATCAATATGCAAATATCATATAAATGATGCAAAATAGAAAGCTGGGTTATTCAGAGTAGAGTCCCTCCTGCTGGAGTGACTAGGTTAAATTTGTAAATGACCCCAAAACCTACTCAAAATTCAGTGGCTGACCCAGCCAATTGTAACATTGCAGCCTTTGAAAAACTGCTTAGCATAATGAAGTGCCACTTGAGTCCAATTAATCTGTTATTAGTGGTGCCTGATCTTCATCTTCCCTGGATGGAAGTTGAAAGAAGCTCAGAGGAACCCCACTGCTGGACCACTTTGCAGGTAGGAGGGGTTTGTGTTACCCTCTTGCAAGGAAAGCAGCTGCCAGAGGAGAGTCACCTGAGACCACACATGGTCAGGAGAACAAAGTGGTTTTAACCATCCCCAGACTCCTGGTGTTCACATCTTGTTCCTGTGGATATGGCTTGAGTCCTTCACAATACATATGCTTCATGAAGGTATTAAAAGATCACCAGGTACATTAAAACTCTTTTTGGATAAGGGATTGATGGCACCCAAGAGATTGATAGAAGTGAGGTAAGTCAGTGTGTCTCCATTGACCCCTTATTCTCAGTTATGGATGTGGACAGCTTGTGGAGGATGCTGGGGGCAGAGAGACTTCTTCCTAAAAATCCTTGGCTTTTGCTCCTTAATGTAGTAAAATCCTGTTCCCTTTCCTCTTGTGTAGCATGTGCAGCAGCAGTGCTGGGCAGCCACACACTGAGCACTGTCCTACCACAGGCACAGGGAGATGGGATGGAAGTGAGGAACTGTTGGAACAGATGTTGCAAAGTACAAGAAAACAGAGTTGCAAAACGTGGCATTAATCATGTGCAGATTAATTTTATTATCCCAGATTCCATGGAAGTTTTAACAGTGACAAATTGCATTATAGCATACATTGTGTATTGCATACAGGATCACTGTCCTGTGGTGGTATTGGCAGATTGCTTGGTATCACTATGGGTGTGACTTGTGAGATTTGATGGTAAATTTATAATACTCTTTTGCTTGGTATTCCCCCTGGAAACAAATTCTCCAAACAAAGTAAAAATAAATAAAACATTCACAAATGGATAAATGTGATATGTGTCAAAAGAAAAAGGAAAAAAAGAAAAAAGAAAATAGAAGAAAGAAAAGACAAGACATTGATGCTTCATTCCTTTTTAACTAGCTCCAAGGCAATTAGATGCCTTTAATTTAAATCAAAATAATAAATGAGGCAGCACATTATATCCAAGATGAACATCATGTTGAAACATCATGATGTGGTCTTTAGATTGACGAGGTCAAAGTTTTCTGTGTCTAGAGGAAAGGCAGCTGTACTCAGTAAGTGACTGACTCAGACAGGTACAGTAAATGGCAGTGCACAGCAGCGACTTCCCTGCTGTGTGTGGAGCAGTGTGAGGACTTTATCCAAAGAGTGCCAGAGTTCTGAAAGGTTTTGACTTTGTTGCCTTTTAAATCAGACCTTACATCTGATTTATCTTACTTGCCAGAGATACAACATCTACTCTTTTTCCATCAGAAACTCTTGCTGTGACCAGTGTGACAGCTTTTCCTCTTAACAGTGTGCCAAGTCTGGGTTAGTCTACTTTCAAGAGACCTTTCAATACTTCCTCCCAAAGAAATCAGTGGTATTGGTAGGAAGCTGCAAATTTCAATTTACAGTAACAGGTAGAGCTATTGGACAGTACCATAATACAATGACATTCTTTGTATTTTTCAAAAAAATTTACTTTGATTGGTAGCAACTGGAGGAGGGGTACCATGCCACTAGGGCTAATCCATTCCACCACAGCTTAGAATTCAGAGAAACTCCCAAATACTTGTGGCTCCTCCATGATTCATAGTGCTGAATTTTGCAGCCTTCAAGAGCCAGGTGAGGAAGGTTATCCCAGCTGAAAGAAACAAATCCTCCCCATAACGGATGTGAGGAGTTTGTTTACTGATCCCATGAACTTTGAGATCAAATCCACGCTCTGCAGGGAAACAAGGACACCAGCCTTTGATCTCCAGAGGGAATTTCATTATTTGAGTTTGGTGAGGTGCTTCCCAAGGTCAAATGTGAGCAAAGAAAGAACTCTGCTAAGAAGCCAAACCAAAAATTTGATAAAAAAAGAAAAAGAAACCCCTTTCTGTTTTTCACTGTCAGTGTGCAGGAGCTAAGCTGTATCTCCCAGTTTGCATCGCTTCAGACCAGCTGCCTATTTTCATTCACAGCTCATCTCAGTGAGCTCAGGCTCCTCTGATATAACAACACTCCCTGGACAAAAGAAGTGGGACTGGTGATGTGTGGCAGAGCAAACTGTCCAGTGGCAGGAGGTAGAGGAGATGTGGTAAATCTGTGGCACAGCTGTGTGAAATTCTGTACAGCTTCACAGCAGAGAAAGGCTGGAAGAAGAGATGAGACTCTCAGCCAAAACATGAACTGTATTTGATAATTCTTGGCTTCCAGGCAGTGCTGCCAATTAGCCATACAGAGGATGCAGTGCAGTGTACAGTCCAGTTGAATCCTGCAGTCTGAGTCCACAGAGATATTTAACTAATGCTGTTAAACTGGAGAGCCTCTTCCAGCGTCCTGATCCTTTGCATCTGTCAAATCCACTGTGGCTTGATGCCTCTGAGCCATCTACACACTCTGTGAGGAGCCCAAATATCTTCTTTCATGGGGCTTTTGAAGGGAAGGGTTTAAAAATAGCATAGTCTCAAGCTTTTTCACCTTTTCATGATTTTTCCTATGGTACTTCCTCTGCTTGAGATCTGCTCTCCTCCTGTTCTCCCCTGGTGCTGGATTTATGAAATCTCAGAGGCACCAGCTCTTGCTGAAGTGGTGAGGCAGCAGAGTGAGTCCCATATTCCTCTTTCAGTGCCCAAGGACACCTCTTGATGCTATCTGCTACTATGAGCTAGAGGCTACTCATTCCTGCCACTCCAAGTCTGGTGCTTTACTACAAAGTAAATTTAAAAAATAATTAAATGCAAAGGCAGGAAAAATCACTGAAAGTTTTAATTTTTTACTCTTTTTTGCAGGGAAGGGAGACTGAAGAGAAGCAGATGGTTAATCTTTTGATAGTTTGAGTATTCTTTTATATATGAGTCATATGTCTAAATATTCAGGGTCACCAACAACCTCCTCTTGGCCAGATTTACAAACTTTCTCCCTTCTTGGTCTAGCTGAAGTCTTGATGCATTGATTTCTCTTATCTTTCTGGACTTTCCTAGCATAGGTCTATGTTTTAGTTTTGCTCTTTGGGGACTAGTTATATGAATATAATAACAAAGACAAAGGATTTTTTTCCCTCCTATATGGCTTGCATAGTTCTGTGTCTCTTGTGGGTGTTTTTGATGGGCAGCATATAAAACATATTTTATGTGGGAAAAAATCTGACCCAAATATTTTTGGGTGCACTCCCTGCATTATAAAGATTTATAGAAATCTTGTTTTGAAGCACACTGACTGAGATGGAAGCAGTTACAGAACAATATTTATTAAACTATGAGACAGCCAAATATTACTTCATAAAACCTACTCACAGCATCTCCACTTCCTGTATAATGAATAACTACTGCACTAGTTATGACTACATCATGCAACCATTGCAAGTCAAACCTGAGGACTATATTTTCAAAGCTAGTGCTTATTTTCTTAGGTTACTGTGACTATCTGGACATCCACATCCTCAAGTGATCCACAAATACATGTTCTAAACCCTGCCTGTGCCAAATGAGGGCAGGATTTAGGATCCTGCTCTTACAGATGCTCACAAGTTGAGGTGAGGGAGCTGCTAATAAATAAAAATACCAAAACACATATGTAGGGATATGGCCAAGTTCTCTGTAGATTTCTACTGAAGGCAAAGTCAGGACATAAAAGGCATAATAGGCTCTGAAATCTAAATACACCAATATTCAGTCTGTAACTTGGTCCTGGCAGGGCCTCCTGCTACTTTTACTACACCATTTAGTTGCATGGATTTTTTAAATTACTTAAAATTACTTAAAATTACTTCCAATTTAGGTCTTAATTTATCAACACATTAAACAGCATTACAGGACAGTAGCTGAAGTTCATGGTGTGTCTGTAAGGACTGAAAATTCATTGATTAATAACCTAACAATAGGAGGTTGTAAGGAAAGTGGAAAAAGCCCACAACCAGTCCTGTGCTGGTCTTTAATAGTAGAGGTGTTGTGTAATCTACAGGAGGTAATTTTTCAGCTTTGCTCAGTCTGGGCAAGGTCTTTACTGGAGCAGTGTGTGTGCTTTGGGGCTGTGCCTTTGATGACACAAAGAAAAGAGCCCCAACATGGATGGTGATAAGTTTGGAAAACATGACCTATGAGGAAAGGTTCAAGATGTGTTTGGTTTTGTTCTCTTCTTTTTTCTTTTAATCTAGGAAAAAAGCATCCTGAGATGGGACATAATGAAAGTACCTCAATTTACTTTAAAGTACTTCCAGTACTTTAAACATTATTTTGAAAGACTATGGTGCTCATAAGGATGTGGGAAGAACTGGTTTAATTTATGGTAAATGTGATTTAGGTTAGGCATAGAGAACACCACCTACTGTAAGGAAAATCCAGGAATGGAGGAGAATACCTAGAAAGACTTGTTGCTGTAGTGATTAGAGACTCCTCAAGACAGATCAGGCTTACATCTGCCAGGAGAGGCCAAGATATTGTTAGGTTGCCTCCGTGTGAAGGGTGGAGAAGGTGTTCTCTCCCTTCCATCCCTCTATTCCTGTGATTCATGGTCTCTGTGGGACTTAAACCTTTGCTGAACCAGGGCCTTGGACTACAGTCAGCTCCCAGATATCAAAGGCTTCATTTGGAAAGACTCATAGGCTGGCCAAGTATCAAACAGTTTATTCTGCCCTCTGAGGAGAAGACAGCCTGGCTGTCACTCAACTCTCAAAAACTGACAGCGTTTTGTCCCTTGCTCATTAGCCACTCAGCCAAATCAGACCTGCAGCAGTACAGCAAGAGAGGAGGCAGTTCCTGGGAAGGTTTTGCCAAGGAAGTTTAACAAGTCCAGGATGCATCTGGAGCTATTCCCTTTCACATGGTCTCCTCACCCCGTCCTGCACTCTTCCTGCCAAGGTCTTGGTGTTGGAATACCTTTCAGAAACACCATTCAAGAGGAAGAAAAATACTCAGGGGTCAGATGGTAGCCAGAAGTTAAAAGCTTAGTCTTTAGCCAAAATGGATGGGGAACAAGTGTTGTCCAAACAAACAAAAAAATACCCCCAAGCAAACAAAAAACCCAACAAAACAAAACAAGCAGAAAAACAAACCCAGAGCACACCAAACTTGTCTTGTCTTTCTTTCATACCCAGTGCAGGTGACCTTCAGGGGCTCTATGTTTACTTTTAGAGAGGAAGGCAATGTGAATGGTGGTACATAATCAGAACAGGATCACTGTACTAGCACCCATGTTTCCTCTCAGCAGAGCCAGAAAGGTCAAGAGATGCAACAAGCCCAAGGGCCCTTGATGCCAGATTCCACTCTGATACATTTTCTACTGGTTTCTGTATGAATGCTGTCACTGGCACGCTGCCTTTGGCTTCCAAGGGGACTGTTTTTCCTGCTGTATGTAATTCTGTTTGGTGTGTGTCTCTGGATGCAGCACCCACTGCTGACCTCAGCCTCATGTGCACGGCTGTCACAGCCCGGTGTGCCAGCGCAGGTCCCTGCAACTGTGTGCTCAGCTGGGCACAGCTGTGAAGGCCTGTGTGCCCACAGGAAAGCAGGGCATGGAAGCTGATATTAAAAAGGAAGAAGACAAATGTGAAGTATCTGCAATAGATGTGCTGCCATGATGGTAACAGAGCCACCACCATCCTTTACAATATTCAGCAGGCTGATTTCTCTTTCTCCAAATTTCTTTTCTCTTGACATTACCTTTGACCTATTCTGAGATCTGAAATCCCATTTGGCCACTGGAGGGCAATCCAAACTCTTCACCACAGATATTTCTAACCCATAGTTTGCCGACTAGCAGCGCTCCAGCTGAGCCTCAGGGACTGCAGTTTGCTTTTGTGCTCCCATCCCCTCCTCTCTTTGCCCCTTCCTTTCACATACACCACACACAGGCCCGTGTCAGTGAAGTCTTGTAATTGTGGGAAGTCTTCCTTCCAACAAAGAGCCAACCATGCCAAAACAAGTTCCTCCACAAGTCCCTTCCTCTCCAGGTCTGTAGGGAGTGCTCACACTTGGCTGACAGACTCCATGGTGAGGTCTCCATCAGCCCTGGGCATCTGGTCAGTGCCAGGCACAGCGGTGACATATTGGACAGGGGTGAATGTCATGCTGTCACACTGTGTGAGTGCTGCATTGTACGGACTGGCTAAAATTTATCTTGGGGAAAGAGAGGTGTGTAGAAGCATCGGAGTGGGCATGCTGCACCCAGTGCAACACAAGAAACTCTGGGCACTGCCATCTTTCTGCATCCTTTAGGAAAATCAGGCTGTTGCTGCCTGAACCTTCAGGGAATACCTGTGAGAATAATGGACAGAAAGTGTTTCACTTTGTCTGCTCTACATTTGAATCAGACATTTGGGTTTATGTCAGATTGTGTCATTCTCATTCCAGACAGCGTCAAGGACACCTTGGAATGGGTGCAGAATCACAGCATGAGATTTTTTTAAAGTCATTGCCCACTCCGAGGTTTACTGAGAGTTTGAAGTTACCTGGAGATTTTTCAGCAACCAGTCAGCAGCTCTCAGACTCTCATGAGCAGATTCCTTCAATTCCAACAGGCATGAGCACAACAACAGTCTCCCAGATGGAGCTCTCCCTCCCTAAGAAAGGCCTGGCATCTGGAGATGTTGAACAGCAACCTCTTCAGGAGTGGAGAAAGTCAGCAAACCAAACACATCTGGATCTCAACCTTACAGCTTACAAGGCTCCAAGGAAACTTGGTCCATCATCTCAGCTGCCTATAGATGATTCCCCCAGGCTCACCCTTGTATGTATTGTTCAGGCAGCATTTTCCTGTGTTCAACATGATCCTGTAGACAGGACCTGTATAAATAAAATTGTATTTTATATATAATTTTCTATAAATAAAATTATAACATTTCACAGTCCTTTCTTAAACTTTTCTTTTTGAAGTCATAAGAGTAAGTATTTTTCCACAGGTAAGACAGGACATGTAGAATTGCCAGGGAAGTGGGAGATTCACAGAAGTATGGACCAAAAAAAGCTCTTTTAAATTTGACTCAGGAAAGGGTTGTGCATTTTCCATCAGACAGGCTTTAAAGGGGCTGGGACATAAAACAAATGCCAAGCCAAATACTGAGAGCAATGTAACCAGTGAAACAATGGGAAAGTTATTTAGCAGCATACACAGCCCTGGAACAGCCACGCTGTAAGTCAGGCACGCACTCCAAATGTATTTTGGGCTGCTGGTGCCAGAGCACTCAGCTAACCCCCAGAAAACTAAAATCCTACACAACATGCTTACATTTCCCTCTCAACAACAGCTTGTGAGGCAATCACTGTGAGGGGATATACAGCACTTTTTTATTTCAAACAGCCACTAGGGCAAGCCAGCTTGGACTCTGATCTTAACCAGATGCTCTTCAGTCATCCCACATGCAAGGTGCATTGTGCAGCTTCCACATGCATCCCTAGAGCAGCAAGTCCTGCTCTGCCACTGCCCTGCCCTAAGCACTGCCAAGCACTCTGTCAGGTAACTCTGGCTGTCTCCTGAACATCAACTCTCACAATTCAGCCAGCACAGGATGATTTCTGTCACTGCAGAAGAGAAACTGTCCTTGCTCCTTCAGAGAGGATGCCCACACTTGCAGGTAAAATAAAGTTGTTACCAAATTACACTTCTGCAACAGATGCATTGTCCTTCCCTTTGACCCAAGTCCTCATTGCACCAGGTTCCATCCTGAAATCAAACATCCTTGTTGAGGCAGCTGTGGGAGAACAGGTGCCACAAATCGAGTTAACCTGATCTGATTTGCAGATGATACTCGCTCTTGCCTGGACTCTTGGGGATGGTTTAGCTCAAAGCAGGCCTGTGCTGATGTAAACTGGACTCAGGGATGACTTTGAAAGTTGAAATCATAAGGGATGAAGAAATCTGGGATAAATAACCAAGTTGAAAGGTTTGGGTCCTCTACCATGATGCAAAGGTGGCTGACATAAGTCGTGTGAAGGCTTCAAAAGCAGCCCACATTTCTTCTTGGACAGTTTCCTTGGCAGTGCTAGAGGATTTCTTTTTAAAGTTCTTGAAGGATCTGCAAGCAGAAGAAGGCTGACAAGTGCTCTGATTTTTCTGTCTTTTCTCCCCATGATTGGTAAAAAAAGGAGCTTTGCTATTTTCTTCCCTGTTTCCCACAGAAGAGCCTTGGGAAGTCCATGTCATCCTGGGTTTGGAGAGCAGGGCTGCATGCAGTGTCATCCCCAGCAGAGAAATGCTGAAGGGGCATTCTGCCTTCTTGCAGCTAGCAGGGAATGAAGGGAGCACCATGTTTTTCCTTCAAGTTACATAATCATTCCTCCTCTTCAGCAGAACCTTCTCTGCACTTGATACCCAGAGTTGGCTCCCACAGGCAACTCTTCACATGATTTGCTGTTTCTGTTTCAGAAACTAAAGTATTCAGGATGGTTTTTCAAGGACTGAAGTTTTTTTTACAGTAATGTTCCGACCACAACCACCAAAACTCCTCCTCTAAACACTTTGGTGAGAAAGAAAGTCTTTAAGTGAAGCAAAGAAATTCACATATATGATCACCATTTTGTCTCACCTAAGAGAAAGGGCATCAAACATCTCTAATAGGTTTTTAATTTATATTTAGAAGTCCTCTTTATCGTGTTCACGCTTTGGAATAGCAGGACCATGAGCTGAAACATGATATATGAGCACTTGTGTGTGTGTGAAAAGAGAGGGGAAGGCATCAGAAACTTCAATTAAAAAGAGGATTTTTAAACCTTGAATTTCATCCACCCTGAATGTTAGGACAGATTATTAGAAAACTACTTTTCTATTCTGTAGGAATTTTCTGTTTTGTTTGGGTTTGTTTTGTTTTGCTTTAATAGCTAATAGTTCTGCTTGCCAGCACACAATGAAATCAGCTGGGGTTTGTGCTGTCAAAAACGAAAGGGTTTCCCATTATTCCATTGATTTCATGCTATTATATTAATAAATCATGTGGTTGGCTACCAATGACATGAGCTCAGAGTACACTGAGCAATGTATGCTGAATCTGCTGGGGAAATTTGTCACTGAAGAGGCAAACATGGACCTCTGTTTATTTAAATTTTCTGGATCAAGGTCTTCTCCCAGGGAAGTCACAAGCCTCCTGCAGCTTTGGGGTGCCATTGCAGCATGTGCAAGTAGGCATAACTGCATAAACCTAAATGTTAGATGGAAATGAGCTCTGTTGAATTAGGAGAAGAGAATCCTGGACCAGGGTCCTGCCAGATCAGCACACACCTTGGCAGGCATTTACATTTGCTCAGCATTTTGACTCCTGCCCTGCACCCCTGGGAACTGTCTGGCTGGCTTTATTTTAAAAGAAACAAGAAAAAGTCATGCACTCCAAGAGTACTGAAGATGTGTGAGGAGCCAGCTGGTCCCAAAAGATTGATTTTGAACACCGAGTCCGAGAAGTCATGTTTGGACTTGCCTGGTGCCATTAGACTTCCCTGCATTCAGCAGGACTGGCCTCTGCCATAAACACTTCCACAGCATTTTAATCTTTTCAGCAGCAGGCTGTTGGGGCATGGCCAGATACACACAGCTCTGCCACCACTTGGCATTTATGAGTCACACCCAGCCACCCCTACAGAGTGTCCTCACATCCCAGTCTCCTTTCCTGCCTCTCCCAAAATCCTTCCCCAAAACTGGATCAGAGTTCTATAGTTTTGGTTTGGGCTTCATTTTCTGTTATCACAGTTATTTTCTCCAGGTTGCGCCACTGAGTCTGTCTACCAGACACATGTAGTGGGAAAAAGATGCAAGAATAAAATTGGTGTATAGTGTATTCTATGGGCTAAGAGGGAGCTAAAGGACTTTAGGAAGCCCAGACTTAAGAGGTGATGGGAATGGGTGTTGCTTTGCTCCCATGATGGGAGTTGCCTTGGCCAGTGTTAGGATCAGTTAATTTGCAGGGATGACTAAAGCCAGGTACTTCAGTGTGTTGGTGTTTGGTACCAGGGGGCTGTGCTGACAACCAGGGGCATCTCCATAGGCTGGGGAATGGGCTGAGAGGTCCCTCATTAGCTCAGCAAAGGGAAATGTAAAGTCCTGCCCTGGGGAACAGGCCCAGACACCAGCAAAGTCTGAGTGATCTCCAGAAGGGCCTTCCAGGCCCTGGCATTGTGATTATTGCCTGTGATTATTGCAAATAATGCAGTAATGATGCTGGTGAAGCACAACTGTGATCCAGCAAATGTCATTTTATGATGACATTCAGGGAACACCCAGCATGGAAAAAAAGCATCCTTGCACTTCAGGTCAGGATTTAGCTCAAGAGCTCACTGAAAGAAGTGGCACAGAGCAAAAAGTGTGGCAACCAGGGTATTGCTGCTGCAACTCATGCCTGAAGTGGATTTCCCCCTGGCCAGATTCCACATGCACTTTTGATGGGGGGATGAGCATCAGATTTTGGTGCAACTGAAAGGAGATCAATTCTCTTGAAGTGGTAACTCAGGACTGGCTTAGCTGAGGCAAAGCAGGGGCTTGGAAATGCAACGTCTGAAGGAGGACCGCAGGACTAGAGAGGACCAGCTGCCCCAGCAGATTGTGAAGAGTTTCCACTATGGCAAAACAGATTACTGCTAATCTAAACTAAATCTCCTTCTTTTATACCTGACCAGGGATCACTTAGTGCCTCTGTGGATGGCATTAAATCAATCAGGGCTGTAAAGAGAAATCAAATGTTTTGTTTGTGCTGTTCATTTGCTCAAGCATGTTTGGATGACAACTGATGAGAGGATGAGTTTGTCTCAGGACACTAGACAAACAGACTCATTTTGGAAGACGGCATAAAATTTTTTCAGATGTTCTGAGATACCCAGAGGAAAGGGACACACAAGACAGTTAGTAGAGAAGCAAATCCCTTACAGTGTGTGTCTTCAGGCTCAATAAATTTATCACAACTTAACAACAAGGAAAACAATTTGAAAACAGCTTGCTTATAGCCTATGAATTCCTCCTCAGGGAGAAAATCCAGGGCTGTGAAGGGTAATTTAATCCTGTTGAATAACAAGAACCGAGGACTGGAAATCAAAGGCAGAAAAATTCAAATAGAAACGAAGCCTAAGGGGAAAGGAAAACACAGGAGAAATTCTCATTGTTCCCTTGTCAAAGCCACAGGTGTCCTGTGGGCAGGTAAGGGGGGCATGGATGGAGGAGCAAGGCACCTGGCCAACAACTCAATGTTGCCCTGGGGCATAAGTGCCAGGGCTGGAAATGTATCAGGTGGGTTTCTCCCTCACCTGGGAGACTGACATTGCTCCAACGCTGCTTCCATGCACACAGACCAACCTCCCCTTCCTCTGGCGACAGTCACTGACAGTCCCCTGGATCACCCAAAGTGGGGTGGTGAGGCCTGAGGGGACAAGGGGACACCAGTTATCACTGCGGGAAGGCTCATGGGCAGCAGTGGAGCAGGACACAGAGATGCCAGGAAGCCGCCCACCATGCACAGGGCAGTGCCCTGCTGCAGCTCAGCCCTCCCCACCTCTGAGCTGAGCTAAGGACTTGCTTCTGCACCTCCATACCCTGTCCCATGGGTCCAGCATGGTTCTTCCCTGTGCCTGGCCCTGTGGTAGGACTGTGCCATGAATGTGAACTGGGGCACAGCCTTCCTCACCCCACTCCATGGCATTGGTTCTCTCAGAAAGTAAAAGCCTTGCCCAAAGAGCAAGGACCTCAGTCATTGAGAAATTTGCATTTCTACTGCCTGCAGGTGGTATAAATGACTTACTGCCTGGGCTGGGTGAGCTGGGTATTTGGTAGGTCCAGCAGGAACCTTGGGCAGTGTGGGTGCTTTGACTGTGCAACCCTTCATTAATTAGGAATGTTTCTGTGCTGTGTTTTTACACATGGATCTACTCTCATGTGCATCTGGCAAATAGTTTACTCCTGAGAATGTGAAGTAACTTTTGGCTTCAAGACTGGAAGCATGAGTGTCTATTTTTTAACTCTTTGCTACCACTGGGGATGCTAGATGAGCCTCTGAAAGGCAAAGAACATTGGTCCCTTTGCTCTAGCAATAGCTGCAGAGATCAGGTTCTGATCATGGCTTACTCAGTACTATTGGAAAGGCTTTTGCATTGTAATTCATTTCAGAACTTAACAAATCACTCCTACTCAAGTCTTTTGCTATTTTAAAGTAGGCAGGACAGGATCCTGGACAAACCATAGACAGGTTTGGCTGCATTTTACTGGTGATGTAGCAATCATATCTATGTTTTATTATATTTTAATTTTTTTTTCAGTAGAATAATTTTTGTTTCTGCAGTCTTTGTTTCTGTTAACTTTGGCTGAAAGACCAGTATCTTAGTGTAACCTAAAAATGCTTTATTACATTTTTATGTGTTGGAACCAAATTCTTTACATGAAGTTGGATGAGTATTTATTAGTTTAAATCCCATGATCTCAATCTCTCAGCTCAGGTAGTTTCTCTGCTGCAGAGAAGGGTAAGGTTTAACCAGGTAACGTGCACAGGAATTTTTTTGGCAGCAGAAAGAATATCACAAATCCTTGCATGTTTGAGATCCCATATGTCCATGTATTCAGAGAGACAGCTGGATAATTTTCCTGTGTGTGAGGAGATTAGAGCAAAAGAGATGAAATGCTGATGCGCAGATGGTTTGGATGACAGTTTTATGTTTCCCTCACAGTCTTTAAAGCAATGCTGTAAAGAGAACCTGAACATGAGGTGGTTTCAGTGGAGCTGATTTGTTGTATAAATAAAGGAAATTAATCTTTTTGTTATCATTCTCATGAGGCACAGAATACAACCTGTGATTTGATTTTGAAGTATGACCCTTTAGAGTAACAAATGTTCCTGTTTCCAATGCTCACTGCTGCACATCATGTGCTTTAAGTAACTGAGTAGGGCATCTTTGCTGTTCTTCTGCTTCACAAAATGGAATAACTCACCAAAACTGTGTTGTCACCAAATACTTGCCTGGAACATAAACCAGAAATTATGCAAAAAGGAGAATAATCAATTTTTTTCATCACAAGACCAGATATCAGATGTCCTGTCTGTCAGTGATTGTTTCCTTTACCCTTGTGAACTTTCATCCTCCAAGAAAGGCTGCAGAGGAGACTCTAGAACATGGATAAGAACAGAACAGAGATCTTCAAATTCTTGGTCCTACCCACAGAAATTTGGGTGAAGAGACAGAAGGGAGTAGAGACAAACCCATTGATTTTCTACAAACCACTTTCCAACTGTGTTTCTCCAGTTTCATCTTTCTCAACAGTGCCCAACAGGCATCAAGTCATTCCATCCTGATCCAGTGGTACCTCTTTAGACTCTGATATGTGATGAGGTGCCAGGCAGTGGAAAGACATGCCCCCTTAGTTTTCTGTATGGGCAACATCCTTTCCTTTCTTTACCTCCTTCCATGTGCTGATACTGGTTTCTGGTCCCATCACAGACTAGAAAAGTATGCTGCAGCCCATCAGGATTTCATCGCTGAGGTATTCAGCCTTGCTTGAGTGGCAGCTGAAAGCTTCTGCTGCATCTGCTAAGGTTACATGGGACTTTACCCTCAAATGGGACAAGATGATGAAGGTTAAAACCCAGCAAGTTTCACTTCTGCTAACAGCAATGTTTGGCTTGACATCAACACTATTACAAGATTCCTATTCCAATGATCTTGCAGTGAAGCCAAATCATTACCATTACAGTCTAATATTTTGGGGATCAATCTTCTGAATCAACATCCTGTCTGAGGATCATCACTACCATAAGTGTCCATATGCCCTCATTCCTCTTTCTCTGTGTAGGGAGCAGGAGGAAGGGCAGTCAGGGAGCTTTCCTGCTCACCAGCTTTAGCATGGAGATAATGGCTTTTCTCCTCTTTTGTGCACCACCCACCCCACTGCCTGATCCTTGCCTGACCTCTCTGGCTGGCCTTCCCAACCCTCCTGTTCTGTACAAACAGCTTTCCTCAAGGGAATGTACATCCCTCCAGTGGGGGAATGGCAGTGGGGAAGCTCAGCCTTCAGGGCAACACACAAGCATTTTTGCTGTGGCTGAGAAAAGACATCTGAAAGCAGAGCAGAGAGATGTGATGGTTCCTATCCTAACACACCTGGTTTTCCTGAGCAGATTGGGGTGGTGGATTGCTCCCTGTTAGTCATTGGCCACTCCCTGGAATGGAAAGAGATGAAGCTAGAAGTTTTGCATTTCTAGCATCTGTGTACGTTTTACGAAATTGTGGCATGACTCCTAGACATTATCCAAATCCAGGATGTGAGTGTGAGCCAAAGCTGGAGTAATCACCTGCAGCTTGACACTAGAGTTGTTATTAAAAATAAGTACATTGTTCAAAAGATGATCTCTGTAATAAATTGCTTCCTACTTTTCAGGCATGTGAAACTACTAGTAATTGGACTCAGTATTAAAAATAAGCCAGAGCTGTGTCTTAATTTTACTAAATCTTTAGCCATCACTCCCCCTTTGTTGTGGTTGTTGTCACCTGTTTGTCAAGTTTTTACCTTCATAGTGATCTAAGAGTCAAAGTTGTGTATCCACAACTTAGAAGAAGAGACCACAACCATAAAAATTTAAGTTGAAAACTGTTAAGTCTCTGAGCTATTTGTGTTTCACATAGTGCGAGCTCTTCTGCTCTGCAGGTTTTGCAAATTGCTGCACATGAAAGAAAGTGTACCATGATGCATGGGAGGTGACTTATGCTCCCTGTCCTCATCCTCTTGGAGGTGACACCAGGCTGCTCTGGCAGCGCAGCAGAAAGGATGCCACGGACCAGTCCTGGGGCAGTGCAGAGGCAGGTGGCAGTACACCATGCCAAGCACACATGCCCAGCTCCCTGTGCAGCAGGGGCATGGCACAGGGCTTCAGATCCTGGAACTCAATCCTTCCATACTTTGTGGGGAGTGGGGCTGCCCCAGCCCACAGTGTCCTGGGGATGAGGGCCATGGAGCTGGGCACTACAAGGAAGGGAAGGGCTGAGCCCACAGAGCAAGCAGCCCCTCATGGTTGCAGCTTTTGTTTGGGTCAAGGGTGCCTGTCTGCTCCTGGGTCACACACATGTAAAGTGGTCACCCTGTCCTGGAGGCAGCAGGCAAGGTGACCACGAGTGAGCACAAATGCAGTCTCAGGGGACCTAGGGAAGTGGGCACTGGTGCTCACCCTGTTGTTCACAGTGATTTCTTGGGATCCCTGGGAACTGGGTGCTGTGGTTTTTCCCACCTTGGGGCACCCACATTTTTTCTGTGTGTGCACAAGTAGCAAGGTGAATAACTACAACAGGGAAAACAGGACTGTGCAGAACATGAGGTTTCAGGAAAGTCTGTTCCTAATCCATGGGCATGAGAAGCTCCATGAATACGGTGTAGTGCTGATTCTTCTGTTTTGCTGACCAAGAAAACAACAATAAACAACAACAAGAATATATTTGCTTTGGAGCACTTCTGACACAGGAAATTTCTATTGTTCATTGAGCAATGATGCCAGATTTGAAAACCAATCCCACCTCTGTGTCTAGAAGGACCATGTTACCTTAGACCAGTTGTGACCTATACAGACATGTTTAGGAACTTCCCAGAAAATCAGAGAAGTGGGTGCTGTAAACACTTAAGATTATGAACAGTTTTGTGGACTTTTCTGGGACTGAACTTGATAGTAAAGCACCAGATAACTAGCACTTGCAGAACTGGGAACATTGTCCCCACTATATAGAAAGCTACATTTTTAGGAGGATGAAAACCCCCACTTATTTTGGAAAAAAAAAAAAAAACAAACCAAGTTATTTTAATGATCTGAAAACAGCTTTGCTTAGTCAGTTAAAGCAAAGAGAGTTTTAGTTTTTTGGGGAGTAAGTTTTACAAGAAAGTTTGCTCTGGTATTCTTACAGAAGCCATTATCATATTATAAAAAAAATTAAAAAGAAAAATAAAAACCCATCAACCAAAAAAGAAACCTCTTTTGCTTCAGAAAAGCAGAGCCAGACCTTGTTTAGTAGATTGCTGAGGTTACAGCCCTTTTAGAACTGGTGTTCTTGGAGGTCTTGGACTAAATCCAGCATAACAATTGTAATTGTAAATTGGCAATCACAATTGTTAAGTTGGCATTTCACCCCAATTTACAGTTCAAAGTGAAAGCTCAGTGTTGGGATGGGTGTGAGCAGGAGCAAAGCTGGGGGACCAAAGTCTGGCTTACAGAAATGTATAGTCAAGATTAACCGTTCAAGGAACCATTCTGCAGCTGTCAAATAAATCCCTGCACTTGCTAAACACTGTCTGTCAGTGCTATTTCTTGGGTTAAATTTCACTTCTGTTGCAACTGTAGGCCTGTCAGGGGAGCGACTGAAGTGGCTAATTTGGCCTCTTTTATTTCTTCCTGATTCTCCTCTCAGTTTGCACTTAGGCTTTTCTAACACATCTTTTTCCTCTGCCTCCCTCTGGCATACATTTGCTACTCAGGAAACCACAGGCCAGCTGTTATGAGAAGAATTTTCCTGTCACCCACGAGTTCTGTACAAAGTATGTTTATACAGCATTTTGGAATTTATGCAGTGGTTTGGGAAATGTGTAGGCATCCAGATGATCGTTCTTATGACCACATATATGGTGCCATGAAAGCATTTTATTTGCAAGACATGTAACAGATATTTTAGTTCCTGCTGTTCTTTACTGTCATTATGGACTGGCAAGACATAAATGTGGGATGCCGGTGATCTCTTTGCAGCTCCTGGATGATGTATCCAGTGGCACTGGTCACTTGGCAGGGCTTGGTGGGTCAAACCTTGAATTTGATGACATTCAGTCTTCCCACTACTCTGCTGTAAACCAAATGATGGATGCTCACTTTTTCAGGTGTATCAGTCTTGTAAGGGCTGCTGCAGAGATGGAAAGTGCTCCTGTGATGGACAAAAGGCCAGCAAAATGGGAGCATGGCTCAGCATCCTGACTCATTAAAAAGCATTGTTCCTCCAGCATGCTTGCCAGTTTGTTCAAATATCCTTCATTTTTGCTGTATGCTGTCAGAGATGTAATCCCTTGTTAATTGGAAAATGTTTTATTGCTGCTTGTTCCTGCCTCTGTTTTCTCCTAATGCACAGCACACCAGGGAAACACAGTGTGTCAGGAGGGAACAAGTCTCAGAAAGGGACATTTTGAGATGGGTGCTTTTGTACTTGCTGGGCACTTACACCTGCCTTTTTCCTTATGGACTGCAGTGTAGGCACATGCAGCTCAAAATAGCCAAGCCATCAGGAATAAAAGCACTGGCTGGGTTTTTTAAAAACCTGCTTTCTTTAGTTTTTAACAATATACACAGTTCCTGAATTCTACTTGACTGAAAAAAAGCATTGAGCTTTACATCTATCTTACCTAGTTTTTAACCTGCCTCTCTGCCATTATCCATGAGAAAATAATTTATTTATTTTAAAAACAAAATAACTTTGGGAGCTGCTGTCTGACAGAAAGCCAGGAGGCCTTGTAATTGGGAGATTTATAATCTAAAGCATTTTTTTTTGCTGTTAGCCTTTTGTAGCAGAGCACTGCATAGCCAAACCAACCACCTAGGACCACATGTCACCACAATGATTTTGTTAATTCCATTTGTTGATGCCAAGGGTTTCCCTAATTTACCTGCTTGAATCTTTTTGCATGATTTTTTGCAAGTCTTCTCTAGCCATTTGTTCTGATCATCTTTCAAAAGAGCAGCAAAGGGTTTGGCACTCAGATACCAAACCTCTGTAAGAGATCGCATGGTTGTTAGAAGTTTAATTTTAACTGACATCCTACTTTTCCTATATATGTCTGTGAGGAAAAAAAAACCCCAAAAGTATCTGGAAAGGCACAACACTGATGCCATTTGGAACAAGGTATGTTGCCTTCTTACTGACTGTGACTCAGACATTAGGTCTGTACAAAAATATCTACTGCTATTTTTTTCTTTTTTTTTTAATTTCTTCGGTGATATAGAAACCCAAATCATTGAAAATGGCTATAGTGTAGGAACAGAAAAATTTCCTCAAAGGGTGAAAAGAAAAACAGATGAATTAAGGAAAAAGCAAGGACTCCCTGACCCTGTATTTTCCACAGTAGACTACAGCAGGAATTAAAATGAATGCTAGCAGATGGGGAGTGGAAAAGTTTGCTGCTGCTAACACTGAGGTGGTAACACTGCAGTATGTAACTGTAAAAGCAAGAACTGTTTCCATTTCACTCTGCACGTTTGTTTTGTTTGCATTTTCCAGACTCATCTCCCAGGCATCTGCACATGCTTGGCCACTGATACATGAAAAATCTAGGAAAGAAGTTTCTCTGCCCATCTCTCCCTCCCTTTGGTATGTGTCCATTGCAGCAGACACTGCTGTACTTCTGTATGACTAAGAACAACTCGCAGTACTTGAAAAATAAACAAAAATGTCCTTCTAGGCTGGTGTTCACAAGCCTCTGTTCAACAAAATGTTTATATGCCTGCTTAAATTTGTCAGTGAAGTACTGAAGCATAAGTTTAATGATATCCACATGCTCAGTTCCATTAGGTTTAATGGTCTTTAAGCCCACATTGAGAATCAGATGCACTCTGATGGATGTTCAGAAGAGTGCTGACTTGCCTACAGTCTCGTGACTCTGGCACCTGGGGGTGTCACACTTGCTGGGTACTTGCTCTTCTTCTGTCAGCAGCAGTGATTCAGAGTCAGTCATGACTGTTAACTTGAAAGGACTGGTGGTCATTTCCATCTAGCAAAAGGATGTGCAGAGTGGAATGGATAAGCACTTTCTTTCTGAGACCAGGATTTGGTGTCTGAATGGCTGGGAAGAGCCCTTACTTTTGCATAAAGAGACAATGGAGGCAAAGCCATTGCTGGGAAGCTCTTGTCATCTTTCCCAAGAACATTTCTTGAGAGAGGATCTGTTGTTCACTGCAACCCCCTCCAGCCCAAAGCCAGGCTAGGAAATATTTCAGGGTCTCTGAATATATTATCTCAAGCAGGAGTGATTTTGTGTTTGGAGGAAGTTAGAAAGCATCCAATGCACGGGCAGGGTAGGAGCCCCCAGGACTGCATCCAGCCATGTCAGTGCACTGCTCTTCCCTGGGGCAGGAGAGCAGCCCTCCTGGA
Source organism: Molothrus ater (assembly GCF_012460135.2). NCBI lineage: Eukaryota > Metazoa > Chordata > Aves > Passeriformes > Icteridae > Molothrus > Molothrus ater. The sequence goes on along the minus strand of NC_050480.2, from coordinate 56,695,699 downwards.
GCACTGATGGACTTACCCAGGGAGGTAATGGAGTTTTGCCTTTCTTCAGTAGCTGAGGATGTGGCCTGAAGGGGAATGGAGGAATGCACATGACAAACGAGGCAGGAAGGGAGGGGGGGCATTTTTGGTACAAAAGGAGCCTTAACTTTACCAAGTTTTCGATTAAAAAAAAAAAGAAGAGGGGAAAATAGAGAGATGAGGGGAAATTGCCCACTAATTACCAATACAAATGGAGAGCCAAAGTAAACAGACTTTACAAGAAGGTTATGAAGAGGTTACCATAAAGTTTCTCTTCACCTTTTAACCCATATTATGAGTCACTCCAAGATAAGACTGAGCATTGTCATATGGGAAACTAAGCAAGGGCAGCTTTTCTCCTAAGTAAATAAATGCTCCGCTCAAGGGGTATTACGGACATGTAAGTTGATTTCTCTTTCTCTCATGTCCTTTAGTTTTGTGTTTCTGGGCACTGCTTTAGGCACTTGAAGTGCTGGAAAAGTCAATTGTCTATACAATCATCTCCTCTCTGCTTGGGCTCCAGCAATCAGCAAGCAGCTTTATCAAAAAATCTCATGAACTTCTGGGGAGTTTCTAACAGGCCAGCTGAAATCCTTGACAGTCTTCCCTGTGATATGTGTGGTAGGATCCATCTGGTAGGTTCTGCTGCTGGTGCTGGGTGTGCTGGGTGTGCTGCCTGTCACTAGGCAAGCCTCTGAACTAATGATAGCCCGTGCTCACATTGGGTTTGCAGAAGTCAAGCACAGAGCCATGGAAGGCAGAGCAGAGCAGAGATATGGCTGGCTGCTCTCCACCTCTCACAGGTGGGTTTTGCAGACAGCTATTCTGGTAACAAAACTAAGCTAATTTTTAGTTATTGTGGGGTATATCTGGATAACAACATTGTCACCTGCCATGAAGCCGTGGTTGCTGTTGGATACTCCCTGCACAAAGTGGTCCTTGAAACAAAGATAAAAATGTCTTGAGCTTGTCCTGACATGCATTTGGATAGGGACTTATCTTATTCTTTGGACCTTGATACAAAAGATAGGATTGCTTCTTTTTGGTACTGAAGAAACCCCTCCCATGAGCTCACATGCCCCCCTCTCTCTCTCTGAAGAAAGTAATTTGTCTGCTGACCGAGGGCCCAGTACTCAGCAGTCGTCACTGAGCTTGCCCCAACAGTGTCAGAGCGGGGGGGGGATGTGCAGAGCTGAGTGCTGGGAAGCCAAGCCATGAGGAAATGGTGAGGTTTGCTACACAGATGTATTTTTAGAACAACACTTCTTTATAAAGGATCAGTGATAATGGAACAGAACTAAAGAACCAACAAGTAATTCAAGCAGATGGTGTTTCCCCACACTCTCAGTAATTTCTCTAACACAGTTGTTCAGCAGTTCCTGATTGCTGGGGAATGGGTGTCATACAAAGATAAGAAATGATCTGGTTTTATTTTTAGTTATGCTTTTTCTTCATACAATGAGTTTAGTTTTATCTGCTCTGACACCATCATTGGACAAATTTCAGTTCAATGAGTTTTGTTTGGATTGGAAGAGAAACTTCTACATTCTCTCCCATCAAAATTGGCATTCATCACCTTGGAAAGAGACACTGTATGGATAAAAGCCTACCAGTGCAAATCTCCCTCTCCCATCATGTCTCCCCTTCAGCTCAACCCCTTGCAGGTGACTCACTGCCTTTCCTCCTGACACCTGACAGCTACCACAGGGTACAGTTCATGTGTTACTGACTGCCACACACCATTGAATTCGCCTGTGCATTTAAATCAGGTCTTCTCTTCTGCATTATCTACTTGGACAGCATCCTCTGTGGGATAAATGACTGGAACACAGCAGCTTTCTTCCATGGCAGTACTTTGATAAATAAAAGATAATTGCAATAATAGTAATAAAACCAGTGCTAGGAACTATGGCAGCAGAAACAGAATAAGCAATAAGGTTGTCAATTTCACTCTTTGTGAATACAGATGCTTGGAAAATTAAATCACATGAGTCCCTTATGAAGAGCCAATCCATAAAAAAATTATGTGCACAGGACTAAGGTACTTGCCTGTTGTGTCATGGTCATGGTCCTGCAGGTGCTCTTGGAGCATGGCAGACAGAGTGAGGTATCTTTATATAGTTCCAGGGGAAAAATGTGTAGGATGAATGTCATCACCTTGCAATTCCTGCTGATATGCACAGGGTAAGTGCCACTGCTCAGCCTGTGCAGAGAGGCCTGTTGATCTGCCATAGCTTGCTCTCACAGCTGGTGACAGACCTGGACCTGGTTGAGGTGTCATAATTAACCCAGGATGCCAGAACTCCCTCAGAAGTCCAGGGCAGAGCATTTTAGTAGGATTTAACCAACAGGTGAGAACCCATGTTTTCAAAACAATTTTGCTGATCTAAAATGAAATGGCAGATAAGCTTTCAAAACCTTAAGAAAAAAATTCCTTGCAAAATTCAGGAGTTTGACCATAAATGCTCCCAAAAGTTTCTTTTTATTGTTTTTATGGGAGGAAAACAAACCAGAGGATCCTTCCCAGACCCACAGGGCCAATTTCAACCTCAGCATGAGCCCATCTCTACCAGCAGATGTTTAATTTATTGCACTGAACTGCTGGAGCATCATATTTGAGGCTGCTTCTTTGATTGATATGTGAAAGTTAAGAAGAACCCAACCAAAATACCACAAGCCCAAAGGAAACAGATCTTGTTTTGCTGTCAACAGCCTGACAGAGAATGAGGCCCCATTTTCCGTACAAGCTGTCAAAGATGACTTGATCAAGTCATACGAGATAAACGGAGATGACACGGTCGTGCTGGAACAGGAAACACGCCTCCAGCAGCAGCAAGACTCTGTGTGTGTGTGTGTGTGTGTGTGTGTGTGTGTGTGTGTGTGTGTGTGTTTGCTGAGGAAAGGGCAAGGGTCTTGTTGTCTCAAGCTGCAGCTTTCTGCCTCAAAAGCCTTTTGTGAGCAAGTGTGAACACGCTGACTCTTTGCTATCCCAGCCATTGATTGTGGTGGGAAAGCAGGGCCTTCTCTAGAGACAGCAGCTCATGTACTGCAGGGAAAATAACTCTGGTTTGGGGTTTTAAATTACTTTTTGTAGTAATAAAGCTGAGAACACCAGTCAGTTTGAAACTTTTAATTATAACACTCAAGTGAGCCAGAGATGTTTTCTTAAGTGATAAGAGATGTTTCTTAAGTCCTTGGTAGGACCTCAAGAAGTAGGTCCTGTCTGTTCTGGGTTCCTCACTGCTCTGGCTGAAGCAGGAGAGTATGTGATAATTATCAGGCTACTCTGGCATTACAGCTTTTCTCCAGCAAAAATCCCATCCTGGACTTAAGACAAGGTTGGTCAACACTGACATGCTTCTGTTTGGTTTTCAAAAAAACAGAATATTTGAACAAAAATGTTCTGAAAAGCATTTCCTTGGGTCATGTGCTTTTGCAGTGTGTTCAAATGTGGATACTAATAAGTGGTTTTCTAGCAGTAAAGTATTCTGCATTTTCAGTCAAATATCTGGGGAAAAAGTGTTTAAAACTTGCAAACTATAAAAGAGAACCTGCTCCTGCAGTCAGATAAACCTACACTGAAGAGCTGCTTTCAACATTTTAATGGCAGTTTTTATTTCATGTCTAATACTGGTTTGAGGGTGAAAATATTTTGCAAATGTATTTTTGACAGGATAACTCCTGAGGCACTGATATAAAGCCAAATAATATGGAGACAGGAGATGTGACTTCATTCCACTTTGTGAAAGCATTTTGGCTTTTTCCCAGTCTGGAACAAAAACAGCTTTAGGCTCCCTCCTAAGTCTGTCCCATAGCAGTGTCACTCCTGCCTAGTCAGATAGAGTGTTGACCAGGTGGCTGGCTTTTTTAGCACTTTGGTGGATTATTGAGAAACTGAGGAATGAACTATAAAAAGGAATAGCACACCCATGCAAATCCCCTAGATGATCTCATCTTTCATCTTACATTCAATTCATCTGACCCTGGCTGTGATGCTTCTGTTTCCAGCCCACCACAGTCAATTTAATTGATGATATACAAGTGCCCCAGAGTTTTCCTGCTTTCAGCTCTCTCAAGCACACATGGACAAAAGAACCCATCATCTTCCTGGAAAAGATTATGTGGCCAGTGGGAATCAGAGTATGTATGCAACATTTTTTTCAGAGCCTCTTGAAGCTATTGGAAGGACTTTTTGTGGGCTAGAATAAGGGCCTTTCAATTCCCTCGGGCATATGTTGAAAGCTGTGTTCAGATTCAGGGCAGCATCAGCTACCTTCAAGTGAGAATCAGAACTTTTCATCCTGAATATGCAGAATTAGAGGCATCTATTGAAAAAGGAAAAGCAATTCAGATACTTTTTTCAGGTTACCATTCTTAATGCTGAAGGATCTTGACCATAGGATGTAGAGCTCTCACATGCAGGGCAGGAGATGGACTTTGTCAAGGAGAAGTCTGCTCCTTTCCCTGAGGTCATGGAAAATGGGGACACCTGCATGTCACCAGGGTGTCAACATTCATGTGGGGACAGGCTGTAGCCTCCAGACTTCTTGCAGTGTGGGAAATCTCAAACATCTCAAAGATGGTGAATGTTCAACATCTTCATAACCAACTTGATGCAGGACGAGAAGAAATACGAAATAAGCTTGTCAATGACACTAAACTGGGAGAAGCTGTTGACTCCCTCCAAGGCAGAGAGGCCCTGTAGAGAGACCTTGACAATTGAGAAGACTGGGCAATCACCATATAAGTGTTGGATGGGGCACCTGGGATGGGGCAGCCCTGGAAGTAGGTACAGACTGGGGAATGAGATGCTGGAAAGCAGAGCCACAGAAAGGCACCTGGGTGTCCCTGGTAGTGGCAAGTTGAACATGAGCCAGCAGTGCCCTGGCAGCCAGGAGGGCCACCCATGTCCTGGAGGACATCAGGCACAGCATGGCCAGCCAGGCAAGGGAGGGGATTGTCCTGCTCTGCTCTGAGCTGGAGCGGGCTCACCTCCAGTGCTGGGGGCAGTTCTGGGTGTCAATGTGTAAAAAAAGACATTGAGGCATTAGAGAGCAGTGCAAAGGAGGCCATGAGGGTGGTGAAGGGCCTTGAGGAGAAGCTGCATGAGGAGTGGCTGAGGTCACCTGGTCTGTTCTGCCTGCAGGAGACTGAGGGAAGACCTCACTGCAGTTACAACTTCCTCGTGAGGGAAAGCAGAGAGGCAGACAATGATCTTTTCCCTGTGGCACCCTAAGGAATGGCCTGAAGCTGTGTCCAGGGGAGTTTAGCTTAGATATTACCAGAAAGTTCTTCACCAAGAAGGTGGTTGAGCACTTGAAGAGGCTCCCCAGGGAAGTGGTCACAGCACCAAGCATGACAAAGTTCAAGAAGCATTTGGACAATGCTCTCAGGCACACAGTGTGATTCTTGGGTGTCCTGAGGAGAGCCAGGAGTTGGACTTTGATGATTCTTCTGGGTCTCTTCTAACTCAGACTATTCTATGGTTGTATGAAAGCTCTGTCATAACAAACATTAACCTTTCTTAGCTGTATTTCACTGCTCATGAGATAATTTTTTCAGTCTGTTTTAGGACAGGTGAATTTCAGTGAAATCACAACAGCTTCCTTGCATTAACCAACACATGATCTGTAGACAGATATGAATTTAAGGAGTTATTCTTTCCCTGTTTGAGAGGAAGATGTCTACTTATTGTTTCTTCAAAGATACAGAGAAAAACACTCTTTTGGTGAATTTTATTAGGGTAAAAATATGTTCATCATGAAAGGAAATGTCCCACATGCTTTGCAGCACACACACTGCAATTCCAGGTAGCCAGATCTTTCTTCTGGAATGAAATTAGGCGATGGCATAATTCATTTCATGCACCACATGTGCTTTCTTTCATTTCAAGGATTTCATTGTGCTTTGCAAATGTCAATTGCTTAAGGCACACAGTTCAAGTAGGTATAATTTATGGTTTTTCATGATATTTATTACCGAGATCATTTAAGTGGAACCCAGGTGTTCTGGGATAGAAGCCCTTCCTCCTCAGCAGGCAGCACTCCCTGGCCCTCAGGGAGAGACCATTCTCTTCAAAGTGATTCCCAGGAATTCATTTCCTCAGCCTGTGATTAGGTTTTCTAGCTTTCCTCAGTTCTGAACTGTGGTCTTTTACATTTATGCAGCTGGGCATACATCTGAGTACTGGAGGCATGGATGCACAAATTGACAATCCTGATAAGATTTCTTCTTATGTGTAGAAGTATGAAATGAATATCTACTTCCCTGTTGACTCCACATCAAGTAGGACATTTTTCAGTCCTTTCTTTAGACTGAATGTGAGATGATAAAGAAAAAAATTTCATGCCTGAGAGTTAATATTTTATCTGCATTTGACTTTGCAAAGTGTTTAGGTTACTTTAACCTCCTGGTTTTGCTCATTCATGAGGGTGGGAACCTGGAAAAAGATTCTTGGGGCTTTAAAAGTGACTGAATCATATTGATTTTGCTCTGGTAAATTTTATAATTCTTTTACAGAAGTAGAGTAGCGAACTCTTTTAACTCCATAGTTTTCTACATTACTAGTTTTAGTCATCCTTTAAAGTGAATACTCAGCTGTGTTCTAAGCAGTGCCAGTGTAGTTAAGTCCCAATTTATAAATCTATTCTTATTATTGACAGCAATGTGCATCTTTTAGCATTTGTCAAGATGAATATGAAACATCAGAAGTTAGGCTATAAGTTAGGCTATATGTATGGCCATCTTTTACTTACCCATTTGAGTTTCCACATAGAATCTGGAAAAATACCACTTTTCATTATTTGACCTCTTTTATGTTGAATGGAGACAGGAAAACATCATCAGTGTTTTGAGAGATGTCTTAGCAAGGGACCAGGGATTCTGGAAAAATCAAAAGAAAATATGTATTTAACGGATGTGTATAAAATTGTTTTCCTTAGGTTTATGGTTTAATTGATTCCCAGGTCTTCTGTCTTTAATAAATGGCTTCATTTCATTGCAATTCCCCCTATGAGATCATCTGCATTTGAATCAAAGTACTGAAATATGTTTTGACCAACATGACTATTTTGAGATATATTTACAGAGGCATGTTCTTAACTTGGGTTTTGGCACCATAACACGTTCATGGAGAGGAGAGAAGCAGAAAAGTTTCCACATCATTATTGGCAAGGGGAAGATAGAAGGGAAAAAGGGCTAGAGTATCTCCTCACAAATAATAACTTCAGGCAGAGCTCTGGGACTTGACTGGCCCTGCCTTTTTGTGCTGGGATGTGACTTGGGATCCTTGCTCCCCAAAAGAAGGTGTCTGTAGCTGGACCATTGGCTGTATACTGCTACACTGGCTGTGTAGCACAAAGAAAAGTTCTCCCTGATGGTAGCCTTGGGGAGAAAAAGTAAAGACGTTAGGCAACTTGTCTGAGACAGACTTAGGAAATCATCAATAGGTTTAGAACTAGCTGACATCTGTAAAATAAGAGAGAGAGCGAAACATCTGCAATGTGATGTGCTGGTCTTGCCTGTAGGAAAGGGTTCAGCCCCAGCAGAGAACAATTTGCCGTGAGCAGCCTTGTGGACTCCCTGTTTTGTTTGTGCTCTCTGACCCTGCGCACAGTCTTCTGGAGCTGGTCACCCTCCCTGTGCAGCCCCCTCGCCCTGATGGGACCCTCCAGGGCTTCATCTTCCTGATATGAAGTTAGCTGCATTGCAGACTGCTCAGGCTTGTTGATAACCATGTGGGAATTATCAACTGCTACAAGCAGCCTTCGACACAGCAAGAGCTGCTGTTCAATGCACAAACTAAACCAAACCAGCCTTCCTTGTGAGAAATGCTTAGGGCTCAGCCCTTATCAAACTAGGCTTAAGATGAGTGCAGCAAAGGGCAGAGTTATTTGTAGGTGGTGAGAAACAGTGCTGTGACACCTTTTTCTCTCTGGCACCGAGCCAGTCAGAGACTAAAGTGGCTTCCAGCACTAATCAGGGGGCTGGCAAACCTCTACTCACACATCTGCCATTTCCCCTGTCTTTGGTCCTGCTTGAAGCTGCAGCTGCTGAAGCACACCTGGTTCTGCCAGCCAGCATCATTTGCCATTTATGAGCAACCTTAGCACAGGTTTTCTGGTTTCAATCCAGGACAGAGACCTTGGTCTTCTTCTGTACCAGGGCCTCATGAAGATTTTTGCTGTCCTGCCTCCCTTGTACAAGAGGAAAATCTGATTGCTGGAGAAAGTCCAGTTAGAAAATGCCAATGGGAACTGGCGCATAATAGAGGGGGGAGCCCCCAGAATCTGTATTTAGAAAGGACAGGAGAAAATCTCAAAACCTAAAGGTTTACTAATAGGTGCCAAAGTCCTGACTCATTCACACAGTGCCTTAAATCAATAACTGCTTCCTGTAGGCAGAATGTGTCACATGCAGGTCACCATTGCTTCACTGAATTTCAAAGTCCTGTATAAGCTCACAGATGGGCAAGCAGGAAAAAAATAATTTGAATGGCAATTTATGTCCAGACAATTCAGGCCTCTGGGAAAAAGTGCTGTGGGAAGATATCTGTCTTTTGGTGTGTTGTTTTCTGTTGACACAGAAAACTAAAATTTAGGGCACTGTGCACAAACGCGTGCTTGCCAACATTTGATTTTCAGAAAGCAACAAGTTTTGGTCGATCACTGAGGCACATCTCACTCCTCAGGTGTACTAGCAATGGTATATCTCATGTGGAATTACTTGAAGGAGAAAGGAGAGGCACAAGCAGGAACTCCTTGGTGCTGTAGTTTTGGAGGTATGAACCAGTCTGTAAGTAGGAAGTGGTGCATGGGGTCTCAAGGTCCTGAGGAGACACAGGCAGGGGAGAGGCACAATAGTGAAACTGCCTCTGTCACCTCTGCAAGGAGAGGATTTAGGGTAGAGGTGACCATACACAGAGAGTGTTTTAAGCAATCTGGGGAGCAGAGCCCCTCACATGTTACACCCCAGAGCGTGGGGAGGGAGGGTGAAAAAGCAGAGGAAGCAGGAGAGGAGCAAGTGGCTTGTAGAGGCAGCTGTCACCCCCAAAAGGGCTGGAGCTGGCAGGTCAGCAGGCTTATTAGAACTCCATCTCCCTAAGGCTGAGCTCTGATCCCATGCTGTTAAAGTCTTAGTATTGGTCAGCAAGTAAAAAGCAGGCCAGAAATGTACAGCTTTATTGACTCTTGTGAAAACAATTTAAGCTGACCGGTTTTCATTCTTCCTTCTTGGAAACATGTTGCACCAGACCTCTTCAATTTAGACAGCATCTCCATTCCTGAGGCATCCTGAGATGGGGAGTATCAGCTCTCTTGGTCTCCTGAGAGACCAAGCTGTGTTTTGCTGCTCAAAGAGAGCCAAGTCCTATAGCTTGCTTTTTCCTTTCAGCTCTGTACACAAAGAGCAGATACAGATGGGTTCTGACATATCAGTTCCAGCTGTTGTGCGTGATAGGCAGGAGAAGGAGGGGACCAGCAATCATTCTGCCAGCAAGGAGTTTCTACATAAGAAAATCCTGCTTCTAGAGCACTGGGAATTGTAGTTTTGCCCACTACAATAAGAAAACTGAGTGGTTTTTTTTTTTTTCTTGTGCAAGAAGTTGGAAGGAGAGTGGAGAACATATTTTGTCATGTATCCCAAAGCTGAGGGTCAAGTTGTACTTGACAGTACTTCCCACATGTACTATCCTATTGATGGGACAAAACACAGGATTACTGCAGCAACCATAAAGACTGGATGACTTCACCCAACCCTTGGGTTGAGTGCTGGATATTGCAGTCTTGTCTTCATGGAGGAAGATATTTAAGTGTCCCAACCCGAGTCATATGACAGGCTCCCACAGAAAGGCCAACATTTAAGAAGAGCAGAAATTAGTTCTACTAGTATGCTAAAGGAAAGAGCATTTTGGGGGAACACTTGAGAAAAGTGAACGTGTGTCGTAGGAGTCCTCTGATACAACAAAGCCCAAAAAAACAGAGGAGGGGAGGTACAGCTGTTACTGAATAAATGAGGATTCTGGTGAATGAAGATTTTTCATTGCTATTGTTCATCAAGAAAACATTACCCATGATTCTATGACATGTTCTAATCAGAAAAGGTCAATTAGGCAGTGTGGCACTACATTAATTGCAGACAAAGCTGCTGAAACCTTTAGAGGTTCAGCCTGTGCAAGGAATACAGTTTAGAAGTTTTGCACTTTCATCTGTTTAATCAAGTATCTACTTGCTCTTTTGAATATCTGTAAAAATGTAGCAACACATTCCTCACTGTTAGAAAAAAATTGACTTAATTTATCCCAGAAGGTTTACTCTGGGGGATTCTTCAAATGATTTAGAACAAATTGAGTATATTTCTTGACCAAGATGTTCAGTGCTTAACTAGGAAAAGACATTAGGAATAACTTTTCAGCATAATGGACAGTGAAGCTTTGGAGCATATTTCCCATGGAGCCCATAGAGTTTCCATCCCCTCAGGTCTGTAGGAAGGGATTAGACAAGTGCCAGTCAGGCATTACTTAGCTCTCCCTACCCAAGGGTATGGGACCGGAGTGGACAGTCATTCTGCTCTCCTTCTACAAGGGCAACACATGTTCATACAGAACAGAGGTTTCATGTGCTGTTCTCATCAATGATCTCATTGCTGAAAAGGTCCTGAATAAGCAAGAGGATTATTTTAATGAGTGTAAAACATAACTTTAAAGTAGCTGAGCTAAGTCAACAAGTATTCTCTAAAAGTTGCTAGAATTCATTCTGTGTGATGGGATCCTTAGGGAAATTTTGCTCACATGCTTGATTAAGCATCATAGATTCTAAATAGGCTTTTGAGTGGGTTCAGTTGGAAATCATGAAGTATGGTGAGGTTAGAAGAGACTTGGGGCCATATTTTATGAAATGAGCCTGAAGTTGATGTAAGTGGCCAACTAATCTGAGCGAGCAATTCATCAGGTTTTTCCTTTGCCTCTTTCCTATGTCCTTATGCGAGGGGAAAAAAAGCTGATGTGATCCAGATGGATTAAGCATGCTAGTCAGATTATCCCTGTGGATGCCCTTCATCTGCTCATGCTGCTCAGTCAAAAATATCATCTGGCACACCATATCACATTCAGAAAAGCAGGAAAATGTATACAGGTCAACTATAATTGAATCTTTTTTTCTGAACCACAAATATGTAGGGTAGCTGACTTTACAGGTAAACATATTGGTTCAAATGTTGGTTGTGATATCTAAAGAAGAAAGTTTTGTAATTCCCTATTATTTTAAATTACCTGATATATATAAAAAAATAAATTTAAAATAATTTATGGGTAGTTTATTTTATTTATCCTTGTCTCTCTTCATGCCTACAATCAAACTTGTCTCTGAAGGCAGCTACCCTAAAGAAATCTTTTTTTGCAGATTTCATATGGCCCCATATCTCAGATTTTATCTTGCTCTTACCTGGAGCTAGATATTTTTTCCTATATCAACTCTAAGAAATGCTAATTGATAAGAGAGATGTCAAGGTTTTTTCTCAGTATTTATATTCTTATTTTCCTAGTATTTATACCCAGAAATCTTGGTCTTGGGGGCAAGAAAACAGTGTTGGCCTTTTATATGTTTATACTATTTTAGCTACTGAATTGAATTTTAAAGTCATTTTAAATGCCAACAGAATAATGTTATAACCTGCATGGAATGAATTATTGTGTCTTTCAGAAGGGCTGCTTTAGACCATTGGATCTTCAAATGATGGAAAATTAAGCACCCCTATAGCTTAGATCATAGTTATAGTATTTTCCACCAGCAAAGAAGCTAGTACAGTTTATACTATATAAAAATTAAAATAAAAATAAAATTTAAACAATTTGTGCTTGTACTTGAATATCTGTCTCACAATGGATGAAACTATGAGAATGTGAAATTCTCCAAGATTACCAGAAAGGGTGCATTTTTCCCCACTTGATGCCAAATAACATTGCTGGATCTGAGCAGAGAGGTTTGTCGGCTCCTCTGGGAAGGCAGCCTGTCTGGCTCTGCTGGGGCAAAGACCAGTTTGACCCATCCAATCTCCTTTCAGAGAAGAGCCCTCTGGAAATTTTGGAGGTTGACCTAAGATTGCATATGTCTGTTCTGCCATTTCTGGCTTGGAGGACACTGTCAAGAGCAGTTGCTCCAGACTTGAGACCCTTGGCGGACATGCTGAATTGCTGTACATTTCTGGGGGATGGAAGAAGTCTAACCAAATGCAACAGCTATTATTGAAGTTAATAGCTTTTCCTTCTGCATAGTTCTACACAACACGTGCCTGTACATCAGTTTCAGAGTTTATTTCCTCCATTAGCACTGCATGGCTTAAAGATAAAAGACTGAAGGAGACTTTCTGGTCCAGTGAAACTGCATGTGTGGCTTTTCGTTAAAATCTAAGAGGCTGTGCCAGCAGAAGGCTGGCTAACTCATTGGCATAGTTTTGTGATAAGGATGCAAATCCTTATGCATGGCCAGTTTTATGATATGGATTTGCTACAATGCTGTGATCTCTGGGAGAGTGATCAAACAGACTATAGGCGAATGAATTCATGGGAGTGCTCAGGGTTGAGCACTGGAAGGTATAGATCACTGAATATCCTGTCTGAGGCCTCTGGAGACAGGAGACTGCAAAGCAGAGACATTTACTCCAGGGAAGTGGCCTGGACAGTAGAGTTGAGCATCATCAGTTTCCAGAGCAATGAACACTTCAGAGTTCAAAAATTGTGCAGTCCTGAGCAGCATCCAGACCTTCACAGGGATAAGGCGGGGCTGTCACATCTCAAACACAGCAGTTTTACAGGAGCCCTGCTGTAACAACACTGGGGCTTAGTTTAAAAAGCAAGCCTGCTGGCAAGCTGGAGAGGTAATCTCCCTTTTCTCTCCCACTTGTCTTTCAGCTGGAGGGAACCATGCCAGTCAGTATGTTGTAGATTATTCAGATCCTGGCAGGAGCATTCAAAATGAAAAGGCAAGTGAATAGGGGTGGAAGGGGAAGGCTTTGATTCAAACATACTCTATTCTTTTTATTGGGTGCCAAGAGCTCTTGTGATCTGAGTGAAAGCTGTTATTACTCAAGCTGACAAAAGTCCTCCAGACCTTTCTCCACACCTGGCAATAGGATGGGTGGAAATTCTATTACCTCACTTATGTAATAAGTGAAATTAGCCATCTAAGCCCAGGTCAGTCCCTTCATGTCTCCTGGGGAGAAAATATCTCCTTCAGGTGTAATTCTTCATGCCTTTAAGGCACCTGGATACCCATTTTTCTTCACTGGGTATAGAAGACTGGTTGAGGGAATAGAGGTCTGGGTGTTTAGTGTCTCAGACCTCTGTACTTTTATGTGTCTGAAGTTAATAAAACATTTTCCTTACTAAATTGTGGTAGAAAAACATCAGTAGACATGCTGGATCAGACCCAAATTTCACCTACACAGATGGACTATTATGTGCCTATGTCCACTGTCAGTGGCTAGGATGGACACAGAAGCAGGGTGAGAGTTCAGAATACTTTCATTCCACTGTAAGTCCTCACTTGGAACTTTATGTCAGCAGGATCCTCAATCTAATCTTTCATCAAGAAGTAAAAAAATCAATAACCCCGAGACAGAAGCTGTTTGTCCCCAGTTCTGCTTTGAAGTACCTGTTTCTGATATTAATTCAGAGCTCCATGAGTAGTTTTGCATGTACCCTGAAAGAAACTTGCAACTGCAGTGACAGCGCTAAACCACGTTACTTTCTGATTCATTTGGCTTTAAAGATTAATTAGGAAATTACAATAAAAGTTTTGTAGTTAAAATGGGAGCAAACTGGAAAAAAATACATATTAAAAAGGGTACAGCCAGTAATGTTAAATTTACAAGGCTGTTTAAAAAGGTCAATCCCAGCCATCATGTGCACAGATGCATCCCTACTCAATGATGCTAATTTAAAGGAGACTTGAATTTAATCCTGCATGATCCTGATCCCTGCATTTCCTTTCCATGTCACTAAGCAGCTCCATATTGCACTGCTCATGCACTGTGAACATTTACCACCTGTGCACTCCATCTTCACGCTGTGTGATTCCACACTGCTGCTTGAACTTCCCAATATCTGCAGTAAGGGGATTTTACTTCCCCCACCTAGACTTTGTGCTAGGCTGCACTTTGAGCAGTGTCTCTGCTGCTCTCCCTTGTTCTCTGTGGGTGAGCCCAAGAGCTGGAGAAGGGAGGCAGCAGAGAAGGGAGGCAGCCAGCATCTCACTGGTGGTTGATCTCATGCTGCTCTGTCTAAAGGGAACTTAGCTGCAAGTTCTCTTGGTGTGACTTGTCAGCATCCAAGTGCTTCAGATAGAAGAATGAACATTATCTTCTTTTTATCTCCAAGAGTCAACACAGGACTGTTTAGTGGTTTGCTTGCCAGAATTCCCCAAGTTTCAGTACATAGCCAGATGTGGACTTTATTTTTACTTCATTTATTGAATGTACTTCAATAAAAGTACATTTTTCATCGATGTTATTTTTACTTACATCTTGCCTCCTTTTTTTTTCCTTATTAAGGTTCTAAAATCTGTTTTATATAGCAGGTCCAGAACCCACATTCCTTGCTGGATGACATTTCTTCAAGCTAAGTGGAGAAACAGTGTTATACTCCAGAGAATCATCTAAAGGTAGTTTATCCAGTATAGCAGAGCTGACACAGAAGTGGTTGTGTCAGGTTTGCTCACAAGAGTGCTGGAGCAACACAACCCAACTCTCCTTTCATCTGTTATGACATCCCCTGTGTAAGCTGAGGATGCTTATGATCAACATAAGTGTATATGTTCATTATAAACATTCAGACATCTGCTGGGAAAAACAATTGTACTGAAAATTACTGTAATATGTTTGAGATTCCCAGTTTTCATATTGTCTACAAAACCAGAATCTTCAAAGCAAGGACCTCTGTATGAAGGTGTTATCCAGCATTCTGAACTGAGTGTCTGGAAAACAGAAGTTGGGGACACAATGAACAGATAATTCCACAATGAACAGATAATTCATTAGCCTCTGTTGAATGAAAATCAACAACTCCTAATTTCACACAGATTTATTCATCTGGAGTTCTTCCCCTCATCTTGTTTAAGTCTTTTTTTGCCAAGAATTATAGGGAAAACACAGAAAATGTAACAAGGTCCAAAAAATTTATCCTGAAACAAAAACAAACTTTTCTTTCCCACATTCCTTATCCCCGCAGAAAGTTCAGCTATCCATTACAAAATTAAGTAAACTATATTTTTCTATTTTTGCTCCTGCAAAAATATGAACAGTAGAGAAAGGGTAGAGGGTATCTACATGCAAATGGAGGAGTGGACAAAAAACTTAGGCCATATGTCTGGAAGAGTTTTTCCGGGGAGAGATCTGTAAAAGAGGCCTTTCCAAGACCAAGAGCAGCAGGGTGTTCTCATGTGAGAGGATCTTCTCCAGTGTGATGCTGGTGCAGAGCAGGGCTCTCTGTGTGTGGGCTGGACTGCCTTCCCACACCCCAGGTGCCCCAGCAGGATGTGCAGCCAGGCTCCCAGGCTCTCTGATGGGGCAGGGGATGGTGGCCCTAAGGGCAGTGTGACTTTTGGCACAGGCTCTGCAAGTCTGCCTGAACCCTCCGTGCCTTCTTGGGGGGTCCTCAGGCTCTGCCCCCCAGCTCACTCTTCTCTACAGTGAGCAGGACTAAAGTTACCTGTCTGGGACACAGAGACACTATGACAAGTGCATGGTCCCAGGAGGGTCACAGAAGTCACAGAGCTTGGCACTGCTGCAGTGAGGCTTCCCTGCATTCCTGGGATCCACCTCAGCAAAGAGCGGCACAAGCTGGTCAGGCTGCCCTCACACAGAGAGAAACAGGCACAGTTTAACTCCTCCTGGAACAGAGATGCTTGGATCTGGGAAAATGCACTGTGGACATCTAAGGCAATGGGAAACAAACACAGGTCGAGAAGCCCAGCTTTTCACTTCTGTTTCCTAAAAACTGAGCTGGACTTTGCACACATTGGTCCCTGTTACACTGGATTCACTCCATCCAATTTCCCCCAGCACAGACTCCAAGGAGAGGAAATGTGTTACAAAAAACACAGTCCAACATACTTTGCTCATTCTTTTCTCAACCACTTCAGTTTTTTATGCTATTATTTAAAATTCTAAGCATGGAGGAGCAGGAACCTGAGTTTCACTTCAAGCACATGAGATCACAAGAGCAGCAGCAAAATCCTCTGGAAACTTTACTGGTGTCTGAAACTAGATGCATGTTTCTCTGAAATTAACAGGTTTGTCTATAAACAAGCATCTCTGTTTACATACAATCTCTAAAAAATTATTATAAATCTATTTATGTTATATTTAATTGATTCTATGTAGCTAGGATCTCTCTGTCATTCTCAGTTAGAAGCAGTGAGTTGCTCTCTTTGAACTGCATCAAAACTCATCTCAAAGAATTAAGTCCCCTTCACAAGGCATCTGCCTTTGCTGCACGTGTATGTACCACATGAACAAAAACAGTAATCATGAAATTCACTTGGAGATTGATCACTTTTCATAAATACACACATCGTAAAAATAAACAGTAAATATTTGTCTTGTGGAAGGAGTTTACATTCTTATTTTTTCAAGTATAAATAAACTGGGTTGAGAGAGGCAATGACATTAACAACTGGCAAGCTGTTTTCTTTATCCCTCATGCTTCCATAACTAGAGATCTCATAGAGCAAGGACAGCCACAGGGCACTAACAGCCTTTCCTCTCTCAGCTGGGATCTCATGTGCAAAGGTGCACCTGTGGATATAACCCCTGTGTAAAGCATATTTTATTTACAGAGCTTGTTTAGCCCCCTGAGCAAAGCCAAGGTCTGTACTGGGGCATAACATGCATGTTCTATATCACATCCCTTTTCTCAATGGACTTGCATGGGATACCCACCCAAAAAAATCCTCTACTGACCTCAGCTCAGGTCAGAGCTCTACATTCTGCTGGGTATGGTGATACATTCTTCACTTTCCCCTCTCCAAATTTTTGTAGTTTTAATTTATTGTTGCATCTTACAAAAGGCAAGTATCTAAACATGTTTGTGACAGCAATGTTTTTATAAGTACTGCCCATAACATGTTAACATGGCAGAGGACTAAACTGGCCTTTGAAGGATGTGGTCAAAAACCTCCTTTCCACATTTTGTCTGCATTTCATCTTCACAGGTTCATTGCAGATCTGTATTCAGGAAGTGTTTGCTCCATTTGTTCTGTTTTGAAATATGTGGAACAAACATTCCAGTGAGAATTCAAGCCAAACAGTAGAAATACTGCTCATGGTTTTCATTTTTCAGAGCTTTCACATTCACACCCAAAGGGTGTTGCAAGATGAACTGAGGTTCTTGAGGCTGACAACCTCCTTTAACATAAATCATAAATCTTATATCTCATTGCACAGCTAAGCAAGAAAAATCTAAAAATCCTTAGTGCTGGTGGAGTCACATACCACCAATAGTGATTACTTGCTCTGGAAAAGGAAGCCATGCCTAAGTTAGACACATGGCTAGCTCACTTGAAAACTATGAACGGGAATTTTCACATGCATTGCACACATCTTTATTCTCTGAGAAGTTTCCAGCATCCTCAGGCAGAAAACACAGCAACAGCACTCCCTGAAAAACTGGCAGGAAGGAAACAAGTATTTTGCCAAATAAAAAGGGTAATAAGTGCATGTTACAATTAACAGAAAAAAAAAATTTTGCAGTTTAGTCCCCTCTAAGTCAACACCACCCTTCAGCTCTTTTAGCTGATAAGTTATATATAATTGGGCTTTGTCTCCCATCACTGAGTATAATTATCTTATAGATAGTACATGGCTGTCTTATTTTCTAGTGGGATTAGCACCATCCTGTCAATGAACAGAAATGACCCCTCCAAGTGCTGCTCAGTCCTTACATCTGTTAGCAAACACCTCCTACAGAATGCTATTCCAATGGCATTTGTTTTGGAAGTGCCTGCACAGAAATACTTCTGCCTGTCAAAGGGTTAGGGTGTACTGCATTATTATAGCTCTGAATTTGCACAGAAAATTGATACTTGGTGACCAGTATTTTCTTATCTTTTGAGGTTTTCACCAACAGAGATACACAACAGATTTATTTAGATTGTGCATCATTTGACTTTTATATAATAAATAGAAACCATACAGACATCTCCATACACAACCTGAAAATCCCTTTTGTTTTGGGCTAAAACAGAGCAGTGAGCAATGTAAAGATGTTCTCAGGCCAAGTTAGGAGATGTGAACCACTGCCCACACATTACAGGCTGTAGGGATGCTGTGTTGTAGGGTGTTGGGCACCTTCCACCCACCGCCTTCCTGTGCACCATCCCATGCACAGGGATGCATGGGATGCATGGCCAGACCTGCACACCAAGGCTCCTGCTCCCATGGCTGTCTGTCTGTCTCTGTCAGGACACAGCCACAGGGAGCACCAGCTCATAAGCACAGAAGATGGCACGAGAGTCGTGCTGTCCCTCTGTCCGTCTGCCAGTCACTGGCACCCGTGGCCGTGGCACAATAGGAGGCAGGGTTTGCCAGCACAGTCTTGCAGCAGGGAAGAGCAGAGAAGGCGTGCAAGGTGCAAAGAGCCCTCGCTGCTGTTTATCCCGTTATCCCCAATACCCTATTCCCATCTGCCGGCAGATGGCACTCATTATATGTGTGGCTGTCATTATATGTGTGGCACTCATTATATGTGTGGCTGTCCCCAGCCCAGGTGCGCTTTCCAGAGCGCAGTGAGCAAAGGTGGGACACTCGCTGTCCTCCTTTGTGTGTCATAGGCAGTTTGTCACCTTTCACTCATTTATCTCATAGCAAGGGCTATGATTTCAGCAGGGTCCATACTCCAAGGGAAACTAGAAAGGTGAGGAACTGCTGGAGAGAAATGTCCCTTGGTGGCTGTGGCACAGGCTGCAGGGAGGCTGGGACAACCATCTGCCTGTGTATCCGGAGCTGCCAGCCATGGCACGCCACCTCCAAACTCTACACACCCATCCCACAGCTGAAGTAGCCCTGGAAAAATGTCCATGGGGTGAGAGGTGGCCAGCTTGGCAGGCATTGGTGAAGGAAGGCCACTGCTCCCAAGAAGGATCTGTACCAGCTCAGTGACACTGCTGGCTGCTGGGCTTGAAGCAGCTGCACACACAGATGGCAAGACATTTATCCTGCATCAAAGCACGTCCTTCAGAAAAATACCCAACCTCTCCTTCAAGAAGTTGGGCAGTAAAAAATCTGCACTATAGTTACCTTTCTGCTTCAAAAAGCAGGGACCTCTTTATTTCAAGTATGAATTGGCCTGCTTCCAACTTCCTGCCATAGGTCTTTGTTAGACCCCACCAGAAGGCTGAATACACTGATCTCCCATCACAAGGATCACATGCAGCCTTCAGACTTCTGTGGCTATTTGCACTGTTCCTGCTTCCTTCTCTCAGGGATGTTTTGGATGCATGCAGAACCCAGGGCACCATCATGGACCACCTGCTGTCAGTCCCCATGGCACAGGGCCCTGGCAGGGTCACCTGGATGCCCTTGTCTCCACTGGCCCTTCAATGCTGCTGTATGGAGAGGACTTCGCACTCACTCTTGGTTTCTGAAGCGGGGAACTTCTTGTTCAGTTTTCACAAGAAACATCCTGAGTGGAGGGACATTGATAAGAACATCTGATCCCCATGAAAAGAAAATTTTACAACACAAATGGGAAAGTTTTCTGGACGTCCTCAAGGAAAACTGAAGAAATTGCACCTTTTACAAAACAAAGTACTGAAGACCTAAATCACCTCAATTCCTTTCCTGCAGCAATTGCTCTACCAGAAGGCACTTTTTGCTATATGCAGCAGTTGGTTGGAGAAGGAGCAGATGATGCAGCTATCTGGGACAGCAAGCCCTTTGTGATGTGTGCTAATCCTTGCCAATATTTTTAGGAGCTGCAGGAATCCTGGCATTTAGAAAGATGCCGGTTAATTGTAGCTAGACCTGAAACAACAGCAGACTTGTGTCCCTCCCTACAGTTCACATTTTGCTTCCCAAGTTGTTCCCCTTTTCTATCAGTTTGTCCCTCTGCTCCAAGTTGTCAAGATCATTGTGAACTCTCACCCAGTTTTCCAGGATTTTGAGAAGTTGGCACCAGACTTAAATTCAATAAGCATGCTCTTTCTTTCATCTTTCTGGTCATTGAATACTGCTGTCCACAGGAGGGGTTTATTTCTGTGCCCAGCTTCCAATGCAGTGTTGCACCACTGGTAGCTACTCCCTGCACATGGCTTCCAAACTAGTTCTGCAACCACTTGGTTCCCATTTCCCAAGCTGTCTTATAAGAATATCTTCACTACGAGAAAACACCACAAAGCCATGATGTATTGCATCTGTGTTTCACCTCCTTCTCAAGACCTGTCATTTGGTTCTTGAAAGGATGAGGAGTGGTTTGAAATTGTCTTAATTGCTCATGTACCCCATATAGGAGAGAGAAAAGTGCTTTCCTTCTTTTTTCTTTACCAGACCCCTTCAAAGTTCAATAACTTGACCCAAGTCATTGTGGTAATGCTTCAGAATTTTTTATCTGGACAACCAGCTCTCTTGGTGGTCTGTGGATTCCATGCTATTCCCATCTGCTGCTTTGTTTGTCTGTTAATCACACCCACTTCCTTGCTGTGGGGCTCCCCAGCTGAAGGGCTAACAGCATACTCCATATACTGTGTGCTGGCAGGGAACACAAGGGAACTTCAATCTTGCAACACTAAAGTGGCTTTTTACCAAAAGGAAAAACATCCATAGATGCTAAGAGCAAGCTAGCACTCAGAGCAAGTACATGCAAGCTGACTTCCTATTTCCCAATAAACTAATCCCATTTTGTCCCACCCTTGAAGACTCCATGCAAGCTGCAGTGTTCTAGAGGAGGGGAGTTCAGAAACCCAGGTCTGAGTGCCTTCCAGTTGGGAGTGGCTCTATATGGAAGCCCCTTGATTTGAACCAGCTCATCTGGTATTTGACTTCATTTCACACCATCCATGGTTGTGAAATGGTTGAGAGAGTGCATGGTTGTACATTACTGAGAGAGTTGGTGCCCAGTACCAAGACAGTGCTCATAAATCCTTTTATTTGCTGTGGAAGTACCCAGTAGCTTCAGAGTTGTACAGACAGTTATGAAGGGAGCCTGTGAAGCTGACGCCTAAATAAATAGCCCTCTTAAATATTTCACTCAGTCAGTTCCTTGGGATGGCTCAGGTTCAGCAGTGAGTAGTTTTACAGCCACTTCATAAGAGAGGAGGGAGGAAAACAGTAATTAAACTATCTCCTTTTGGCAGCACTGCCTCTGTCGCTCAAACTAACGAGGATGTTTGGTGCCAGACAGGAAAGTACATGGGAGCACAGGCTCTGCAGCACTCCCCTGGCATGCCCTGTCTTCAGATATCTTCAAAGGACAGGCTGTACCTGAACTGAATTCAGCCTCACATCTCCCCTGCCGAGCCTGAGGATGATTAAGGTGTTGGGACTCCAAAGGAGAGAAAAGTCTCTAATGTGTGTACATACACACTTCCAGCTTTCTGGGAAAAAGCTCTGTGCAGCTAGTTTTGGCTGGACTCTCCAATCTCACAATAATTTTATATCATTTAGAAGTTTTTGAGGCTCAGTAGTTTGTGTTTATCTCAGAGAGCTGCCAGCATACTGAGAAATCTTGATCAGGTTTCCAAGAGCTGATGTTTCACTGATATTGTTCTAGCCCCCCCCCCCACCTCCCCACCCCCCCCCAGCCTGCTTCCCAATCAGCCATACCCCTGGCCAGTTCTGGCTTACAGCAGTGTTTTGGTGGCTACACAAACCAGTAGATATGCAGATGCTGGACTGGGACACCAGCAGAGGCAAACCAGTGCATGGACAGGCACTGGGTCTCTCTAGGGGCACAGGGCAGCACCCCTTGGACAGTGTTGGCTGAAGGGTGTTTGTGTCTGAGCTGCATGGGGCCCATGCCCGGGACCACAGTCACCATCCATCACAGTAATGCTGACACCACTCCCACAAGAATTTCCTCTTTGACTTTCCTTAGTTTACTAGTTCTGCCTGGAAGGTTTTTGCCTTTTGTCTTTGCCCACAAGTGTACACTGAGCTCAGGTCTGCTCTTTCCACTGGCGTAAGTCAACACCATTTTCCAGCAGGGGCTCAGAGTGTTGTTTGCTTTCTGTTTGTGTTAGCAACCAAGCCACCTCTGCTGGAACTTCAGCAAGAGAACTGAACCACCTTCTGCCACCTCTTCTGTTTCTTTCTCTAATCTGCAGCCAAGCCCCAATGCCCAGGAGTCCGAGGTCAGATCAGTTTAGGAGATGATGGGAATTCAGAAATAATAATAATAATAAAATATATGTGGTGGTTTGCTTTTGTTTCCTTGCCTCAAGGTTTTTGAGTCTTCAAGACTGTATTTTACAAGCCTGCATTGATCTGGAATCACCTTTTAATGAAGTTCTAGGCCAGAATTCCCTCACTCTCCTGGAACAGTGTCTTGAGAAAAATAACATTGTATATTGCACCAAAGTAGTCACTGCTCTTGCTTCTTTATTAATTTTTCACTGTGGAGTTGAGGGACACACTTGTGGAAGGTTAGTCACATTCTTCTAGTCAGCTGAGACCTCTGGTAGTTGTCATCATTGGCATGAATAAAGTTGGCCAAAAGGAAAACCTTTGTTCTGAGATCTGCACCCAGCAAACCTGCCTAATTTACTGCAACTGGCTTTCCTGCTAAAACAAAAGACAAAGAAGACAAAGAGGTTACCAACATTTCAGTAACAAGTTTATCCAAAGAGCACCAACTAGTTTTTGTTTTATGAGATATTAACTTCTCTGTGACTAGTCCAGCACCCTCTATCATTGCAACACCCCAATCAACACCCATGGATCCCAAATGGTTCTCATTTAAATCCACACAGAGTGGGAATACTGGCTTTATTTCTTGGCTCCAGTCACAAGCTACATGCTTTTAGAGACATTTGAGTACCAATATTTGTTTTTAGTTTGGCTGTTGATGTTTTCCAAAGCATCAAAAAGCTGCCATTAAATGTAATATTTTTCAAGTCTCTCTTGCTCATTGCACAGTAAGATACAAGCTGAAACCATATCATCTGTGAGAAGGCTTCTGGTATTGGGTAATGGTGCATGCTGAAGATACTTCCATGTTGCCAAAAACAACAGCAAAACTAAGAGACAGTGTGTCACATTTCCCTTATAGACTGATCCAGCATTCTCAAAAGCCTGGAAAATCACAAGAGTGAGCAACCACAATAGTTAGTTTCATCAATGCTACTAATTTGAACCAGCCTATATGAACCTTTGATAGCTCTGTTTTACAGGCAATGAAGTGACAAGAGCCTAAACTATCTTGAGAGTGCACAGTTTGTCTCCCACCTGACCCAGGCCTTGCATGAGAGCAAGAGCAGGAAGGAGGGGCACCCACTGATATTGCCGCAGCCTGGCCTGACCTGGGGAGTGCTTTTGGATTTTTCCAGTGAAGAATGCCATGTGGTGGGCTAAGCGTTCTGGTCGTGTTCTCACCTCTGTTCCATAGCCCAAATGCCTTTTCTCCTTCAGGGCAGAACTTTCAAAGGGTTTCTTATTTCATGGATGGCCAAGAATTTTGGCAACATCCATGAACTACAGAGTCTTCTGCCCCCCTACTTCAAGGCTCTTGTTGCCAGCAACGTTTTTTTATTTACAGTGATTTTGCAGCCAACCAGCAATCCAGTGGATTATTTTTATTACATGGCTACATGAGTTTTGTCCTTCACAACACAAAGCATCAACAGAAACTGGAGGAATGTACCAGGGAAAGTAGGGTCTCCCTGGCTGGGTAACAGCTACTGCTGGCAGAGCAAGTGGTGCAGCCTGCCAAGGAGTCCCAGCCAGCCAGGCTCCTGTTAGAGAGAAGCTTCCATGGAAAGCACAAGGTAAGGATGTTCCTACTTAAGCTGAACACCCACTCTGTGATCAGCTGTGAGTTGCCATGCTTTGGCAAACCTAAGCAATATCATTAGCATGATTTGGACAAGCTTCAGTTTCCTGCTCTTACTGATTTCCTTCTCAAGTTTTGAGAGACTTCACCAAGAACCTGTCAACCAGCACAGAAGGTCAAGAAAAGCAGCATGCTTACCACACCCTTGAGAAAAGACAAAATTGGACAAACTCATGCATAGTTACCAATACATCAAGAAGAGGCATATGTGTTGGAGCATTTTAAAAGAAAAGTGCTGCAACCCAGATTAGACAGTTCTTCATTTAGTTTCAATTTAGAGTTGGAAACCAATTCAGACTAAACATTTTAATTGATGAATATAGTTCCTTCATGCCAAAATTTGCCTATAAAACAGACTATGACTTCTCCAGCAATACGTATTATTAGCTGAAAGTTTTCCACAAGTAAACATCTGTCTGTGACTGGCTCACAAGTTGTTCACCACAGCTATTTGTTCATGTATCTGAGCTCCAATATCTGAGCTACCAATTAGTTAGCCAAAGTCAGGTGGCACTGTATGTCTCTTCAGCCAAGCTTGTTGAAAATATTGTATTTACATGATAAATCAGCACTGGCTCGCAGCAAATGCTGTCAAAAACAAAAGCCCACCCCACCAGTGATTGTAATATATAGGAAACATAATAAAATCATAATAGATTTAGCATTGACCAATATCTTAGAAGATTCTTCACTCAACTTTGGTTTCAGCCTAGTTTTCCACACTTTTAACCTGTGTTCTTGAAGAATTAAGGCTTCTGCAGTCATAGCAATGTAGGTGTATACCTTTGCATATGTATCCCTGATAAGTCTCGAATCACCTAGCCAGTTTTTCTCAGATTTGACAGAGGAGAGATGCAGATATAAATTTCATTTTTCAGGGAAAGACATGACTGTACCAGAGCTGCTGTATTTATTAGTGCCACCAAAAAAGACAAGACTTCAGTACAACTCTTCCCTTACTAGAAAGAGCCCAGAAACTAATTTTGAGCCTCAGCAATTTAAAGCAAATCAAATTTCACTGGCTCTATTACCCACCAACTCATGGATTATCTTAATTTGCAGCATACAAACTAGGTGCAAACTTGGAATTAATTTAGGAAAGGAAAATATATTCTGTTTCAGATTTTTTTTATCATGTCCCAGCGTTTACATATTCTTTTTCAACCTCCTTTGCAATATCACATTCATCCTCTGATTTATGGGCTTTCAGCAATGCACCTTGAACAACCTTGTAATAAAAGCCTTTATGAAGAATGGATACTTGTCTTTCTTGTCCTTTTAAGAGCCACAAGCAGAAGCTGAAGGAGCAGAGGTATGAAACCTCTGTGGACTCGCAGTATGGGCAAGATAAATCTATGTTTCAGAAACTGTTGAAGTTTGAAGTAAAATGCTGAGTAATTATCATCTGAGCATCTTTTCCATCCAGCATCTGCTTTAGTGGTAGGAAGTGCAAGATAGCCTTTATTTTCAGCCAAAATAGGCTTGTTTTCAATCAGTAAGACTGAAATACATGATTTTACAGTCTGTAGATGAGAAAGTGTATTATTTTCCTACACAGGAGCACTGAAACTAAAGGCTGGAGAAAAGATGAAGGACTTTCAAAATCCTTGTCTGGCTCTGACTTGTCGTGCATCAAAATGCGATGCAATACAGGAAGGAACTCTGTTAAACCCTGTTCAAGTATTTTTGAAAACCTCACCCACATTTTTATAGTGTTAGTTTATATTACCCCAGTTTGCCTAAAAACTTAAAACAACTTTTTTGGTGATTACACAAGTTTCAGGACATCATGACCTATCAAATGAACTATTGAACCTCCTTTGTTGTTAAATATTGCCTTTAAAGATTTTTTTAAAACTTCATGTTGGAATCTGCTTTCCAAGTTTCCCAGTCTTCTCTAAATATTACCATGGTTTTACCATGCTTATTGAGATAATAAGGTGTACAGTTATTCAGACAGGACCCTTGGGTAGTTTTCTTGAACTGCTGGAACTGCCAATATGACAGACTGGCATTTCTCTGTTCTTCAAAGTCTATGTTCTGAAAACAGGGGTTGAATTTGGTTTGCAGGGGGAAGAACTGTGCCCATTCCAACCCATTAAAGTTAATAGAACAGGTAATGATGTAAGTAGAGAAGAATCTGGCCAACAAACTGTTTCAAGAAGGTAGAATCATAGAATCATTAAGACTGGACAAGACCTTTAAGACATGCAAGTCCAACCATCAATCTAGCACTACCACTAACTATATTCACCATTAAACCACGTCCTTAAGTGCTATACCCATTCGTTTTTGAATACTTCCAGGGATGGTGGCTCCACCACTTCCAACCCTTTTTGCAATTTTTTTTCCTAATATCCTCCCCTGATGCAACTTGAGGCATTTCCTCTTGTCCTGTCACTGGTTGCCTCAGTGAAGAGACTAACACACACCTTTCAGGTAATTGTGCAGAGCAACAGGGTCTTCCCTGAGCCTCCTTTCCTCCAGGCTGAACAGCCCCAGCCCCCTCAGCCACTCCTCATGAGATTTGTGCTCCAGACCCCTCCCCAGCTCTGTTGTCCTGCTCTGCACTCGCTGCAGTGCCTCAGTGAGGGGCCCAGAAGTGGACACAGGAGTTGAGGTGTGCTCTCAGCAGTGCCAAATACAAGGGCACAATCAGTGCCCTGGTCCTGCTGGTGGCACTATTGCTGTCACAGGCCAGGACACTATTGGCCTTTTGACCAGCTGGGCACACACTGGCTTGTGGTTGGCCATTTGTCAACCAGCACTTGCAGGACCTTCTGCCCCAGGCAGGTTTCCAGCCACTCATCCCCCAGCCCCATGGACTTGTGCTGGTCTAAGTTGCATAACAGTTCACTGACCATTCCCTCCTGGATTGGGGAGGCTTCATTCTGCTCCCTGTCTCTGTCTTGCAGCTCAGGGAGCTGGGAACCTTGATGACAGCAGTCTTATCATTATATGCTGATGTTAGCACCTGAGGGCCAAGGTATTGCAACACTTTCAGGACAGTGGTTTTAAAAATCTCCTAGCATAAATTGGACCTCCAGCTTCTTCATGACTAAGTAATTATTAGTGAACATTAATAAAACTACTGTTTGGAAGATTAGAAATTTTATTTCGGAAGTGCTCCTCATTTTGGTATTCCTCTCCGAAAGACACTGAGTCAGTTGCATCTGCATCAGAGACTGTATAAATTGAGAAAATCTTAGAGAACTCTGCAGAGACATGTCTCCAGAAGCCCCAGCAGCAGAATTTGACCTTCCCTAGAGATATCTTTTTTGTTTTGTTTTTGTTTTCTCTAGGTCCCCTTCCCATTCTCTCCACACCCATGAGGGCATTTGCTTCTGAGTCATGTTGAAAAGTCTGGATTTCAGTTATTAAACGTTTCTGGTTGTTATCCTCTGAGACCTTTGCCAAAGTGCTGGCAGCCTGAAAGCCAGTCATTCAACTTCACTGTTCAGCCTCAGCCAACAACAAGTGACAGAGAGTATTTGCCAGCAGTAAACCTTTGGGAGTCCAAACCTCTCGTAGCAGGGAGCCCACCGAGTTTAAGAAGGGCACAAAAGTAGGGAAATTGTGAGGACCAAGACAGATTTTTGTTGCATGGCATAAAAAAGGGATTGCAGATTGCTTATGTTTTGTTCTGTGGTGAATGGGAAAGCAGTCCCTTCCTGTCTGGAGTGTCCCCAGGTGGTGAAGCCAAGGGCCATCTACAAATTTGGTAGTTATTCTGTTCCCTTTGGTCTGATATAAGGTGTGGTTCTTCTTGGGCAGAAGGACATGCTCTCACAGCCCCATCCACATGCATTCAGTAGTTCCTGTTACAGGATTCATGCCTGCACTGCCCTCCCAGCTCCTCCAGGAACCCCAGGGGCATAGGAAGGGGAAGTCACCTGAGGGACAACCTTACTGCTTGGAAAGAGAGGGCAGAGGCCCAGCCCCGGCCTTGCTGCTCCTCACCTTCCTTCTTAGCATGGGGGCCAGGAGCATGCTGAGCCCTCCCCACAGATCAGGATGTACAGTGCAGTGGATTTGTGGTGAGCTGGAAGAGTGCACTGTACTGGGGTGACTCAGAGGACATGTCATCTGTGGCATGAAAAATTGTGTTTACTGAGAGACACTGCCCAAGCCAGCATCCTTCTGGAGAGAACTCACCAGTTTAGAAGGACACTCTGGGCAGTGTGCTTGGATGCCGCACAAGAACGTATGAAGATCCTCTCTGATGTTCGTTTAAGCTGTGGCTTTCCATTGAAGTAATGAACAGTCAAGCTCTGGGTTTTATTAATTTTCTGGTGCAGGATACGACCACATGCATCATTCTATCCCCTCCTGCTCTTCTGGCAGGTGCTTCACAACCATCTGTTGTCTTAGACCCAGAGGACCCAGAGCCCTTCATCAAAGGACAGCAGTGGGAAGCAGACAATCTTATGCTCTTTTCATGACTCAGATATCAGCATGATGTCCTTCCCACCACGGTTGCTAACAAAACAATTAACAAGGGTTGAAAGAGAGTGATGGGATATAAAAGCATCAGCATGACCTTGTCAAGAACTGGCTGCCTCAGACAAATCTAATTTCTTCCTCTGAAGGGATAAGCCATCTGGAGAATAAAGGGGAAAAAAGCAAAATTTTCTTGTTTTGAGTGTTTTGCACTCTCCACCCTGATTTCTTTTTGTGAAAAAAAAGTGAAATAATCTCTGTTGAACCACCATGCACAACCAGTTTTAGAACTATGTGCAAGGAGCAGTCACCTGTGTATCATGCTGTCCAACAAAGCAGGTATCTTCAAAAAGGAAATCCTAAGATCTGATCTAGATTTTATTCTATTTTCTGTTTGGATCTTGGCATAGAGAGAACTCCTGTGAAATTTATTCACAAGACAGACAAAAGCAGGCAACAAATCTTAAATTATTTGTATAATAAAGAGAGCCAGTACCAAAATTGCATTAGACTCGTTTTTATTTTTGATTGCGTGTAGCTATTTGACCTTTCTCTGTTACATTCTTGCCTGCCTGAATGCTTTCCTCTTTGTCTCTGTGCCTTTCACTTCTGCCTCATAACACTTTCTCTTTCACAAGTTCCCTACATAACTTATAGCAGAGGACAAAAAGAAATCCACTTTATTTGTGGCAAAGGAGGTTTTGGATCAATATGAGTGAAGATTGTGATGGAGGTGGTGGGATCTTGTCTACTGGAAGCTCCGAAGAGCAGATGTGATGAACATCTGTCAGGCTTGATCTCCCAGGGCTAAATCAGTCCCACATTCCAATGGTTAACATTAAGACAACAGCTGTGGATCCAGCAGTAAGGACATGTGTCTCTTGAAGTTGCAGAGCTATTGACTGTAATATAAAATCAACAGCTGGATTTTATTGAAAAAGACAGTATTTCCCATCTCTCCCTGCACAGAGGCAAACAAATCATGCTTCATCTGTGCTTTGGTCAAAGAGAAACGCTTCTGCCAATAAAGTATGATTGTATTAATTTAAAAATTCTTCACAGGTATGTTCATGTGTATGCATGGCTCTTGGTATATTTCTAGTTGACATTTCAAGAGAAATTAATAAAAGTGGACATTTTGCACATCCCATGACCTTCTCAGGGTAGCTGTAGAGATGGAGCAAATCAGCTTAGACAGCATTTTCACTGGCTGAACTATTCTTGCCAAAGCTTGTGCTGGGCTTCCTAGCAGTGGAGGAAAATTCAAAGTGGTTGCCACAAGAAGGAGGCACAGGTCTGGAGCCATGAGACCTTATCATGCCTGTTACAGGAGAGAAAAAGGGAAGGAGAAGGGATGGCAAGCAATTATTCCCATGGTTGTTACATTCCCATGCCTCCTGTCCCATCCCTTCAGAGGTGGCAGACCCAGCACTGAAAAAGACGCACAATGGAGCCTTGACCACTTGGCTGCCATCTTCACTTGGCTGCTGCTCTCCATTACTTGTGTCCAGAGTCTGACTTGTCCCACTTTCTTTTTTGGTGAATTATGGATTATGGCAGTTAAATCCTACTAGAACATTTGTATGATCAGAGCCCAACTGCGGGCTACAATGCCAAGTACTGGCTCTCTGAAAGCTCGCAATGGGACACCAAAACCAAATGCTGCAAATAGCATGTGTGTGATGCCTGGCTGAGTAGCTTCCAAGTGCTGTATCACACTCTGAAGGAATGGTGTTTCTCCATTGGGCTGTCAGCATCCTCAAATAGGAAATTCTGGAACAGCAGGTTTTGGCATCTCGTGTCCACGGGAGTGGCAAGAGCTCTGCCACGCAGGACAGACACCACAGCTTTTACCTCACTGTAGAAATGAAGAATTCCTTTTGTTTCCTGATGAGAAAAAGTCTCCTTGTCCTAATGCTTGCAGTGGCTCAGAAGAGATTAATACAACTCACTCTCATTTTACTGTTTTTAATGGTAAACTATTCCCATGCTGCTAGGACTGGTGGAGTAGAAAACCCCACAGAACTGAATCATTACAGCAACACAATAAGGCTGTGAAGACCATCTTTCATCTATTCCATTAAGTTTATAGCACAAGAAACCAGACTTTACATATATAAATCCCTGTGTTCTTACAATTAACAAAAGTTTCATTTATTTTGTGGGCTTTTATGGATCTGGTCTTTATACTCCTTTAGTATTAGACTTTCCCTGTTTGCCAGCAAAATATTCAAAAATATTTTTAAAAATGACAGCAAACTGGCTGAAGGAAAGCACATCGGGCCAATCTCAGCTGTTAAAAATAATAAAAATTAGAATTTTAATGTCTCAAATACTATGCAATCCATTTTGATATCTGAAGATGCTTGTTCATTAATTCAGAGCTAAGTTTTTCAAGTTTGTAGAAAACTTGGCAGCACACTAAAATACTCTAATTTGTTGGCATTTCATTCCTGGTCTGCCAGCTTGAAATTTAAAGAGGATGGCGTCTCCATGGCTGTGCCTACGGGTGACTGGGTCTCTCCAGTGACTTGCCAGCAGATGACACAAAGTCCTCATGTCTGGAACTCAGCTCATCACTGAAGCTGGAGTTATGGGAGGACCATTCAGTGGCCGTCACTAGCTGGAGGAGCACCAAAGATGTTGAAATGAGGGTTTGCAGGAAATCATGTGGGATTTGGCCATCTTTCCCATTCACTGGAAGCTAAGCTATGGGGAAGGTGCTAATTACTGTTTATGCAGCCTCTTGGCAGAGTTGGCAGCATGCTGTGAGCCAGGCCTGCAAGCTGACTGCTCCTGAGAGAGGCAGGGTAAGGCCAGCCTGAGTCAGCCACAGCACTGCTGCATTCCCTCCCTTTGAGACCACATTGGTGCCTCTGCTCCTGCCTGGCTGGGTGGTGACTGCTGTGCACTGCTTGTCATGCACTGCTTTGGGTTTTGGAGCTTGTCTCCCTCAGTCTGAGATTTTTCCAAGCTGAGACTAGCAGGGACACCTGGAGGAAAAGCTGTACCCTGGGAGCCCTAGGTAGGGGAGCAAATTGAAGAGCTTTCTTCTGAAACAACCATCATCTGCCCTTTCACTCTGTGGTCCTATGGACTGCAGGGGCTTATTGCCAGGGGAGAAGTGCCAAAAGGAAGGCACTTCTCACATCCACCATAGCTGCATGCTTCTCCTCCATGGTTCTCTGCTATCAGCAAATGGAAAGGTTTAGAGAGATGACTGTGGCTGACCCAGCACACAAGCCAGATTATTTTAGAGGGCTGCTATTAACTCTGTGGTTCAACACTGGCAGCCAGAAAGGGAGACAAAAAAATGAAGAGGATTATTTCCAAGTGGATTCCCAAGAGTGCTTTCAATTAGAGATGTTGTTTTTTGACCTTTCACGGGCTTCATTAAAGCCCCTATCACTTTTCCAGAAAAAACAATTTTGGAAACAGATGGGAATAAATGAAAAATTTATTCTTGCAATGCCACAACGCCTAAATGAGCAGTCTTGAGTGATCTCTGCTGAGTACCAGTGTTCAATTAAAAGGATGCTTATGAAGTCTTCATTCTGTGAAACACAAATAGTTGCCTACAACCTACTGGGAGCTGCCTCAAGAGAGAAAAAACATGCACTCTATTAACTCAGCTGGTATGAAGTTTAGCATGTAGGCTATAAAGTGACCTAGAAAGGGGAGTTTATGGACACTGTTATTAATCACTATGTGATGACACAAAGTGAGAGAAAATGGGAAAGAATTATTCCTTAGAAACAGCTTTAAAATACAAAGGAAAATGCCAAGAAAAAGTGTGAAATAGGTTTGGAAAAGACCTGAAAATTTATTTCAAGGGCCTAAAATCTGAGAAGTTCTGGGGGAAAAAGACAGTTGTCATATCAGTAGTGCAGGCTGGTACTCAGAAGAGCTCCTATGACTTACAAAACTGAAATTCTCCTCAATAGGAGCATGCGATCCTGTGCTGGTTTTTAGCCCATGTGCAACTTTGTTTAAATCCCTTTTGGATCTAGCCTTGAGGGCCTTCTGGTATCCGGAAGAGTTGTTTTCCAGCTCAGAGAGCTGGAATGCCTTTTTGGAAGCATTCTACATCCCACCTGTGCAATGCTGGCTGTTGTGGCTGTCACACATTGACAGCTGGGCAATGCTTCTCAGGGTATGTCACGACAAGCTGTCCCCACTGAAAATGACTGCAGCCCATTTCTACATCTCCATTTTGAGACGAATATAACTAAACACTTTAGATCAGAGAATAAATTTAGATTAGGTTCCTTTAACTAATTTTATCTCGATTCCTATCATATGCTAAATACCCTGTTTGTGTAATAAGCTGTGGCAGAAATAATTACGGTAATTTGAACCAGCTCTCCTGACAAATTTTCTCTCAGCTATTTGAAACGTGAGAGTGAAAATGCTTACATTACAGTCTTTTGCATTTCAGCTAACTACTGAAGAGCTTTTGGATATCAGAGCAGGAACAAAATGCAGTTCTCCTTGTGGAAATCAGTGTAATCA
This sequence comes from Molothrus ater, assembly GCF_012460135.2. Taxonomy (NCBI): domain Eukaryota; kingdom Metazoa; phylum Chordata; class Aves; order Passeriformes; family Icteridae; genus Molothrus; species Molothrus ater. Next base: position 56,662,695 of record NC_050480.2, on the reverse strand, counting down.
GACTAATATAAACCCAAGTGACCTGCAGTCAGTGCTCACTGCAAGCTCAGAAGTTCAGCTGTCTGGAAAACGTATGAATCAGTTCCCTTGTAATCCACTTCTTGCTTTATTTCTCTGCAAATATTCTTTTGGAGACATTAGTGCCCATACGATGGATGGCAGAGCTAAGATTATGATTAAACTGAGCTTCATCTGGAATGAGAACAACTGTGGTTATTTTATTGTGCCAGCCGCAGTCTGTTTCTGTTGGGTGAGATGTGTTTACTGCTTCTGACATGAGCAACATTACTTCACTAAAAAACTCTTGACATTTTCAGCTGTGTATATTTCTAAGTGTCTGTTCTAAATAAATAAATAAGCCCAAACCGTGTTTTCCTATAGAAAATGATACTTTTTAAAGATTGCATTTTTAAGTACCTTCACTTTATGTAATGTGTGAACACTTGAAAATCATTCCCTGACCTATGACTTTGTGTACTTTACAAATATTTCTTAAGTAAATTTTGATGAGCACAAGTGAATAGGGTTTAAAGTTGATCTTAGCACCTTCTTTTACTGCTTATATGAAGCCAGTCACACCAAATGGAAACACACATTTAGCTCTGCGTAAAAACATCCAAATCTTATTGAAGGACAATGACAGGAAAGAGGGAAGGAGGAATATTTGAACCTGCTTGTGGACACTGACAATGTCAAGCAAAGCTTTTAAGCTTATAATAATTTCCTGCTGCTTCTAAATATCTCCCTGTAAACTATGCTTTAAAAGGAAACAACAATAACAACATAAGTTTATAGTTGACACCATCAGTGAAATCTGCTCCTCTGGAGATGCCACAGGTATGCACTCCCTTCCTCAGCTCTGCAAGTACTCCGACACTTTCTGCCTCTCTCATCTGATCACATGATGCTGACAAGGGCTGCTCAGGCATAAGGTGTGTTACAGCTGGAGGTGCTCTCTGTTGCATCTCTAACTAAATTCATAGAATCATACAATGGTTTGGGTTGGAAGAAACCTTAGTGATCATTTCAAACCCCCTGCCATGGGCAGGGGCACCTTCCACTAGACCAGGTTGCTCAGAGCCCCATCCAGCTTGACCTTGAGCACTTCCAGGGATGGGGCATCCAAAACCTCTCTGGGCAACCTGCTCCAGTGCCTCACAACCCTCACTGTGAAGAATTCCAAAGATCTTCCTCAGCCATTGTGTCACTGGTTCCATGAGTTTACCCCAAGGAGAAAAATCTGCATCTGGGTAGAGCAGGCCTAGAAGAAGACCCTTGTTGTCCTCAATGGATCTATCCAGAGGCTTGACACTTCTCTTCAAAACTTTTTCCACCATGTTACTCATTAGGCCTTTGTGTGTCAGAAACCATCCAGCAGACAGGAAATATGAAGAGAATCATTAAAAAGTGTACCCAAGGCCTTAGAGGAAAGCCAGGTCAGTATTAAAATTTATGCAACAAAGCAACTTCCTACTCCATCCCCATTTCTTTTCAGAACAACATGTGTTGCAGTTTAAGAAGGGACACCAGCCACTACAGGTCAAGAAAAGGAAGTTTCTTGTTGGTAGATGAAATTAGCAATTGAAATTGTGAGAAGATGGAAGGAAGGAACAGGAATTGTCTCTGGTGAGATCAAATGCCCCTCAGCTGCAGAGGGTTCCTGATGAAGAAGGCAATGTAGCCTTGCCCACAGCTGAAGGTACCGCAGTGATGTTCACAGCTGCAGGCTTTAGAACCACCAGCCCAGACTCTTCTCCTCGAGGAAAGAATGTGAAACCAGCAGAGATGCAAAGCTATTTAAAGGAACACCGTAAAAAGATGAGGAAAACATTTATTCTCTGCATCTAACCATTCAGCCTCTTCTGTTTACATTAACCAGGACTTTGGGAAAATACATAAAAATGGGGATTTATGGCTGCATTAAGTCCAACAGTGTATCACTGAGCAGCATAAAGTCAGTAACACTTCATACCAGGGTTCCTCTGCTTCTTCCCTGTGATCCAGAAGCTTTGGGACAATCACTGCATTTCAGTTTTTCAAAGAAATGACAGGTTACATGAAAATGATATTATACTTTTTATTACACTGGTACTGCTTGCTGTTGATTCACTTAGTAACTCTTGTCTTGAACTGAAACAGATGGAATTAGCACAAATATGCTGTTGTTAAGGTTCAGCATTTGGCAAACTAAGGTGGTTTGTTGCTAGGAGAGCAATTTCTAACAGCACATTTTTAAAACAAAAATTAATGTTTTATCCTTCACATGTTGATATCCAATGTCATGTGTCTCTAGTAATCCACTTCTTTCCTCAGCAAAATATTCCACTCCCAGAGTCCAAACTTTCCTGTCTGCTTGGGAGCTATGAGACTGTAGCATACAGGAAAAATTGATGCTCATCCAGAAACAAGCTATTCCTCAATGTTAAGGCTGGATATTGATTGTCTCGAAATGCTGAAATACCTCTGCAAAAACCAGCATCCTTTGTTAGTGAGGAACCCAAGCCTTATATCTCTGATCCAGGGGTTTCTTGCTGTGATAACTATTGGCCCATAATTGAATGTGTCCTACAAAAAATACTTGTGAGGAGAACTGGAAGAAGTAATGTTTCTCTACCGTGGAAACAACCGTTTGGAAAACAACCATGAAAAATTAACAGATCAAATCCGATTGCGCTCTCCAGAACTGAGATCAATGAATCTGCTGACAGGACATGATGAAGGCAGAAAATGCTTGCTATGTACCAGCTAGGCTGAGGAGAAAACAGGTTCAGCAGACATACCCATGCATGGCTTTTTCCTGGAAACCAGAGATCTGACTCCAGTACTGCCACCAAGGCCATGTGGTCTTGCAGCTCTGAGAGACTGTGAGTTCTGCAGCAGGCCCCATAGACAAGAGTGCTTTGTGATAAATGATGACACCAGCAGGCAAAGCTAGTCACTCAAAGGCTTTAGGAAAAAACCTGTCAGCTAATTAAAAACGGGAAAAAACCCATAACACCCATGCAATAATTCCCAAGGACCAGTACAGCCTTCAGAGCTGAGCTGTTCCCTGGCCATGGTGGGGGGACTGCAGAGCCTCTCACTGAGCTGGGCTTCAGCACTGACTGCAGCTCAGCCCCGTGTGGCAGATTGCTGGGACTGGCTTCTCCCCCCTGCACACCCCTGTGCCAGAGCACCTCAGCTGCCAGCAGATTTAAACTGCAGGCAACCTAATGCTGCCCCTCGGAGTGTGTTCCCGATCTCTGTTTCACTGGGAGTAATAACAAGACAGCTGCTCAGATGGAGAACTGCTAGAAAGCCTGCTTGGCTTGTTGGAGCTGGCAAAACCAGGGCCCAGGAGTTTGGTCCAACTCTGCCTTGCAGGGGCAGCTCCAGCCTGCAGTGCCACTGCTGTGCAAGCAAAGAACCAACTCATGGTTTTAACATGAGGACAGAGGGTACTTTACTCACCAAAGTGGAACAGGGCAGGCATGGAAAAGCCTTGTTACCAGAAGTGTGTTCTGTTCCTGGCCTGTGGGATGGCTGGCACCTTCAAAATGAGGCACCAGCCCAGGGATCCAGCCACACAAGCCTAAAGGGCATCAACATGACACACCAGAAACAGGTCACCCTGTCAACTGCACAAGTTCTGCATGGGGCAGGAGCAGAATCCTGTCTGCCTTGTGCTGCCAGGCTCGTGTGTGATGCTGTCCATAAAATGCCTTGCCAAGTGACACAGCTGGTTAAGCTGCTTTCCACACTCCCTCTTCTCCTCAACTCCTGGTTTGTCTCTGTCCTTTGAAGTCCTGGGGGCTTGAACAGCACTGAGTGCCAGCATGCACCTGTCAGCTCAGCCAGCACCTTTCATCTCAAGGCCTCCAGAGCAACCTCCCAGCTCTGAAACTGTGGGAGCTTAAAATGCAAACATCTTGCCTGGGCCTCAGACCCTACAGGGATATTTCCGTTGCACTGTTATTATACAAAAGGCCCAGAAGGAAAAATAAAAATTAGGCACCTGCACAAACCTAATTTATCCTGGTAGACATACTGGAGGTCTCTGAGGATCTGTGTCAAGCAATAACCTCTCAGTGCATTTGCAATCATTTTGGTTGAGTTCAGTGTACCTGAGCAAACCATCAGCAGGCCTCAGCACTGAGACTGCCGGGGCCTGATTAAAGAAAGAAATTTCCAGAGTGCCTTAAAATGTTGTCTTGCCCAGCAAAATACAGCACTAGGCCTTTGGGACAGGAGCAGAAACCAGCATTTCCCAGACTAAAACCAGCACCATGACCAGTAGCACATCAGCCCACCATGAAAGCTGTGGATGCTTTGTGGCCTCTGATGGCAGAGGAGACCTCTGTGCTCAGTTCTGCCTACCATGCCATGCCTCAGCACTGCCCCAGCTGCCTTCCTGAGGGCTTTTGATGCAAGGCAGCCCCAAACTTGACACAGACCTGCTTCTCATTTTGCCAACCCAGAGCAGAGCAAAGCATAGCTTGGCAGCTGACCCTGCATGTGAAATTACCTTTTCTGCCCTGATAACTTGCTTCAAGCAGAATTAAAATTTTTCCTTTCTGTGAGGAATTTTCACTTTTAAAAATTGTCTCAGGGCAAGAAAACCCCATGAAGCAATGGGCTTGATGTATAACCACATTGATATCAACACGCAGTCATATGTACCTTCGTACTTGGCAGCTGTTCTCTGAGACTGTATCCAGAATGTCACAGGTTTTGTGAAAGAAAGTTGGCTCCATTTTGCTGAAATGTCTTTCTTTTCTGTCCTGAAATGGCAGAATTTGAAGCTCTGACACAGCAGACCACTTAATCACTTCCCTGACTTGAAGTACATTTGTAATGGCTTTGCTGAGCTGAAACTGTTTTCTGCACTTGGGAAGGCTCCTGGCCTTCCTTGGGCTGTTGCTTGCTTAACAGCACAAGTCTCCTCTGCTGTGGAACTGTGCCTGTGTTATTCAGTCAGACTGAAAAATGAAAGCAATTTAAAAATCCACTCAGACTGACATTTCCAGTTTGGCTGACCTGGCTCTGCAGGCAGGGCCACTGGCCATGGTAGGAGCAGCGTCCAGCCACCACTGCATGCCCTGGGCTGGGGCTGGGCTGGGAGGGCAGTGCACCAGGCAGGGAGGGAGATGGCATCTGGCACCACTAAAGAAAGAGTGTAGGGGCAATTTGGCATTATGGGGAGGCAGGGAAAGGAAAAGCCATATGGACCTCAGCAGGAGGATGAGGTGGTGCCTGGACCCAATGAGGAGAGAGGTAGAGGAAAGTCACAAATGAGACGCTGTGGGAGAAGAGAGAGGGAGAGAAAGAGGGAGGTCGATTTGACAGGCAGTATAAATACCCCTTCTTTTCCTATCCAATTACTGGCTGCTTCTGCAGTCCAAAATTAACTACTGTAGTCCATAACAATTACAGGCCTCATTAAAGCCATGGAAGAATGAGCTGCCAGACTGAAGAGCTGTCAAGCCCTTTCGTCTAAGGAAAAGAATCGGGGGCCCAGGCTGGTGCAAGCCATACCACAGGCAGCCTCAGCCAACAGGCAGAGACTTTCTCTGGAAACAGGCTTCGGGTGTGTATTGGAAAGGCAAAGCCAGGGGGATTTGTGCCCAATGTGGGTGGCAGCTTGAGTTTGACAAGCTGCTGTGCTAGCAAGTTTGGGAACAGCTGAGTTGGAAGGCACTTCTACTGCTCCTTCCTCTTTGGGAAATGGGGCTGCCATCCTTCCCTAGGGGTCATGTCAGAGATCCTCCATTTCTACAACTGGCTCTTGCCCTAAGGGAAACCGTCCTCCAAGTGACTTCCTTCAGTCACATCAACTAGGCAGTGTCGCTGGCCATGCAATGCAATGCCCTTCAGATGCATTCTGTCATTCATTCGTTCATTCATTCAGATGTGTTTCAGCCTACAGGAATGTAGATTTTACGTCCCTTGGGGTGTGGAGGGGAAGGCAGGACTGATCACATGTGCTATGCCAAGGCTAGCTGCCATGTACAAATACATGGCTCTGCATGTTGGCACAAACACGGTTGCTTCAGCCAGCCTCACATCAGCCAGAATTCAGCCCCATGGCTTGTGCCTGCCAGATAAGAAATTCAACAGTGTGTACTCAACACAATATTTCTGATCACCCATGGTGCAAAGGTCTCCTTGCAAACAGATTGCAAGTCACCAGCTCCATCTCCTCCATCTTCCCAGCATTTGGCCTGTTTATATTTCCTCTTTTCTGGGAGATGGAATGAGATTTGAAGACTATTTAATGCTTAAAAAATTCATGCAGCCGTGTTCTATTTAACAGAGAAGTTTTACATGGAAAATGTGTTGTTTTTTCCATTATGTTACTTCTCACAGCTCTGCCTGCCAGTGGTAGCTCCTTGCTTTCAAGCTACTGATGAGCCTCAGCATCTGTTCTTCTGGGCATCCAGACCATTTGCAGATTCTTAAAAGCAAAAGCCATGACATACTCTTTTTAGAAATGACTGGATGTCTTCCAGGGTGGAAGTCAATTAGTGAAACCAGCCTTCGATGTATTTCTGATATGATGTTGCAAGAAGAATAGGTGAACAGCTTGTCCATTCACTCTAAGGCTACTCTCTCTTCTTCTGTTCTAACTCCACCAGCAGAATTTCCCTGGAGAAGGGGTTGGAAAAGTTAGTCTTTCTAGTACATGACAAGTGGAAAAAATAGTTCTGGGTACTGCTGACAGCCTAGATACTCTTTAGACCTGCATTAGAACAAGGTCTTCTGACTTGGAAAACAAATCAAATTTTTAACAAGGCAAAACTGCAAGCAAATTCTCTGCATAAAATCCTGATGGCATTTTCCAGCTAGTAAAACTAGAACCTTACATTTTACAGCTGGAAAAGAAAGTATTCAGCAGCTTTATGGCAATGAAGCTAAAGCTTTGTGACAAAGATTTTCACTCCTTCACTGCCCAGCTAAGCTTTACCCACAGAGCACCTTGACAGTATTGCTTTTAGTCTTTAGCAAGCCTCACACAGAAAGAGCCCACCTTATCCATTGCTGTTAATATCCAGGCAGGCAGGAGAGTCCATGCTGAGAGATTATCTTTTGCTAATCTTCTCCAAATGAAGGCTCAGAATTTCTCCTGGACAGCAGAATTGAAGGTTTTACTAAGCAATGCACAGAGCTCTGCACTTTCATCACCGCTGAGGTGTTGTTGGACATGTAATTTTTCATGCTACTGCCAAGTCTGGGAAAGAGACAGTATGATGCCTAAATGTGAGAAGCAGCTTTCAGTGACTGCAAAGTTTTCACTTCATTACTTGCTGTAGCAGTTTTGACTGTTCATCCTGGGCCATAGTCACTTCAGGGGTACAAGAAACTGGAAACTTTGTGACAGGAATGGAGACATAAAGCCAAAGTTTATCAGTCTGCTTCCCATCCCTGTCCAGACCCCTCCTGAGGCAGTCAAGGAAAGAGAGATGGCAAGGGAACATGAGTCTGTAAATCTCCTCGTCCCTGCTGGGGCAGTGTCAGTGTGCACGTGGCACAAGCCACTCAAGCCCTACCTCAATGTGCCTCAAAAGGGAAGTGGACAGGAATAAGTCAAAGCACTTCTCAGTGTATGTATCTCTTGGCCTGGATGCAAGTCCATTAATCAAGCTCCTTTTTGATCTTTTTTTCCCATTTCATCAACCTGGTCTTCCAAAGACATTTTGTCTCTTTCCATTTGCCCCTTTTAATCATGCGAGTGACAACAGCGCTAAGATGGATGTGTTTACAGCCTAGAGCTGGGCTGGTGTCTCAAATTTCTCCCTGCTGCAGACAATTGCATGACTTCACCCACTGGTCACACAGCAGCAGAAGGCCAAGGGGCTGCCAGCCAGCAGTGCCCAGCAGCATGCAGGAGTGGCTGTTCCCAGTTCACTGGCACCTGAAGAGATGAAATGCAGCAAGGGATACAGAGGCAGCACACCCCTGGCAAGAGGAAAACCACAGGGAGCAGGCTGGGGATGGACTGTGCCTGTGTGTGTCTCCACCCTCCAGTTCATGCATCTGGAGAGACTGAGCAGGCTCAGATGCATGTGGCTGAATTTGCACCATACCATGGCCAGCCACAGTGTGGCACGTGTGTACATTCACAGGGTGTGTCACACCCTGCCCCGGGGAACCTTAACGTGGAGTTAAGTCTTGCTCCTGGTCTCTGCAGGACAGCCCCATCAACTATTTCTGATGTTTGAGGCAAAGAGAGGGAAACAAGCCCCAGTCTGAACAGATCACTGTGGGGCCAGCTCAGTGAGCATCAGTATCACAGCCTTGCTTTCTCCAGGTTTGAAATTTGGATGTGGCAGAAGGGTAACTCCTGCTGTTCTACAGACTGTTTGATTGCAACTCTGGAGAAAGGTGAAATGCCCATCTTCATTTTAACTTAATTAATCCTCTGCTGTTACATGGGCTGAGGACATTGACAGTGCCTGACTTTGGCTTCTGCTTTCCTGAGTCATATGATGAATTTCTGGCTCCTGGCTTTACCTGCTGAAGGTCTGAAATTTGCTGTAAGGTGTTGTGGCTACCAGCATTCAGTATGTGGGGTCTGTTACCTATCCCAGCCCACACAGCCCAGCCCTGGTCACCAGCCAGTCCCAAAGACAGGACCCAGAGGCCCAGGTTTTTCCTGACCCAACATTGCTTAATTGTCCCAGACAATACCAGAGGTGCATTTCACTGTTTCAGAGTCCTTCAGAGATTTAGCAAGGCAAATCAAGTTGACTACTGCCATCCCAGTTTGGGAAAAAGAAGACAATTTTATAAAGGGCACTCTTTTTCTCCCACCTCTTTCTTTAGAAATGTCCTCTAAAGCAATTTCACGTTTCAAGTAATTTAAGAATGCTTAGATTTCATCTCTGTTTTCAGACTCTTCTGCCACACTGAGGGAATATGGTAAGGGTTGGTTTGCAATGAGCCAAACTCAGACAACTGAGGCAGGGATTTTTGATGCCTCCAATAGATTTCCCCATCCCCAATTTCCCCATGGCAATTTCTCTATTTCACCATGCTGACTGACATATTTCCAAGAATGAAGAGAATTTCTTCCCTATGAGGCATGATCTTGAGACAATTTTTGTACTTAACATTTTCCTGGTGATTTTGTGATCAGATATGTGGATTGGTTGTGTGTTTCACCATCTTCATTTAGTATGAATTGCCACCTCAGGAGCACACTGCTCAGGAGCTAGTCCCATAACTAACTTTCTGAATCTTTTTCTCTTCCTGAAGCAGATTTGGAACTCTTGCAGTGCCCACTTCTTGGGCAGTCCAGGCCAAATGCACATGTTAATGGATGTCACACAAATGCAGAAGATAAACCATATCATATTATCAAATGGCTCAATGTGTACTCTTTCCAATACTAGTTCTAATGCTGAATGTGGTGTGTGAAAATATGAAACAACCACAGAGAACAGAAACCAAAACTCCCTGCAGATGTATGCTAGTCAAAAGGCCAAATCTGAGATGCAACTTTGAACACCCTTCTCTCTCAGCTTCTGTTACAAGAACAATATTTTAAATAATGGGAGAAACACCAGTGATTTCACCTGATAAATTTCATCCTTTGTCCTGGTGATTTAAAATGGTCTCAGCTTGCATGGTAGAAGAGATTATGAAAGAGATTTTTTTCCTACTCTGCTGTTTCCTTGCAGAAAAGCTGTTGCAAATAGGTAATAAAGGAAAAATGAAACTGCACAAGTAGGTGAAAAAATTAATGGGAGGGAAAGGGGTGCCTGGAGTCAAAGAGCTGCAGGGCTGCATGGCTCTTCATAGATCTTTCCTCCATCATTGTGCAGAACCATCAGCTCCACCCCTGAGGGCAGCTAAAAGTGTTTATAAGCCATTTTGGTACTAGGGAACACAGAACTCACACAGAGAGGAGGTCAAATCCCAGCACGAAAATCCTTGATAGCACACTGTGATTAAAGTAAGCATCTATCCTAAAGTGTACCTAATTCCAAATTGTTGTACATGTCAACAAATTATAGACACCCTGCTGATAATGTCTCTCCAGTGCCCCTGTCACAAATTGCAATTTGTAATTCAAAAGAACACTGTAATTTCCAATCTGATCTCCTCCAAGTTTCCTTTTCCTATCCAGAGCATAAAATGAGAAGTATTTAAATCTGGGAGAGCTGAGGGTCTTTTTTTTGTGTGCATTTTCTCATCTTGCTTTAGATACCCAAATCATAATTGCTTTGCAAATGGAGCTTTTTACATCATTAAAATAAGTGGGACCCATAATGTAATGAGATAAACAATGCTGCTTCTAGTGGGAATGCCACAAAAAATGAGAGGTGATGCTCAATATTTTAAGGTTCAGATGAGCTAGGCAAACAACAGTCCTAGCAGCAAAGAACATGACCACTTTGCCTTAGCATCCTGTAATTACAACCCTTCCCAGGGTCCTTTCCATGGAAAAGTCTGGTGTCCACACCCCAGCCTCTGCTTTTGGGGAAGGAGCTGATGGGATTGAAGTGGAGTATATTTGCCCCAGAGCTTATAGGGAAGGAGAGACAGCCACCTTCACCTCAGCTGAGCCAGGCATCTCCAAAGTGATTGATGGCAACCTTCACGCTGCAATGGCTGCCCTATTTCTGGTCCTCAGGTGACCTTGCCCAGGTAATCTTATGTCTGTCTCTATACTCACAGTGCTCTGCTATAGAATCATCATTCCATCATAGCACACCACCATAAGTTGGAAGGGATCCACAATGGTCATTTATTGAGTCCAACTCCTGGCCCTGTGTGACGCTGTTCACAGGAGTTTTCAGGTGAGGGAAGAGATGAGAATGTTGACTCCATGTTCAGAAGGCTTGATTTATTATTTTATGATATACATTACACTAAAACTATACTAAAAAGAATAGAAGGAAAAGTTTCATCTCAGAAGGCTAGCTAAGCTAAGAATAGAAAGGAAAGAATGATAACAAAGGCAGCTGCCTCAGACCCTCTGTCCCAGTCAGCTCCGCTGTGATTGGCCATTAATTACAGACCAGCACATGAGACCAATCACAGATGCACCTGTTGCACTCTACAGCAGCAGACAACCACTGCCCACACCTTGTTCCTGAAGCCTCTCAGCTTCCCAGAACGAAAAATCCTAAGAAAGGATTTTTAATGAAAAGATGTCTGCGACAGCCGTGCACAAGACAACCCCAAGAATCACACAGTGTTCCTGAGAGCTTCTTGAACTCTGTCAGGCTTGGTGCTGTAACCATGTCCCTGGGGAGCCTATTCCAGAGCCCAGCCACCTTCTGGGTGAAGAAACTTTTCCTAACCTCCTGTGACAGAGTTTCCTATGATTCCCTCAGGTCTTACAGCTGGTGGCCAGAGAGAAGGAGACATTCCCCCCCTTCCCCTTGTGGGGAAGCTGTAGACTGGTATGAGTTTTCCCTTCAATCTCCTCTAGGCTGAATAAACCAAGGTCTATGTAGATGTTCCCATGGAAATCTAATTTCCTGACTTAGGAGTACAAAAATGGAAGCCAGACTTAAACTTTTCTGAAATTTACTCTGTCATTATATTTAGTTATGCATTAGCTTTGCAAAAACTCAGCTGAATCTGCAATTACACCCCTCAGCCCCTCCAAGGACAAGAAACCAAACCAGAATCTTAAACTAGCCTTTGAAATTTCTGCCTCCTTCAAGGGTTTGGCAGGGCTGGGTCTTGCTTGTGAAATGTACAGTCTCCCAGTGTAGGACCACTCATTTGTTACCACCTTCTCTTCTAGGACTGTGGAAGGTTTAAAATTATCAGGGAAGTCCATCAATATATACATTTTTTTCCCCAGCATTAATTTCCTGTTCTCTTTTCATGGGAAAAGTTACCTGAACAAAGTACAGTGAATGATTTGCCTGGTGTGCCTTCCCACATTATTGTAAAATATAATCAGATCAGAAGCTATTCAGGGTGAATTAATACCAAGCAAAAATTTAGGTTTACTGTGGAGAGTATCCAATAGAAATTTCCTTTTTCTCACCACAATTTTATATGGGATTAAAATCATATTCATCAGCACTTTTGCAAATATTTTTCACTGACATTGCAACTGATGTTTTCTCCTACTATTTTAAACAGCTTGATCAATTACCATGCACAGTAAGTTTCCAGTAATTCCATCTGTGTTATAAGAAGGAAGGTGTTTTATTAAGGTTTGGAAATTTCTGTTTACCACAGACATATGTTCAACACAGCCCTTCCAAGAGTTTTGGAGCCACAGTTGTTAATTTTCTTCTTCCTTGGAAGGATGCCTGGTCATAACTGAGGTTCTCTTGCTTGTTGCACTGTTGTTCCATGTAAGGAATAACACTGCTTGTATAGTTTTGTGAAAAATGAAAGTTTGGAAAGGAATGGAAGGAGAGTGAGGTGGTAAGCAGGAGCAGGGCATCCACTGCAAGGAAAGGGAGAAAGCTCAGCTAATTTTTATTCAAAAATATGCTGGTGCTTCCCCTGTAGAGCTTGTTTCTAAGCATCCAAAGCAGTCTGTTTGGGAATGTTTCTTTTCAGTGGCCACATGGATAAAATGTGGAAGCGTGTGACATTATTTCCACTTGCCACCAGCAGCAGCAGCAGGCAGATGCCTGGTTTCACTTCTGCTGTCCAGATGGAGGGGTGGGAGCCAGGTTCACCCTCCACCTCTGTGCATCAGACTATCTGGCTAAGGCAGACAGCTACACTGGGCATCTGAAGGTGTCCAGCTGTCCTCCTGTCTTCAAGCTTGTGTAAGATGATACTCACAGTTGGGTCAGGCTTCAGGACAACTTCAGTGTGAGACTGAGTTTATGACAGAAGGTTTGAATGCATGCTGGGCTTCTGGCTTCCCACCACATTCTCCTGGATGTTGAAATATTTATGGGGAAAACAATCTTATGAGCTGAAAGAAAGAGATAATGAGCTACAAAACTGCTGATTGCCATAAGGACTCATCCTCCTCTGATGGACTTGAGTTTCTCCCACTTACTTGAAGAGATAAGCTTTCTGGAATGGAAATGACTGCAGTCCAGTATTTCATTTGTTTGATGGAGTGGAAATAAACACCTCACAGCCAGTAACTCTTTCCAAGATTCATTCTGTCATTATTGTCCTTTCCAGTTCAGAAGGGTGAAGTCTTGTGACATAAACGCTGTGAGATTTTCCTTAAATCTCCAATCTATACTTGCTTCCCAAGTCACAATACTTTCCAAATTTTACATGCTATCCCATATTTTTTTTAATCTTCTTTTTTTCTTTCCTTTTTCCATTTATCCTTTTTCTTTCTTTTTTTTTTTCACAGCGTCAGTAAAATGTTGCTTTGATTGATAGCAGAACTCAGACTCCATCAAAGTTCAAGCCACAAATTCCCTGTGGCAGCCAAAACCACTGAGTAAGGGAGCCCAGCTTGGAAGGATTTAGGGGAGAGTGGTTCTGGGAACTCAGATTTGGGATGCCTGGAAGATGCAGGGAATGAGATCCAACTCAGTTCAGGGCTTTCAAGATGTCATGAATTGTACTTCAGAGGAGGCAAGCTGGAGCATCATTGATTCTGGCAGGCAGGTGGATAAAAACAATGGAATTGTTTTACATATCATTCTGAGATGCAATCCTAAAGCCAAGAAATCCCATTTGAGGATCAGTTCAGAAAGTCTTTGATATCATTAAAACCCTCCAGGTGGCTACTTTTCCTTAAGAACAAGGATGTTTCCCTGGCAGCTTTACCATGGTTCTGCTGGCTGCCAGACCATTCCACACCAATTTTCTCTGAAATTATACACTGGCAGCCAGTGTGAGCAGAGAAACCCCCAGCTCTACAGTGAGTGAACATGTGGGTCCTGTCTGAAAAGAACAGGATGCAACACCTGCCTTTTAAGAGAGCTTAAGGTGGTCAGAAGCGAAGTGGAACAAAATGGGGCTGTTGAAGACCATAAATACCTCCAGCTGTCACTGCTGACACAGCTGCTGGAAGGAAGAAAAGTCCTTATGGCTTTAGGGTAAAACCTCACCCACACAAAACCTCACCTTCTGCATGGAGTGGGAGGCAGCACGGGTGGTGGGTGAGGGTTCTTCTGAAGCTGACCAGAGCCATGCCATGGGCAAACCCCTGTCTCTAGCCTTCCCCACATCTTGACAGGGAGCTGCCACTGCACAGAGTCCCCACTGCCCCTGTATGGCTCAGCGCAAAAAGAAAAGTTGGGGAATAGCTGGAACATTTGGACTCTCTGGCATCCCAAGGATTTCCTTTCTAGCATTTGAAATGGCATTCCCTTTTGAAAGATTTGTTATTTGAGAAAAAATAAAAAACATTTGGAAACATTTTTGAAAGGTCAAAATCAAAATAAAGATTTGGAAAATAGAGAATCCAGTCACTCAGTGTGAAGTGTCCATTTCCTTTGAAATGGTTATATATAATTTTTCTTTTCTTCCAGGACTTCAACATTTCTTCTTTCCTAGTCAGAAAATAATGACAGATCCTGACAGTCCTTATAGGGCTGGAGGAGCCTCTCCCACCCAGCCCTTGTGTGCACACATCATTCATATCAGGAACGGGCCCTTGGACCATACACAAGTTGAGCAATTTGCTCCCAAAAGGAAACCACCACCAGAACAGAAAAAGATGCTGAGAACAAAAGTTATTGTTTAATGTCTTAAAGAAAATCAGTGCTGAAAATGGATTCCACTGTGTTCCATTTCCTACAGCTTTGTCATTTGAAAACAAAGACTCTACCTTCTCTTTCTCTTCCACAAGCTTGACCTAAAGCTTATCTTTCTCTCAGTTATGTGTCACCTGAATTCCATCAATTTTACACTTCCTCTCTGACTTTGCTTGTCAGGGCCACAGAGCAGGGACACATTTGTTAGCCCCTTTCCAAAGCACAGCAGGCTACTGCTCCCTGATGCAGGCACTGTACCAGTACAGATAATAAACAAAGGGGAACATGCCAACTCATACAAGAGTTAGAACTTTGAAGTTTTCACTCTCTGTTTTTCTCATCGTAATTTTAATGGAATTATTTAGAAGTTAATATATTTCACCCTTGCTGCTCACTAAATATCCTTGACTCAGTAGATATGTAGAGCTACTGAACACACTTAAAGCAAAGAGAAATTGATTATCAAAGAGATGCAGAGCATTATTACCAATTTCTTGGTTTTCATCATTCCTCTCCAGTCAAGAAAAAAAAAAAATCACTGAAGTCTGAAACTGGTAAAAACCTTATGGCATTTGGATTCTGAAATAAAAGAGAAAGCCTGTGTGTGCAATCATCCAGCAATTTGTCCTTTAGCCTAAATATGCTTGTTGTCCTTGGCATTAATTTTAAGACATCTCCATTTCAAAAGTGATCCTTAGACAAGTGGGGATTTCTAAGGTATTGGTGGTGCCCTCTCTCTGACCCTGTGGAGGCAACAGTCTGGGATATGTCTTGGTTTCACTGACCAGGCTATTGGCAAATACAGGCCTAATTACCCTGCCATTATTCTCACCGTGCATCTGATACACCAAAACTAATGGACACAAATATTTTGGTCCTACCATAGTGCAGGGTTCACAGTGATGCTCCCTGAGTGTCAGGGGTGCTGCCGGGAAGAATTTTGGCTTTGCAGACCCCATGCATTCACCTTCACTCCCTTGCCTAAATACGGGTGCCTAAGGACAGGCACACTGTGGGGCTGAGGGGTAAAACACTAGACCTAGAGGTGACCCACAGCTTCCCATGCTCATCTCTAGGGACCACACAAGATACACCTCTGCACCTTAGGGAGAGGTCTGTGTTTAGGCATCTGAGTCCTACCTCTAGGAAGCAGCAGGCACCAGCACTCAGATGTTGGGCCTAGAGCTACATCCCTCCCCCACTGCAGGATGGGATGAGTCTTTTCACAAAACCCTGTCAATTTCTTTTCTTTGCACAGGAAATCCACCCAGCTTTGCTGCAGGTGCTGGAGATCCCCTGTCTAGGTGACTATCACACAGATGAACATTGAGGTTCTTCATGGTTGTGTGGCAAAATTATTTAGAAACATTGACTTCTTTGCAAGGAAATGTTTTAGCCATTTAAGGGGGGAGAACAGAGGGAAATAATTTTGTTTGTTCTAAAATAAATATCAGGTTGATAAATTTCTTTAACACTGACTAGCATGCATTTCTTTGCCATTTTAGTTTTGAAGTCTGCTAAAAACCTTGTGACTCCACATTCATTCCTCACAGTGATGTTAAAGGCAAGCCCTGCTGCAGGCTGAAACCTCACCCAGCCAAAAATTATGGAAAGTCTCTTATGAACATCAGCAAGGGCAAGACTTTACCCCTAATTCTTGTGTTCAAAATATTTCCACATACTCTAGTTCTCCAGCACATGATTGTTAGCTGGACTAGATCAGGCACCTTAGCATAAATTCAGACAAGTTGCTCTGAGATCCTAAAGTGGGGCAGAAGTACCCACAAAGATCACACGCTTGCACAGGGATGCTACAAGGGGATTTTAAAGCAGTAAAGCAGTAAAAAGCAGCAGGAGGCTCTCAGGAGTAGAAGTGGTTCTGGAGGAGGTCAGAGGAGGGGCAAGGTGAACATATTTCTCTGAACTGCGTGAGACTGCAGCTTGAAACTCGGTGAAAGTTCGGGGCTGTGCTGCCTTTATCCAAACCAGATTTCTCAGATTCACTCTCTGTGTGCAGGATTAGTTTTTAGTTATTATTTCCTAGCTTTCCTGTTGCTGTATGTAATCATTCCAAGGAATGCTCAGCTATTTTCAAAACTCTGTGCTTAATAAGCAAGGTGGATTTTTGAGGAGGCCATGACTTTGTCTGCATCAACATGCAGTGCAGCACAGTTGGAATAGGTCTGGGAGTGGGTCAGTGATGAGGACCCACCCCACATCACTCAGCTCTCCTCCAGCCTGGTTCAGATGCCCATGGAGATGTGACACATGCTCCAAGGATTCCCAGGGACCCTTCTCAGCCTCATTTCACCTGCCAGTCTGAGCTCCCTGAGGCCAGTCTACAGCACAAATCTTTGCAGGTTGTGCACGGGGAAGGCACACAAAAACACACCTCAAAACCACACTCCTGCTGCAGCTGAATGCTGGTGTCAGCATAGCCCCAGGTTTCTGTAATGCAGGGACAGCAGAGTAACTTCCCCCTTTGCTGCCATTACAGCAGACAGGACCACAGCGCTCCCAGGCACAGCCAGGCTGCCCAGGAAACGTCAGTGGCACCACAAGTGAAATGAGCCTGCAGGGCTGGATGTGGCCGCTATTAGGATGTTAACTATACTCAGCTCCACAAGCTGAATTTTTTCCACAAGCCACAGCAAACCATGCTGATCTAACCCATCCAAAACATCTGTGAATACAGAAACTAGTGTGTAGGAAGTGATTAACAATTAGTTAAACATTAAGCTGTCATTGTTAAGAAAGGGAGAGGGAGAAAGCTCCTTTCCAGCAACCTCTCCCAAATCAGTGCTAACAAGCCTAGCTAAAAAGGCAACAGCTCAGCTTGCACTCAGGTGCTGAGAGCTACCTGCTGGGATGTGAGTAACACCTGTCAGGATGCTTACAGTTCACCCAGCCTGTAAAAGCATAAATCACCTAATCTCTGGACTGAGCTAGAAGGGAGTCAGTAGTTCAGGCTCATTTTAATTGTAATTTATACGACTATTCCTGCCTGGAGGAGCAGGCACCAAAGAGGGAAGCACTGCAGCCCTGTCCTCTCTGTGATCACTGAGCCATTTCTACCCCTACAGGGATGACAGATGCAGTTAGTTCAGTGGAAGATGGAGCTGTCATGCAAGAGCACAGTGCTGCCCAAATGAAGCACTGTCAGCTCTTAGGGACAAGTTTGCCATCTTTGAGGAAAATTCTTGCAGTGCTTGGTGTTCTGCTTGCTCTCTAACTTCTGAAATCAAAGTAGCAGAAGTGTATCAGAGGCATTCAATTTCTTGAGCTCAGCTGTTGCAATCTTATGGGAAACATTGTGAGAGCAAAATGCTCCAATTCAAGAATGTAAATGAAGAGAAGTGTGAATTTGTTGTTTAAAAATGTTTAATTTACACAACTATCTTTGGGGTGAGAAGACCAATACTTGGTGATTTTGTGCGAGTTGCAATATTTAAATAGCACACTCTAAGGCTAAGGTCTATCTAAGCTCTTCTCACTTTCCAATCTCTCTTCTAAATTAAGTCAGTACTTCATTTGTGCTTGCAGTCTCCATGTCCAGGAATAGATTCTCACTCCTGAAAAGAGTTCAGAATCTTGATCTGGAATGACCTGAAACATTTTCCAGGATCCACAAAGACATAGCTCCTCCATTTAAGTCGGAAAGTTCTTAAATACAAACATTTCATGTACTGATCCTGCAAATGCCCATAAGTAAATAAATCATACAATCATGGGATATGCTGAGTTGGAAGGGAGCCATCAGGATCACCAAGTCCAACTCCTGGCCCTGTGCATGACACCCCAAGAGTCACACCCTGTGCCTGAGAGCAGTGTCCAAATGCTTCTTCAACTCTGTCAGGCTGGTGCTGTCACTACTTCCCTGGGGAGCCTGTTCCAGTGCCCAACCACCCTCTGGGTGAAAAGCTTTTTCCTGATACCTGTCCTAAAGCTCCTCTGACTCAGCTTCACGCTGTTTCCTCAAGTCCTCTCACTGGCCACGAGAGTGAAGAGATCGGTACCTGCCCTTCTGCTTCCCCTCGTGAGGATGCTGAAGACCACAATGAGGTCTCTCCTCAGTCTCCTCTCCTCCAAGCTGAACAAACCAAGTGACCTCAGCCACTCCTCCTTTCCCTTCTTGAAAACTGGGACAGTGTTCCCAGCTTCCAGTCAGCCAGAACCTCTATGGATTCCAGGACCACACAGAAATCTCCTGTGGAAATTGCTCTCATGTGAAAGTGTTTCAGATGGTTTACCTATAAGGATATTTTTGACAATGGCCAGCAAAATGCTGGTTATACTTACATAAACCTTGTGGATGGACAACGCTTAGCTGCAAATAGAAGCAGTAAGACAATGGAAAGAATTGTAATATTTCTGCTATTAGTCAGACCCCTGAAGAGCAGAGAGCATCACAAAGAAGAAAAAAACATTGGAAATTAAATTAACCAAACTTTGCTGAAAATGCAATCTGTAGTTGCAGATGGAAAGAATATGATACATTACCAGAAATGGCCAACCTTTCCAGGTTCATTGCAGTCAACCCTTCAGCGGATTTGTAACTTCAGTCTTCTTGTTTCCTGAAATGCAGCATGACACTGCTCCAAGGCTTCTGGTCAGAGTAATGCCATTGTCCTGCTGGTGGCAACAGTCCCCCCAGGCCTCCAGGATCCTGTAGACAGCTGACTTCAAGCCCATGCAAGTGTTTCCCAAGCAGCACCATGACCATAAGCGCAAAGTATGTGAAGAAGGAATGACAGATGTAAATAGTCAGCTCAGCTTGATGAAGGAATACAAACATTTTCCTTTGGCTATCACTGACTTCTTAAAGCCAGCATTTCACCACCTCTCTGAATTTCTGCATCATTTTTGTGTCTTGCAATGCTGGATACAGCTCCACTATAAGCAGGGACTCTGTACAGTCATGCAGCTTAGTATATGAGACACTTGCAAGGGACCATGGGGGCTTGCCAGGGCAGAGCTTTGAGGGGAACCATAGAGGGGTGGTGCAGGTCCCTTAAGTTCCAGAAAATTCATGGCTAGTGTTTTGTGCACCAGTCACATGGATGTGTAGGAAAATGGATGAGCAGTTGAAGATTCAGGCTGACAGCACTGTGGACCTTGGTCTTGCACCTCCACACAGAAGAGGTGCCTGCCCAGAAAGGTGTAGGGCTGGGAGGTGAATTTAGCTGTGTGAATCAGATAAACAGAAGTTTCCTCTACATTCATCCCTTGAAGTTTTAGTAGTTAGCAGTTTACAGATTCAGCAGGTTTTGGTTCAAGTATTTTAGCTATTTTTTAAAATTTGTTTTTGCATCCTCCTGTTGCTCTTCTCCTTAGCTCATGATGGGAGACAAAACCCAAGTACTGAGGCTGAAAGCTGTTTACTCTGATCCAAATTGTGCTCTCAGGCCTGTCAGGATAAAATTAATGACTAATTTAAGCATTGTTGTCATCTTATTGCAAAAGTCCTATGCCTTCTTGGTGATTTCTCATGCACAGTTCCTCACAGCACAACCAACAAACTCCATCATCTCTCCTCAAGCAACCACCCACGCTTTTGTAGGACTCATCTTCTTATTGGACACAGCTGTGGCCTATTAAGGGCAGGCCTGTTCCTAATCTTTGGTGATTAGCACAGCTGCAACTCTGCAGGTGTGAGACTACCTATGCTCTATCTTTATTTTCTTACATTCTATCCCTCCACAAACAATGAGCAAAATCAGGACTGTTCTCTTGTCCTTTCTGTCCAAGGGCAGCAGAGAAGGCCAGCAGCTCCCTGGGCTGTGTGAGCAGAAGCACAGCCTGCAGATTCAGGGAAGAGTCTGCTTTTTCCACTCAGCACTGAACAGACCACATGCAGCATACCACGTGGAATGTTGACGTTTCCAATACCAGGAACACATCAATAAGCTGAAGAAATTTCAGTGGAAGGCCACTAGCATGGTCAGGACTAGAGCACTTGTCATGTGAGTAGAAGCTGAGGGAGCTGGATTTGCTCAGCCTGCAGAAGAGAGTTTCAGTGAGACCTGAGAGCAGCCTCCCATACCTTCTGGTCTAATTTGTGGAGGAAGGTATGGGTGACCAGGTTGGCTAGGGGACAGCTGTGGTCTGTGACATCAGTCTTACAGTCCCCAGCCATCTGACTTCCCTCCATGCTCATGCCATTCCATTACTGGACATCATCAAGGAACCTGGCCTGCCAGAGTGCTTGGGCCTACTTGGCTCTCAGCAAGGAACATGTTCCTCACCTCTGCCCTGAAGAAAACATCACATTTTAAAAGTGTTCATATAACTCAGCATTTCCTTGACAGAAGATGCTAAATTCAGAACAAGTCTTTGTAAACACTGGATTCATAGTGATACTTAATAGAGATGGGGGTGCTGGGGCTCTTTTAGTGATTGCTGCACTCCATAGATTTCTAAAGGGCTTGTTATAATACCTCAAAGTGCCAAACAGGGTGTTTAACATGGGTCTGTATTTCAATAGCCTTCTAGTTTCAGCATTGTATTTATAAAATGGAAAAAGAACTACACTCATAGAAACTACTTACTACAGCAAACTTACCTGTGACTTGCAGGAGGCAAGGGAGGCCTGGACCCAGAAAAGGATGTCTCAGTTACAGAGGAAAATGATTTGGCTTGAAAAGCACAGCATTAGAGCTGCTCCATACCACCACTATGTGCTGTACTGGCAGTACAGGGCAGACACGAACTCATCCTGGCCAGCCATGGTCTGGCTGTAACGTAGATACCCACCTCAGAATGTTCTGGCTCTGTTAGGGCTTTGCACTTTCCACTCTTGGCCCTTTCTCCTACTTCATATATTTGGGAGGACTATTTAAAACATGGATGAGGGAGTAATGTTCTGGCAGTGGCATTAGCAGGAGCTGTGTACTTTGGAATGCCTTCTCAGCACAGGCTAAACAGTGAAACCACTGAAACCCCAAACCATGCTGAAGACTTTTCATTTCTTGATGGATTTTTATCCCTATCCCCAACATCTTGGAAATGGCAAGGCTTAGGAATGCAAAATTATTTTTCAGTGTAAGATATTAAGGACCTTTGCAATGTTCTTTAGGGAAAAAAAATTCTGATGCTTCAGTGTTTTGAAAGGTTTATTGGTGGAGGTTGGGGTGGAAAGAGCAAATATCGGCATGTGAATAACGTGTGGATTACAAAAAGGGGAAATATAAATTGGGTTAAATATTTTTTCTTATCTCTAGCTCACTGCACTTTTGAGCTTTTTCCAGCTCAGCAGGACTTTTAGCTAGCTCAGATGTTTCCTCAGAGACCCATAAAACTTCTACAGCCCAGAAAAATCTCCATAAAATAAGTAAAACCTCCCAGCATGAAGTTCTGCCTCTCTCCCTCAGCAATTAACTCTTCTTCCTCCCACTTTCATAGAAGTTGGCTTTCCACACACTGGATGCCAAGTTTTCTGCTACTTCTCTTTCACACCAACCTCAAGGGAAAGACAATGGATTTTTAACCATCAGGTCTTTGGACTGTCTTCTCATCTCCAAATCTTTCCTGGGAGAGCTGCAGTCTGCTATGGGCCTGTCCCAATTTTATTGGCCATTGAAGGACACTCAAATCTCCTTGCTTTCAACTATTTCTCCTGTGGGAATATGTCTTAACCATACCTAAATATCTTCTTCTTGCTTACTACCATCTGTGCTACCAGCTCAGAGAGAAACTCTCTGGCCACTGGAAGCAAAGTTCTAGTAAAGGTCTTGGCATTTGGCAGCTCTTTTGCCTTGTGTCAGGAACATAGAGAGGTTACAGTAAAACAAAGTCCATTGGTCTCAGGTAACTCCCACATCTCCCTGACACACAACCCCAGCACTGCCCTAGCTCACATCTCTCCTTCTCTGTTAATGGCAGACCTCCAAAAGGTCTCTTTTAACACCCACATTCACCTTCTTAATTTTTTTTTGTGCCCCTTTTATTTTCTGGAGGATGAGAAAGCATTTTTACCCTCCATTTCCTTTTCCTGCAGCTCTAGATTATAGTTACTTACTGTCTGAGCATGTTTGCTCAGAAACTCTGGAAGCACATTGCAGTTTGTTTCAAAGACCATTTGCAAGTGGAAAATATCAAATGTTGGTAGTGGTGCCAACATTTATTATATGGAGTTTCCCCTGTAGCTGGTTCCTATGAAGTATTCATCATAGAGCATTGAAAAAAGCATGTGATTGATTGACTGGCTGTTCTCAGGAACAGTAGAGTCTGTTCTGTAGCTGGCTCCCAGCCCCTTGACAGCTGGCTAGCTTCTGCTGGCTTCATAGGGACAAACTGGATAAGCAAATTCATGTGTTTGAATGTGGCTACTCGAGCTTTGTACAAAAAGCTGACAGCTCTGGAATACAAGTCTAAGCAAGCAGGACATATTCAGACGAAGATGCACCATTCCTTGAGTTCTTCCTGGAATTCAAGAGTGGTTTAAGCTGTCCATGTCTGTTGCAGACATCTTTTTATGAAAATCCTTTCCTTAAGATTTTTTCCTCCTGAGAAGCTGAGAGGCTTCAGGAACAAAATTTAAGCAATGCTTATCTGCTGCTGTGGAATGCAACAGGTCCATCTGTGATTGGTCTCATGTGCTTGTTTGTAATTAATGGCCAATCACAGCAGAGCTGACTCGGACAGAGAGTCTGAGGCAGTTGCCTTTGTTATCATTCTTGTCTTTTCTATTCTTAGCTTAGCTAGCCTTCTGAGATGAAACTTTTCCTTCTATTCTTTTTACTATAGTTTTAATGTTATATATATCATAAAATAATAAATCAAGCCTTGTGTAATATGGAGTGAGATCTACATCTCTTCCCTCATCCTAAGACCCCTGTGACCACCGTCACACACGTCAACACAGACATCAACTAGACCATCCACACATCAAAGGGAAGCCAAATGGAAACCTGGCATTGCTCTGTTGGCTTCTCTGTGGGTCCATTTCCTACCTAAGTGCAAGAACTGCAATTTATCTGAGGGGTGACTGTTTCTGTCAAACCATGCCTGTATATTCTGGCATGCACTATTTCCCATTAGATCTATTCACATCTTGGAGGAGAATCACTTCCCAGTTCAAGATCATAAAACACAAAGCAACATAACAGTAGCCAAATAAACATTTCTCACAAAATAGGGACACACAGAAATAGTATGCATGAAGAGAAAGCCACATTAGCTGTGTGACTAAAACAGAAGCCTAGAATCAATCAGGGAGGGGGGAAATGGCAAACAGACCTTTATGTGGCACTGTACATTCTTTTTAAAATATTAATTTCTCTTTAGTCACTTCTGGCCTCAAAGTAATGGCCCTCTCAGGTGAAGCTTGACAGAGGCATCTCTGCTGATCCACAATGGGAGTTTGTGGTCAGAGCTGCCCTGCTCTCCTGCCAGCACATGGGGGCAGAAACTACAATGTGAGACTGAACAAAAACATTCAATTTATTGCATCTGTAAATAGTTAGTTGTCCAATTTTATATACCATTTTAAATTCAAGATCTCTAAATGTTCTTCTGTGGAGGCTGACAACAGAAATGTAACTATAACTTGTCCCCAGCCCAGTAATGAGTCAATTAACTACTAATTAATGCCCCTTTTTTGAATAGGAAACCTCAGCTTTTCAGAAGGCAGATTTTGCATTTTCAGCAAGTGAAAAGGTCTTTTACTGCAATATAGGAAAGGAGGTTTAGTGGGTTTATAGGAAGGGGATTAATCATCTGGTCTGAAGCCTCCAGCTCCAGACTGTCTCCTTGCAACTGTTGGCAGCTGGCTAACCCACACCCTGATGGCCCAAATGAAGGAGGAAGTTGCAATTCCAGCTGTTAGTTGAGACCCTGGAAAGGACTACAGACCCGTGTGTGTGAAATGTGTGGAGTCTGTACCAAAGAGCCTTTTTACAAAGTTTTTTCAGGCTCAGTGACAACAACAGAAACAAAAGCTTGCAGAAAAGATGCAAGATTGAAAACAAGACCCCACACTGAGGGTCTTTTCCTATAACTGGGCTCCCCAAACAATGCACAAGTCTCTACAGAGCAGTGAAACTCAGAAACCCATGACCAGATTTTGTTCCATGCTGCGAGATCCCCAAGATATCTGAGGTCCAGTCCTGTGAAGCATCAGGAGTCAGCGAGGATTCCAAGAGTCCCTTTTATACTTCTGTAATTGCATGAAGCAACGTTGAGACAAGGATAATATTTATCAGGGGGTTTTCTTGTAGAGGAAAACCGTCAGACATTGTTCCATTGACATTCTTGCAATCTCCTTTCCTGTTGTTCTTTGGCAGAGTGAGAACCAAGAGGCTCAACTCGGCATTGGTTTGGTGCACTGCTACTGAATGAAATGCAAAGTGTTTGACAAAAGGAGACCTCAGGTTCAGTTGCATGCAAAGGATGAACAAGGGAGACTTGGCAAAGTCAGCAAAACCTCAGAGGGCACCGGGTCATCGTGCTGATTCTTGCTTCTTTTTCTGTTTGGATAACAAATGTGTTGGTTTTGGTGTGGCTGGTGGAAGATAGCAGCTATAGAAAAGTGAATCCCCACCATGTAGAAGCAGGCTCACCTCTACAATAATGGAACCAACAACCAAAGCCATGAAGGGAGAGAGGCAAATTAGGCAATCTCACTTGTTTTACCAGCAGCTATAAAAATCTCAGCATTCTATGCGGTGCAGATATTAACCCACACCACAACATTTTTATCTGCCAAGTGACACATTACAGGATTATTTCAAGAAAAAAATTTTCACGAGCCTGAAGCTCTTCTTTGGAGCTGTGACCTCTCAGGTGAACAAAATGTTTGTATAAATGAAAATTTGGATGATGAGAAAGGAAATCTGCAGTTATACACCAAGATGACAGGAACATCCCCCAGCACAGCAAAACTAGACACTTTTCTTCAGCAGCTTGCTGTAAGCTACATAGCAAAGATTCCTGAACCAAGAACGTTTCCACTGGCCGACTGTGGTCTGTCTCTTTCTGCAAAGGAAGCCAAGGCCTGGGAATCTCAGAAGTTTGAGGGATCACAAAAAGTGCATCACATTTTGATCACTCAGCTTAATTAACCTCGAGCTGTTTGGAGTAACTGGCAGTACCAAGGGCCATTCAGTCTCCTGAGAGTGCTGTAAAAGGTAAAACAGTGGAAGACTTCCAAATGTCTTCAGAATTTTCCAAGTTGTAAGCATCATAATTCTTCTAATATCCACTAAATCCACTTAATCGAAACATCAGCATATCGCTAGAACTCACTAAGAATTTGCTATATACCGTGTGTTGTTCATATTATATCCTTCAGTGTCATACATTTTTCTCCTCAGATGCAACTCAAACAACTTTAATAAAACATTTTGTCCCTATATCTTATATGCTGTCTCTTTGAAGCAATTCTGTTTTCAGTACAGGTTACTCAAATGTCCCATTGATTGATGTATAAAATATTATAATATACTACATAATAAATATAAGAATTCCCTAACTGTATGAAAAAATGGCATGTCAGTTACTCTGAGCAACATGGGATTTTTTCTGGTTTCTGAACCTTTGTTGTTTTAAGGAAAAACAAGCAGATTTCTCAGCACCATTTCAGAATAATTTTCAGAAGAAAATTTCAAAAGGAAGAAACCAAAGAAGAGTTTTCTTTGTAATAAAAGATCTTAAAGCATATTTCTAGTAGGGGAGCTGAAAATCCAGAAAAATAATATATCCGTAAAATGTAAAATAGGAACTGCAGCAGCAGTGAAGGTAACTGGGAAATGGTCAGCCCTGACCTAATCTAGACCATTTCTGTGCAAAAAGCAAGCAGTAAAACTAGGAATCACCAGTCTTCCCCTCAGAGGAAGATTCCCTGTCATCTTGAAAGTCATTCCATGTGTGTTGGCAAGATCAGTTTTGAGCCTCTGCAGACGGAGGACCAGCAGAGTACCTGGTAGAAGAGCAAAGGGGCTGCAGTGTCACCACAGATTATCTGTGCACGAGCCAGTCTGATCACTGCAGTACACTAGACAAGACCATCAGTGTGCAGTTTTGCAAGGTAAAGTTTCAGAGCAGAAGAGTACCAAAAAATGAAGAGTAGATGTAACAATAAGCCATAATGCTGCTTGAAATGAATGGACAAATTCTCATTCTGGTTTGTTACTTCTCTGTTTTGTTTAGGTTGCACCGCCTAAAGCTGTTGTTGACAATACTATTTATTTTGTAGGTTTTGTTTTTTCTCACATTTAGGGAGAGGAAATTGTAATATACTCAGAGCTTGGAACAATTTTCTCTTGTTTATTCACTGCTGATTAGCAGCATAAACTAAATAGACCTCAGCTGACTTGTATTTACATACTCTGCTGATTCAGTAGAGAACATAAAAAATAGAGAGTGTGTCTGCTCTGGGCAGCCTCTCCTGTGTATGCTCTTGCCTTTAGGCAGCTCTGTCTGTATGGGTCACCATGGCAGCTCTGTCTGTATGGGTCACAGGTTTGGGCTCTCACCCTGCCCTTCCTTGCGGGAAGGGACTCCCAGTATCTGCCCACAGATGTCTGTGGGGCTGCCAGGTGCAGCTGTGCAGATGGCCTCTGCCTTTCTCAGACTGTCCCTCTGCCTTTCTCAAGGTTGTCCCAGCCAAAGAGCAGGGCAGCTACAACACTCTGAGGAGCCATTTCGAGCAGCTCCTTCCCTCCCCTCCAAAGCTGATTTATGAATACTGACCTTCCAAGGCAACCCCAAATGATCCTCATCACCCAGTGTAGTGGCACATGTAGTCTGGGAGAAGGTGACTCACTGGTGGCTGGCTCCAGCTCATGGGCTTGCCCCAAGTAAGACCTGTAATTCAGGCACTCCTGCTCAGCAGGGACATCCATGGGCAGCACAAGGAGGAGAAGTTCTGCAGCCTGGACCAAGCAAGACAGAGGCCAGCATGAAGGCAAAGATGTTGGGTGAGGTGGAGGAGCAGAGAAGATCTGACCCCAGGCACTCTCCTGTGTTTTATTGCCTCTGTTTTATTCCCTCATGATACTACTGACCAGAGGGAAGGGGGAAGGAAATGCTGCTACATTTGCTTTGGAGTTCATGGCATTAACATCTGCTGTGTTTATGCAGGAAAGAAATGTGTGGGCAAGGCAGGTTAAACATCTGCTAGCAGGCATTGAGTGGG
The DNA here is from genome assembly GCF_012460135.2 of Molothrus ater. Classification (NCBI taxonomy): domain Eukaryota; kingdom Metazoa; phylum Chordata; class Aves; order Passeriformes; family Icteridae; genus Molothrus; species Molothrus ater. The sequence continues at coordinate 56,634,924 of NC_050480.2, read as the reverse complement.
ACAATACAGATCATGCCCAGGGGTGCCAGGGAGGACCAATAACCTCTGAGTGAATTTGTGAAATATTTTTGGATATAGCTTAGATCATACTTTCAAGACATAGTGCTTCAAGAAAGACACTCAGCTCCAAGAAAGAATCTCCAATTACCAAAGGAAGAAAGTAAAGGAAGAAGAAAAATAGAGGGAAATGTTGGAGAATCAACAAAAGCTTCTGGGATTTTATCAGCAGTTTAAACAAACTCAGCCCATATTTTTATGATGAAGAAGACCTTCACATAACAAAGACCTTCAGAAGGATGGAAGCGTGGAAAGAAATTAGGTGAGCAGAAACACTATTGCTATTACATTCAAGAAGACTTTGAAAGCCTCCTGGAAACAGTCAGTAATGCTTTCATTCCTACTGCAAGATAAACTGGTTCTTGTTGTCCACAGTACTCCTGAGAAAATCACACTGCATGCAACAACCTTAGGAAAATTATCACCAGTAAAAGCCCAGCAGGATCACAGTGGTTTTGCATTTGTTTCAACTTAGAACCTTCCAAAGCTTCTGACAGAGCAGGCTGCAAGTTTTGTCTTGTGAGGGATGGACTTCTTCCTGAAGATTCTCTCTAAGACCTGAGAATAGACTTCACTGCTCCTGAACCAAAACTGTGCCTTCATTAAAAGAATTTTCTCACAATGTGTGTGAAATTATGAATGAACACAGAATAGAATCACAGAATGTGCTGAGTTGGAAGGGAACCATCAGGATCACTGAGTCCAACTCCTGGCCCTGTGCATGACCCCCCAAGAGTCACACCCTGTGCCTGAGAGCAGTGTCCAAACGCTTCTTCAACTCTGTCAGGCTGGTGCTGTCACTACTTCCCTGGGGAGCCTGTTCCAGTGCCCAACCACCCTCTGGGTGAAAAGCTTTTTCCTGATATCCAAACTAAACCTCCACTCCTCTGCCCCTCCACTCATCCCCCGCAGCACGGACCTGCTGTAAGTCCAGGCCAAACAGTGTCTCCTGCCACCCAGAGGCCTTCTGCAAACCATGAGGGTATTGCCCACAGTCATGGGTGACCTGATCCTCAGGCTCAGTTGAGAGCTTCCAGAAGTCTGGAATCTGGAATGCATGTGCAGGAACTACTTACAAAAAGAAACCAAAGTCAGAAATTCTTCATGGGAGTCTAGGAGACCACACCCCTTCCCTGCTTTTGCCCTCAGGGCCCCCCTCACTTCCTCACAAAATAATCTTGCAACTTCCATTTGGGAGCAGGAACACTTCTGATATAACTAAAGGCTGGGAGACCTGTGACTTTTCAGTCTGGAGAAGAGAAAGCACAGTGGAATCATATCCCTGATGTGATGGAGCCAGGTTCTTCTCAGTGGCATCCAGTCACAGATAAAAATCAATGGGCAACAAACTCAAATACAGGAAAATCCATTTAAACAAAAGAAAAATACTTTTTATTGTGGGATGGTGGTTAAACAGTGACCCGGGCTGCAGAAAAACTGTGGAGTTTACATCATCAAAGATCTTTAAAATGCAAGAGGACATGGTCTTGCTATAGCTAATCTGGCTTTCAGCAGGATTGGACTGGATGTTTCTCAATGGTCCCTTCCCACCTCAGCCTTTCTGTGAATTTTTGATTATTTTTGTCCAATAAATAAATCCACTATGGAAAATGTGTGGAGATGGAACTTTGTTTTTTGTGAAATTTTTGTTCTTGTTTTGTCTGGCTGCATAATAGAATAGTTGGTATCATTCATAGACTTGTATTCTCCAGGTTGGAGGAAGCTTTGAAAATCAGATCCAACACACTTGAACCTCAAAGCAAGGCCAGCATCAAAGTTAGATCAGGTGACTCATGGCCCTGTCCAGGCCAGTCATGAGCACCTTCAGGGATGGAGTTTTCCCTGCCTCTCTGGGCTGCTGTCCCTGTACTTGATAAGTTTGATGATACACACATTTTCCTAATATTTCTTGGATTTCTCATGTTGCAGTCTATGTCCATTGCCCTTCAGCCTTTCAGTTGTGTGTATGACTCACAAATTTGTCGGTCCATCTTCTTTATTATTCCATTAGGCCATTTGAGATATCAAATCACTGCCAGCCAAGCCTTCCCTTCCCAAGTCGGAACAAACCCAGTGCTCAGCCTTTCCCTGTATGTACTGTGCCCTAACCATCATGGTCATCCTCTCATTGATGTCCTCCAGCTGGCCTTGTTCAGGAGGGCAGAAGATACTCCATGTGCAGGCTCTCCTCTGCTGAAGAGAGAAGTACATCCCTGAGCCCACTGGCTGTGTCCTTGCTCATGCAGCTCGGTCTGTGGCTCAGCTTCACTAACACAAATATGTGCTTCCTTGGCATGGGACATGTGGAGGTTCTTCAGCTCTTCTGCTGATCAGGCCATGTTTGGAGCTGGGTGACACTGCTACTGTGACACAACTGGCCCTGAGGATTTATGGCAACTGATGGTACCTGAGGACCTGGCCCTCAGGCTGTTGCCTTTCCCACTTGACTCTCCGGTGTTGACATCAGGATTTTTGCACTCAGCTACAATTCTGGTGTTATTCTCTCCGAGTGCTCATTTTCACCAGGCTCATGCATTTCACTCACTGTTGTGATGCAGTTGGCAGAGTGATGGGGCAGGAGTCCTGTGGGAGTGCTCCCTGCTTTATGGGTCACACAAGCATGATGAGAAAGAGGGCAGCAGTACAAGGAAGGCAAGGCTTTGTTTTCAAATGTTAGCAGCTAAGGGCCCTCAGGCAGGCTGGCAGGGCTCTTTGGGTGGAACTTTAAACATCCATGGATGCCAGTTTTGCCTTAGGAAGCAGAGCTGGGTTACTGCCACATTGACCTCACTCCCTTCTGCATTTTCCTCTTTCTCTTCTGCCAGAGGAAGACAGCTCTTCACTTGAATAGCATCTATCTGCCTAGTAAGAAAAGACGACATGGGTTCTGCAGACAGAAAACTGTATAGTTCCTCATAGAGAGGAACTGCAAGGATCACTTCACATTGCTCAGAGGGTTGGGTTACCTCCCACAAAGCCCTTCTATTATCTTTCCAAGTGACACTCAGTGCTTCCTTCATCACCAAAGAGTTCTTCTGTTCACATGCTGGGTCCACATGCAGGGCCTTGGCTGCCCCTGAGAACCCTTGGCATTTGTCACACGTTGGCAATTGTTTCTGCTGCCTTTGAGGCAGAAATCCCAATTCTCACAAAAATATGGTACAGTGATCAGAGATTTGCATCTGGAACTGACCAGGGCAGACAATGCTTTGAGCAGCTTGCTTGTCTTTTCCTCCCCACCCATTCCTCTGTTGTGTTTTTATCCCTTTCTTTTTCAGCTCTGTACAATTCCCCACTAGGCAGGGCCCTGGCATCCCTCCACCCCTGAGAGACTTGGACTGGAGGCGATGCAGGCCCAAGCTGTGTGAATTTTCTCTCTGTGGGGATCCTCCTCCTCCATCCTGTTCCCTCAAGGTCACTTAGACAAGAAAGCAGGGGTGTGCAACACCCCTCAGAGCCTCTGAAGGGACATGGCATTCTCTGAGCTGGCGCCAAGAGCTCGAAAACCAGATGCAGATGTGGTGTTGCCAGTAAGAAGGGCATGGGAGGAGAGCTGAGAAAGGAAAAGACGCATTTCTGTCCCATTAGCAGTACCCAAAGTTGTTTGACACTCCCTGATATGCAGGGCAGCCACAAAGCTGTACAGCTGCTTCAGTTGAGAGGCAGTTTACCTCCCAAGGGGGTATGCTGCTTCTTCTGTGCTGGCACGGCAGGACCAGCACACCATGGGGACAGCAGGGAAGTAGGGAAGGAAAGGGGAGGGTTGCCCATTGTTCAGGACACTGACAGGGCCTTGGAGAGAGGATCTGAATTGGGACATGGCTTTCCTGACCCATGGCTTTTAGTCACCTCTGTAATCCTCCCACCTCTTAGATCAGCAAAGAGCAAGATCAGTATAATCTCTTCAAGAAACTACCTAGTATAATGATAATATGTTTACCCTATGCATGGGGCAAAGGATGCAAATGTGTCAATCAGATCACCTCGTACAGCACAGAGGACTTATCCAGACCTCAAAGTGAAGGCAGCAGACTGTATACCATTGTACTTCATGTGTTTCCCTGCTGTGCCCTACTGCTGACTCTGTCCTGGCTGGTTTAGCCTCAGAGAAGATTTATATTGGAGGAGAAGAGTACCAACCCCAGCACTGCCCAGTTTCTCCTCAGCTGAGGCTGCAGAAAAAACCACAGTCTCAGATCTTTACCCCTAGTGACATCTCTGAATGGGATTGTCCCACATCAAAGTTACTTCCAGCAGGGAATGAAGGAACTGTGTCTCTTCAGATGAACAAATCGGAATTTACCTATATTCTCTGAAGATATAATGCAGCTCTTCTGCAAAGCTGCTCTCTGGACAGTCATCCCAGCTGTATTGTCACAAGGACCAACATGTGGGACTTTTCACTTCCCTTTGCTGAACTTCAGGAGTTTCCTGACATCTCATTTCTCCAGCCCATAGAAGCCCCTCTTTTGAGAAGCTCTGTGCACATAAACAACTCTCCAGCTCCAGTTTAGTATCAGTGGCAAGCTTGCTGGTGGCAAGCACTCCATCCATGCACTCCATCCCTCTGTCCAGGTCATTAGACCATACTGGACCCAGTACTGGCCCCTGGGGGTGGTGTCTGCAACCAGCTGTCATTTGGACTTTGTGCTATTTTTGAGCACAACCTTTTTAGCCTCACAACATAGTTAACTTCACATCCACCTTAAAGACCAACTCTCCAAACCATATTCCACCAGTTTCACTACAAGCAGACAGTGGGACACCATGCCAAGTGTTTTATGGAAGCTAATGACATTCCCTTTTTTCCCCTGTGCACGGCAGCAGTAATTTCAACAAAGATGGCAATCAGCCTGGTCAGGCATGATTTGCCCTTGGTAACTCCACACTAGCTGCTAACCATCTTCTAAAGAGAACAACACATTCACATGCTCCCAGTCCCTTACACAAAGCTGACACTTAGTCCTGTCCCAAAGAGGACTTTTTGAAAGCTAACAATTTGTCACATAGATTACTTGACACAGATGACCAGAAAGGATGAAATAGAAATTGAACAATGTATCATAGGTTTATTAGGGGAAAAAAGTTATACTTCAAGACCATATATTTGGCACTGTACTGAAGAAAAAATATGTGAGCAAAAGTAAAATGTTAAAACCCAAATCACCCTGAAAAAGAAAATGCTTTTTTAACCCCTTTAATTCCCTTTTTTGCCCCCATACAATTTAAAATAACTACAGGAAGCAACTCTAGAGGTGTTAGACCTACACTACATGTAAGCTGGAACAAGAGTGAAAGATGGACCAGAGACTGGATCTGTCCCCCAGGTTACTGCTACTCTCCCAGGATGCCAGAACAGGTGAGTCTTACTAACATGAGCAAAGGTTCTTGAGATGTTACCATGAAACATTATTGTAAGCTTCCAAATGCCTTCCAAAAATAATCATTACACCTTTCATTCATGTCACTTTCTGCTTTCTGGTCTGCTTGGAAGAGATGTTGGTAGTATTTAAAAAGAAGTGTATCCCAATTTGTCCCCGTGGTCAAATGAGCTTCCAGCTAGTTGACTCCTGTATAGGCGGCTTGGGCTTCTTTTTGGAGAGCAAATAAGTTAAAAGCAGTTTCTAATTTCCAAATTACTCATCCTATGCCTCTGCACAGTAACATGAAAGATTCTCACAAGGAATAAATAACGTACAAAATAAGATGAGAATGAATTGAAGGAAAGTTGCACTAAAACTTTTAAACAGTAAAGTATAGAAAGCTTAACTGATGCTGATGAACTGCTGTGTATGTGTTTTTACTGGAGTATACAGTGCCACTCTAACACAGATAGAGGAGTAGAAACCCAATGAATATCCAGTCCAAAGGCTGCCAAGGAAGTGGGACACAGGTCTTGATCAATAATTCAAATGTGACATTAACAGTACTCACAAGAAGAATACAGCTCTTTCCTCAGTTAATATATTGTGCATAGCAATATTTAAAAGAATTAACAGCACCTTTTACATAAAATTTCCAAACATATTTATCTAGTGAACAAGAAGATCTCAGCATCTCTAAGAAGTATTTATATAGATATAGATACAGATATATCTCAAAGTGAATTTACACTGTGACCTGGTGATTAGTCCAGCAGTGGATGAACCCACAGGGTAAGTCTTCAGGAGAATATACTGCCTTTGGTGGGTGGCCAGTTACATGGCATGATTGCATAGGGGAGCCCCATCGGGCAGCAAAAGACAGTTTAGCATCCCATTAAGCAAGCACAGCATGCTTAGGTCGTTCCTGTAAGATATAATAAACTTCCAAATTTTCATGGCTAATACAGTTCTAATTTTCACAGGTTGCACACATTGCAACCTTCTCTCTGTGCCTTAAAGACATAGAAGAGGAAGGAAAGAAGGAAACTTATATCCTATCCCTGCTTCCAAGCAGAAATCAAGTAGCACCACAGATTTAGGCTGGTAAAGGGTGTCCATGTTTGTCTTCACGGTGGTTTTCTTGAGCAGCTGGTCTTCACTGGTTTGCCCCATTTATCTTTTTATTTTTCCTTTTCCACATCAGTTGCTCGCAGTCCTCTGGTAGAATTCATTTGAAAAGCATGGTCTACCTAAGACAGGCCAGCAGACTGCTACCATTTCCCAGGGATGGGCACACCACACTCATACCAGCCCACGTAGTAGTAGGGCGTTGTGTATCCAATGCGTCCAAAGGACACAGGCTCCTGGCGGTACTGCCGGTAATACCCTGTCAGGAGAAAAACACCCATGTGTATTCTGGGACACAGGCACAGCAATTCAACAAAAGTAGCAGATGCAGTAAGAGTCAATCCCACAGCACAAACGAAAATTTATAAACTGTCTGGCAGGGAGTTGTATCAAAAGGGTACTGGCTAGCCCTGGTATTAGGCCGAGATCTTTCTTGAATGATCTAACTCTGGTCCTTCATATTTCTTGTAGCTTTGATTGGTTTTACTGCTCAAAATCTCTTTAACTATTGTGTAATGTTATGGTCTGCCAAAGAGCTTCTGCATTTCACTCCAAAAAGGTGGGCATATTTCAGCTGTGTTTATGAAGTTTCTAAGTCAGTTTAAATATATGAAGGACTCTGAGGCAAAAAATACCATCAAATCACATTATCTCACAGGGCTTAAGAGACTATCAGCAAAAGTCAGCTTTTCACAAAACAAAAAGGTATCATTTCATGCAGTAAATACTGAGTTAAGCCCTCCCTTCCCCTTTTAATTCATCTGTAGAAAGAATGTGACTGCTTAAAGCATTAGAAGAGGTGCAGCATTCTTGTCCGCATAGCTCGTGCATTGGAACATCTGAAACACCCATTGCTTGTGCCAATAATAAAACTTCTCTGTGCTCTCTATCTCTTAGACCTAGTATATACACATCTGGATTAATCATCTGTCTTCTGAGCTAAGAAGTGCAGTACTTCACCGTGATATATATAAATTACAATCACTATTTCAGTTTTGTTCCTGGTAACAGCACCATGCAAAGAATATCAACACATCATTTAACATAGAAACCACTAAAGCTAACTGAATAATTTAAACCAACAGGCTTACTGAAAAGATTGGCTGACTTCTATGATTGGTTTCATTTTGGGAAGCATCCTTGTCTTCTACCTGTTGATGTGAGGTGAGCAATTTGCTTAGAGGAACTCCTTCAAGGTAAGAATTCTCCCTCTGAGACAGGAGTCTACCAGGCCAGAATAAAAGTACTGACCTCAAGTCACTAGACATACTCCTTTGTGTTTTGCATTGAATGAACTAATAGAAATCATTCACAAAAGCTGTATTTGCAAAGATGTAGCTGGTCCCTTTAGGCACATGGAAGAGGTTTTGCATCTTGATTCAGTGAAGCAGGTCTTATCAATAAGAGAAAGGTTTCACAGACCTATACAATTATTTTTTGTTTAATTTTTGCATTTTATCATTGCATAGTATTTGCATCATATGCTCCTTTCTGTCTCTGTCTCTCTCTCTCTGCACCCACAGGTCCTCTGGGACTTGCATAATCTGTTCTCAGCTGGACTCCTGGGAGAGCTGCCAGCAGCTGTGGACAGAGCTCCACTCCCTGCTCTGCTCCTTACCCCCTAATCCTACAGATGGGCTAACAGGCTCCTGGCCAGCATCCCACCCCCCACTGCTGTACCTCGGATCGTGGGCAGGGCTTCAATGTACGACTGAGGTCCCGTTCTTCCATCCAGGTGTGAATCCACAAACTGGCAGTGGTCCTCACCCCTTCCCCAGCTATCCCCAATGCTGTAGAAGGTATCTGAAGAGAGACATAGGCAGATTATTTAACTCAGCAATGTCTGGGATACTCTTTACCACCAGGAAAGTAGGTATGGAAGAAAGCAGGAAGAATGTTGCAGTGACACACACAGTATTACCGATGAACAAACGGTGACCAGAAAGAGGGAGAACGCTACCTTTACAGTATGGAAGCAGAAATTATGGAAAATAAAAGGGTTACAGCTCAGTAAGGAGTAATCCCCATTTTGTAAGTCCATGGGCAGTGCACTACAGGTGACAGGTGGAGAGAATTTCAACTGGATTAGTTGAAATATATCATGTGAAAGTAAAAAACTATCAATATGTCAATACCATTAGTTTGACTTCAGTCTCAAATGAAAATTAAAAACTGTGGAGCTCTCTTTCTCAAACAGATAGGGCCTGTTATCTCTTATTATTCAAACACTGTATTGAAACTTTACCAAGGCACTACCATAGTCATTAGCATAGTCAGGAAGACCATTGAGATGATCCCATTACCCCAGCTCAATAGTATGGAAAGTTTTTTTCATTATGTCTCAGGCAATGCACCTGTATAAGAGCTACTGCTAATTCTTCTTGAGAGAAGGACTCTCACATAGTGGTCACACAATTCTGACACATATGAAATAAGGAAAAGCAGAAGATGAAGAGACAATGAATCAAGTAGCTGGAAATTAATCTTGGTGCCTACCTTTCAGGTCATCACTGAGGTAAATTTTGTACCTTAAGGAGTTGCAAAGAACCACTCCTACAAACTTGCGGTACCAAGTTCGTTTCACGTACTGCTTGCCAGTGCAGTCTGAGTAGGTGGGATCATATTTAAAAGTGAATGGGATCCAGATAGGCTCACCCCCTCGGAGAAAAAAAGAAATTCCACATTAGGGACAGACTTTAACACTTCAGTCCAAGTTTTGCAGAGTTTAACATCTAATAATATGTTTCAGAAGACATGCTGCAACAGATTAACGCGTGACTTTTTTATATTTAAAAATAGTACTTCAAGAAAAAATATTATTGAAAATAAAGTTAGAGACTTTATTAAATCCCTCCTAGGCAGTAGACAAAAATAACTGTTAAAATTATTAAAATATGATTTCATGTACTGAACCACAGATTTAAGTAAACAGTCTTAATTGTTTCAGTAAGACTTCTTCTCTATCTAGTATTACACAGTTTCTCTTCTTAACACAGCCTGATTTTAGGTCTGTGACAAAGACTTGCCTTTTAAGATGGCAAAACATAACCCTTTTACAGAAGAGCAGATGTTAAGACTCTGTGGTGAGCAATAGCTTGTGAAGTCTCTTCTTGCTCTTTGGTTTAAAAGATCATATAAAAAATGTACTTTTCTGTTTTGTTTTCCCAGATTACATCAAAACAGGTTAGTTTCCAGTAATAGACAAGTGAGACCTTTCCCGTGGGACTCTGTTCAGAGCATTGCTGCAGATAAGACTGCTTAATTGTACTGCAAAAGAATAAATATTTCTACTGGCTTACCTAAATATTTGCTTTGTACTGCCAAGACAATAGAATTTATTTTGAAATTGCTGTTGTATTAATGTACACAGAATGATATAAAAAGCTTCCAATGTGATAATTGGTATTTTTCTCTCTAGCTACAGCCCAAAGCTCTGTTTTCACTCTGCTGTTTCTACGTGGTTTACAAATGAGATTGGAACTTTCTTCTGTTAGTCATTCTTCCTCTCACTGGGCACATGGACCAAATCCTGCAAACCCTTGCTTGTGAGGAGCAATCACTGATCAGCAATCCTCAGAGACTTCCGAGGACACAAAGAAGCCAGACTAGCAAGCAAAATAAAACAGAAAAGGAAGGGATATACTAGACTCTGTTTTCGTGAAAAGTGTGGCAAAAAATCCAGAACCAACCATTTAAACTCCTTGGGAAAGCTGACAGAGCATAGTAACCATGAGGTCTTTTTTCCTGCATCTCTTCTAAGGGCACATTCTGGCTGGGGTTACACTGCCAATGTTCACGTCAGCAAGGTTAGTCCCAAGACCAGGAAATCAGATCTTCTGATTATGGGCTGAACTATCTTACTGCAAATTTGGAAATACAATCTAAACTGCTTTGTGGCATATTATTCAGGTCAGTAACAAATCTTTGGATTTTTTAGCATTTATAAGGGCATGATGATTTGTACAGATGAGCACCAGAACTAGAGAGAAAGAAACCTGATCCTGCTACTCAAGCTATGTTTAGGCAACTGAAGGACATAGATACTGAAGCAACATAGTTTGCTGCTATTTAACAAGCAATTAAAGCTGTTATACCAGGGAAAAAGATGGGCCAAAATCAAGTGCTTCTTTGAACACATCTTTACAAGGTTTCTCTTCAGAAAATAGAATAAGGGATCCTAAGACAAAAAATGTTTTATGAATTAGTCCCATTTGTTACCACCCACTTCAAACTGTACCTAAAACTGCACGTTTAAATGTTTCTAATTCCTATATTAGAACTGTTTTGCACAGGCTTTATGCGCTTCATGAATGAAACTACAGAGTAAAACTTACCAGGTGGCCTAACAATGAGGAGAGGATTGTCTAGAAGAAAAAAACACATCAAAAATTTAGTATTTAGTTCCAAACCTTGTCTTATAACATGAAACATATGGAGTCACTGATTGAACATTTTCAATAAGGTGCTTCATCCTGTGATGGCATTGTTTATTGAATATTCCCATCAGTTCAAGCCTTCCACCTTCATTAGAAGAGCACTCTGAATTAGCAATTTCTTTCTCTTATGACATATTCCATCACTGTAACTATACCACGTGGCCTTGCATTTAGCAACTGGTTTTTGTACTTGTACCAGCTGCAAAGCCACCTTTGGCCATGACAAATGAAAGACCAGTGCTGCAAACAAAACTTAAAATTTGGTGTATGTAATGTGTTAAATAAAGCTCACAAGGGAGCCGATTCTGGATGGGAAAACTAGGCATTCAAGCCCATATGCTGGCAGAAGAAAAATGATCTGCAAGATACAGCACAGAATCATGAAATTGTTCAGGCTGGAAAAAGATCAGTGAGTCCACTGCCAGCCCAGCATTGCCAAGTCCTCCACTAAACCATGTCCCTCAGTGCCACATCTACACATTTTTAAAAATACCTTCAGGGATGGCAATTCCACCACTTCCCTGGGCAGCCTGTTCCAAAGCTTGACAGTCCTTTTATGGACATGTACCAGCACCTCAAAGTCTTCCTTGTAGTGAGGGGTCCAAACTGAACACAGGACATGAGGTGGGACCTCACCAGTGCCAAGTGCAGGGCACAATCACTGTCCTGGTCCTGCTGGCCACACTACTGCTGATACAGGCCAAGGTGCCATTGAACTCCTGGCCATCTGGGGCAATATCAAATATTTTCCTTGGATTAATACTTCAGCCTCCTATTCATTTAATGAAAATCTGAATATGTTATCCAGGACCATTGAATTATCTCACATTTCTGTCTCCCTTCTGTGATGATTTTCTTCCACAGTTCTTAGTGGAGCTTCTGAAATGAGCACTACAAAGGGAAGTCAAATGAGCAAGGGCAGACTGTGTAAACCCTATGCCACCAAAAGGGCAAAATTTGCAAGAAACAACAAGACCTTTAACTCAAGTAAAGACTGAAAAATTTGTTGTTTATTATTCAGTGGAGTCACTGGCCTCTGTCTCAATGGAAGTAGAAGAAGAAACAGGCAAAAACTAGCTCATTTAACCTGCTATTTTTAGAAGGGGGTGTTGCTCTTGAATGTACTATTAACCCTGTGAAAGAGCAGCATTCCTTGTCAAAAAAAAAAAAAAACCAAAAAAAAACCAGAGAACTTTGCCTGTCTGATGGAACTATTGCTTTCTGTATTTCTTCCAGAGACAACTGCTTCCAACTGTTTAGCTGTTCACAATTAGGAAACTAATTTACTAAATGTTTGGACAATCTATCAAAGACCTTAAACTTCCCATTGTTTCTGTATTGCTGAACATTAGTAGCCCTTTGTCTTTGAAATTCAACTTCCTGTTCCCCTGGAACTGACTTTAACATCACTTACATTTTCATAGTGGCATTAGGAGTGCGTATTATTTTCCCAGCTTAACTGAAAGCAAATAATTAAAAACCCCAAAATAATATGAAAGCAGCTAGTCCAGAATAATCGCTGTTACTGGCATGCTGGTTTCAGTCATTGTCCTGCCACATCTGTTATTATGAGTTTTGAGATGAAAATAAAAAGCAATCCATACCAGATTCTGTGATAAATGACACTGAAGAGCTAACAGGTCCATAACCAAAGGGATTCTTTGCTTGGACTTTAAAATAATACCTGAAACAAGAAGAGAGGGGAAATAATATTGAAATAGAGTCCATTGCAATTGCTAAATTATAAATAATACTAAAATAGGGTAAGAATCAACGCAGAAGAATTCCACTGAGTATCCTTTGCATTAAATGGAGTTGGACACTGAGCCAGAGTATGAGCTGGCTGTTACAGACAAATGTCTCCTTTTTGCAATTGCTCCCATGCATATTTTTGGAACACTTATTTATGTATCATCTCCCTTCCAAAAACCACATACAACGACATCCACTTTCTATGAAGAAACTAATAGCAAAAGACTAAAAGAAAAAGTTGCAAGGACATAAAATTCTGATCTCAGGAACAGTTTTAAACCAGATTAACTCCTAGGGAAGCAGTGATGTAAACACCACTGCAAACAGAAACTGCATCAGACTTACATGAAATCAGAAGCTAAACTTTTTCTGTAAAAACTCCAGCAGCATTAAGATCACAACACTTGAGCAAAAGAAGAAAGCATCACATGATGTATTATTGATTCCTCCAAAGTATTTAAATCACATGCTTAACTCAAAGCACATGAATCACCAGTAGAACTCCATTCTTTGCTCAATAGAAGCAAATTTATCCTCACCCTTAGAGAAGAATACATGTAAGTACATTTTTAGTTCATTTCCAAATACAGTGACTTTTAGTTGATGCCTACCCTGACATTTTCCCTCAGATTAATGTTTTCTTATTTTCCTTTTATATTTGTATCAGTTCAACAGAAACCAACTAGAATGGAAGATTACTTAAAAATTTCCAGCACAGCATTTTTTAAATTCCTGAGTTTAAGTTTTCCTTTCTTGCCTGCTTGCTCCATTTCAATCTTGTAAAGAAATTAATAAAAAAAATTAAAATTACTGTGCCTCTGTAATATCCACATAGCATTTGGATCTCGATTTAGCCTCTCATCCAAAAGCAGACATGTCCAAAAGCTCTACATACATAACAGGCAAATAATTACTTTCATGGATGGTTGCCACCAAGCACTGGATTACCTCACATGACAGTGTCCCACGTGAATGGCAGGCCTGATGTATCACAGCTGGTGAAAGGGAGTCTGCTCCATCAAAAACATCAGGCTGCTCTTCCTGGTGAAGCTCTCTCAGACTTAACCACACAGCAGGGCCTGAAGGTCCCTCCTGAAAGGCCCCTCTCTGACCCAAGCACAGCTCAGCACATTTGAAACCATTCACAGTGACAAACCAGAGGGGACATGGTGAACCAGCCCTTTGGCAAAATGGATTTATTTTTTCATTGAAAGGAATGTCTTTTGTCAAGTAAGGTGAACTGCTTTGCCTTAAAGTCAAACTGATCTTTATGAAAAGGTAGGAGAGATGTGCAAATCCTTCTTTGGCCAAAGGGTGGTGGGTTTTGCCAAGAAGCAAGGTGGTTATCTCCAGGCTATGGGCCAGGGCATCGCATTTATTCCTTAAATATTGCAGGTATGTTATCTAGGTGAAATCAATGTGGAAGCTACCAGAATTGAAATATTCTGGACTTCATCCATGGCAACAGCTTTACCTTGTATGTTCATTGGACCTGGAGCACATGCATGGTCAGACCCTCTGTGGGACACGTTCCCACATCTGCATGAGGGACATGTCCCCTGTCCCTGCCGTTTCCTGCAGCTGATACCAGAAAACTACTCCTCTATTGCTTTCTGCAGCCAGTTCTGCCTTCAATTAATGAGTATATGATGCTCACAAACAACTCGGGAGTTCTTTTTTAAAAGACACATATGCTGTGGCAAAAAGAAAACATGATAAATAGCAGAATTCAGCAAGGCTGTGCCTTTTGCTCATGCCCAGCACAATCCTTTTGCTGGCAGAAAAATTTGCCCCTGTTTTTAACTACTGAACTAGATTTTTTGTATAAAAGAGTGTTTAGTGTGTCTGGGGAAAGAGGAGAGGGAAGGCAAAAAGCCTCCCATGCGCTTCTCCACTTCTGGCCACCCAAGCAGAGCATGGCAGCCTGAGCACTGCTTTAATCCCAAGTTGCCAATGCTCTCATGGGGCACCTGGGTTCATCCACACCTCCTTCATTAGCACTCTTGTCACCTGGATCGGGACAGGGGTGAGCAGCACAGGCCTGTCCATAGGGATGGGACACAAGCAATTCCTCACTGTGGTTCTCAAAAGAGCTGCAACACAGCACCAAGCTTACCTGACCTAGCTCAATGTTTGCTGTAACTGCTTCAGAAGAGCAGGAGAAAAATGTCTTCGAGACCACACCTTTCCCATAACACTTCAAAGCATAGTGGAAAGTATGGATGCCTGATTTCCCAGTGCCTCCAAAGAAGTATAATCAGATACCACCTTTCAACACAGTGGCACTGTCTGGGTAACTTTAAATACCCTTAATACACATGTATTAAGGGTAGTCTCAAAGCATTCCCATCAGACATAGGAGTGCCATAATCCCCCTCAAAACAGAGAGAGAGCAGCCCAAGAACCTTGTGCACCTCTTTAAGTGGGGAAAACCACACAGATTTGTAGCCAATGCATAATTCAGGAACTGATTACCTATGCAATCAGGACAACTGTGCATTCAGCTGTCCTCTTACACACATAGAAGCCCACCTAGGGCATATGATGGTTCATGTTGCCTGCCTGACTGTCTAAAAAAAAAACAAGATGTGATAAAAAAAAAGAGTTATGAAGTCATGAGTACATTTTTCTTCACTAAATTGCAAAATTGATTTCTAAGCCTTTATATACAGAAGGAAGCTCTAGTTGTACCAGAAAGAGAGCCAGATCTCATAATTTGCTGACTGTGATTTAAACATAGACAATGTTATGAACTGCTGTATTAAGAAGATCAATAAAATAATGCAGTTGGGATATATTTCTTTCTCAGACATGACAAATAAAAAAACAAATTGCCAAAGCCATTCTAGGTCCAGGAATCTGACATTTTCATTAGTCAGAAAATCCTTCAGCTGATGAATTTGCCAGGAAATCTCAAATCAGTATAACTTGACTGGTTTTCATCACATAGAAACATGAACAAAATTTGCAATATATAATTTGATTTACACTTTGCTTAGCCAGAACTGTATGAATTGCTACCATTAGGCACAGAAGAATCACAACAGATGCAGTACCATTTGTTGTTCATTTTCAATACAGGCAACAAAAAGGCTTTTCCTCCTACGAATAAACTTCCTTTGAGATTTTATATACCAATTCTAGTGATACGTCAAGAAAGGACATAGTGGACTCTTAACAGGGCATTGAATATATAGCATGTTTTTTCATTCAGGCTACATGACTAATCATTCAAAACACCTGTCATTTAGAGCAAAATTATTCTTTGACTTAATTCAAGGTGTTGGAATTAAATAGCTGGCACTCACAGCACAAAGTGAGATAATCACTCAGCATGATAATTAGGGAAGCAGCTTCTTAAAAAAAAATTAGTTAGCTGCGAATTCCTTTTTCCAGACATGCCAAAGGCATGCCTGCATGGATCTTCAGCCCTGCCTGCATGGATCCTCAGCCCTGCCCTCTGCTCAGTGGCAGGCTGAGATGGCAGGATGCACCCCCACAGCAAGGGCTAAAGTCCTCTGCCTACAACTACACCATTCCTCCATAAGAAAAAAGTGTAAATGAGAGCCTGCAGGTTCACAGGCTAATGCAAAGTGTCTCCCTCCATCTGAAATGGTCCACCACTACATCCCTCATCAATATTTACAACTAATTTTATAAAAAGACATCAGAGCCAAGCTGGCAGTGGAGCTTCCTCCAGAGCTGGTATGAGGTAGGTATGTGCCACATAGGTCTAGCACTTGTACAGGGCAATGGTTTCATGGACATCTTAGCTCTTTTGTGTGGCCCTTGTGGCACAAAGCAGTCACCTGTGGTTGATGCTGCTTGTTGGACATACCGTGGCTTTGTTTCAATGGAGCTATAGAAAGGAGATATAAATTTTTGGTACATCTGATCCCCTGAAACAGAAGAACCAGGCTCTGTTTGCAGTTGTAAGCCCTGAGTAAATGTTTAAAAACCTCCTACGAAGTGCTCTGTACAACACTGGATTGGTAGCAGGCATTGTGGGATCAAAGTAGCCCCAGATGGAACAAAACCTAAGTGAACAGAGTTAAAGATTTCAGAAGACATGGAGATATGGGGGTGAAGAACCGTGTTTTAAATAATGAGACTATCTAGCTACTCCCATCAGGCACTGACACAGCATTCCTGAAAAAGGCAGGAAAAAGTCTAACCATGCTCAGGAAGAGAACTGAAATGTTTATGACAAGGATTATAATGTTTCTGACTGCATAAGACTGATTTAGTGGTGGAGCAGATGCTGTCCAGCCCTTTGCATCATCTTCTGTTACAGCTGAGAATTAAAGTTAGGGAAGGGACCTTGTCAAAACTACTGGTTTAAAGATTTAATAAAGTTTAAAGTCATCTTAGTGTTTACAATCACAAATCACAAGGAAGCAGCTCCTGTACCCACTGAAGCTGACCAGAGTTTCACTAATGGAAAAACTTCCACTTCTCAAATGGAGGTCAGACCAGGCCTCGGGAGAAAATTTATGACATGGATTAAACATAGATTTCTGTTTTGTTTGTAAAACCTAAATAACAGGCAGATATTTTCCAGGATATGTTGACAGCTTGAAATCTTCTCTGGTGCTGACTTTAGCCAGGATGCCAACTTACTTCTCATACTCTATGCATGCTGCAAAATTGCACCACCCATAGCCCCTTGTGGATGCCCAGTAGCCAACAGCATCTGCTTACAGTAAATTACTTAATCAGACTTTTCTCACAAAATTCATTAACAATGCAGACACAAAATCTTTAGATTAACTTCAACTTTTATCCCATATTTTCTTAGGCATGGTATCTTTTCCTAGTGGTTAGGGAGTTATTTTTAAGACAAAAAGTATGCAATCAATTCAGTCTGTGGGTTTGAAGCATGTAAATGAGAATGGCTGATACATAAAATTTCTCTGTTATAAAGATCCTTCGTTCTCCACCACAGACCCCACATGAAGCCTTCATTGCCTTCACAGAGGATACAATAGGGGCCAGTGGATTATATCATCTTCAGGAAGATGCTGGAGAAACAATCTGCTTAAATAAATAGCACCTGCTTGAACCTCCCTATCATGAAACCTTAATTCGACAAGACAGTCACTAGGCTCATGGAGAAGCATGAATCCGTAACCTTGCTGTTCCTATAAAACTCCATTCAAATACAGACAAATTGTGACCTGTAGCCTGGAGTTAATGTCCATCTCAGACATGCTGGCAGCTCAACTCCCACCAATCCCCCTGCACTGAGTGTAGCATGGACAGCAGCTGCAGAACTCCTGTGAGCTTTCACTGCAACCACTCCTTCTGGCGCGCTGGAGCCCTTTACGTGTTGGGTATGAGAAGCAGAGAGTTATCCCTGGCCTTCAACCCTGTCCTTTGGGCATTAGGAGAGGGAGGGAGATGTGACTGAATGACTGAAGAGGTGAGGAGCTTCAGCTGGAAGGTAGAAATGGCACAGAAGCAAGAAATGCAGGGCTGCGGCCAGGAGAAGCAGGGGTGTAAAGGCAACGCCTCCCTGGCCTGCATGGGAGACAAAGTAAGAGTGGAGGAATGAATACTGGTGAAGGGGAAAAGGGCTGGGCATACAGAGGAATCTGGGATGTGGAGGCAGGAACAGGTTCTAGCAGCAAGAGGAGAGTTGTTTAGGGAAAGGGAGTCCTCAAGTCATAAGGATGTAGATGTACAAAGGCAGAAGGGTCTGCATTTCCTAGTGCTTCCACTATCACTATCTAGGAACAGGAGATCTCAAACCTCTTCCATCTTGCTGTAACAGGTGAAACCCACAGAGAGCTGTGCCACATACCACCCTGTGTACATTTGTAACAACATGTTTTGTAAGGAGAGCACTATCAGACACAGAGTACACCACTGAAGCTCTCCGCTGTGAAGTAACTTTGTTTTAACACACCATGAACCAGACTCAAAGATTGTCACTAAGGTCTAGATTACCAATCTTCTGAATAAGTGGCCTTTCTTTAGCTCTTGGATATGTAAGAAAATGCCTCACGAAGGCGTGTGATTGACAGTACTGTAGACAGAACAGGAGGGGATAAGATGGACCATGTTTTCCTGTAACATCTTATCTCTGTACTTTTAACTTTGTAGGTGCTCTGAATGTGCTTATCCTGCTTCTCCATAATTAGAATTCCCCTGCTAATTTTCCAGGTCTTTGACATTGCAGGTGTCCTCTGCTGAACATGGCCCTTGTGCAGCTGCATAAGGAGCTGCTGCAGAAGTTGCTCAGGTTCTGGCCCTCCAAAGGAGATGTCATGTCCTCAGTACTCTTTGGCTGAAGGGAAGTCTCTGTGGAGAAGACTTCTTTAAACATTCTGTGATTTCTTGGTGGTTGGATGTTTCCCAGACAGCAAGAGCAGCTGCAGGGGCAAACCTGTGTGAGACTATGCTGGAGTCTGGAGAAGTGTCATGATGTGGTCAGAAAAATATGCCTCATCATATGCCTCCCAATTGGCTACACTGCACTGGCTTTTCATAATTTATTTATCTTATCATTTTGTCTATTAAGGTTTTAGATGAAGGCCATGCTCAAACAATTCTGTTTTCTAGGTTGAGGCTCTCAATCAGCTACTTTTAATGCTCAGAACCTTCCCTTTGCCTATGAATTGTCTTGGAAAGAAAAGATACTTTGGCTGACACCATTTCTTTCTTCTGTGCTGTCCTAGCACAAACCCTACGTGTCTGTCCAAGCAGTCAATGCTCAGATCTGCAGATCACCACCAAGTAAGGCATACTAATTCCAGCCCACAATCCCAGTGCATCTCTCCACTGTGTGAGCAACACCTTCCACCAGTGCTGAGAGACTGTAGACAGCAGCATGTGAAGCCCAAGGGAGCACCAAAGGAATTTCAGGCTCAGAATTTGAGAGACAAGTATGTGAGACACTGAGCATCTCTCTGAAGGAGTAATTTGAATGCAGTCCCTCTGTAGCTGTTTAATTTGCCCCCAGTCACCACAAATTATTCCACAAATCTTCACAAATCATGTGAAGCATGCATTCGTGCTCCACCATTTCTGTCAGATTTTTTGTAAGATAAAGACCTAAAACTCCTGCTAAATTGACTTCTGAGCAATTACCAGAAGCTCACCTTATACCACCAAGTCTTCTCTTCCAGCACATTTATGTGAACAGAAAGTAAAAACAGACCAGTGGCTAGCACTTCCCCAGCAGCCTTTAGGCATCAAATCTTTGCCACACGTATGTTGGAATGGCCCACGTCACATCAAGTCAAACGATGGGTCTATTTTAGCATATTTTAGTATATTTTAGTATATTTTTCCCCAACATTTGATTATCTAAAAGATTAGAAAATGCATTTTAAAACAATATTTTCTTTGTTACTGATATGTGTTTTCATACACACAAACATATGTACACACTGCTATCTGCTCCAGGGTTAATACCGTAAAGATATCAGGTTGTTGTGTAGTTTATAGAACAATTTGCTGTCCAACAGAATAAGTAAAATCTAAACCAGATGTAAACATTTATACTAAGACCAAGAAAAACAACTGACAACTCTCAAAATTTGTTTTATTTCCTTAACAGAACTGAAAAGGAGTGGATCAAATCCTTACCGTGTGTTGGGCTTCAGGTTCTCAATGGGCAAGTGAGTAGACCCTGCAGTCCTGGTTGACCACTTGTTCTTTAAAAAGTCATCATAGGATGCGCTGTAAACCAGATAGCCTTTAAACAGGAAAGAGAAATAGTCATGAGATTCTAATTAAATTTTAAATAAATTATATCCCTAGGTGTCACGGTAAATTTTAAGGATTAAAATGAACTGAAACATCTTTGAATATGAAAGTGATTCTATGCCTAACTCTCGTGGAAAATCCTGGCATGTAAGAATTTCTTATAATTAGCTAATAATGATGGAGCATTACATCAGAGGACAGCACCCAGTTGTGAATTCTGATTTTAAAAACAGCGAAGGCATAAAGATGAGAGGTAATGCATTCACTGTTTTAAGTGACACATTGACAGTGCAGACACCAGTACAAATGGTCATTCAGGAAAACCTTCCCCTTCTCCACTCTCCACTGGGAGAGAAACCCTCAGGGGAGTACCTGTTACCATGTCTCCTTGAGCAGGTTTGGCCCAGTCCACAATGACAAAGGAGTGACAGCCTTCGACTGCCACAACTGTGATGTTGTGAGGGGCTTTCAGGGGACGCTGATCTTTCTCTCTGAAGTCATTAGGAATGATTTCATCAAGGCTCTCCACTTGGAAATGTTCCAGGGCCTCTGTCAAGGAGCAGGGAGCTGCTGGATCCTTATTGAGATAGGTCACATAAGGAGCTAGAAAAGACAGGGAAGGGCAGCATTTAGTAAGGAGTTTGAGGTATCCCAGAGTAGCACACAGGCTGGCAATCTCCTAAAGAGAGTCACATTTTGTGGCGCATTTTAAAATTCCTCACCTTGCAGCCCAGAGACCGCTGCCAACAAAGCCTGGCTTACAGCCAAATTAATTGATGAGCAAGGGGAATGGGAGGCCAACATTCAGGTTTACCTACCCCACACCCACAACTGTAACAAATTATGCAAAGATGGAAGGACTGTCTTTGCTACAAGAGGCAGAAGAGAGCAGTCTGACTGCAGCACCCTCTGCTCGCTACCTCCAGCTGCTCCGGAAGGTGGGATGAAAATGTCACCCAAATTCTGCCTTTCCAACATGGGAACAGATCCCTGCCAGGGCCTTCAATCACCTAAGACTTTACAGGTCTAAGTGGTTGGTTCTTACACAAACATCCTGAAGCTGGAGCAAAACAACAAAAGAAAGGTGAAGAGTAATTCCAAGGTGACGTCCAACCAGTTTAAAGGGATTGTTGTGGTCCCCTGGGTACTAAGGGACCAGGAGCCATGAGTCCCTACCTTCCAGGCATGTGCTCCCAACCTGTAACTTCTATTTTTAAAAGCTTTATACTGACTGGAATTGTACTTCAGTTCAGGAAAAGATTAAACCATCTTTTTATTGCCTTAAAAGTCACCGTAACATTCAAAGGAAGGACTATAAAACTTGCTTTGGAAATGTTTATTCAGTTGCAGTAATACAATTCATTGAAATGGTAATATTATTTCCCTACTGCCTTGAAATGTTCATAAACCAACGTTTCTTGGTTTATCTTATTGGATTTCATGCCCTAAAGGAATTTTTTCCAGATCTTGCAATAAAGTTAATTTTAGCCTCTCCAGCTAAATGAATCAAGAAGCACTGTCAGTGAGAGAGCTGAATAGAAACATCATGAAATTGTTTGGACAGGGAAACTGAAGATGCACTGGAAAAAGTTTTGGCATATATAAAAACAAATCTTTTTCTCCAGCAGCAGAGTTTCACTCTAAGCCACATGAAGCTTGTGGATATTGGAAGGGAAGCCAAGACATGTCAAAGATGATTCTCCATTCCCTGAACTCTTTTCTGAAATGCCAGGTGAGTCAGCAGCTGACTTGACCTCAGTTCAAGTGCCAGAAATATGTAAAGGGCTGCAGGGGGTGTCACCAGCCTGGGGTGGAGGCTGGAATGTTCCCTACAATCTCACAATCTCCAAATCCCTCTCCTCTGGCCCCCAGCTGACAGAGAAGCAGAGCAGGTCTGAAGTCAGTGCTGCAACACCAACCTACACACTTGAATGGCTCATGTACACAGGAGACATGGCTCATGTAATGGGGGTTCCTGCACCAAATGCCTTCTACTGAGAAAATGTTCGAATACCAAAATCATATTTATCTCTATGGATTTATTTTTTTGAAAGTTCATATTCAAAGTACCATTCATTCCTTGACTTTGAAGCACACCTTTTGAAGCACACATGCTTGTGCAGGGTGGATGAAATCGCTGAGGTTGAACAGATCAGTGGAAAAGAATCAGGTCCCCCAGAGGAAAACTCACACCTACGTGGAGACTTGCCCTGCTGGAACTGCTGGTGTGAAGTTAGATGCAGTTAAGCTGAACTGGTGTAGACACTCTTGCTCTCTCACTAATTTCAGCTAGACCAAACACAATGCAGAACACAGAACAGAGCACTTACACTGAAAGAGTACAAAGAGGTTTTTACCGGTTCAACAAAATCATTGTGGGCCCACGCATAAACATGCAAGCATTGAAGCAAGGAAATAACTACTGCTGTTTGGGTTTCCAAGGTGGAAATCCTTAAAAGGACCACACACACACGTCTACTGGATGTGTTTGTGCAATGGTCTCAGCTGAAGGGCTGGCCTAGCTGGAACAAGAATCCTTTGCAGCACAAGTAGTACGCTAGATAAGCCAAAGGACATCCTTACCAGTGAAGCGTTTCTTCCCAGCAATGTCATATTCTGACACAGGGCCAGTGCCACCAACACCGGTCTCCGGATAGACAGCCTCCAATTCTGTTGTGGTAGAAGCAGTGGTAGTGGTGGCAGTGGTGGTGGTTGGTGGCAAAGTGCTCTCAAAAAACTCGTAGTCTTCAGAGAAAACACAAGATGAAAGTATTAGCATGCTTCATCTAATTTTGGCTTAACTATGAGAAGGGAAACAATTCTGTCATGGCCACAGTCTCAAAGAAGTGCTACACACCCCGCCCAGTGAGGCTACTGCACACTCCTTACAGAACTCTTTGTCAAGGTTGGTCAAACTTCAGCCTTGCAATGGTTTCTACCAAAGTCATGGACAGAGAGAACAGTCTTTGCCCCAGAATACTCATGTCACTGCTGATTTAGACCTCACTCACACGGTTAAACAGGACAAAAATTAACAAATGTATTTGTGAAGCAGTATCCTGAATGTGTATCTGCCACCTCCTCTCACAAACTCCAAGAGAAGATGGCACAGTAATTGAATCCCTGGCCTAAGCCCTCAGATGCCAAAGGAAGTAGAGAAGGGAGAGAAAAAAAATACTTTCTAAGAAAACTCAGTGTTGCAATTCTAAAGCCCTAGAGGTGGTCCAATACTGCTCTCAAACCGTCCTGTGACGGAAGATGCGGAGTCCGGAACTTTCCAGTTGTGGTCCCTGCAGGGCCATGAAGGAAGGCAAACTGTCCCACATGAGCCTCATTATGTTCAGTCCTATTTAACTCAGTGCTCTTTGAAAAGCTGCTGTGCTACCTGACTGGCACACAAAATGAAGGGAAAGTAGCATTTGGCATCTCTGCCATGACCTCATGCAGGCAGGGGAACTCAGCTCATGTCTTTGAGTGTTTTGTGCTTAAACTGCTAAAGTGTGTGTTTTCTGCAGGTGACCTGTACCTAAGGGGAGGCCTGGCAAAAGACCTGTGCACTGAGGATATTCTGCATCCATGGAGATGTAAGGGAAATGGGATGTATGTCTTGTGCAGTTTCTAATTCGTCCCCTCTTCTCCACATTCTAAATGTCAGTTTCAGTATGAAGTGATCAGCATTAAAAGTACAAATGTCTATAATATCTTCCACTCAGCTGCTGCACTCTCTTTTTAAATGTTTTCTGTTGTTGATTAGACTTAAGATCCAGCACTACAACCACAAATAAAAAAAAAACTTTCATTGTTCTAGAACCATAAATTCTACTAAAAAACTTTTTGTTTAACTGAGGTTTGTACTAATCCACTTCCATATGTGGGGGCAGGAGCAGGAATTTGAGCACTAAGAGGGATAGAACATCCGATGTCAAGGATGGCAGAAAGTGAATTTCAGTTCCAATAACTGAGAATTTGCATTCCCCATGAAAACTTACAATTAAATGCTGTGACTTGATGCTTCCTCTTTAGCTAAGGTTTTTATGTCCTTGATTATAATATCAAGATGACATGAATCTAACTCTAAATAAATATTTCCCTCTTTTCCTTTCATCTGATTTCAAATCTCTTTGATATAAATTCCACATGAATTAAGCAGATTATTTACTTTATATGTAGGTGATCTTATTCAGTATGAGCATGCTTAATTGTCCAAATGCAGACTATACATTAAAGAAACAACTCACTAAGGTATTTTGATTGTTCAGGGCTGGAATGTTATCTGGATTTTGTATTTTAGAGGAGGCAATTGACTTTGACGGGGCTGGAATAGAAGTTGTACCAGAGAAAGTAAATCTAGGATTGAAGCAGTGTCTGTATGACACAGCTCTGAAAAGTAATTTATTTCCTCAATAGGTTCCTGTTAGATTGCAGGACTGATAGAAAGGGACTTTTATGTCCAGAAACAGATGGTTTTAGATCCTTTCTCTTCACATGTAATGCAGAACCATTTTCCAGCTCACCATCACTTGCTTAAGCTCCCATTTACCAATCTGCCTCCTTGAACCCAGTTCCGAAGAAAGAAGACAGAGAAAAAGGCAACATGTCACTTGCAATAGACTCATACAGTTAACCCATACCATCATCATATATCACATAAGCTTCTGGAGTTGCTGTCACATCTGAATCCAGTCCTGAGAATGTATCTATTGACAGAGAAAGAAAAAAAAATGCTGTAAGAATTCAATAAAATAATTCTGGAATAAAGTTTAATATAAAAATATTTAGCCAGTGGAATTGTAAAGAAAAAGATAACTTCCTGGTTTCCAAATAATGCAGTGACAATCTGCCCTGCACATTGAGAACAACAGATGAGAAGCTAAGTGCAGTAGTCAGGAGTTTTGCTGGGGAAAAATGGGCTCAGGGCTACTACATAAAATTAAGAGTAATCACCTTCCAGAAGCTCTGCCCCAGGCCCCAGCTGCTCTGGAGCAAAGGTAGGCTGCCAGCAACTATATAAAGATCACATCTGGATTTGACAATATTTTATAGTCTCAGAAGCAGCAAATGTGAAAACATTATATGCCAAAAAAACCAACCAAGGAATTAAATATTTCTACCCAAATATTTTTGTGGAGATATAAAAACAAACAGCCCACAGAGCCATGACATTTATAGACCATGTCAATGGTCTTGCAAGGAATGCAGCCCAAAAGGAATGGCTTTGTAGAATGAAGTAATTAGTGCTGGATTTTCTGGGGTTTTACTCTGCACTAGCTCTACTCTGATCCTATGGAATGGCTGCCCATTACAGGTTGGGCCACATAGGTGTACTCCTGAAGCACTGCTCTGCATTAGTTTCATCCAGCATGAATTCAGTTCAGGAAATCAGAATGAGATTGCTCCAGGATGCAAATGAAAGCATAGCAATGACAGATGATTATGAGGTGCTCATCAAAAACTCTCTAATGATGCATCCCAAAACCAATGCAGATGCACCAACAGACTTCCCAGATGACTATTCCTTGATATTATCTCATTATCTCTGCAGGACATGAATCCAGCACCAGATACATCAACCATCAAGTACCTCATCTGTTGAATCCCAAAGGCTTTCCTGCACACTCTGGGGAAAGTGTTTCTCCACATTATTCAGGGAAGCCAAAGAGTATCCAAAGCTCAGCACAGTCACAAAAAGCCATGCAAACAAAACAAAAGCACTGTGCTGTAACCCACTGCAGGCACCATCAGAAGTCTCCAATGCAATGCTGGGGCTGGGGAGTGTCCAGCATGTGAACAAAGACAAGAGAAAGACAGCTTTGACCTCCAGACACTTCACACACATTGGTCACACTCCTGTAACACTCAGTATGGAAGCAATAGTGTTATTTTCACTAAACCAGAACTGCAAACAGTGCAAAGTTTCAACTGCCAATGTTAAATACCTCACAAATATAATCTGAATGATACATTTTAATTTTGCTGATTTTTTTTTTGAACCAACAATTACTGTTTAACTGCATTTTTTCTCCTAAAATAATTTTATTTTAAATACACTGCGTGATTTTAATGCCAAAATATGCTTTAAAACACAGGAAATGGGTTTATTCTTGTCATACTTTCATATATGAGAATCTGATATTTCCTCATGGTAGACTTCTGCAGCACACTTCAGGAGATGATCCCCTTGGAAGTCACTTGGCTTCTCTGAGGGTAGTCAGTCCCAAAGTAGATTCTTTGCTGAATTCTGCACATCTACCCACAACTGGCCAACATCAACCAACATCTATAATGTATGCACTTACCTTTGACTGCCTATATCCAAGGAATAAAGAGGATCAGATATGCAGAAATTTGAAATCTTCCATGAGCAGATTTCAACTCATCATGCGTATTAGCTAGTAAGTCCTTGGCCTATGTACAGTCCAGCAAAGCCAAATTTAATTTTCTATTTTTGTACTCAATTTCAGTTACTGTGCTTGTTTAGCATTAGCTGTGTCATGGTGACAATAAGAGTACTCCCCAACAGACCTCTCATTTTATTCTTTTCTGTACACACTCCAGCTGCAGTTCTTCACCTTGCACCATCACCCTTTGCTGAATCTCTTGAGTAAACCCTGCCTGTAATAAATGGGGCCAAATCTTCCTATGACCACTTGCCACAGACTTTTGGCATCAGTAAGGATAGTCTTGCTGTCTTACTTGTTTTACAAATTCTATCACTTGATTTTATCACATGTAATGCATGGTTAAGTCTCCACCTGTTTTTTTCCTTTGTGAGCTCATGAATAAAATTTAGTTGATTTCACTGACAAATCATGCTTATGTGGCCAAACTCCTCCTTGAGAGTTAAAGACTGATGAATATAGTGAAAAGCTGGTAATAAATTCTGCTGGATCAAGAAGAAATCCTGACAGAGATAAAAGAATTTGCCAAAGCTTAAGTAGAACATTTGGAGCTGGGTTTTGGCACTTGCAGACCCTGTTTGTGAATAAAGCACTTAGCAACAAATATCAAGCTTTGGCAGAAAAAGTATTTCACTAAACAATGTGGAGTAATTTCTAGACTCAGATTAAAGGGAAAGACAAGATAAAAATATAATTTAAAGTAATTTGGAAATGGTCAAGTGAAAATTGCATTGTTTTGATAATTGAGTAGTAGTTTACCACTCTTGAAATATACACTTCCCTTGTTAAACAATAACAGCCATCATTAAATAAATACCACAAAGATCTTTACTTTTTGAGCAAGTTCTTTGTGGAACAGGCAGACTGTTTTCCTGTGTTTATCTAATCCTGAAGCAGGTCACTAAGACTTAAAAAAATGGAAAAAGTCTCTTCAGAGAAGCTTTCCAAATTCCCAGGTAGGGACTAGTATTGCAAAAGCTATAAGGTAATTAGCCTTAAGAACCAGGTAAGAAGCAGAAATCCAGCACCATCCTTTCAGCCTTCCACTGTGAGGCATTGGCAGACATACTGTCAAAATGCCAGGCAGTTTATGAGTTACTTCAAGGCCATTCT
Organism: Molothrus ater; assembly: GCF_012460135.2. Lineage (NCBI taxonomy): Eukaryota > Metazoa > Chordata > Aves > Passeriformes > Icteridae > Molothrus > Molothrus ater. Next base: position 56,606,964 of record NC_050480.2, on the reverse strand, counting down.
CATTGAACACACAGCCTGAATAAAAACTTAATTTTCATTCGTGCTTCTGTCAAGTTCAAAGATTCAGCAAGCCCATCTGGTAGAAGGCAAAAAGCCCAAGCAGAACTTTTAATGTGTTCAGAAAATCACATGAAAATTCCCCAGCCCACAACTCTGCTAAACGTAACACTGCAAAGGATTTTGTTACTCATCTTCTGGAGCCTACCTTCAGATTTAACCCCAGATGTATGTCATGAACTTCTACTGTTCTTACAATGTGTATTTTCAGAAGAGGTCCTCCAGGTACCAAATAGCACAGGCCAAAAAAGAGGAAACATTACAGGATGTAATCTACATCTAAGATAAGCAAAAGGAGCTGGGGGGTGTGGGAGGGACTCTAACTACCAAAAATCATGGCTCCCTTTAGGCAACTTTGAAAGTATGAGAGTGACCATATATAACAATATTTGTAACAATATTTGTAAGTACAATTAAGAACTATGAACTTTCCATAGGGAAAAGCAAAACTGTTCATATTAATATTTAATGCTGATTTGATTTTTACATGCATGTCTGTGTGTGTGTGTGTGCGTGTGTGTGTACACATCTGTGCATATCTACACATGCAAGCATGCTTCTGTAACTGCACAGTGTCAGAGGTGGCTAATTTTAATAAATACTAACACTATAACTCATTGTAATTTCACCTGCACAAAGAGCTGACATCTCACTCATTAACTGTCATGGACCGCTGGTAAGGGAATTTTGTTTTCTGCTTCTGAGACCTTCTCCCAAGTCTCTCCATCCTTCGACTCACTGTGAGTTGCTGGAGCCACACCTTTCTTTATCACTGCCCTTCTCAAAGTGATAGTTCAGCTTCCTAGGCCATGGTTTCGTGACTTTCCTGTAAATCTGCTTTGACTTAAGAAACACAGGTGTATAGGAGAAAGGTAAAGGGGCTTCACTAGCCATTAAAACTGGCTGCTGCAGTTGTCAGATGTCTGACTGCCAACCTGCTGGTAAAGTTATGGCTCTGCTGCTATTGCCCACTGGTAGAATGAGTTGAGGATTACCTACAGATGGGAAGGGTAAGGGGCTACCATGGTGCACCCTGATCTCGTTTGGCAAAATAAGTAGCTAACTCACTTGCAATCCAGGTGCTGAAAGCATAAAACATGATAGGGAACAGGATCAATACCAAAAGACTCTAGTGTATTTATATGTGTTTACTTTGGATTTCAGTTTGGCATCACAACCTAAGCTTGTATAACAGCAACAGGGAAAAATGACATGCACTGACACTGGTTCATATCTTCAGATATTAAAGAAATCAGTGTACAACTCTCTGCCTTATCTGTGCAGAGCCTGGGTTGCCTTTCACCATCTTCATCTGTGCTGTGCTGCATTCCTGCTAGACAATCTATCTCCAAGGGCTGGCAAGAGAACAAGAATCTCACTTTGCAAATGCTGTTTCCACCATGGCTCAAAGAGAGACTTTTCAGAATTCATTGTGATAAGTGAACACAAAACAGACAAAATGTATAGTTCCTCCAGCTCCTTCCCTGGCCTGAAATGGAATAAGAAAAACTTATGTGTAACTGCTTTGACCACAAAGCTACTGCTTAGACTTGTACCCCATGTGAGTGAACATATAAAAGTGGTTCCAACACAATGTAAGAAATTTGCTGAAAACACAATTTCTTAAAAAACCTCAGCTTTGGTGAAAGTTGGCATTTGCCAGTGAAAATCCATTTAACACCCAAACCCTTCTTCATATGCTCTAATCTCAGCTCCTACCTTATCAAATGGACCAAAATCTTCAGAGGCAGATTCTCCACCATTTCACTTCTGTGTAACTGCTGTACAAACAGCACAGCCATGGGAATTCAAACAGCACAAAAGTAAATTACCTTCTGCATTGCACTCTGGCAGGCCATCCAACCCCAGGAGCAAGTTGCCTTCATCATCATACTCCCCATAGGTGCCTGGAGGACAGGTTGGTGCAGGTTTCTCAGTGGGTGGCTCAGTGGTGGTCGGTTCTGGAGTGGTGGTGGTGCTGGTGGTGGTTGTAGCAACAGTTGTTGTAGTGGTTGTGGTGGTTGTTGTGGTAGTTGTTGTAGGTATTGTTGTAGTAGTAGTTGAGGGAGTGGTTGTTTTCTTAATCATTTCAAGACCAATGAGAGGCTTTCCTCCAAGGCTTATTATTGGTTTATCTTGTGCACTTGCTACAGGTTTACTAAATCTGCTATGTCCAAACAAAGGCAATCCATCAGGACTCACCACTGGAGCACCCTTTTCATCTAAGAGAGAAGAACAAAACCAAATAATCTCACCATTATTCCACTTCAAGCTTATAGCATTAAGCATTACTGTGTTTTATCACAGTAGATGCCACAAAAACACTGAATAGAGTGAATAGAGCCTTCTGTAAGTAAACTGACAGAGAAGGAGAGTGTTACTTAGGAAAGAGCCATGGCTAAGAAAACTGGAAAATGGTTCAGAAGAACCTCAAAAAAACCACAGTTGTGTTCACATTTTTCAGCTGTTTGATAAACACTCCAGGGAGGTTTCATTTCAGAATCACAATGTGCAGACAATGATGGCATTTCATCTAAGTCACTCTCATCAACTAACTGTTGATGAAATGTATGATGAATCCATATTCTGTTCCTTAATGTCAAACACGTCCAAGGAAAATCTGGGATGAGCTGGAAAATGCTGTCACTGCAGATAAGCTTGTGTGCCAAATTCTGGGTACTGTGAATATTCATGGTAGCCAGGTTAACAATAGGCACTGAATTTGTATTCAAGAGATCTGTACAGATGGACTGACATGCAAACAGCAGTCTTCAGAGAACACAAACAGGGTTTCTTAGTATTTGTGGTTAGCTTTAGAAGAAAAAATGAAATAAACACATCCATATGGCTGGTACAGTGCTAGCAGCGGGGAATAATTACTCCTATGTATACAAAGATATAAACAATCATCAACCCTTATTCTACTCATCAGCCCTTATTCTGGCTCAGTTCTGCAGTCCTTTCTAACACTGATACAAGTGAGATGGACTTGAGTGATTCATGCTGCCTCATACTCTGGAGTCTCACAGGGTGACTCAAAGCCTCCCCAGGTCCTGCAGTGTGCTGACTATCTGGTGGAGAATTGAGGTACAAGCCACTCTAAATGGCTTGCAGGGGACCTGGGGATGCCTGAAGCATTCAACAGCTCAAAGATTTGTACCATGTGTACAACTACTATAGAGCTTTTTTCTGTAAGAAGGAAGTTGTAACTTACCAACAATTGTACGTCCATCCCCTCCTAATTTCACTCGGAGAGGGTTGCCTTGGGAGTCTTGGAGGTATTTTCCTTCAGCATTTAACACTAGCCCTCGGTCAAGATCTACAATCTAAAAGCAATAGATGGACTCAAGTTTAGCTAACCCAAGAGGAGGTGAAATGAAATTTCACAGCAACAGAAATCCTGGGGAAATTCAGACACTAAGTATGATGTTCAGGAATAGCTACAACACACTGGAACTTTTAAAACTAAGTGTATAGTAATCACTGAAATATCATTGCTGAAGAAAGCAGATTCCCAGGAACTGGGGTCCAGAGCTGCACAGCCATATTCATATCACCTACTGTAGCTCTCGTGGGCAAATAAGCAAATCTCTTGATTTTCTAGGGTTGCATGACTCCTCAGGTGAATTGATGTAATACTGATTTCAGTATGATGCTGAACCATTTTGAAGATGGGATTTAGAATTATGTCTAGCTAAAAAAAATTAAATATTAGACTAGATACTTTATTTTGAAATGGCAGTGAAAACAAAGTAGCTAAGATTTTAATTGGGGTAGGAGACTGAAGAAAAGCCTCTGTCTCGTAAAGCAAATATGTCTGAGAGCTTGGACTGAATTCCAGAGCTAACTGCAGTTAAAATTCAGTCCTTTTTGCTATTTCAACCCAAAATAGCTGAACTTTATGCTGTTTTAACCTGAGGTAACAGACACTCAGCCACAGAACACAAAAATGCAAAAGGTGTTAAGTACTGTGAGGAAATTGGGAAGGAGACAGAAACAGCAATTCCAGGTTGGCAAGACAGACTTACATCTGGTGCTGAGAAAAAGACTGCAGCAGGAAGGACAGCAGATTATGAGATCAGTCTCTGAAGCCGTCCAAGCACCAGATTTGGCATAGATCCTCTTGCTTTGCAAGGTGTTCATCCTGCTAGCAGCAATGCCTTCCCCTCAAGAGGCAGAGAAATGCCCCATGGCACTCCAAGGACCTTCCTAGCCCACTTTCTACAATCCATTTGAAGGACTTTGGGCATCCTTGTCAAAATGCTTCCCTTGAATGTGACACACCTGATGCACTTTTTAATGTTCCTCTAATGAAAATGGTAAGATTGAAGTGGCCATAAAATAAAGGTCTTTATGTGTCATGCCATGTGCAAGCAGCTCTGCTGATGCCAGGGAGGCTGATGACAGAATCCTACTGCTCAGCACTTGGGAAAACATGCAGGAAGCACAAGTTCCTTCTCTTGCTCTCCTTGGTTAAAAACTCATTGTAAAGGATGTTAAAAGACAATGTGTGGGCATGAATGCAGCTTGTGGGGCTTTCCTATCAATGGTATCTGAGCTCTTCTGCATATACCTCTGGAAACATGAGGAAGCAAAAACCTACATAAGTGCATTTAAAGCATCATGACAGTTATGGAGGCACTTTTTATTTCAGAAGTCTTGCTCAGGAGCTTCTACCTGGAGTGAGAGTCTGGGAGAAGCATTGCTGAGCACATCTTTCACAGCAGCTATTCCAGGCAATCTCCCCTCACAGTGCACAGCAAAGAGCCCACTGTGTCAAGAGTCCCTGAGTCAATGGGGAGCACAAATCTCATTGACTTTGACGAAAAAATGTTTCTCTAAATTTAATAGGAGTAATGTTATAGTTTAAAATTCAACCCATCAGGCTGTAAATTTAAAATGTTAAAATAACAAAACCCAGAATTTGTCATTAGATTTCAGTGGAACAGTGGAAACGAAGTATAGCTTCACTTTAAAGCTGCATTGACTGAGGGCACTGCTTGCCTGTCTTTTCTTAACGAAAATACAAATACAATAAAAGGCCAAAACATCTTGAATTTAGAGAGAAGGTCACCCTACCCACTTTGCTCCTTGAGGGCCATTGATTACTTTCTGTCCACTTGGTTTTCCATTATTACCAGGGATAACTTTTCCATTTCCATTTCCATTTTTCGTTGTAAGATTTGGTCTGCCATTGTAACCTGAAACAGGGAAGAAAACACACTATTCTGAAGAAAGCTGTGCAACCTACAAGCCATATTTTAAATTGCAGGAAAATGCATTTTCTGGTTGATCTGAGTATAAACAAGAACAGAAAGAGCCTCACCACACTTCACAAACCAGGCACTCCACTTCTTCTTGAAGTAACTGTTGTGACACTGTCAGATTTTTGCCACTGACACAAGAATCTGAAATTATTTTTCTGAAGAGGTTAAACACTCACTGTTCATCTCTATCTTGTTTATCTGGTCTGTCTATTTTTTTTTAAGAAAGCAGAGGAATGTTTCTTCATGGCACTACAGTCATTAAAATGTTTGTCATCTTCGTAAATGATCTTTCAGATGTGGGATGAAGGAAGAAACCATTATTAAACACAACCACTTGTTCAATCCTATCCTTATACAAAGCTGTAGTGACAAACTGAAAGGAGAGGGCATAGGAATTATCTCTACTCCTATATTTTTAACCTGGAAAATGAAGGAATCTCCTTCTCTAGCTGAAAAACCACTGCTAAACAGAAGTACAGTCATGTCAGAAGTGGAGAAGTAGCACTGAGCTATAGGCATCCCAGCTCTGAAAGGGCAGCAACTTTCACATCTTATCTCATAGACTTGCCTCCAAAAAAATATAATGGGAAAAAAATATAGACTGGGAAAAAATTTAACTGAACACTTGTTGGCTATAACTTCACAATTGCATTGCTATTAGTAACTTTAAATAACCTCTACAGAGAAATCTGTTATTTTTTTCATGCCATACATCTCATCTCCCATGGTATTATTCAGGGTCTACTCCCATCTTAAAACTCTTTAATCTGGTGAACCTCTACACAACACTGAGTCTGACTAAAGCATATCAGATGCAACAGCCCAGCTGCACACCCCTCATTGTGTAACAGGAAGGCCACTTCAAACCAAACATTACGACCTACAGATAACACAGAAAGTATTTACTAAAACAAGTCACTAAATACTGTTTTGGATGTCCATGCATTGAGCGAGAAAAGGTATGTCTACCTAGCAAGGTCACTGAGGCTGTCAGGGATTTTCCATAGGTGACATGAGAAATAAATACCTTGATCTATAATGGACCCTCTATTCTACTAGGTCCACAGATATTCTGTCAGAAACAAGTCTCTTGGGGTAAATCACAGCCATAAAGGTATTAGATCGTCTGGCTGTGATGGGCATGGGCAACAGGTATGGGCAACCCTGAGCTGTTACTTAGGAAAATGAGGAAAGTGGCTTAAAAATTCATCACAGAAAACATGAGGAAACACTTCACTGTCTAGGCATGGCCACTGTGGTACTATGGAACCTACAAAGGTCTTTTAGCAATCCATGATGAAGAGCTATGTACTTGAGAGGCTGGCATATTCTGAGTACAAATGAGCTTTCAATGAGCATTTGGTGAAGTCATTGCTCAATAAGGAACTTTTCCAATTTAGCACCTAACTCTGTCACCCTCTTCGTGGATGATGGGATCCTGTGCAGATCAGACCACAGGAGAAAGGGTCTGGGGCACCACATTACACCAAATAGGCAATGTCCTCAAGAACTAGGCTTCCCAGCAACCACCAAAATAAAAAGCAACACATTATACTAAATAACTGAACCTGTATCCTGCTGGAGGACTTTTCATCTAGCTGCTGATTCTAGGAAAAACACAATTAGTGACATTAGTACAACAAAGGCAGGATACCTGGTCTGTAAGGAGGTCTAACAAATTGGCGCTGAGAAGGGCTCCCTAGCCTGGAGTTCAGTAGTCGCTGACGAGGAGACGAAGTGGAGGAAACTGGTGGAGAAATGGTATGTGTGGTGGTAGATGCAGAAGAACGTGGCCAGACAAAGCTTGGTTTAGATGGGTTATGTTTGTTAGAGGACTGAGTAATCTGTGATGCTGTGGCAGAGCTTCTTGGTGATTCAGGAGGAGACATTTTTAATATTGAAGGTTTTTCCATCTCTTCTTCTTCTTCAGAACTTACTTTTTGAGGTAGAAGAGTGTCCATAGACTTTCTTTTATTGCTAGCAGTGTCTTCATATACATTTTTGTTACCTCTAGAAACAGAAGGGGACCGTTTTGCAGCCAAAGATGTGGGTTTCTCTTCCATTTCTTTCTGATCATATTCACTGTAATAATCATCCTCTTCATTAGAAACTGACTGATGAGATTTAGATGAAGAAGGGGAAGGAACTTTTTGAGGAAGTTCAGTGTTAGACATTTTTGAGGGCAACAGGCCCTTTTTTTTCTCTGTTTGGGATGCTGTCCTTGTAGCAACTCCTGAGCGAGTAGGCAAGGAAGGACGAGTTTGTCTTGAAGTGTGTGACAGCCTTTGATTATACTGGTTGTCTTTTGCTGTATCACTGGCAGAACTGGAGTCTGGCTGAGTGTGTTTTGGCTTGTAGGAAGGTACCTGAGAACCTGTCTGCTGTTGCTTTGATTGAGACGAACTTGAGCTGCCCTGAGAGAAAGAAGCAGATAATCCCCTAGAAGAGGACACCTCTTTAAGAAACACAGAGTGCCTGCTTGCTCTGTCACTGCCCTCTGTTTCATCCTCATCATCCTCTTCCTGCAACTCTTCATTACTTTGGGATGAGATGGCGCGGTGGGATGGGAGGCGCCGGCCCCTTGAATGCAGGATGGAAGGACTGGTTTGTGCCCTCTGTGGAGGCTCTGAGTGGGAGGTCTTCTCCACTGGAAGACGAGAAGAGAGTGTTTTTCTAGGCAAAGAATCACTTGGTTTTGATCGAGCAAGCTTTTCTTTTACCTCTCGATTGCCCTGCTCTTCAGGTTTGGATTTGGAAAGAGAAGACTGCAAATGAGAATGTTTTTCTGGAGCAGCTGTTTGGCTTTGTTGTTCTTCTGAGTCAGAGTGGGGTGATTTTTCACCATGTGTCTCTCTGGAGCGAGAATCAGGACCGACCTGAGGATTTCTTCTCTTGGAATAGATTGCTGAAGAAGACTGCCTGGAAGAGGGCAAAGAAGGAAATAAGGGGTTTTCATCTTGTGAGTCCTCCTTATAATTCTTATCAACATCCTTTCCCTTGGATTTGGCACTGGTGGAGGAGCGAGAGTGAGGTGAAGTGTAACCAGGAACAGCAGACCTTGATGAGACTGTTGCCGCAGCTGATTTTGAATCCTTCCATGTGCGGGAACTGGAGCCTGAGGATAGCCTTGTTTGCTGTGACCTAAAACTTGGCTGTCCTGCTCCGTCCTCTGCTTCTTCACTGTCAAACTCATTATGGCTATTATGAGTGTGGGAATCTGCTGATTTGGAAGCAGGTTGGTGTGAACGGCCTAGAGAGCCAGACCTGCTGCGATGGCCTGAGACACCCTCGTGAGACACAGCAGACTGCCGACTCAATGGCAAGGCCTGGCGACCAGGCTCTGAAGCTTTAGAAGATACTTTCACCAGCACAGGGTCAGGCTTCCCTTCCACATTACTCACAAGACCGTTACTTTTGGCAGGCACAGGCTGTGAAGAGGTCTTAGAAGGCACATTGTTGCTGCTTTGCCTCAACTGCTTTGTTTCATTATCTGTGTATCTGGGAACGGATGAGGCAGAAGAGTGTTGTACTGATGAAGGTAACAGTGCTGGTGGCTCACGTTCCTCTGTGCTCATCTGGCTTGACACCTCAGATGTGTGGGTTCGAATAGACATCCTCCCTGAGGCAAGGACAGGGTGGATTGGCTGACTAGGGGACAAGGGTTTAACGTTCCTCCTCTGGTCCTGGGCTTTTGGCAGTGATGTTGTAGCTTCCTGGGAGGAATCGTGATCATCTGTCACCTCAGTGGATTGGAGGTCAGGTTCCAGATCTCCTGTCTTTCTAGAAGGTAACTGAGATTTACTTAGGACCCCTCGAGTCAAGATTTTGTTCTTATATTCAGAAAGAAGACTCTTTTTATCACTAACACTAGGTGAATGAACAGACAGCTGCTTAGAAGAAGGTGACAGCTGGGCTTTTGAAGAAACAGAAGAACTTTGAGAAGGAGATGAGCCAGCATTCCCAGTCTTTTTAACCTCTGCATTATCTTGGATATTTGTCTTTTGCTGAGTAACTGAATCCTCATGAGCAGCTAGAGGCAAAAAAAAAAGTGTTTATTCACAACAATAAAAGATTCACAAAAACTGAACAAAAGCAGAAAAGACCCAGGTAGCAAGAACAAAACTTATGAGAGTATGGGACAATATTTATTTCTGTAATAACCAGGCTGTGGAGTCCAGCGAAGATAAATTTTGGGTTGTAGGAAGGTACCTATGTGGAATTACTGTAGCTTGGGTAAAACTTAGACCAGTTAAAGTCAAACATTTAAAATCAGGGACTGCAACACCGTTTCAGGGGAACCAAATCTTCAGCAGAATTTAGTCATGTTGATGGCATGGTGCTGCATTATCCCATGTAAGGCTGTGGCCCACCTTTTTAGCTAACCCACCAAATATTCTGTCCCTACAACAGTAACTTTTTGGCAAGAGCCAAACACCAGGAGTAGTATCTAAGACACTAAGTAACTTTTAAGAGTGGGAGCTGTCAGGAACAGAGCAGACAAAAACCCAGAGCATTGCATTCTTTGGCCTTTGGATAACAAGAACACATAGTGTTGTCATAGATTATGGCATGCATTTATTTAAGAGGCTAAAATGTCCATAAAAATGACCTTTTGCATGCTGCAGAGTGACAAAGACTTATTGGGGCAATATAATGATGAAAACAACAACCAGAAACAATATCAAGGAAGTCAAATCCCACGGGTCAGACAGAGTGCAGAGGAGTTGAGTCAGTAAGAATTAACACAACTGGGACCAAGACAAGAGTGGGTGAACTACAGCATTGTTCATGGCTTGGTGCTCACCTGCTGGGATGGCAACACTGAAGGCTTTTGACTGAGGACCCGGTCCCCTCCTGTTTGCTGCACGAATTTTGAAAATATAGCGCTCCCCAGCCTGCAGACCATCTATTATGGCTGATGTTGTAGCTCCAGAGTAGGTGATGGACTTTGCTCCAAATGGCTTGAGAGCCGGGGCGTATGAAAGAATGTATTCTGAAATGATTTGGCAGACGGTTGGAAGGAGGAAACTGAAAACAGTCCTGTTTCCAGCGGACAGACTGTATGGGTAGGATGAATTAGAACGTGCATTACTAAAATTAATACACTGGCAATGCACGCCGAGTCAACAGCTGGAGTATAAAGACATGAGAGAGAGATACATGTATATATGTAGGTTAAGTTGAATATTTGTTCTTATTCAGAAGAGATAATTCTACCAGAAAATATCAGCACTGCAGATTTGCCAAATCGTAGCAACATCACACCTGTCCAACAAATTCTAAATATGACACTGTGCTTAGCCAGAGCAAGGGTCAAAAACCATGGCAGAGAGAGCAAAGCAAGGTCTGGCTGCCACTTTGAAACTCATCCTGCTCTCATCTTCGAATTTTGAATTACTGTGATACCTGTGCTCTGTCTTAGCTTTCTGTGTTGAGAGAAATTTCACCCCTATAGGAACAATTCTGGGCATGAGAGGAATCTTCCCATTATACTCCCAAGAAGTGCAGGTGAAATGTCAGATATGTGCAAGCTCTGTTTTCTTTTCAAATCCTCTGTAAGAGGCACAGGTATCAGATAAAACCAGGGTTTTGATGATAAATTTCACGGGCTGCCTACTCTACACAAAAACCCACAATAATATCTAAGGAGCCACAGTGCCACAATGAGAAAAATCTAGAATATAATGACATCTTTTTTTTTTTCTGAAAGTGACCCCATGTTTATTGTGTTAAGAAAAAAGTCATGCACAGTTCATCAAAATCAAGTTAAAAATCATTGATATTTTATATGCAAATAAATTTAATGCTCCACTGAAAAACAAATCAAGGTATTGGAAGGCATGAATCCTTTTTCTTTGAATCTTTTTTCTTTTCCTTCTTTTTACACAGGCATTGCTTCCATGGCAGAGACACTGGTGTAGCTTCTGATAACTCTTAAATCACTACTGGAGAACATTTTTTCCCATTATTTTAATATGTGGTATAAATACATAAAGGACAGGATTGAAAAACAAAAGGATCAAAAGACAAGAATTCCTGATTACCACATGGTATCAAAATGACCATGAAACGCTAATTCAGTGATTTTATTTAGCCAGTAAAAATATCTTGCCATTTATTTAGTTTAAAAATACGACATCTCCTGTAACACTTCATACCCAAACAATGATATATTAGATGTGTATAAGCATTCAGCCCTTAAATATTAGGTACCTTTAAAATGATTGCCTTGGATGAGTGATCTAATAACAATGCAGACAAAACTGCACAAAGGGCTACAGATTTGTCAAAATTAGGAGCAGACCTGAAATATCAGATAATGTCCCTGCATGACCCTTCTTACAGAAATAATGATTCTTGGACACAACTGCAGCTCCATTGAAGTAATTGGCAAGACTTCTATTGACTTCAAAAAAGGAAGGAATTCCATCACTGTCCCGAAGAACACATAAAGCAGGTCTTGCAGACACGGTGTACCTCCCTCCACGCCAATGATTTTTCAAATTCTGAGATGCTGTAGGCTGATAAGGGACCTCCAAAAACTTGGGTAATTTAAAAACACAATCTTGTTAACCACTGAAGAACGGGAGGCTAAAAAATCAGCTTAATTTTTGGAGGGAAACAGGGAAAAAATCCTAGAAAGAGCTTTTCCTTTTTCTTTAATTCTATGCAAATCTTAGCCAACTGGCAAACTATCTTTATTGCTATGTCAAATAACACTATAGTACACAAGATTTATGCATGAGATCTTCTGAAATCAGATTTGTGTTTGCTTCTTAAGCTGGGGATTTCCTTCCATGACAAACTAGAAATAAAACACAACATAAACCCACTCACTTTCTTGGCAACTACCCAATCTTTTCCTCTACAACTAATTCTTTAAAATCTTTCTGGAAACTTCCTTCTTGAGCCTCATTTTGACCTTGCCTATTACTGGAAGAAGAGATAAAATGTGCATGCATGATACCCCAGGAACCTCTGTGGGATCGCAGGCAGACAGTGACAGTGGCTTCTCAGTGGCACTGTGGAGACACTGGGCTGGAAACATGAAATTCTTGCTTGGGTTTAATCAAGTGAAAGAATCCTGGCACAGCCAAGGTTCCAGCTTACTGCAGGGCAGCAGTTTGCCTTTGAGAACAACAGGTCCTTGAGGGAGTTAGAAACCAACAGTGAAGACTCACCTTTGACTTTTCCTTCACTCTCTGGAAGAGCATCCCAGGATGCTGCTACAGAGGTTGGTTTCCCCTTTAATGGCCAAACATCCAAATTTTCAGGTGCGCTGGCAGGAGCTGGGAAACAGCCATACACAGAAGAGGCAAGTAAGAATCAACACAGCATACACCTTTTGCTCCATAGCAGAGATTCCTATACAGCTACTTCAAAGATAAACGTGAAGAGTATACACATGGCTCAGGTCCATGCTTGTCTCTGTCACATCTCTCTCTCAGACTGCCATAGTGAAATTTTATTCCTTAATTTTAAAAACAGGAAGTCTGCACAAGACTGCTATTGTGGCTTAGCCAGAACGACACAGTAATTTGTTTGTTATGGAGCATTTCCCTGTACCAAAGGGGCATGACAGCTTCTCCATGGTGGAGGGAGGATTTAAATTTGCGGTCCACAAAGAGGAATGGAAGCCAGGTTGCTCTTCTTAAAAGGAAGGAGCACATCTAGCTGCAGGGGTCCAAGGTGCTGAACCATCCCACAAAAATACCTGCGCTGCCTCGCCTTGTTCTCCTTGTACCACAAGAGCAGCTGAGTATGCTCTCCTGGTGTGCTTCACTACCACAGGGATGCAGGCAGCAGCACTGAGGCCTTTCCCACACTCTCAACCCTCTGCTGCCCCAAGCAATCACTTGTCTTGTTCTGGCTTTCCCTCAAGTCAGCCCTGTTCCACAGCTCAAACCCTATGCCTTGTGTTAGCCCAAGGACCCTCTGAATGCATACCTGCCTCTGGGGTCCGCTGGTAAACGGACACGCTCCATTTGCCTTCCTTTTCTCCCTCCAAGATCTGGATGGCAAACTCGTACATAGTGTCTGGCAGCAGGTTCTCCACCAGTGCCCGCCGGTTGGGCACCTGCTTGTAATCCCACCTCGCCGATTCCCCCTTTTCCCGATAGCGAACATTGTACTGCCTGGCACCAGAAACACAGGAAAATGAAAGTGAGCATGTGGGAGCCCAGCAATAGCAGAACCAGAGTGGGACAGGGATGCTTTGCCCTCAAGTAGCCTGCTGGGGCTTAGGGAGGAACCTACCAAAGTGCAAACAACAAAGTACCAACAACAAAGCCCTGCATGTTTTTTTCCTTTCTCTAATGGAGTGTGATTGCTTTCACCCCAAAGGATGGATTCTCCAAGATGGCTCTTTCAAGATACTTATTCAAAACACCCTTTTCCCTGGGGGAAAGCTGCAGGATTTCCTGAACTGAGCCAGGCATGCTGTGTGGTTCCACGCCACTATCTCACTGCCCCATGGCCATGGGCATGGCTGGATTGCTGGCAGGCCCTTGCTCCCAGAGCAGCACCGGTGGCTCAGTTCCCACCTGTCTGCCTTGATAACTGCTTCCACAAAGAAATAGAGAATATCTAAAATTGCTAGTTTTCCTGCTGTGTCTCTCAGGACACTTCAGCCCCAGTTTGCACAGCTCTTCAGTGTTCCCAGGCTGAGCAACACAATCCAGTGCTTTCAGATCTTTGGCAGTTTCCAGCCATTTCCTTGTTTGTTTTGGTCTCCAACTGCTACAGCATGCTGCCACAAGCCAAGGTCTCACTCACAGGAGCCCAAGCCTGCTCAGCATCAGCTGTAAGGGGTTTCTGAAGGGTCAGAGGATGCAGGGTGCAATGATGGATGTCTTTCCCACTGCAGGATGTGTCTTTCCCACTCCACCCACAGCATGGTCATCTCAAAGCTGTAGTCTGTTTTGACAACTCAACCCAACACCTCACCTCTGTGGGCTGTGCCTTGTCCCCCACTCCTTCTTTGCCCATGCATCTTTGGGGATTTGCTGGCTGTGGTGATACACCAAGACTGGAACAGCCAAATAAATACCAGAGCTGGTGCTGGCAACATTTCAGAAGAGATGTAAACCCCTGTAGTACAACACTCACACAGGTCTCTAAATGCTAATGAGCAGGGCACTAGGAGGCAAGCTAAATTTTTCTCATAACCAACAGCAATTAAATGAATGCAAAAGCATTCAGTAGAGCATTGGCAGCAGTTCCCCTTCAGTACCCATTTAAAAACCCAGGGCTAAGTACCTATTTGCTGCAACCTTCCTCTTTTCATACAGTGGGTCTGTCCAAGTAACAAGCACAGACTGAGAGGACATAACTCGAACAGTTATGTCTTGTGCCACCTCCACCTCTTCCTCCTCTGAAAAGGCAAAACAGAACAGCATATCATTAGCAACACTGGAGTTCTCTTTAAAAACAGCAAATGTCTTCAACTGACGCCATAATATTCACTCAGCACAGTTGATTTAGAGATACAGGTGGGAGTAGAAAATTAATTACATTGATTACTGATGGTATTTCATGGAAAGATAATTTCTTTTGTTAGCTGTGTGCCCGCAAGGCCGCAGTACTAATACATTCGACAGTCCTTCAATATTCTACTCGTCTCCAAACTGTTACTCACAGCAAATGTTTTATTAACACACTGATATTCACTATCTCTGGCAAATGCACTGCGAGAGGTACCTGGAGAGCAGAAATTTTGTCTTAAAGAAAATTCTGAGATTTTAAAATCAGGTTTCATTTTGAAGGGCAATAAAATAAAACCTTCTTCAAAAATTTTTTCACAAGGGAGAATAATGTATATTTTATGGTTTTGAGTGCTTCAAACAGATTGTTTGAATTCAGCTTTAATTTTTTTATGGTATACAAGAAAAAAAATCATTGAAGTGGGCTGTTATGACATATCAGAGTACCTTTTGCAAATAATTTACAAAATTTTAAAATTAAGTGAAATTAATTTGATATTTTGAGGTGTTTAATTTTGATTAGGTTCCCTTTTCTATCTGTCCATCAAAGTTGTTTTAGTCTAGTCTATCTACTGGCTAATGAGAGATTTATTACTTTTCCTTACTAGTGTAATGGCAACTATTTCCAAGTCTCCCAAAGGCACAGAATGTACAAGGCACGACCTTCCAGACAGAGTTTTATAGACAAGTAACATCGGAAAAAATATCGATGTCTCAGGAAAGGAAAAGAGCCAGTAAACTCTGGAGGATGATCTCAGTCTCTAGGGATCTTACTCATATATGACTGAAATTCTGGGAGAGATTGCTCTTCTCTTCAGCAAGAGAAGGGCATTAGCCCAAAACCCAGCACTGCCTGCAGAAATGGCAGGCAGCAGGGAGGCACATTCCCCCTCTTCCAAACAGGTTTTTAATGCACAGGGTTTTCAGACAGTTCCAGGTTTTCCATGCCAAACAGCTACCATACAAAATGGCCAAGAGGACCCATCTACTACCCACAAGTAGCTTAGGGGGCCTATTGACAAAGTTTTGCAATGGGAGCACCTGAAGAAAGAAAGTGAGCATGAAAAAGGAAAAGGTGTGAGATGGGATTTCAATACAGTTCAACCACAATTCTCAGTTCTGGCATAGGTGTTTATCACCATCAAAACCTCCTAAACACTTTGCCATTCCCATGCCATCCACATCACAGTATGAGGGGGTGAAAAAGCACACTGGCATGGAGATGACTCAGAATCTCAGTCATCCTTTTTAACAGTGGCAGCAGCATGCAATCACTTCTTTCCAATGTAAGTGAAAACTTTTGCTGGGTTGATGCTTCTGGTAATCAACCCTTCAAAAAAGGGGTTATAGATCTGAGAGAAAGAAGGCATATCATTTTGGGGGGCCTGGCTTTGATTTAATCAAGTCTTCTCATGCAGTTACTGCAATGCATAACATTTGTCGGTAGATAGAGAGGAGAGATTAAAGAAAAAAAAATAAACAGGACCTCAGAAACTCAACCAGCCATGTTACAAAATTGTATTATTTTATTAATCCTGCTTGAATTAGAGAATTAGAGACATCCATCAAGCTCTTCACCACAAAGAGAAAAACATAGTAGCTCTAGCATCAAAAGACTTCCCATGTAAAAATCACAAAGCTATCACTTTGCATCCAATTGTCTCCACTCATTGACAGTGGATGTGAAAGAAACATACCTGTGACTTTTCTTTTAGTTAAAGATGACCTATAGACAGGTTGGCTCCTTCCTTGTGAGCTCCTTGATGGTAGTGAAACCACATGAACTGATTCAGAGGCTGTGCATGCAGGGAAAAAACAGAAGGTTTCCTGTAACCTTTTTCATTTATAAGAACGAATGGATTTCAGAGTGGTCCCACCACATGCAAGCAGAATCTGAGGTATGGCTCTTCTCTCCACCCTTTCCTTCAGGTGTTAATATGACAAACTTGCACATGGTGTCTCTTTAACATAGCACTGAGTTCTCCTACAATTTCTACATGATTCTCTACATAATACCCTCACTCTGCTAAGACACAGAGGAAGAAGGGTTTTTGATACCTAGGACAGCACATGATATGTGCTCACCTAGCAGCTGCAGGGGACTACAGCAGTGTGCTAGCTAAGCCAGGTGCTCTCAGGGAAATTTCACTCACCCAGTTTTCTTGCTTCCTGGTTTTGTCGCTCTTGCAGCATCGGAGCATAGCTCATCCTTCGGTTGCTCTCTCCATATCCACGGGGATAGCCTTGGGATCTGCTGTGTGGACCCCTGAAGCCTGCTCCATAAGGGGGTCTCCACCGAAAAGGTAACTTGCTGTCTGGAGACTGGGCTCGCACTCTCAGAGGTCTGCTTGGCATGGCTCTCTCTTCACAAAATAAGCAAACACACACACAAACCCCATGATAGTTACTATGGAGCACATGATATTGGCACTCCACATATGTCTGTTGGAAACACATCTATGAAGATCAGAACAAAGGGCATAATTTTACAGCTTTTTAATTGTTTCTATAAAACCAAATTGGAGTAAGAACAAGCTTTCCAAGTGGGATGTACAATACTCAACAGTGCCTTTTCCCAGGCCCTTCAGACAGACTGGTGCAAGACCTTGAAAGTGAAAACATATCGTAATACAAGGACTCCTGCCAGAAACTGGGGTGTCTTGTAGCTTTCCTTTTAAATCTTTTCCTTTTTTCTTTTTTTAAACCCCCTTTCCCCACTTCAGGCACACCGGTACATTATTTTTTGGGAAGAGCGAAAGTTCAGTGTAAAATGAAGCACAGAGCAGTTTTACTATTAAAAGCAGGTTCTTTTCTCCTAAACCCACCTCTAATTGTTCTGTTCTCTAAAATATCTGTTCTGCACATGCCTTCATTCCTGACTTACCAAACTCTCATTATATGATCCCTTGAGCACTGTAAAAGGTATCTCATGCAAGTTGGGTATTTTTTTAACATTTGCTGACAAGTCTTTTAAGAAGTCACACAGGTTCAAGGCTTAACAGCTCTTCTAGTGAAAAAAAATTTCCTAGTATCCAATCTAAACCTCCTTTTGGCCAACTTGAGACCATTTCCTCTTGTTCTGTCACTTGCAACTTGGGAGAAGAGATTGACTCCCACCATGTTACAACTTCCTTTCAAGCAGTCGTAGAGATTAACAAGGTCTTCCCTTGAGACCTTTTCTCACCTATTCTTAACAACTGCAGCTCCCAAAACATTCCTTTATAAGACCTGTGCTCCAGAGCTTTCCCAGCCTTGCTGCCATTCTCTGGACTTCCCCCAGCGCCTCAATGACTTTCTTGTAGTGAGTGGCCCAAAACTGGACACAGAACTCAAAGTAGTTGAGTATCACCAGTCCAAGTGCAGGGGTATGATCCCTTTCCTGGTCCTGCTGCCATGCTATTTCTCATACATTTTCCTCATGTCCAACCCAAACCTCCCAAACAGCAACCTGCAGCTGCTGCCCAGCATTACATGGCTA
This sequence comes from Molothrus ater, assembly GCF_012460135.2. Classification (NCBI taxonomy): domain Eukaryota; kingdom Metazoa; phylum Chordata; class Aves; order Passeriformes; family Icteridae; genus Molothrus; species Molothrus ater. Next base: position 56,588,680 of record NC_050480.2, on the reverse strand, counting down.
CATGTGCCTTGCTCCCACCAAGAAGTGACTTTTTGCAGGCTCCCATCAACGAGCAGCTGGCTGCTGAGAGATGTTTCCCTATCCTCCTGTTTGTCAGATTGAGCCAGCCCCATTCCCTTAGGCTCTCACTGAAGCCAATGTGCCATTGGTAGCCACCACATCCCCAGATCTCAACATTTCTCCTGAGCATCCCAGCCCTGGCTGAGGGAAATAACATCTCCCCTCAACCAGCCACACTCTCCCAGGTGCCTGAAGTTTTTACAGGCTGCAGTGCAAGCACACTGTGCTGGTTTTCTCTCAGCAGCCCTGTATGTTCTGGGAAGAACACTGCAGCCCAACAGCTCTGCTTCCCCAGTCAAAGCTGCAGCTTTCATCTGCAATTAAAATAGAGAGTTGCAAGGGATGAAGGATACAAAAGGAACTAGCCCAGCCAGAAAGACATATGGAAAGTATTCAATCTGAAACAAATGTGGTTTTAGGCAAAGAGAATTGTACTGACCCTAAGGCTGAATGCAGGGGATCAGCTGAGATTTTAAAACCAGGGCTTTCCAAGGATTCAATTACTTTCCTCATGGTAGTACCACACTCTACTACCATTGTTCCCATTTCACTAGTTAGTTCCAGTTTCTATTTATCATTTCTCATCACAGCTTCACCAGCAGGAGTCTGAAGGCACCCAAGATGGAGTTATCAGCAATGGTTAAAATGTCAATGCTGATAACTGCTGATCCATCAAAACCAGTGTTTTTGTGTGAAGTCCTGTTCCAGGATTTACAAGAAAGGGACTTCTCATTAAAAATGAAGAGTAACAGCAGGAGCTTACCACAGCCCAGAGCCATCCCTGGTCTGGGATAAGGCTGAAGGCCCTGACCTCAGCCACACAGGGTTAGATGAAGCTGAGTTTACATCTCCCCACAGAAGTACCCACCAAGTTGCTGTCCCACAAGGTTTAGCCATGCCAAAGGGTTGGCACTTCCCAGTCAGGAGGACATGTCACACTCCTTAAGTCCCCAACAGAGTCACTGTCTTCTGCAGTCACAGCCCCTGAACCTCAGCATCCCCTTGTCCTGGTCTCCTGATCTCATCTTAGCTCTGGGAAAAAAAAATCTGAGTTCCACAAGAAGGATAACCCTGGGACTGTAGACAGTGAGCAACAAGAGAAACTCATTGTATCCTAAAGACCAGAGTTTTATCCTCCTGGCCAGGCTTATTCTTGTTCAAAAAAATCCCTCAGAATCACCACCACCAACAACAAAAATCCCACCAAAAAATTAGAACTGTCCTAAACAAGCTAAACTCACAAGAGAAGGGATGGGAAGAGGAAGTAATAAATCCCATGCATAATTTAAGTCATTCAACTCCCAATGATGCCCCTTCCTGGGGGGATACTGAACTCCCCAGGAACAATAGTATTAAACAGCCTTAAAATAATTAGCTACCAAGTACTTGACTGAACTTAAGGTTGAGTCTTCCTCATCTGCCCATTATTTACCCCTGTAAGCATTTTCTCTTTAGTTCCAAAACTGATTTAAGAGGTTTCTGAACTTTCACTCTGGTCAAACTAAATCAACTGGTAATCACCTTCAGAACTCATCTAAAGATCAACCTGCAATTACATTAAAATAAAATGCTTTCTTATAGTCTTGAAAAGGAGAAAGAGTCACTCCCTTTCACTCTCTTCAGTCTAGAAATCCAACATTACTCAGAACTGCAGGAATCTGTGTACAGTATCTTGGCCCTAAAAATTCGGAGCTGATTAAAGCCTTGAGACTGACTTCTCACAGATGAAATGTCCACTAGTATTGCCAAAATGTCTCTGTACTGTAGGAAAGCATTTTACGAATTATGTAAGCCCAAAGTGCAAGGTCTAAGCTGAGGGTAAAACATCCTCTGAGCAACCACACAAGGAGGCAGCTTGCACTTGCCAAATCATACAGATTCTTCAGAGGGTCTCATCAATTATCTAGCAAAGGAAAACACAAAATAGTTCCAGAAGAAAAGGGAAGTACTGACCCCTAGCAACCAATCTATAACTGCAGGGGAAAACATACCAGACAACTCAAACCTATTAAGGTACAAAAAGTCATTGAAATTTGAGGTCACAAAAAATCAGGCACTTCAATTTACCACCACAAGTCTAGGTACAGGTTTTTCCTTTTGCCTTCCACAGTCAACAAAAACTTTTCTACACTTTGTGCACCATAACTTCAGGACTGGAAAGCTGGACCTATAAAATGTGTTCTGCTGCAGAGATGACACTTGGCACAGCCAGTAGACAACATACATATAGTTTATAAGGAACTATGAATCTCTCTTTTCACTTCAGGCAGAAGTCTGGGAGACTGAGTACAGTGGCCCAGCCATGGCCAAAGCAACAGAAAGGCAGAAATTGTATCTGCTAAGAGATAACAAAGTCATCAGAAAAGACCAAAAATGGTAGCTGGTAAATGAAATTTTGCAATGGACAACTTGACCAAAAATCATCAGAATCTGCATTGCAACAGCAAACTGGCAGGATTTTTGCAGTTCTTTTAGGGAAAATGTGGTGGTTTAGTTTTTACTATTATTTTAAATTAAGTTCTAAGCATAAAATGAGACTTACTGATTCTGAACCCTGTACTTGAGACTACTACTGCTTTACCAGACAAAACAGTATGAAAGGTTAAAGAAAAAGTACTGCTCAGAAGAGCAGTTCAGAAGAAAAGAACTGCTTAAGTTCATTTATCCTTCTCAAAAAGCAGATTCCTGTCTTAAGAAGTCTTTAACTGCTCCCTAAGCTCAACTAATTGTCCTTTGAGGTAAGAACTTTGCACCACTGGCAATCTGCAATCCAATTTCAGAGCTGAGCAACTCAGTTTACAGACACCCTGTGCTTTTCCACTCAAAACCACCATCAGGACTAGAAAAGTACTTCAGCTCGATGCAGTTCCTAGATCTCTGTGGCCATTTCTGTGGGAAACAACACTCTGTATAATATACATTTCCATAAGCATCCAAGCCCTATCTCCAAGATGTCAGCTGTACTTGTAGCAAAAAATTATAGTTAACTAAAGAACGGGGGGGAAAGACACATTATATTTCAATTCCTTAGCTGGCAATTCTAAATTTAATTCTACTTTTGAGGTGTAAAACATTCATACTCATAAAACCTATTGTATTGGACACTCCTAAATGCAACTGCTTGAGCCATGACACTCAAGTTCAGGGCACACATGGCAAACACATCCTAAGGCAACTCTACAGGTGCCCTTCTTGGTCAGCTCATGAAACCAAGACAGGATCCTGCCCAGGGGTGCAGAAAGACTGAGGAATGCCAGCTCTGCAGAAAGCACCAGGGAAGTCAGAGAGCAAACCCCCACATCCACGTGGCAGTGTTCATGTACTGGCTGCATCATGGCCAGACCTTCACCAGGAAAAAATTTATTGTTTTCAAAAATACTTTGCAACATGATCACTTCTTTCTTCTTCATGCCACCAGCAGGTGCTGATTTCCACATCCTATCTTCCAATAGGTAAACCACTTTGTGTGTTGGCTTTAAGAGTTGGGGCAATTCAGATACACCATCTTGTTTTTTCACCCAATTTGAAATAGATTATGAAACAGAGTGTATTTGACAAGGTGAAAGCAGAGCTTCACCAGCAAAGCCAGGCATCTAAGCTTTGGAGTCCTTTGTGCAACTTAAGGCTTTCAACCTCTGCTGATTATTCATAACCAGGAAAAGAAAAACATCCTTTTACCATAACTGAAAAGCAAAGGGGAAAGAAAACATCTCACTTTTCTCATCCAGCAATCAACACAGGGGTGGCTGCTGTCCTCCTCACCCTCACATAGTCTGACTGTTACCTGTCACCATACAGCTACCCCCAAGCCACATCAGCAGAAAAGAAAAGAAGAAAGAGGACAAACACAATACCACAGGAAGATAGTTGTTTTCCACCCAAAAATTAATGTCCTATGTCACTTTGTCTAAGTGTTACTGGATTTTTTTAAAGTTGATGGGGTTTTTTTTAAGTTGACCCAAGCTCAGTTAAGAAAATGTGAGCAATTCACCAGCTTCAATGAGGGCTGGACTGGGGCCATCCCAAGAAGAGTTCACTCTGCAAAGATATTTCCTGCAGTGGGTGAGCCAGCTCAAACAGTGCTGATGTGGCCCTCCAAACTGCGATGTGCTGACTGCTCTAAATGCACAAGACTCTGGGATCAGTGATTTCCCTCAGATCTGCCCTGGCACAGAGCAGAACACGAGCTCTAGTGGGGATCTTCAGAGTACTGCAGCAGTTAACACGTGTAAAAGCCTAAGTATATGACCTAAGAGAAAGTAGGACTGCAACGGAAAAACAAATCCACCCTGAGGCTTACTGGGTCGGTGGGTCCCCTAGCATTTTAAAATGCACTGTTAAATTTTCCCTGTGTGGGCTGATCAACTCTTGTAATGCCATTAATTTATACACTCAACCTCAGATCTCCTCCTGGAAATAAGTTACTCAGTTACAGCAGTAGAGGCGACATAAAAGTCCTTTGTTTCTTGAAGGAAAAAAAAAAGAAAAAATAGTTTAGCACATTTCCACACACTTCTGCTTGGCGCAGAAAGCAGGGACTGGAACGCTTTAGTTCCTGCAAAGCACAATGGAATCTGTGCCATAATTCACTGGGCTCCGGTCAGGAGTTTCGGGCAGAGGACCAGTATCCAGCGGTAATGTCCGATTTAAGGAAAGCGATTCATTATACATCTGTAGAGGAGTTACCTGGCATCCAGAGGACATTCTTTATATTGACAGCATCAACAGAAGTTTCCAGCGCTCCCTTTGAAGAGCCCTCTGAATGCTAAGCACAGTGGACCAGGGCACCTTTCAAACTCAGGAATGTAATTCTACACGATTAACACGTGTATTGCGACTTAGGAAAAACCAACAGTGAGTTATCAAAGGCTTCACGTTCTCCCACTGACATCAATGCACAGGCTTCCTTCTGCATCAGTGACCTTTGATGGGAGCCCTCTGAGGCTGGGCCATGTCTGTCTCTCACACCCACTAGTTTTGGATACCTCACATCTGGGCTTCTCCAGTGATCAAACCACTGTGCAAAGACCCCCAGGAACTTCACAAAGGCTGTCAGAGCACACTACAGCCATGGCCCTGGTCTGCAGTACCCATTCAGCGTGTTGTCCAACACCTGCCTGTTCACTGAGTTGGAGGAAAGGCGGTACTGGAGTGACAACAGCTTAGGGGGTTCCTTGAGAGGACAGAGCAGGTGAAACCAGCTGGCAAAGGTAGAGGGTTGCCCTCACCATTCCTGGCTTCACCCACAGGCTGAGTTGGGGGATTCTTTCCATTAACTTATTGGGCTATAATTGTCTGCTCTCCCTGAAGACTGCACCCTTGGTATCTTGCCCTAATCATGAAGTCGCTCATCTACATCTGCTAGCCTATTTATACAGCCAAAACCTTTAAAATGCACATTATCAGTGACCATGCTGCTCACCTGGCAGGTATGGGCACTATAAAGAACTCCAGCACCAGAAAGATGAAGTGCACAGTCACTGCAACCACATGTGAGGTATGGACAACAGGTATGTGGTTGTGCACATTCCTTGGCAGGACATCCTCCTCTTGCCAGTCACCATGAGGACAGAGCTGCCTCCTAACCCTGCTGCCTTGCAGGTGTGACTGGTTGGCTTGAACAGGCATCACAGGTGACAGAAAAGCATCATTTGTATCAGTGCAACCATCCACAGCATATAGCTGGGCAAGGGTTTGCCATAGAGAAATGCAGGGATGGATTAGGGCCCACCTGAGGTTCCCTCTAAAATGACAACTACAAAGGCATGGATAGTGTCTTCAGCCAGCATGACAAGGGGGTAAAATCATGGCACTTGGCAGGGGAGAACTGAGACTCAGTAAGCTGTGCTTTGCTGTATGCACTAACCAAGCAACAAAAACTTACGGAAACAGTTCCTCCAACTGGGCCCGGAGCTGCAACAGCAAAAGCCATCCATTCTGAGCCATACAGCTCCCAGAACCCCACTGTTATAATTCTAAAACTTGCATTTTCCCTCTTTCTCTTTCAACATTCTTCTCAAGAGATGCTGTAGACAGCTATGCCTTAAAAACAGCCCCCTTGCTTTATTTTACATATCTGTGCCACTATAGCATACATTTTTCACTTGTAATTGTCACCTGGAGAATGATATCAGTCTCATGAGCACTTAAATATATTCCTCACCACATGCATTTGAGTTCTTCAACTCAAGACTGCATTCAAAGCTTTTCACTGCTCTCACAGCTTAAACCTGCCTAGCTCCCAGATGAAGCCTTGGTAGCACACTTTGTCTCCAACTTATTTTGAAATCTACCCCTGCTCCAGAGGTAGAGGCACCAAGTCATTGCTCCTTTAGGTCCAATGAGAGGACAGAAACCCCTGACAGTCCAGAAGAACTGAGCAGGTGGTTTTCAAGCTCTCCTGGCTGCACAGCTCTGGCCCTGGAGATCCTTGTTGCCACCCACACTAATGTGCATGGCCTGGGCTCCAAAACACATGGTTTACATCAGGCCACTGTTTCAGCTCTTGGAGAAATACAGCCCACTGCTCAACTCAGCAGCCACTTCTGGGAGTGCAAAACATGAAAGCTACCCCAGCAGCAGGCCTCCTGAAAGCTTCCAAACATCAGGCAGTGAGATGGATATGGATGGATATAGCATACCCTGTAAATCAGGAACAGCATGTAGGGGGTGTGACCCTTCTAAAATAAAATCCTCAATCGCTAACAGAAAAGGGAGCAGCATTTATGAAGAATGTACTTTGTATGTCATAAAAACTATAATTATTCCCAATTCCCTAATAAGTAAAATACGGAAAAAGTTGAACATTTGGCAGACCCATTTTGGAAGAGTTTTTAAAACCAACTACTCCAAAACCAGCACTGAAAGGTGGCTTATAAACCTATCACTCAAACTATCCCTTTGTCTAGATACATTTCCTCCACCTAGCTGTCTAATACCAATTCACACTGATATTAGTCTATTTTTCTTTTGGATTCTCATCAGTGCATCTTTCAAGGTCCTGATAATATTAGCTTGCTTACATTTGAAGTCTTTGAAGTTCTTCATCTGGTGAAAATAATTTTGTTTCTGGTGGATTGTTTTCTTTTACATGGCTTAACCATATCAGCCAGAGGTACTGCCAAAATGACTGACAACATAAGGACTTTTCTTCCTATGCAGGACAGGGTCATAATTCTGACTCCAGCTATTCCTTGAGAGTCCAGAAAACAGTCTGAGGATTAGGTGGTACCATCAGCAGAATTAGGCTTATGGCCTTTTAGTTTTTGATAACAAATAAAAATCAGATCTATACTATTTGACTAAGTTTCAAATGTTAATACAGGTATCCTTTCAATCTTTGTTTGCTGATTTCAAGCCTAACCCTTCCTAAACTTAAAAATGGAAGACTGTAAGGAGGGACTGGATGCCTGTGGTACTCCAGTTTGACCCGAAGCTCCCTAGCTTCAGTGGAAACCTCTGCTTCATCAAGCCTGTCACTGGAAATTTGATTTGCAAGAAGGGAGACTCACTGATTTTTCAGAAAAAGAAATTTATAGCAAAGCTCACCTATTTCTTTTAAATCAACAAAGAGGAAAAACTTGAGGTGCCAATGGATCTGATAAAGCCACTGATCCCAAATGATTCCATAGGCACTCCTTCAACTCCTCATCTGCAGGATAAAGGGAATATTAGTGCTTCTCCAGTGAAATGCACCTGAGGTTTCCCAGTGCTGACACCACACTGCCTCACGAGACTCCTGGCTGTCTCCAATAGCAGCTCCTGTGACACTCCGATTCTTCCTAGTGTGCAAGAAACTCTCATCTCTTGGCTTCATTGGACATTTAGTTGTAGAAATAGCACAAATATCAACTTACAACATCTTAAGCCCTGTTTCTGAGATAAATCAGAGCCTGAGGCTGCTTCAAATGGTACAGTCTGAATTTAATCTGACTGCAATCACAAACAAGACAAAAGCACAGGATAAAGTTAGAACAGAGCTTGTTTTCCCACAGATAATCCTTGTACAGGCTGTCCTCTAGCCCTGTCAGAAGTTCAGTGACAGGAAGGAAACCTGCCTGAGAAAATTAGAACATGAACCCACACCAAGCAACTCATGCCATGGCAAGACATTGTGAGAATAAAACACCCCCCTTCAAAGTCTGTGTCTTTCCACACCATGTTTATGACTGTAGTCACCACATTGCTTTCACCTACACTTTGTTGTTGTTTTCGTATTCATGTTCTTCATTTACTATAAACTGTGGTAACTTTGTTTCTAACAGTCTAAGATGAAGCACACAATACATCAAAACCATGTCAGGAAAGTTAAGAGCAAACAAAACATTGCCACAATGCTAACAAGACCTATAATTTTGCTGAGTTTCCTCTTTAAAATTAGGGACACTTGACTCATACTACGTTTTAATGTGTATTTTCGTTGTCGAAGAAGGTATTGAAAACACACTGTTCATTGAAGAGAAGTGGACAGCACAGAAGAGAAACCTACAACATGGTCCTGAATACTTGGAAGCCACATCTTCCCTGGGACATCCCTGACTTCCACCTGCACACATGCACCATCCTCACACTCTCCTCACAGCCACCTCTACAAAGGCTAGGGCCATCAGCAGCACTGGCCCTGGAAACAGCTTAATCAGTGTTAAAGAAGCCCATTGGTATCACGAGTGGCAACACTCTCCTTAGTGGGGAGAAGTGGGTTTTAAGCACAGCTCATATTGCTCTCTCTGACTGCAGGAGAAGGTAGGAGAAGAAATCCCTGAGAGATTCCAAGGCAGCAGGATCCCCCTGAGCAGCTCCATGGCTCCTGAGGGCACTGCAAGGGCACTCATGCATCCATCTGTCACTGGTGACAGGGGCAAACTCATGAGTTTAAACAGCGTCTTCCATGCAAGTTCCTGGAGTGCAGGGCTTCCTTTTGTTCACCACTACCCCAGTCCACTGCTTGTCCCTCAAACATTTCAAAGGCTGTCAGAGGCGTGGGGATACTTCAAGTGCCACTTGGAACCCAGGCAGGATTTCGGCTGCATCACCCATGATGAGCAGCAACACTCTCATTCATGAAAACCTGGAATAAGACAGAATATTTGCTCAGACTGACTTAGCCTCAGTGGATTTCTCACATTCTGTGAAGCTGCCACCAAGATGTTTCATTTCCACATGAGGAAATATATGCAGAGCTTTCTTTAAGTTGAAGGTGAAACTCCAACCACAACTGATGGCCACACAGGTATGGCTAGATGGAAGGATGACAGGATTACAAGCCCACAAATGCCCTTCTCTCCAGCACTGACACCAGCATGGAGCTTGCACGATGCTGCTCTGCCCAGACTGGACATGGGCCCTGAGTGTGTGAGTTACTGCACTGCAGCTTACGCAGGACATTTATCGTCACCCCCACACAGGCTTGCAGATGAGACAATTTCCCTCTTATTTCCCTCTAGCTGGACCTCAAAGGATGCCCACAGGTGAGGTAGTAAAAAAAGAGAGTATTGTTTCTAGGCTGTCAGGCATCCCCTCCACCACTGTTCCCCCTCCCTGTGCCCGCAGCCTGAGGCAGGCAGCTTTGAAGTGGGTTGGCAGGGGACACAAGTCAGAGCCAGAGCATGCGCTTCTGTGAGCCAAGCTCTGTCCTGCTCCCCACAGCTATGGTCATAGATCTCCAGAAAGGAAAACACACCTATTAAAATTGCACTGCTCATTAGGAGGCTAACTAAACCATGGCAGCATCTTTATGCTGTGCACCTGGATCATTTCTTATGAACCTAAATCTGCTCTCCTTTCACATCCGTGCAATCTCATTAAAACCGGTGGCATGTATAGAAGCACTCAAGTGAGGAATGAGGCCCTGCTCACTCAAAGGCTGAAGAAAACATTGTATGTAGTTATCCTGATGGAGGATATGGACTAGGCTTAGGGGAAGTCACAGGAGGAAGCACAGCTCTCTTTCTGCACCAGCTTTCATTCCAACCTCATCAGGCAGTGGTTACCAACATCCATAAAGCACAAAGCTTCACATGCTTCGTTCATATTATTCACTTTATCTGTGAATTTTATTTTCAATTAAATACTTCTACCCAAACACCCAATTTCCTTCCAAATTTCTCCCAGCTATTGGTTGCTGGGATGTTTCATGGCCCATCCTCAAAGCAGGAGACAAATGGTAGCCTACAGCCTACTCTGTATTGGTTTGTGACAGGCTGTGGGAGGAAAGTGACAACTCTTAGTCACCTTCACGTCCCCTGAAAAACCTGTTAATTTTGGCCACTTTAACAGTCAGCAAATGGATTACATCAGTCATTTGTGGACACAGCAACAAGTGTTAACCAAGCCACAGCTAGTAAAAAACCTCATGGTTTCAACTGTTATTCAGAAATCTAGGATTGTGAAAATTTCAGAAAACTGATTTAACTGATTTTCACTTATAGAAAAAAAAAAAAGGGGGAAAAGATGATCAGTAGGATACCTCTGAAATGAAGATTGGTTTTGAATCCAAAGCGTTGGCAGTCTGGATGCTGTGGCTCTGCATTTAGTTCATTCCTTTATGCATACCAGAGATGTCACCAAATCATCCTCAAGCATCCTACTTACATTTGGGACAGTTGAAGTTTTACACTTCTCTCCAAAACCACTTCAAATATAGATAAATTTCTTCCCTTACCCAGTGAAATAGCACAGATTTTTTAATCTACTGGAGATTCATATGTTTATGTAAAGTCTTTCCATTCCATCTCTAGTTGAAGTGCATGTTCAACTTTCCATTCGAAACTGCCAAAAATGCCTCAGACTCACAGAGTAGGAATTCAAGCTTCATCATGCATTGAAGGAAAATAAAATTTAAAACTCTTCATTTTTATTTCACATTTCAAAGCCTTTTATAAATCAGAAAAGTTAGTTTCCCAAGGTGCAGGTTTGCTAAGAATAAAACTCAGGCTCAACATTAGTGCCTGCTCTTTCATTAGTAGCAGACAGAATTTAAGGTTCTTTACAGAGACTGGAAAACATAAATCTTAAAATAACATAGCCTTTGCTGCTTCCTCTTAAATGAAAATGTAAATAAAAACCACTAAAATATTATTTATCAATCTCTAATATGAAATGGTTCACGGTTCACATCTTGAAGTATTAGCTGCTCTGATTCTCCTAACTTTATTCCACATTATTTATTGCAGAAGTTCTTTCAACAAGTACACATATAGCTTTCTACCCTAAAAGGGAAGCTGGTGGCACACCCCCAAGGCTCCCAAAGTGCAAAACTCATAGATCCCAGATAAAGTGCATGCCAGGGAAATGCACAGAATACTATGATTGCTATTCTTTGGAGCACTGTATTAGGTTGGGCTCAGATAGGCACAGATCTTCATTACTGATAAATTACTTCCTTATTTGATTTCTTTTCCAAAGAGCAACTTTCTGCAGTCATATTCAAAACAATGTCTTCATGCAAAGCCCTGGGCTGTTTCACAAGTTCTAAGCAGTTCTATCATAGCTGAGCAGACGCAACTGAGACACACAGCAGCAGCCCCTTGGATTCACCTCATCATGATTTGTTAAGTACTGGGACAGCTGGCAAAGATTTTACCCAATGAATAACCTTGAAAACCATCCGAACATATAAGAAAGATACACTGACAGCTCTGCAGGTTTGTAAAAGAGAATCTATGCCATCTTTCTTGGGTTAGCCCAGGGATATTTAGAACTGAAAATTCACGTATCTACATTGATTTGGTCTCCAATGTTGAGTTTCAAGATTTGCAGCTTCTCCTCCCACGGCACAGAATATCCCTGACCAGTAGGATGTACAGCAAGAGGAGCCTCTGGGTAAGAAGAAAATCAATCCTTCCTGTTAACAAAGCCTCTGCAAAAATCAGGAGAGCGAGTCTCAGAAGTCTTTAACATGCCATAGCTAGCAGGCTGCTAGAGCTATGTCCCAATGTACATGGACTCCTATTTTATGCTATTCATGCTTGGTGTTTGAGCACCCAAAGTAGGAGATTTGGAAGGAAGGATGCAGTGGAAGGGTGTATTGATCAGCCCACTGTGACTGCTGTGAGGTGACCCGTGACACCAAGCTGGCACTAGTGCAGTTCAGAGGAATGAAGCTTTCTAACACCAAAACACCTGCCCAGCACTGCCTGCTTTGCCTGTGAGCTCTGACCCACCCACCACCAATGCTGGTGACCTATAATGATGAGGTGATGAACAATAATTCCCTCTCTCTTCAAACCTGAGCTTCTGATGAAAGGCAGCTCTTACTTCTGTGGCAGTGGTAATCTCTGCTGTCACAGGGCTTTGACTGGATCTGCATGGCAAGGACAGGTTACCCAACAGGGTTATGGGCAGCCTGAACCTGGGTGTTCTGTGTGGCCACTGCTGGGGAAGCAGCCCTGCAGCAACAGCAGAGACAAGGTCCAAGCCTGGATCCCTCAAACCAAGGCTGGCTGCTAAGAGCAAGGCAAGGAAATTTGCACTATTTTACAAGTAACTTAAGCAACTTGCTAACCTTTTGTGGGTTGGCCATCTGCTACCATTCAGTAGCACAAACATTTAGCTGAAGCTGCAAAGCTTCCTGAAACACAGTGATTACCTTCCATACAAAGAAGCCCCAAATTACTCAAAAGCTCCTACAAGCATTTTGAAGTTTCACTATTTGCCTTCTTGGTTTTTATGGGGACTACTTGCAAGCATAACAAAAGTTTGTGGGTTTTAAAAAATATTTATACAGCACAAGCAGAGAAAAAAATATATTTGCAAAAGGTCCAACTGCTGAAAAAGTCAAATGGTTCATTTCATATTGCCAAAAATCTTGCAAACTCTATGTCTAATTTTATGAGGCTCTTATGTTTGGATTCATAGGGTCTGCTTCTGCCACCCTCACTACAATTACTAGCAGCTTGTTCTGTAAGTGTCCAGTCCTAAGAAAAATCTTGCTTCTCCCAAAGGAAAGCAACAGGTTGAACAGTAGGAATACGCTAAAAATCACTCTCCCATCTTCAAACATACCACCTTCTTTCAGAAACATCCACACTAATTCATCAGATACTCTGATGCTTACACCCACCAGAACCTGAGGACCATCAGTTATCTGAGCTCTCACTTCAGCTCTCTCCACTGGGCTGAATCCTTCCTCTCTCCCTGCTGGTGTTAGGGAAAAAAAAACCAAACTTGTTTTTTCTTGTATTTCTTTCTCCCTTCCCTCTGTTGACACACACATGGATGGTTCCTTCCCTCCACTCCCAGTGGGAATGTGGACACCATCCTCTCCCAGACACACTACCACTGTGCCCACACGATGCTGCCTGTGACTTCCCTGTGCTAGCATAACATGGGACAGATGGCATGTCACCACCACAAGGAAAGATTTTAGCGAGTTCAAAGCCATTTCTCTTTTAATTTCACTTAAGTAGCAGTTTGAAATCAGTTTCCATCCCTCCAAGGTTTCACACTCGTTCCTATTCTCATGTCACATCATCAGCTGCAGGTTTCCAGCCCCATGTGATACCAAACACAACCAGAATCCCACACTGTCTCATACCACTCATCATCCCTCCCTGAGGGTAATTTAAACAGGTGTTTTTGCAGAGGAAAGAAAGTGTGTTTGCAGAGGTGTCTGGCCCTCAGCAATCAGCACTTCCAAGGGGCATGGCACACCCTGCACTGGGGGCTGACTTGCTGGGAGGGCAGATGAGGAGCACATATGGTCTGAGACATCTTGTGGTAATAAATTTGTGCTCAGCAGCTGAAACCCAGCAGCTCTGACCTGACTGGGAGGGGCTTTCATGAAAACATGTATATGCTCACTGAGCATTCAGTCCCCTGACTGCCATTTAAGCATGTACTCAGGCTCTTGGAGGACTGGCTTGACTTACAGTAGTCATTACGAGTGAAGAAAAGGAGCTCAGCGCCCTGGCAGAGCAATAACCACATTACAAACAAAATAATATATCACTGTACACATCTAGCATGGAAATTTGGCTTGCTAATATTGCTGTTTAAGGTTTAGACTTTCTAGGTTTTTAATACTGTTGCTGTGCTATCACAGAAGAGCTTCTCTGGTTAATTTCATTTTCTTTTGACTTTGTTTCTTTGTACAGACAGAAATTTTGCTTCTGCATACATTCAGCTTTGGGCAACTGGGCAATTCACAAGACATCAGTCATTACTTCTTGTTTGGAAAATTTCAAGTAGAAGAGAGTAGCGTCTTAGCTCGGGCAGTTCTTCAGCACAGTACAGCACAGCATGGAAAAAGCATTCAACTCGTTTTTAAAACAGGGCCAGTGGAGCTCGGGAAAGGTGAGATGTCACTTTCAAAGTCTGTCTCAGACTTTTGAATGAAACTAGGCCTTGTGATCCCAACCCACCTCCCCAGTAACACAACCTCAGGTACTTATCAAATACATATATTAAAAATACATGCAACCTGAAATCAGCCTGAAGTCTCAGACCAGCAAAGCCAAATGGAGCATTTCCATCACTGCCATTTGGTTTTAAATTGTTTTTAGCACCTCTGCTTTGGGAGACCAGAAACATGAGACCGATGGCGCAGCTGGGACACAAAGCTCAGCTGATGCAGCCAGCAGGGCTGCAAACACATAACTCAGAGCAGCCACTCCTGCAGAATGCAGCGAGCCCTCGGCCAAAGTCACCAGATTGCTGTGAGCCTCAGGCTGCTGCAGCCTCTTGGAGCCTGAGCTGAGGCCATCTGTAACACATCCCGGGCTAAAGACCACACAATTATGTCACCCAACTCGGCATGGCTTCAAAAGGTGACCAAAGGGAAAGACATGCAGACTGTGCAAAAGTGCAGCTCAGTTACTCGTGCAGGGGCAGATTCTGATGCTGTTAGGTGCTTCCATGGGGCTGCCACATGAAGCAAGACATTACCCAGCAGGAGTTACAGCATCTAAATCCAACTCTCCATCCATCTGGCTATAGCCTGTGTCCTGCAGTGCTCTCAGACCTGCCCCAAGATCTCAGCAGCAAAGGCAAAATTAAACACTGTCTTCCTGAGGCTGAAAACATGAAACCTGGATGGGTGCTAGGGTTGGGAACGGGGTGCTGCTCCCACCCTCCCCTCCCTCAGCAGCAGAGCATCCAGGGACTCTGAGAGGGCTGGCCAGGCAGGTGGCAGGGCTTGGGCTGTTCTCTGGTACCACAGTTCATGCATGGCAGCATGTTTTGCCAGTTACATTTGCTGCTTTCCATTGTGGGATTTTTAAAGCACACTCAGTAGTTTTTCCCCGATACCAGCTAAGCCCTTCTGTACATCCTTCCAAGGACACCACTCTGAAAGAAGGGATTAAACATTTCATAACAGAATACCAAAACAAATTATGTTGACCATTCAATTTCTCTTATTTCTGTCTTTTTTTTTAGAGATGAGGAAACACTAACATTCCAGCTCCAGCAGTCCTGAACTTTTTCCCAAAAAAAAGTTTCAGCCAAAATATTCCAGTCAACTCTACAGTAAACATGACGAATAACCATTTGAAGAGCGGCCTCTTATTTTACAGCAAATGTATATATTAAGAACAACCAACTCCTCCAATGGAAAAATAATCAGTTTAGCACAGGAAGAATACAACAGTCGGAAAGATTTGCTGGAACCAGGATCATTGCAGGATGCCCAAGAGGACTTAATAACTATGTAATAGTGGAATAGCTGCACTGGAACTGTGAAATATGAACACACTCCACAGTCCTCAAAGAGTAATTTACTCTGTTTAATGAAGAGCTGATTTGATGACTGAGTTACTCACTGAAGAGGGTTGATTTAAAATGCACACTCCTCCAGACCACTTTTTAATGTGTACATAGTTAAATTTGGATGTACATTTTATGTGTTCTTCCAGGATGAGGAGAAGCTTGGACTGCCTTCCTTACCACTGGATTTCAGTATTACATTTGATGTAATTAACGATTTCTCTTTGTTTTGGAAAAGGTCTCTGTTTAGAGCACACAATTTCTACATGTCTTGGGTCTTTCTTCCACTTTTCCTTGCTTCTCTACTCCTTAAGACTATTTGCTTTAAATACAGACCTGCCAAATGCAAGCACTTATACCAAAATGGAGACACATGCAGGCTGATTTCAGAGGCACTGAAGAGTGCTCAGCTCTAACCATAGCACAGAGATGTGACAAAGCCAGGGTACACAACCCAACCTGCCGCGTGGGAAAAGCTTCTGTGTCCCACTGCACAGATGTCATTTATGAAGAGCAAACAGTGGGCCAGAGGTTACAAGTTCAATGAGAGTGAGGTACAGTGACTGCTGCTTGAGAAATATACAGTTTAACCCAGAGAGATTTTAACCATCCTGAAATTGCTGTGAACAGTACAAAACATGCTGAAGTTTAAACAGTCATTTGCAGAAACTCTGAGTAGGAGAAAAGACCTTATATGACATCCCAGACAGCAGCTCTGGGGAACTGGGGAGGTGAAATTGCCATTTCCAGAGCTACATGACCCAGCATCCATGTGCCTTAGGAGGGCAGGACACAGGAAAAGTGGTCTGGAGAGAAGTAGGTACCAGGTCCCATCCAGCAGAGAGGAGGCAGCAGAGGGAGCTCAGCAGCCTGCACAGGTCTTGCTGGGGACCAGAAGCACATGAGCTGTCAGCACAGGCTTTCATCTCCCCAAGCAAATCAAGAGCAGGCAATGAAGGGGATCCTGTGTAAACACTGTTTGATGTTGCTCTTGTTAACTCTGCTATTGGTACAGCAGTTAAGCACTCAACCATGTGGTACACTGTGGAAAAAGTTATTTTTCATTACAAGCTTGTCTAAAGTTTAAAGAGGAACCAGGGAAAGCAGACACTTTCCAGGTGCTTGTACACCCCCAAAGGAAATGAATCCAACTACAGAGGTGCTGCAGGCAAAAGCTGCTGGTGCCTCAAGTAAGAATAAATGTGAGAGTTGGGATCAGAGTGTGCATAGTCTGTCTAGCCAGGTACAAGGGTAGTGCAAAATCCTGCTGGTCTAAATGCCTCTTTGGTAAGAGTCAAGCAGTGGAGACACAGGACTAAACCACACCATCCTCTAAATCCCTAGGCATCCAGGGTGTGGAGGAAATTAAGAAACGTGTGTCCTGAGACCCAGAGAACAGACAGAAAAGCAGAAGATCTCAGCAGTTCTTGGTTTTCTTTAAATCTTGTGCAATTTAAGCCACTGTCTTGATCTTGGCAGTGCTTATTTTGGCACTTCAGTTTGTGAACATTCAGCACAGACTGTAGGTTTTGCAGCCAACAGTGCAGCAGAATAAGCAGCAGTATAGCAAACACATATAAGAAAATGCTAACACTATTTCAAAGGTTTTCTGTTGGGTCATGCACAACAAAGGATCTTTCAGACAACTTCACATATCTTCAAGACACCCATCACTCCTCTACTGAACTGGAAATGTAAGACATACCACTCCTCAGAGGCTATGAGGTTAGTGCAAACATAGCCAAAATGCAAGTTCTCAACCCATATGGAAGCAAAGCACTTGGGTTTTTACAGAGGGAAAGGATATCCTCAGCTTCAGAATCTGCTGCTCTCCTCTGGATTCCACTGCCTCACAACCCAGCAGTTCATCCCTCCCTCTCATGCTGGGCAGGGGCACTGGCTGCAGAGATGAAGCCATCTTTCTCATCTTGGGGAATAATGAAAACACTCATAGTTGCAAGTGAATTAAATTTCATGTGCATTCAAAGGAATAAAAACAATCCCACAGTGCAGCACACCAGTGAAACTGTTGCTGCTTTAGGGAGCCGTAAAAGAGAAATGGCACGTGGCAATTTCAGGGGTAGAAAAAGATAACAGGGAGTGCTGGCACCTGCCTGAAGGATCAGTACAGAGTCTGCAGGGTTGGGAGAACCTCCTCAAGGCTGCACAAAAGTGTGGTACACCTACAGCTTGGGGGAGAAAATAGCAGCATGGGGCTTCCCAAGAGGAAGGCACATCAATGCCCATACCATTTCCTCTGGGGAAGTGACCAATTCTCCTGCTTAGTGCATTAGCAGTCTGTGGGTGACTTGCCTTTCATCCATGTCATCTCCTCCTTCCCAGCAGAAAGCACAACAAAAGGTAAATGTTCCCATGATACATGCATGCACCTAGCCATGGTTCACTTGGACAGGTGAAGGGGGAGTAAAGGAATACTAATTTATGAAGACAGGTAACCAAAGTTAAACACGATAATCAGATCCTAACACTTCAAAACTAAGGGGGGAAAAAAGTGTTGATTTGGCTGCAGTTTTTTGCATATTTGGGATCACACCCAAGCTACTAAACACAGGTTCAATCTAGAGGTCTTTGGTTAGGAAGAGGTTCCAGTCCTGATTATACTTGAGCTGCAACAAGCATAAATTTAAGAGACCTAATGCCTGGTGCCAGCACATCCCAATGCCAGCTTAGCCACATTCCTGAGCACTTCCTCAGTGACAGACGGAGATATGTTACATAACTCCCAGCTAGAGAAACCATGGGTCCTGGACATGAACCAGAAGCTGCACCTGGTGGAAATACTGCTATGCTTCCTTCATGTGAAGACAACAGCTCACCTGCAGACAGCTGCATACAATGTGAAGCAGATATAAAGTCCAAACTAAGTTATCTTGAGAACTTAGAAGTCACTTTTCAGTGTCCTGCACAGGAAGTATGATCACTGAATGAGTCTGAGCTATATTTTTGTGCAATTGAATGCTCACTCAAGACACTGGATCATAGACACAAGATCCCTTCCCCCTGCTGGCGTATCTTTGTCTTGCTGCATCATTGACTCAGCCCGCCCTTCTAATTTCTTTTTGTATAGATCAGCTTCTGCAAGCATCTTAACCACATGTCCAGCCAAAATCAGTCCATGTGCACTCTGAAGAGCTGGAATCACAGACTTGGACAGCACAGGAGCTTTCATACATCTGACACACCCAGAGGCTGGTACAGAGCTATACAGTTAAGACCATTACAGCACTGTCCTAAATAACTGAGAAGATACATTCCTTAGAGCTAAATGAAGTGGAAAATTCCCTTGGAGACTCTTCTGCTTTCTCTGTTTGTGTCAGACAGTCTAGACAAGGGAGGAAAATGAGAGTTAGTGCTGCTGTCAGAAAGGCTCTTGCTCTGAACATGGCCTCCTCTTAATGTCTCTCCCAAATTTCTCCTGCTGGCCACAGGTGGTTCCTGAATACTGTTTTTCTAAGCTAATAAGGTGGGTGGGTGACTACTGTTTTCTGTAGTCAGTATCCATTCTTCCACACATGGGATCTGGCAGCAGATCTCTCTTGGCAATACGCAAATGGGATCTGCCCCCTGAGCTGGCTCCAGCACAACACCCTTCTCTTACGCTTTCTTGGCCCGGGGTCTGCCACAACAATCCTGGGCACAGGCCCCACACTGACTTTCTATTTTGATAAACAGAACACAGTCAATGACAGCACCAGCCCAATGCCAGACCCTTACTGGGGAAAAATCCTTTTTTTCTTTCCATAGACAGAAATTGAAGGGCTTTTTCACTTCATTGGAGCCTGTCTGCTGAGCCAAGACAGCCTCCCTGTCTCACAGACATGGTACTTGGACAAAGGCTCCAAAGTGCAGAATGGGTTTGGGACAGATCCCCTAGACAAAGCACATGCAGCAAAGGTGGTCAGCAGGACAATTTCAAACACAGCTAGAATGTGAGAAAGCAGGACCAAGGGCAGCAAAAATGCTCAGCAATGGCTTTTACCCCCTGAGAAAGAACTCCAGAATCCACCAGCCCTCTTGTCTAAGACTGCACTTGCTCATGACACAGCCTGTGTTTATAGCTTATAAACTGTGTTTGTACCTTATAAACTACTCTCTAGACTAGAGAAGGAAAGTGGTGTCCACTCAAAGTGGCCAGCACATCAACACGGACAGGGAGTACACATGCAGCCCACATCCAGTCACTCCAGCCACACTGGGGTTAACAGCTCAGTATTCCCACTCCAGCAGGTTTTGGTGTGCTCCAGAGTTCCATAGCTGGGAAGCACGAAGAGCTCTGTGCAGCACTATGCCAACACATTTGGGTTTGTTCAGAAATTGGCCCAATTTTTACACCACATTGGTGTGGGACTGCAAACAAGGAAAGACTAGATGGATATTACATGCAAAATTTTTAGTGAAGTATCAGAATCTCTAAGGATCACTTTAGACATTACAGAGTCAGGGAAGCAAGAGCCTGCATGCACTCAACAGCTAACACTTTTCCTCAGAGGCTATGACATTTCTCACGATGTTTCCCTAACTAGCAGAACAAAAACTCCCCTGCTCCCTTCCCTCCCTCTCTCTTTCCAGCAGGCAGCCCCAGCGATCCAGTTCCCCCTCCATTTACCACTGCCACAAGGGAGCACTATTATAAAACCGCTTCCAGGAGTGTGATCCCAAGCTTAACTCGGACGGGCACAGCAAGTTGCAGAGAGACTACAGTTCCAGGCTAAGCAGATCATTCCTTTCCAGATGTTTAGCTGCACACTAAAACTCACCAGGAGCCACGGGTGACATGAAGTCCCAGGCTCTGCCGCACAGCCCAGAGCTGCAGGAGAGTTGGAGAGGATGCTGTCGTCCTCGGCTGGCTCCTCTGCGACTACAGCACGGGGCTGGAGATGGGACAGCCACCACATCCGGAGCCTGGGGGGAAGTGTCCCTGTGCCACCCTGGCTACTGTAACCCCAACAGATACATTCTGGCGCTGAAATGCCTCTGCATGCGTGTCTATACCCTGTCTTTAGCCGTGCTCTGATGCACACCTTGTGGCCACAAGCTGAGGAGATTCGGTTCAGCGTTGTCTGCGGTGCAAAAAGCGCCGCGGGGGCCGCAGTGATCGCTCACTGCTTCCACAAGGGAAAGGACAGGGCACATCTGCCACTGCCTCCCACAACCTCTGCCACCTCCAGAGCTTAAACCTGAGCCTGCGGGCCCGGGGAGCTCTGACAGCAGCGCCAGCCTTGCCCAGGCTGATACAGGGTTCGATCCGCGGGACTCCGGCGGCGGGAACGAAGAGAAGAGAGGAGAGATCTCTCCTGGCTTCCCAGGGAGATGCAGCGCTGGGCTGCCGGTGTCAGCGCCGCTAGCCGCGCGGGAGGGGCTCCTCAGCAGAGCCCAGACGGGACGGTGGAACCAGCACGAGGTTCCATAGGGAAAAAGGCATCCACGGGCTGAAGGCAAGAGGGAGGCTGTCACCCTCCGGTGCCATCTGTTCCCGTCTGGCCACGAGCGTCCTTGTGGGCTGCAGCCCTGCGCTCCGGAGCTGCCCGAAACGCGGCAGAGCCGCAGCGGGCTAACCCACGGAGGGTCCCGGCCGCTCTCCGAGCGCCGGGTGACCCTCGGTGCCGAGGCTTGCCCGGCTCTGCAGCTCCCCCTCCCCGCTCGAGGGGCACCGGCCGAGGGGCCCGCACACACCGAGGGCAGCGGCAGGTGCCTGTGCCGGGGCAGGGAGGCGGCCGCCTCGGCCGGGGTGTGCCCGCGGCGCTTGTCCCCGAGCCGGGCGGGGGCAGAGAGCGGCGCCGCGGGGCATCCCCCAGCACCGTGTCGCCCCCGAGCCCCCCGCCCCGCGGCACCTCCCCGCCGGGCAGCGACAGGCGTGGGGCGGCAGCTCCCGCGTACCTGGCAGGGCGGCGGGCAGCAGGGTGGCCAGGAGCAGCAGGGCGGCCCAGGGCGCGGCGGGCCCCGCCATGGGGCCGGGGGCGCGGGGCGCGGGCGGCGGGAGCGGCGGGGCGCGGAGCTGCCGCCCGCCCGGCGATCGTCTCGGCGGGGCTGCCCCGCTGCTGCCTGCGCGCCCCGCCGTCTCCTCCTCCCGGGCTGCCGGGACACTGCAGCCGGCGGGGCGGCCCCGCGGAGGCGGGAGACTGCCCCCCGCCCCCCCCGGCCCCGGCCCGCCCGGCGCCCGGCCCGCCTGCCCCGGCGGCCAGCGCCCGCAGCATCCCCTGCCTTGGCGAGAGCGCACCTGGCTCCTTCGGGAAGCATCTCCCCAAGGAGACGACGAACTCCGTGCCTGCCCCTCGACACCCAGGGGAATTTCAGCTGGCCCACGCGTGTTACCCGCACCCTCGTGCTGCCTTCTGTCTTCTCCCCTAGTGGCACTGTGCCCTCCCAGCTGGGGTGGGTATTCAGTCCTGCGTGGGCACAGGGATCCCTATACAGAACTTTCTTTATCGGATTGTCTTTCCTTCTTCTCATCATCTTTTGTTCTTTCTTAACTTCCACCCCGTATGGGGCCAGGGTTTTTGCTTCACTAGCCTTGCATTGGGGGGATGCACTGTTAGATCTGCAAGGCACTTTGCAGTCCGACTTGTCTGGCTCTTCCTGCAATCCTCCAGCCCACATCCCCCATCTACTTTTTGCTGCATTGCTGAGGGATATTTCTGTAACAATTAATAATGGGTCCCCTGCTGTGGAAACTAAGCAAAAATAAAACCAAAGCAAAACTAAATGAGCATAAAAGTTCTTGCCTGCTATGAAGAGAAAGATACTAGAAAAAATAAACACCATATTTTATTAAAAAAAAAACCAACAAAACAACAAAGAAACAGACTAAACAAACAAAAGTACAGATCAAAGGAAGGCAAATAACAGGGGCAGGATTTGCACAGGAGTCTGGCTCCACACCTGCTTCTGCCCAGACACTGGCTTTGGCATGCTGCCACACAGCTCCATGGCATGGAGGACTGGCACAGAGTGGCTCCAAAATCTCAGGCTACATCTCTGTTGCTGGACATACCTGCTTCTGGGACTCTAGCCCTATTCACCACTCTGGCCCTCCTGGCCAAGCTGCCCCCACAGCCCACAGGGACATACTGGCCACATCTTCAGTGGTATCAGTGAAAACACAGTATCCTTCATGACCTGCATGTTACATATGTGCATTTTCATAGTTTGAAGCATCCAAAGTGAGGTGCAGACAGTGTTAACTGATGAGCTGAATGTGTATTCACAGCAGAACACTGTAGGTGTAGCTACATTCAATGTAGCTACATTCCCTGTGATGTTACAGTGGGATGGTGTTGGAGAGCTCTGTGGGACATAGGGAGCCAAACCCAGCAGCTGCTTAACCATAGTGGGTATGGGGCAGCCTCCTGCAGAACCACACCTGGGTTTTGTTTCATTGCAAGGTGATCACTGCTCTCTGTAAGGAAGCCTGGGAGCAAGCTGAGACTGGGGCAGCCATGCACAAGGCAGGGACTGTAGTCCAGAACTGAAGCAGGAAGCCACACTGGCTCCTGAGTTGTGGGCATCTCCAGAAGGCTGTCTTTCACCACTCCTGGAATATTTCCTCCTAGAATTTGACTGCTACACCCTGGGAGAGGCTTTTAAAAACCAAACAGCATAGCAAACAGAAGGAGTCTCTAGATGCAGGGTTTCGGGAAGCTCGAGTTAAGGCACATCTGTAATACCACATTTTTAGTAGATTGATGTCCATTGCAGCCTCCTGGCTTTGCATCACACCAGACACCACTGGTCACTGTACCCCTCATTGCTCTGAACACTGTACCCCTCCTGCTTGAGCATCACAGCTTCACTATCCCCTTTCAGCTTTGCTTCTCTCCTTCCTAAGTGGCATTCTCATGGATGCGGTTCCCAGTGCAATAGTATCCATCAAATCATGAGGAATGGAACCCCAAAGTGCAGCTTTGAAAGGCCTTTTCTGGATTATGAATCAAAGACTGACTTGAACACTGGCTGGTTAAAGACATGTAATTCTCATACGGGACACCAGCTGTTTCTGAGAGAAAGTACACTTCACTAGCAAAGCATGACAGCTAGGGAAAAACGCAAAAACAACCACACTGAAAGATCTGGATATTCAGGTCAAAATGTTTAGGAAGTAAACCTGGGTAAAGAGTATCTATTAGAGTCAGGGATCTCAGCATCAGAAAAATCCAAATCCTGCCTGCTATCTGCAGCAAGAGCTGTTCTGTGTGAGGAAGGTGTCATTGTACATGGGGGGCATTTGGGAATTTCAGTGGATGTAGTTAGCAGAACAATGTGACTCTGCCAGTACTCCCTGACAAGGATGTCTGAGCTTGCCCTAAGAGAAAGTGGTGCCTGGCAAGGCAGGAGGAATGGACTCAGCATGCCCCTCCAGCACCCACACATCCCCTCTCACCCCCCAGCTGGTCATGGGGGGCAGAGGGATCCCCATGGAAGCATGATATTACTCAGTAGGCTCAAGCCCACTTGCTGCTTTTTAAATCACAGCTCTGAAAAGGGAAAAACCATGGCACTTACTAACTGGTGGAAAAAGGATATATAGGTACATTGAAAAGGGTGAATCTTTGCAGAGTACACAAATCTGGAAGGGGTTTTATTTTCCTCAGTTGTTTCTTCATTGCTTGCTCTATGCAAGTGCATCCAGGAGAGACAGAGGGTTGAATATTCAGGGTGCAGCCACCTGTCTGGACGAAACTATCCACTATGCTCACCTATATAGGCTGTGCAGTCTTGGAGGTTTTTCACTTAAAAGACAGAATTCCATGGAGAATGTGGATAACTCAGGAAACAACCAAGATACCATACTGCAACGAGTATGGACTTGTTCCTATGGCAATGTGAAATTTGTTTCTTTGCAGGAAATGAATTTTCTGTAATTAGCCCAGCTGATATTAATGTAACATTTAAGATTAAATTATAGTTTAAACCAAGACAAGGGATATTTGGGATTGCTGATTCTTTCTCTCTTGTTTATGCAAGTGCTTCTCTTGAAGCCAGACAAATAATCACTATATGCTGGAAAATCCTGCGCAGAGAAGATACAATGCACCAGCAGTTTGTTTTCAGGATTTCCAGAAAACCCATTGAAACAGGTCTTCAGCTGGCACAGTCCAGCAGAGCTTCTTGCCTCACCTCCTTTCATTTTCTGTGGAGCTCTTTTATATTTATACCAGCTAATGGAACAGCTTTTTGCCTTTGGTGAACAAACTTACTGATTCTTGACTTCAAAAATGTTTGTCAGTGATGCAAAGGAAAGATAGCTGCAGGCTGTGAGATAAAAATGGTACTCCAGATGGTTTGTAGGGG
The DNA here is from genome assembly GCF_012460135.2 of Molothrus ater. Taxonomy (NCBI): domain Eukaryota; kingdom Metazoa; phylum Chordata; class Aves; order Passeriformes; family Icteridae; genus Molothrus; species Molothrus ater. The sequence continues at coordinate 56,563,609 of NC_050480.2, read as the reverse complement.
CAGGATTACAAATGGAAGACACAGGCAGGCAGAGACATAGAAAGGAAGAATTTTAGTGAGCCAAATTGTCAGATACTTATAAGCAATTTCAAGGGCTCTGTACAGAGAGTTTCTCTCCTCTATAATTCTCTACAGCACTGGCTGCAGCTCACTTGGATACAAGCAAGCAGGATTCAGCCCCAGCATCAGCCCAGGTATGGCAGCATGGGCTACAACACAGGCATGGCTCAGCACCCAGCAGCTAAAGCCACATCTGCTGTGGAGTGTCTTCTACTCCATCTGCAATCACAGTTTCAGATCCAAGTGAAAATATAGCAGCCTTTTACTAAATTCCAGTGACATTTGCTTTATTTATGCATGAGAAAGGAGGAATGCCACATTAAACACTGCCACGAAGTTTCTGACCACTTACTCTAATTGCAACCACCATTCCACACAATTTTGTTTAAAGGATCTGAGACCCTTCTTTTGTAAATATTTTGCATCTGCTTTAACACTAAACCTGCACAAAATGCTAGGAATATGGACATGCATAAATCTAAGTGTCTATTTTACTCCAAAATGAACAGAAACAGTTTAAAGCATGTTAATCATGCAATTATTTAAGAGTACAATTCTGTTGAAGGCCACTAATGGAGGCAAGAGACTGAAAGAGAGACAGGAAATACCTTCCAGCAATGTAAAACTACGTGCACCTGGTAACCACTCTTTTCCTTGCAAGTTGCCTATTTTAGTGTGAGCTATAGATTGGTAGAAGCACAAATAGCTGCATCACATAAAATAAATGCTCATTTTTAAAAAGAAGACAGCATAGAAGATACACTTGTTATGGGCAAGTCATAAGTAGCCAATAATTTATTTGCTGAATTTTGCCTTTTGTACTGGTTTATTTGCCTGGAAACAGTTTCTTTAATGTATTTGTTAATTGTTTACATTTATATGTTTTGTTAACCCTCCCACTTAAACCAAAAGACAGATTTCTGGTTTTATAATAACAAAATGATTTAGGCATGTGTTCTTGAAGATATGTGGGGTATTTACCCAATCCAGCTTCTAGGTAGAGATTCAAAAAAAAAAAAAAAAAGAACCAAAAAAACCTGCCAGAAGAAAATGAAAACCTGCTTAAGTTAAATGAAAATGCCAGATGAGCATCAGTGGAATCAGAATTCTTGTATGCCCATCTGGTAGACTCATTGAAACAGAAACTAAAGAAGAGGAGATTGCGTCATTAAAGAATGCTGCAAACAAACAAGAAGTAACTAAAGTTTTTTAGGCAGCTGTAGAGCTGGCATGACTTGTTTCTTGTGTTATGTCTGAAAACATGTATTTTCCATGCTGTTCTTCTATAGCAATGTCAGTGTTCAGTGTTAAGATCATCACTGGTTGAACTCAATGGTTTTAAGGGTCTTTTCTAAATGAAATGATTCTCTGATTTTATGACTTTTATGGACAAAGTGCCCAACACTACTTCTGTTAAGCTCCGTTTTAGCAGCTCCTCCTGGATGCCAGGTGCCCACTAGATCCACTCTATCACGCCCCTCCTCAGCTGAACAGGGGAGAGAAAATATAGCAAAAGGTTCATGGGTTGAGGTGAGAGCAGGGAGATCACTCAACAATTACAGTCATGGGCAAATGGGCTTGACTTGGGAAAATTAATTCATTTATTACAAATCAAATCAGAGTAGGGCAATGAGAAATAAAACCAAAACACCTTCGCCCTACCCCTCTCTCCTTCACCAGCTTACTTTACTCAGATTTTCTCTACCTCCTCTCCCACTGCAGCACAGGGACACAGGGAATGAGGCTGTGGTCAGTTAGCATGTTATTTCTGCTGCTCCTTCTTTTTTAAAAGGACTCCTCACACTCCTCCTCTGCTCCAATGTGGGGTCTCCCCCCCGGGAGGCCCTCTTCCATTAACTTCTCCAGTGTGAGTTCTTCCCACAGGCTGCATGAATTGCTCCAGTGTGGGTCCCCTCCACAGGATACAGTCCTTGAGGAACAGACTACTCCAGTGTTCTGGGGTTGGGTCACAAGTCCTGCCAGCAAACCTGCTCCACTGTGGGCTTCTCTCTCTCCCCATGAGGCCACAGTTTCTTTCAGGAGCCTGCTCCAGTGTGTGCTTCCCAAGGGGTCTTCACCAGGACCTTCAGGGGAATCCCTGCTCAGGTACTTCTGCCCCTTCACTGAGGTGCGTGCCTGCAGAGCTGTTTCTCTCATACATTCTCATCTCTCTGGCTGAAGTTGCTGTTGTGCAATTTTTTCCCCTTCTTAAATACGTCATCCCAGAGGTGCTGCCACTGTCACTCATGGGTTCAACCTTGACCACTGGCAGATCTGTTCCCAAGCTGGCTGGCATTGGCTCTATCAGACATGGAGAAGATTCTAGCAGCTTCTCTCAGAAGCCACACCTGTAATTCTCCCACCCCTTGTCACATATCACAGTAGAGAGTGGCAGTAATGCTGCACCTCTCCATTAAACTGCTTCAGCTTCTGGAATAAATTAATATTTTCCTTTGAGTGTTTATGCATATGGAGAGAGCTGTGTTAACCTACCATCCGGTTTTGTCAGAACAGTGAATGTAATAATGCCATGTCATGATCCCCTATTCCTCATCTCTTGGTGAGACTGAGTTGATATAACTGAGCCATTGCTGCCTTGCCAAACACCTTTCAACACTGCAACTAGTCAGCATTAAAATAGCAGAATATAAGTGCTACTTATGAAAGTCTTTGCAAAATTTGTATTTAAAGCCTCATGAACAAGTTCCCTGTGTTCCTGCCTGGTGTCACAAAACCCAAGTCCAGCAGCATGTCAAACCTGGGTGCTGTTGACTGCCTGAAGCATGCAGTCCCCAGTGGTACAGGATCTCTGCCAGTGTGATGCCTGGACATCAGTGTTCACACCCTGGGAACTGTCAGGAGAGAGACTGATTGACACAGGCTTTGATGATGGGCGCCACCAGAGATGCAGCACTGTCTGTCCAGGTTCAAGGCCATCTCAGCTGCTAAAGCTCAGTCAGCGCAATGAAGTGTTGAGTCCTGAAAGCTTAATCATGGCAAGCAGCGGTCTAATAAAAGGTGTGTCAGTTTGGCCTCTCTTACTGTGGGTTCTTCCAAATAAAACATGATTGTGGCTGCTTCTAAAACAGGCAAAATGCCTCATCCCTCTGTACTGAGCCCTCCACAGAGGAAGAGCACTGAACTGGAAAGGCACATGGAGGGATTCTAAGCTGTCCTTCCTGCATGGTGCTTGTACCCCCCACATTGCAGATGGTGGTATCTTTGAGACATAAGGAAAAAAACAGCTTCCAGTAGAGACTTCATGAGTCTGAGGCTCTACACAAAACCCTGACTTTTGCCATTTTGCTAAAATAAGCAGATTTTTGTGACAACTCCAGGGGTAGAGGCCATCTGAGCTGCATGGACAGGCCCTGCAGCACAGCCTGTCTATGTGATGAAGAGTTTACGACCTCTAGACCTCCATTTTCACCTTCCTCTGCTTAACTCCTACAGCAGTCAGCTACTCTGACAGAAACTAGGAGCTTGAAGGACACAGTCCAGGAGGGGTTATCCTTACTGCTCCTCTTTGTCTGATGACACCATGGCCAGCAGCTCAGAGCAGTGATTGCAGGGACACTCATGTGCTGCTGGACCAGGGAAGGTGACTGGAATGGAGACAGAGACATAGATGGGGAGCTCTGGTCCTGTGAGGAAAGAGCTCTCACCAAGGTTGGCAGTCACAGGATTCTGAGAGGATGTTCTTTGTGAATTTGAGAGCCTCAGAGGATTCATCTCCCAACCAATAAATATCTGCTGGGCCCTTATAAACTCCACTGATTTACAAAGTTGTCCAAGCTTGTTTGCCCTAACACTCCCCTTGCCCCACCACTAGGAGCGAGTGACAGCCTATTCCTAATTGGCACCTCCATGAAACTCATGATCCTGGAAACTTAAGAGTGAGAAGACAACTGTAATTTTACAGCAGAAGAGGATATTTGTTCTCTGAGATCCTTCTGTTAAAAGAGAAGGCTATTGTTATGGCTCTGTTTGGCAAGAAAAGAATTAGGAATGATCACAGCAACTGTTTCCTTAATGACTACAAACTGCTTTGCTCTCACAGTGTTTTTTTAGGGATATTGTTTACTCAGCTTCAGCCCTACTCAGGATACTTGAAATTCAAATAAACTGCATTGCACTGCATTTTCTGGCAGGCACCCAGTGCAATGAATTTCAAACTAGTGTTTGATTTTGACAGCTACAAGGCAGAGAGGCATCTCACTAGTCAAGACTAATTCTTCCAGTTGCTACACAGCATGACCCTATGAATTTACTGTCAGTCACATTGCTGAGGTCACGTTATCCCTCAGTAACAGTACCCTGACAATATGGTAAAGTGCAGACAGTGATCTGCAGAATGAGGTGACTTTGCTTCTGTGGTATTTAAGACCTGAAATTAACTGTGGGTGTATCTACTGATATTTGGAAGAAAAATAAAGGATTTTCAACCTTTAGGGTGACTTGCGTAGACTCAAAATATTTGTGGTTGCAGATCTTAAACAGATAATTGAAAAAGCGTGGAACAGACATGATTTTTTCATTAATTAAAGAGTAAAGAAGAATAAATTAACTTTCTGAGGTCAAGAAATCATCCCCAAAATATCATTCACCATCCCCCCAATGTTATATATATTTTCAAGTCAGGGTTTCTCAAAGTGCTTTACAAAATGCTGCTTGATGCATGTAACAGATAGCATAAACTATCACTCAGACCTATTAAATTCTCTGGCCCGTGCACAGAGCAGACTATTTAAGGCTATCTTTAGAGGGGAATCCTGGCCAAGGCATCCTCCCTCCTGCTCATTTTGCATACAGGAATTAGCCAAAGCCCCACAGGTTCCTCACATGCTCCAAGCAAGTCTCCAGCAGCACTGAGATGTTTGTGCTTCCTCTTCTTTTTCAGAAAGGGCCCTCCTGCTGAGCAGTTCCATGCCTAAATCTTCATGTCAGCCTGGTGACTAGAAACAATGCTGCCATTGCACAAGCAGATCCTCAAAACATTGAAGGGTTGTGCCTGATTTCTTCATGAATGGTCTTCCTGTCACCAGAGCCATGAGGAAGGCCAGATCCATGTGCTGCCCTGCCATCCTACAAGAGCTGGTGCTCCTGCTCCTGAGAAGCTCAGCAGCAGGCACTGTTGACATTTGGCTCTTAGGACTTGTCACCTGAAGGTTTCCCTGAGATGGATGCCCCCAGAGTGGCCCAGTGTTGCCTGGCTGATCTCACAGGGGCAGCTTGGAGGGCAGAATTGCCCCTGGGCACACCTGGGGCTGCCCAATGGGGCTGGAAGGCACTACCAACACAAGCAGCTGTGCCCCAGGCACAGGGGATGCTCTGTTGCACGTGACACCACCATGTGTGAGGGGTTCAGCTCTCTTGCTGTCATCTCAGAAGAAAGTTTTTTCAATGCATGTAGGCTCTGCATATTTGAAGTACCAGTTTGGAAACACAGCAGAGGGCAAAACTCTTCTGGGGTATTTGTGTGCTTCAGGGCATTCTATGATTAAGATTTGCATTGATTAAGTTCTCTCTCTACTTCAGGGACAAGGTACTTTTATTTGAGACATGTGGCATGGGACTGTGGATTATGGACTGTTGGGATTCAGGTACCACAAAGGGAGAAGGAACTCAGCCTGTCACAGGAAAAACTAGTAGTGGTTTGAGCACAGTGCAGCTGCCAGAGTCACCTCTGAGTCAAAGGGATCTGCATTTTCCTCCCCTTCTGTGGGGGGGGATAGAATATAAGAAAATAAAGATAGTGTAGAAAGTAATCTTACCCCTAAGGAGTTGCAGCTGGGCCAATTATCAAAGATTAGGAACAGGCCTGACTTTAAGAGGCCACAGCTGTAACCAGTGAGAAGAAGAGTGCTATAAAAGAGTGGGGTGGCTGGTTGAAAAGGGAACTGGAGTCTGTTGGCTGCTTTGTGAAGAAGAAAGAGTCATTGCTTGGAGGAGATGCCCATGAGAAAACACCAAGGAGGTATGAAACTTTTGTGATAGAAGACAACGGCATGGAACCCCTGCAATAAGATGACAACACCTTTCTGTTTAGAATTTTAAGAACCCTAGAGTCCAAGTAGCATTTTCAAGAGGTCTTTTCCAACTGCACGTGCTGCCCTGTCCTCTCCAGTACTATTGTTTTGTTTTCCCTCAGTTTTCCTTTCCCTAACCACATTTCTTCCCTTTTTATTAACTTTTCCCTCCTTATCCTCAAATAGCATTTCACCATTTTTTTTTCATTCTTGTGGCCACTGTACTTCTTCCTTTTCTTTCTCACATCTTTCTTAGCAATTAATTACTCCAGGAATAAAAAGCGCAAAGTTTGCTGGGCTTTTCTTCTCATTATCCATAATTCCAACACTTTCTCACCATCTTCCCATCATCACTAATTCATCCAACTTCTCTACATGTCTCATCCTGACACTGCTGTGCCATAACTCTTGGAGGTCATTACCTTTTAACCACAGCCTCACTAACTCTCACCTCCACACTGGTGCCCATCTGATGATTACCTGGCTTCTTTATTTCATTGATTTGCCCTGCAGCTATGGTCTATATTTCATACAGAAATTAATCCACTGGAATGGATCTCACCTTTGCCATGGACTACCCCCTCACTGGTCTGCTTTAGCACTACCCTCTGTGTTTGACTGGTCAATACCAGATTCCTCTTAAGTCCCTTCCACCTTTTTCTTGCATATCATCTTTCACTTATGCTGACCTCTGGATGACTGTTTCTATGTCTCATCTTTCTTACCTCCCTCAGCCTCCCTAAAATCTGTCATTTCTTCTCACATCCTTTCACAGCCCTTCTCCTTTCCAGTTTTGTCCTCTCTTGCACCTACTCCCTTCAGAGCATTACTCCCAATCGTTTTCTTAATTCTATTTTTGTCCATTTGCTTCCTAGCACTTACTGGCTATACCTCATCAAAGGCTTCTCTTTTTACCTTTCAGACCTTCCCTAGGTGACTATTCTCAGCCTCTGTCATCCTCAGCCTTGATGTTTCCTTTCTCCTGTGTAGATTTTCTGCAAGTGACAAATTGCTCTGAAGTCTGCTCAAGCCTAATCTCTTAAAAAAGGTACCCAAGTCTCTCATTTCTGACCCTTAGAAGAATGGTTCCTCTTCCTTCTGTCCTTCCTTCTTCCAGCCCCAGCTTGGAAAAGAGAACAGTATCATGATGTGTCTACCATGGAAAACTCAAAAATCCAGTGGAACTCATGAAAATTGTGAAGTGAAACTGGCTTAATGGTATCAACCAGGTCATCTTCACTTCGAACAAGAACACCCGTTCTTGCAGAGATGAAATGTAACTAATTCCCTTGCCATTTATACTTCCAGGTAGTCTAGATTATTACCTCCACAGGCCTTTGAAAAACCCCTACCACATCACGGTCATTTCTCAGCAGCCTTTGGTGCCTTGGTCTTGTATGTCTGTCCTTTTTCTGCCTGCACTTCTCGGCAGGGTTAATCTCTTTTCTCCTGATGCATGAAACCTGGAAGAACCAGACCACCCCGTTGGACTCTGGCAGCCCCAAAACAAACAAGGTCTATAGCAGGTCTGCCTCAGAGTAAAGGCTGCAGCACTCCATTCAAGCTGCCCTGCAAGGGGAACAGCCATCAGTTTTCTGGGAGACGAGGCTGGCTGAGCAAATCTGCTGCTGCAAGTCAGATGCAAAATTCAGTATTCCCTCATACTTGGAATACTTGGCACAGTGAATATGAAAATAAATGGCAATTAACTCTTTTTCTAAAGAAGTGGGTACAAAGATAATTTTGATGCAAATTCTTTTCAGAAACCAAATTTCCCCATGAGAATGCTGGCATTTAAATGCCTTTTAAGAGCTAAGAAAAACACTCAATTTATTCTTTGTTTCTAGACAGGAACACTCTGTTTCAGATTTGTCTCAAAAACTTCCTGAGCAAGTGGGTTGGCCTTGTTAACCTCACTCTTAGCTGTGGTTAGCTTCTGCTAGGTGCCAATGTGCTTTGAGCCTATTGATTGTTTTGCAGGATAGGAAAGAGACTGATGTTTTGAATACACAGCAGAACTTATCCTCACTGTTCAAAAAGGACATGTAATTGAAACAGAGATAAGTCTATTGTTTTGAAATAAAATAGGGAGAAAATTATTTTTAATTTCTTTTTCATGAGGACACTGAACCACTCATTCCAGTTGAATAGGTCAAAATTTTTGCCACCCTTCATGGGTTTTGCTATCTTGAGCAAATGATTTTGCATCATTCATTGGAATGGTGTAAAATTGAAGGAACTGAATCTTCACTAATCAGTGTTCTCAGCACCTAGATGGCTAACCAAGGGAATCTGTTACATTTAACACTGAAGTGATTTCCAATGGGTCCATTACAGCTTCTCAGCTGAGGTGGTGGGAAATTGGCCTTAGGACTAACAGGGTCTGGGAAAACTGCCCACTAGAATTGTTCCAAGTCTCTAAAAGGGGCAATTGAACATAAAGGCATCATCTCTAGTTCAATGAGTCCATCAGCTGGAAATCACTGCTGATCAGAGAAGTACTATAGGGAACAATTGCTGTGCATTTGCTCTATTCTTCTCCTCTTCCCTAGGCATCAGCCTTTAGCCATTCCTAAAGACAGGACACTGACAAAGACAGGATCTAGGTGAAACTTTGGTTTCACCCAAAAAAGACATTTCTGGCACTGTGACATGAGTTGCTGCTACAGAGAGCAGGTACTCAGGTCAAACAGTTTCAGAAGAAAGCTCACGTAAGGGCAAGGCTTAAAATCTCATCCCATCCACATCGTCTAGGAAAATGATCTACGTGAACTTCCACCAAAGATAACTGGACCCCAACTGTATCTTTCTAACCCAGAAAGAGCACGACCAAGGGTTGCTCTGAGTCAAACACTCCCTGCATCATACAGAGAAGGCAGCTATCCTTTCTCCCAAACTAGAGCTGAGGGAGATGCTATGTTTTTAGTACTGTTCACTATGAAGTCTTAATCCTGAGTACATGCATAAAGCAGCTAGACAAATCTATCCAGCTTCCAGTTATCTACTAAACATGACCTAGCATGATCCAGACTGGATTTAACTTGTGTATATAAGCAGAAAACCATGAGAATGCTCTTTTCCATGCAGCCCATTGGTGTGCAGCATCCTGGTAACACATGTCACCGAAGACACCCTTATGTACCCCTGCTGCTCTGTCACAGCCTCACAGAGAATTGATTCAGGTTCAACATCTGAGACACATCTCCCCGACGCACTGTGGGGTTTGGGTCACTGCTGTCCAAAAGGCTTCCTGCTACTGCAGTGCAATGATTGCAGCTGACAAGTTAACTCCACATCAAGGCAGCAGTGGTTTGGGTGCCAGGGAGAGTCTTCCTCGGGAGCTTGCACGAGCCTAAGATTGCCAAGGGGTGTGTGGGGACCAGCATGGCAAACCCCCACACAGGAATCAAGCTGAGCAGCTTCTGGCCCATGGGAACACAAGTCAAGGCCAGGTTGGACAGGGCTTTGAGCAGCCTGGTCTAGTGGAAGGTGTCCCTGCCTATGACCCAGGAGCTGGACTTGGGTGATCTCTGAGGACCCTTTGAACCCAAACTGTTCTATCACTCTGTAACAGCAGTGCCTGCTGGGACTAGGGCAGAAACACGAGGCAAACACTCCTCTCTCGCCCAATCATTAGTTTCTCAGTAATCCAAAGAACATCACTAGCATCTGTGGGGACACAATGGTCCTCATTTTTTGTACAATGATTCTGTTCTTTGATGTGTCTTAGGTGATGATATTTTGGCTTAATTAGGTTGTGCTGGTACCAGACAGTCTGGGACCACTAAGATTCCTGAGGATGCTATGGCTTGAGGAGCTGTCATGCTGATCCAGGATTTCCTCTGCAAAACAGCGAGGAGATAATACACATTCCAAACTCTCCAATCCAAAGGATTTTGTGAAATTCCTTCAGTTCTAGCTCACTGGCAATACCTTAAGCCCCACCTTCTGGTGAATAGCTAAAGTGCAGGGAGAGACATCACTCCAAGTTAAAACAGGAGTTTTCAAGACAATTCTACTAAAATAGAAAAATGCCTGATTCTTCAGGAGAATCCACTGATCTTCAACAAAGTGTCGAAAAAAATAGTTTTAAAAGGCATCAAGTAGTTTCATCATGTTGGATTCCATTTTCTTCACTTGATATAAACTGTCATGCTATAGAGTTTGTATTTTAAGCAGTTTTCTCTCTTCTCAGTAGTGGCAGTGAGCACACATAAATCAAAACCAGTCTGATCATAACCACAGGTTGAATCATGGGATGACTCTAGGAAGTTGTGAGAGAACAGGAAGAAACAGGGTGATGGCCCAAGAAGGTGCTTTTCAGTTTAAAAGCACCCTCTGAAGAGAGGTTTCTCACTAACTTGTGCTAACCAAGAGGACAAAGCATCCATTTCTGAAATCTCTTAAAGTTACTGAAGAACCTCAGGCACGGATTTTAAAAGCTCATCTAGAGATACCACATCAAGCCAAAATCACATCAATATTTTTTCCCATCTAAACTACAGCAACTACTGTTAACCACAGTGAAGTGTCTCTGAAATAAGGCAAGCTACAAAACCACAACCTGTAATTTATGTATGGCCATAAATAAAGATGGAAGAGAGTTCCAGCTTCTTTTGGCACAATTTTTCAAAGTCTTTAATACCTAGCAGCTCAAACTTAACAAGACACTATTCTAGTCCTGATGGAACTAGAGATGAGAAATGTTCCTGAATAACCCCAGTGAGAGATGTTGGAAGAAAGAGCCAGAAAGGAAAAAGAGCAAGATCCTGTTCTCTTATTGTAAAGTCACCTAACTTCATTGTTTCAGAAATTTTAAAGTCACTCACCAATACCAAGAATAAGGATTATAAGAATATGGTAATACTTTCATCTATTAGTCCTATTGAAGAGAAACTGCAAATTCCTCTCTTTAAGGGAAATGCTCTAATGATCTATAATAGTCAAGTCTACTTTCCATGTGGAATGAGGCATGAAGATCTGGCAGCACAAATGGAAACAGATGACCACCACATCTTGCTTAGGAAGACCATAGCTTGGATGATTACATTTTACTTCTGTCCGTAATCTGACTTTCAAAGTTCCACATCCACTGCTGTCAAGAGAAGGTGCTGTGAAACAGAACATAAAATGTATTGCATCCTGTGCTACCCTCATCCAGCAAAAGAAAACATCAAATGAAACACACTTCTCTTCGCACAGGATGACTGCCATCTCTCAGCCCAAGAACTGCTCCCCTTTTACTGGGAGAAGGCAGCACGTAGTGATGATCAGGTGAGTGTCTATTTTTGGCTAGTAAATTACTTTTCTCTTAGATATAGCTGAGCACAAAGTGCACTATTTAGAATATTTATAACAGGAGAAGGGCTGTGAAAGATGAGTGACCTGGTTTTGTTCTCACTTTTGTGTGGAAACTAAACACAAATCCAGTGGATTCAATCATGGCAGAGAAAATCAAATTTAGGCTTGAAGGTCTACAAGACTTCACTGTTTAAAAAGAAAAATACAATAAAATAACGACGTGGCACACATCCTCCTTCACTCATGCTTCCCCAGTCTGTCATCTCACCTCTACTCAAAAGAACTTAAACTAGACCCAGCTACACAAGCAAATCCCTGGGCTCACCTGCCCTGATGCAGAGGTCTCCTCAGGAGGATGAGCTGTATCCAAATCATTCCAGAACAGGCTCAAGTATTTCTCAAAGTTCAGAGCTCTTGCTTACAAATTCCTCAAAGCAAAGTGTGTTCCTTGCACAATAAAATTTGTGGTGCCACAGGGGGGAGCTTGGAGCTTGTGCTGTGGCTAAAGCTTGCCACTTCCAGATCAAGAGCAAAGGACAGCTCAGCAGCATTAACAGCTGCAGCCACTGGAAACGCTGCTCCGGAAAGGCTGCTTGAAAATCATGACACATGCATACATACTGCACAAGCACTTTATTAAAGATGTTCCTTTTCAACATGATCTTAGGAGACACTCATTGACTTTGCCTTGAAAAAGCAGCCAAACACATAACTTATAGCAGAACAGAAGTCTTACACAGTCTTTATCCACTACAGTTTGGGAGAAGACTATGAATGCAAAAAAAGACCACATTTTCCACAAAATGCACCTGTTGATTTTCTTTGAACACTTGCAAGAGAGGGAAGCCATTCCATTACTTACACCTTTATCTTCCTTCCCACCAAAGGAAGCAAGATGTCCCAGCACAGTGCTAGGAAATACCTACCTTTTTTTTTTACACATTATTTTCTAAATGGTGCTACATTTTACTGCAAGTTTATTAATTTTTTTTGTGTTGGTACCAAGTGTGAGCAGGAAGGCATATGATTTTAGTAACTTGCACAGCAGCTATTCAAATCCATTATAAAAACATATTCCTATGTAAAGACTTTTAATTAGGCGAGAAATGTGCTTCCTTTGGATAATGGGCTTGGTTCACTGCAATACCTGCGTAATTAATGCTTATTTATTAGAAAAGCATCCCTGAATCAGTAAATGGGGCTATTGACTCTGCTGCAAACCACTATGTCAGTCTGCTTTGGTACCTCTGAAGACATAAATCATCTACCTCTAATAGGAAAACAAATGACCTGTCCTGATTCAAGCTGAAAAACAGTGCTGCAATTGAAAAAGCCCAGTCCTGAGCAGCCATTGTGTTTGGTGCTGCAGGATGACAGTGTAGCAATCTTTTTTTTTTGCTTTAAGCAATACCTTCTCATTACCTTAATAGGAATTCATGCTACTTGATTGTGAACTGGGCCCACTATTCACAGTATTATTATACATAACCAAAGGCCAATGTAATTAACAAAATGGATCAAACTCATTCTTTTGGAAGGAAAAAAAACAAAATGAGAGACTGATTTTGCTGGGGTTTTGGAGAACTGGCTTGGTACAGAATGTTACCTCTGTACCAATGCATTTTAAACACAAAGAAATCACTGGCTAAAAGACTGATGGCTAAGACAGCATTTTCAGTGGTAGTATCTTATACTGCTGGAAACTAAGTTACCAGTGATATAACATAAATCAAGGTAGTAGTGCATTAGTTTAAAGATATATAAATATTTATTTGAATGCTGTAGCATAACAGCTATAATTTTTCACTGCTTTGATATCCAAGGATTCCTAGTACTATACAAATGTATTTTATCTGCTTCATTTTTTTGTTTTGGTACTTTCATTCAAAGCAAAGTAACTTCCATTTCTCTGTTTTGCACTGAAATAAAGACTCTTGTTTCAGTCCATAATGCTTTTCTTATTCTTTCTGGTCTGTCTCTGTCAGTGTTTGTTTTATGAGCACCAAACCCCAGACACTAGTCCCTAGCGTCCATCTCCCAGTACCCAGGCTCCCAGTCCTCTGCACATACACACCCCAAAGGCACAACCAGACAACACTGACAGTGCACCTGGTGCCTCCAAACAGGGCTCTGCAGAGCCTGAGCAGCACTGGCACTGCTACCACACCACTGGGACTTCTGCAACATGATCTCTTTTCCTAGTAGATTCCCATTAGGATTCTTGTTGGAATCTGGAAAGCAGGCACTACCCTGCATTTCCCATTTCTCAGGAGACTGCCAGAATCATCGTGATTTTCTGTTTCTGGGACTGCTGTCACATTCTGCTAAGACCACAGGAGTCCTAAATAAGTAAACACAAACCTCCCTCTGACTTCCATCTAAAAAGTTTCTAACCATGTCTACTGCTAAGTACTTTGCTCTATGGAGACTCATGCTCCCAGCAGTTAGGAAATGAGAACACTCAGGAGCAGACAATATTCAAACAAAAAGGTAAAGACTGACAGGAGGTGAGAGAAAGCTGAATTTCCCAACATAAGCTCTGGCCTCAGTAGTGTGTGCTTCTGTAAGAGCTGTTTTCTGTTGCACCAAAAAGGCAGCTTTTGATTGCACAGGTCACAGTGAGGTGAGCAATACCTGGCTGCTCTGTGACTCTGAACAGATTTCAGGTGCAGCAGGAGTGATGAGGTCAGAACAAGGAGAAACAATCAATTCCCATGCAGAGAAACTTTACCTTAATTCCCAAACTACTTATGTCCTCCATTTTTTTTCTAACAGCATCCAGAGCATCTCAGTTCACATTTCATATGCTTTTTGCAAGACAATTATTCTAGTTTGTAAAATACAAAAAAATGAAATTTAGTTGCTGACATCTATTTTCATATTAAATCTCCTTTCCAAATATGCATCTTCTCTACATAGATATGCCTGGAAATGTTCAGATGCATTCCATGAGAACACAAAGAAAAAAAATTCAATCCCACTAGCTGAAAAGAAATCAGCTGCAGTGTCACAGCTACAGTGCAGGACACTGCCACTGGACTGATTCACAGAGAAGGAAAGGATTTTATCCTATTCCCTGCCTTTGATAGCATCCAAGAGGATTTGTACTCCTGTGGAAGGAGATGGTGATGATGGTGATGTGGATGAGCCCACTCTCCATTCAGGATCATATGCACTAGAATACAATGAATAACTGCTTTATATGAGACTGTCTTGTCCTGAACTGGCCACTCTTCAAGTAAAACAGATGATGCTTACTTACAATACTAAAATGTTTTTAATAGGACACACCTTTTTTAGAGTTGCTCTCCATCTCCAAGGCAGGACATACCTTTTATCAATTAAAGTAGGGCACCCCCTTTGAGTGTGTAACTATAGGTTTGTTGCACATCAGGTAATGAATCTGATTTGGTGGACAATGCTGGGAGTAGGCTGCCAGGGAGCCCGTCCTGAAGGGAATATGGAAAATGAAACACACACACCCACACCACCCCAGGAGCAACCTCCTATGGGAGAGTACACATTTTGATGTGGATCACTCAGCTTTTGAACGTGGTGCACACTGAGGGGCTCTGTGCTTATTTTACCCAGTCTACCTCACAGATATTAATTAGAGGGTTTCAAAATTATTAACAGGTCCCAATATTTACTGTGAGTACATGGTCACAACATGACCTGTAGTAGTGTGAGCACCTCTGAAAGGACAGACAAGCAAACAGAATTTATTCCCTTCTTGTAGTGCATATGTTGTAGTGTGTTCTTGGGCTTATGTGTTACAGCTGAACTCATCTAAGCAGGTTTGTTGCCT
The DNA here is from genome assembly GCF_012460135.2 of Molothrus ater. Lineage (NCBI taxonomy): Eukaryota > Metazoa > Chordata > Aves > Passeriformes > Icteridae > Molothrus > Molothrus ater. The sequence goes on along the minus strand of NC_050480.2, from coordinate 56,548,411 downwards.
TCAAAATAAGGGATCCTGCTCCCCAGCACAGAGAACTTCTGCTTCAGGCCACTGTCTTCACTTCTTTCCAGATCATGCTCTGGTACTCATCACATAATGAGTTCGTCCAAGTCACTAATCTGCTGTAGAATTATTTCTCTTTTTTTTATTGCTGAATTTGTTTTCTGCCAGATCAGTGACCTGAACTGACCCACTGTACGGTAAAATGGAACCAGCAAAGGGGAAAGGGGGAGCAGGAGCTGAGAGTGCAGAGCTGCGTGTAGATTGGTAAGAGCGGGATCTCCTCTTTAAGTAGCAGTAAAAGTAACAGCAGATCTAATAGCACCTTTATAAACTGCCAAGCAGGGAATTAATTTTTCCATGCTATTCTGCTGCAGGATGGTCCTGGAGATATAGTGGGCTGGTCCTGGGGCCAAGATCTGCACTGCAGGGCATTGTGTTCTGCCTCCACGTTGTGCTAGTTCTCAAAGCTGTTTGTGCTGTCATCGAGTGACTGGCAGTGTTGTATTGTTCTTGTGAGCTTATTCCCAGACTGTATGTCAATCCAGAATTGATTCAAGGCTGGTTTTAAGCCATCCATATGGCAGTTATTGACAGAAGAAAGCACTATAGCACACATTACATTTATTATTCTGAAACTTTAGGAGGGATGTAAATGGTACATCTCATGCATCTCATGCAAGCCTGTGCTGCCTGAAATTTAACTATTTACTTGCTAGTCTAAGTACTCTTACTTTGCACTTCAGTAAGAAAACATACTACTAAGAGCACACTTTTCTCACTCTTTTTAGTCATAAAAGAAACTAAATCCTAACTTCCTTCTTCTTTACACTGGCTTCTGGCTTCTTATTCTCCTAATAACCCATGCCTGCAATGAAGGTTCAAAGAAAAAAAGGCTTTTCACAATTACTTAGAAAGGTCAAAGACATCACTTCCAACTTAAATAAAAACCCAATTAAATATACCACTTCTGGCACACAGCAGCTCAAGCAGTAGTCATTCTCAATACCATATACTCAAAAATGTTACATATTCTAATAATAAATTCATAACAATTCATATTCTAATAAATGGCAGGACTTGTTCACTGGCAGACTGGAGGAGCCTAAGAGTCTCAAAGCTGAATCCAAAGGGAAAGCCCTGTTATGCTCCCAGCTTTTCCTAGCACTGAGCAGGCTCCACCTTCACCAAGGACAGTTCACCTTGTGAAACTGATCATAAGTTATTTAGCTATTGCAAGGAATTTAATCACTTAGATTAAATAAAACTGTTGTGACATCTGTTATGCTGTGAGACTAATGAAAGCTTTGAAATTTGAAGAAAACAGAAATACCTGAAAGCACTGTTAGTCCATAATTTTTGAAGTTTTAGTTAAGTTCCAGGAGAATAAAAAAAGAGGAAGAGAGGGGATTGAAGAAAAGAGGGTGGAAAAGATGGAAAGAAAAAGGAAAGAATGATGGGAACAGAAACAGAAGGAAAGCACTACTTGATAGGTAGTTTACCAGGAAACTTGCAAGCAGAGATAGTCAAAAATGAACAGGCATTCATCTGCTATTCCATTTCAGTGAGATGCTAAACTCCTCAAGGTCAGCTCAGAACCCAGCTTGAATTTTGCTGAATCTATAAACTATAGATCAGGGATCTTTGCTTCTCTTCATTTTAACATACCCTGATAACATTAATTATTATGCCTCTGGTACATTTTGTAAACACTCGAGGTACTGAATCTATTACTAAAAACACTGTACTATTCTCCTGCTGGGAGGAACCCCCACTCTGAGTTCTAGAGAATGCAACTCATGGTTAGGAATTTCGGTGATTTTAACTTCCTCCCACCAGCACATGCAAATGACTGCAAGTACTGACACGAGCTGCATTCTGACATGCTCCTGCAGCCGTCAGGAGAGGCAGCAGAACACCCGCCCTGCTGGGGAGCTCACTTACCTCATAGTTCTCTGCCTTATGAGGCTGCACAGTGAACAGATCCTTTACCTATTGCTTTCAGGTTAACAAACACAACAGATTAAAAAAAAATTATTGAGGATGAGTATGCGAGAAATTAGGCAAACTAGGTGATGGTGAAGAGAGGTGGTGGAAATTAAAATGTCCTTTTTTTCCCCTTCTTCTGTTACTGCTCTCTGTGGATATTACAAAGGCAATTAGTCAGCTCTGGTTTTTTGTGATCGCTAAAACAGTAGGAACTGCTGATGATAAATGTGCTTAGGGATTACATATTTGAGGGTTTCGTGGAAGTGTGTGAAACATACTTCGCAATATACGAGTCTCTTAGGCCTCATTTCCCAACACCTTGTTCCTTGTGCCAGATGTTTGTATCAGTGTCTCATGAATGCAAACTGCATACAAAATAAGAAGTTTCTGTGGGTTTTATGATTCATGTTCATTATCAACCAACAGGGAGTCATAGAGCAATATAAAATCAGGCTAAAGATTGCTTCAACAGGACAGCTAATTTATGGCAGTATTAAAACCTCCCTAGACAAGGTGTTCATATATTTGCCACGCTTACCATTTTTTGCTAATAGGTAATGGCAATCCTTCTTGTTGCAAATAAAACACTTGTTATCTTCAAATCCACTGAGAACTTGGTGGTCCAGCTTTTCTTCACCTTTGGTGAAGAGACTTCCATGGTTTTGACTGCCACTACTAAGTTTCCCTCTGCTTCCTCTTCTTTAGGACGATGATCTCTAGCTCTTGAGAACTTTATCTTGTGCTTTCTTCCTTTCCAATGACTCTGCCCCTCCTGGAGTACTCTGCCTGCTTTTGCTTTCCAGAGCCCTTTCCTGCAGTGTGGCGCTGCGGGCTCAGCCCGGTATTGCTCCGGCCCCACGACCCTCCCCACGCAGAGCAGCTGACAACAGCAGGCACCTCACGGGAGCCTCGCCACATTTCACAAACAGCTGCAATTCTTAACACTGTCTATACGGGTACCTCCCTTCGTGCTTTCAAAGGCTGCGTTCGCCTATTAAGAGTGACGGGCTCCTGCAGGCGCAGCTCCGTACTCGCACCTTATTCCGCATCGCCGAACTCGGGATCTCCCGGCGGCGGCGCTGCCAGGCCAGGGGCAGGGACAGGGGCAGGGACAGTGACAGGGGCAGGGCCGGGGCAGGGCCGGCCCCCTCCTGCCACCTCCCCCGCTTCCTCCCAGCCCCGCCTGTTGATGTTTCACTTGCTTTTAATTCCCGGGTCGCAAGATGGAGGCGGCGCTGGGACGTCGGGAGCTGCTGCTGCTGCCACTGTCGCTGCTGCTGCCGCCTCTGGCCGCCGCTCTGCTGGGCCCGGCCGCGCCGCTGGGACAGGTACCGCCGGGGCCAGCCCTGCCCTGCCACTGCCACTTTCCCTGTCCCTCTCCCTCTCCCTGCCACTGTCCCTCTCCCTGCTCCTGTTCCTGCTCCTGCCCCGGCCCGTGCCCCGCTCCCTCACAGGGGTGAGCCGGACCCTGCCGCGGGCAGACAGGGCTTCCCCTCTCCCTTTGCTGGTTCGTCCGTATAGGATTCGATGTGCCGTACCTGACAGGTCTGAGGGGAAGGTGGTTACTTCTGTGCAATGTAGATGTGTTTATACTGTGTTTTCAGGCTTGTCTGCCTACATCTCCGTGGTTCAGTGCCGTAGAAGTACGCGCTGCATTAGGTCCACACTTGAGCCTAGCCTACTCGTGATTCGAACCAAGAGAAGGGGTGGATATCTGTTTGATGTATTGGTGTATATCTATAAACACACAGGGCATTGTGTTGTTTGTTTTTCTATTCCAATATCTATGCTGTATCTTCGTGACATCAGTTTTTAATTTGGTGGCTTTTTAAAGAGTGGAAGGAATATGTTGGGTACTACTTAGGAGAACTTTACAGTGGGGATAGAAAGATTTGCCACAGCACCAGGTGAGATCTGACCTCTAGAATTACAGAAGTGCTGGGTACTTCTGCCTGAGCTTGAATCATGATCAGATGCATCCTCTAAAATTGGTATAATTTGAACCCAAGGTGTAAGATCACAGAGGGAAGAGTTGTGAGGGGTTTGTAGTCAACTTGTCTAGCCAATGTGAAGTTACTGATCAATTACCTGACCAGTTACCTGACCAAATTTATTATGCCTTTTCCCCCTCCAGAGTTACTTATTTATTGGTGTAATTAAAGTAAAACATTTACAAAAAGCCTGGCAGAGGCCCTGAGCTGGCACATCCTGTGTTGCGAAGCAGGATTCATTCCTGGCCTTACTTCCTGGTTCCTGCTTCTCTTTATGAACTTCTGAAGAGCGACCTCCTTAGCTCTGATTTCAAAACGGGGATCTAGATCTTCAGACTCCTACAAAAGTGCCTGAATGCCTGGAGTGAAGTGTGTTAAAGAGAGCAGAGGGAACTCAGTATTTGGGTACTTTGCCTGTCCCTCTGAGAAAGGGAGTGCTGGCTTGAATTTGCCAGAAGGCTCATGAAATGACAATGTAATGCAGATTTGTGCTCTTGCTCACCTTCTACCCAGAAACTGTTACACTTCCACACTGAAACTACAGCTTGGTAGCATTAAAGTTCTTTGTCACTGCTGGCAGTTTTAAAGGACAGGGAGGCACAATTGTGCCTGCTGTCTTTGGATGTGAAAGCATGAGCAGGGCACAGGGGTGCTGGGGCAGTGCCACGTGAGGCAGCTTGGGGTCAGAGATAGAACAGGTATGTTTTGGGGTCAGAGATAGAACAGGTATGTTTTGGAGTGTGAGTAGGGCTTGACTTAGGAACTGTAGTGCCTTATGGGCACAGCTGTGCTGTTAGTGGGGTTGAGTTTGTCCATTTGTGCCGTACTGCTCAAGTGGTCTTGTGAGCTCATGATTTGCTAGTGTCTGCACTCTTAGCTTTATATGGGTCTGGTGGCCCAAGTACATGCAGAAAATTTCTCTAAGAGTCAAAAAGCGACACGTAAATCTTTACTTTAGTGGTTTTTTCTTTTTAAATGTTTAACTTAGCAAAATAAAAATCTGTGTTTTCTCCTGCGCTATTTAGTTTTTTACATACAGGACCAGTTTTGATGCAGAAGGAACAGTGTGTCTGGAGGAAGCTTTGAGTAGAAGAATCAATGTTTTTTTACACTGAGCTGTTTTTCGGCAGCCTGTTAGGAACAGAAGTGCCTGGGCAGTGGGAATAGGCGGAGTGGGAATGCCATGCTGTCAAGTTACCTTCACAAGCTGTGATCTCAGTGACAGTGGGCTGTAGGGTCAGATTAACTGTGGTGTTTCCTCAGGATGGCCTGGAACTGCAGACTGGTTGGGAGCAGGCAGCATCAACATGGTCAGCTTTGCTTTGGCTGGGCACCGCAACTGTGCTTTACAACTCTGTGAGCCCACTGGCTGCACTCTACTAACAGCTTCACATTTTGTTAACTCTTCCATGTGGGGATTAAAACTGGTGTCAAAGTTTACCTCTGTGCTGATGGCAGTGGTGTTACAAGAACCATAGTGGAAAGACTGAGGAATAACCTTGAGACACCGGAATAGCATTTTGTAAGGCTGAAATGCTTTTGTTCAGCTCGTTTGGAATGTGAACGCCTCAACTGTTGTGCAATACTTGTAATTTCTTAAAAAAGCTGTTTTGAAATCTGGACTCTTTTTTTAACATTAGCATGTCTGTTCTGGTTTTTAGTTCTCATAAAATTTGGATATGCAAAACTGGACTAAAAATTGATTTTAGACAAAATTGGGGGGTTGTTGTTTTGTGGGGTTTTTTTCTTTAAAAAAATTTAAAGGGCATGATGCAATAAGACAACTGACTTTCACATTAAAGTAATGTTTCTGTGCAAGGTCAGGAATAAGATTTTGTGCTTTAGAGTATTTTTTTAATGTGCTGATAGGAACTGGCTGAAAGCAGTGCTAACACCATGTTATTTGCTTATTCTGTTTACCTCTTGATAATTTAGGCTAGCAGAGTTCTTTCTAAATAACATATTTGCTTACCAGATTTTTTTTTTCTTTTTAGTTTAGTTCAGTTGCCTGGAAAAAAATGTTTTTATATTATTTGTTGCCTGCAAGAAACCTCTGTGTGGATGGGTCGTTTCAGAACAGCAGGAAATAATCTTCACTGCATCAACCATTTGATGCAGTGAGTACAGTGTATTTTAATCAAAGAAGAAACTTGTTAATAGCAATGTGCTGGAATGTTTTTTCCATCACTTCATGTCAGTTTCTCTATTAGCAGTCTGGCACACGTGAATTTTGGGCCTGAAAGAGCTGACATCATCTTCCAATGTATATTTGATTAAATAAAAGCAGCATGATGCAACTGTGTCTCCGTGATGTAAGACTGAGTATTCCCCTTTAAAACTCATGATAAAATATCATAGTATGAGTTGGTTTAATAGAGAAGATACAAAGGCAATTAATTCTGGTAACACACATAGCGGAAAGGGAAGGATAAACCATGTTATAGTAAGAGGCATTGTAAAACAAGGAAGGAATGAAAGTAAGTGTGCTTGTTCAGAAAAGCAAAGTAAAGCAAAAGCATCATGTCAGATTATTATATTAAGAAAGAGTTTAGCTTTAGCTAATTAAGAAAATACTGAATGTAGTTATCTTACCCTAAATACTGTCATGCAGTTTAATAATGCCAAATCTTAATGGAGAAAATTTTGTACAAAAGTTTTCTAAAATGTGAGGGACAAATTATCATCCTGCAAACTTGTGAAATTCTATCTTGTCATGTCAAGCTTTTACCATGGTTACTTCTCAATTCAGTTATGCCTGATTGCAGTTAACACTCTACAACTTAGTTCTGTTTTGATTCTTACAAAAGAATTATGTGAAGCATGGATCGTGGAGCCCTGGATTGCAATATATAGTTACTCTGTTTGGAGCCAGTTGTCCATGTGAGTGCCAGGACTCAAGTGGTATGAGCTTGTATGGTAGTTTTGTTTGTCTATTCAGACACTTCTTTTCCCATAATCTCTTCTCAAATTTAGAAACAGGTTATTAGTTTTGTCTATTTTTTACCTGTTTGACAACCTGACATTTTTCAGTTGCAAACAGGATATCAGCAGTGCCTGTGTAAAGGCTATGAGGGGATTGTCTGCCTTTCAAGTCTCTGTACAGCTGGCCATCTTGTAAGGTATTTGCCATCTGTTCCCAGGGCTGCCCACTTGGCTTCCCACAGACCTTGGAGCAGAAAGAGCCTTGTTTGGAGAGCCTCAATGGAGAACAGCTGTGCTTCAAGTGGGCCGGCTGCTAGCAGCAGAATCTTGATGGGCTTTGTGTGACTGATGCAGCTGGGTAGCACTGAGCAGTTACCCTGTACTGGGAGAAACTGTACTGTGCACCCCATCAGGTATTCACTGCCTGTGGATAAATTTTTTCCACGATTCTTTAATCAGATAATCAGATCTGTTTGAAGTTCCTACATGATTGGACCCATCAGCTTTTTCTTTTGCGGCATTTTTTTACGAAGCAATATTAGGTGAAATGTTTTCTGTAGATTTGTGTGGTGTTAGTCTTTGAGAATTAATGAATATTCCTTTTTAACTTATGCCAGATGCTTTATATTCTTTGCTGACATCTTTCCCCCTTTTTGTTCTTCTGCTGCTACTGCGATTATACTGCCCCAGTTAACAGTCCTGGATTCTGTTGTAGCACACAGTGAAAGAGAAAAGGAACAGAAAATGATCACTATCTGCTTACCTCTGCAGATCCAAGTTCAGAGAAATTCACTAGTTCACTGTAACCTGTGCCATCACACTTAGTGTTGCTGCTTAGCTGTCCTAGAACAGAATGACTTACATTTGCTGTCCTCTTTGCAGGTTCTGTGGCCATTACCACTGTAAATATCACTGCTGGAGTGCTAAAACAGGGATGAGAAATCATAGGAAAAATCAGGAGAGACATTTACATCCTAAAAGAGTATTAAGAATGATAGGGCCATTTTTTGTGCACATTGGAGTTTTGTGTGAAGGCATTTACCAGCACAGGAGGGGACAAGGGGCTGCAAAGTATGAAATGGGGTCAGTGGTAAGCTGAAAGCACATCCCAGTTCTTAGGGACTTGAATTGCTTCTTGGGGTTGTAATTTCATTCTGGCTCTGTCAAAGCACTGCTTTTTCAAATATTCCAGTGAATTCAGAACCTTTTAAATTACAGGCCTGTCTGAAACTTGCACGATACTTGCATGTTAATACTGAATAGTGTATTGTAAGTTATACAGCCAAGTTTTACACTCACAGTTGAGGCTTCTCCAGAAATTGACCGTGCAATAGTATGGAACTACTGCAGAGTTCCCGTGTTCTGCTCTCAGTGGCTTTGTTACTGCAGGATTGGCTTACTATGCTTTTACAAAATAAGGGATGTGGGGTTATTTGCTGAAGTACATAACCACAAGACATATCTACAAAGCACTATAAAACACTTTCTTCCCCTCCACCCTCAGGCTGTGAATTTTATTATGGTAACATAAAAAAAATTCCTCTGTTGAACTTAAAGGATGTTCTCTAAGTGTGTGTGTCTTCAGCCCTAGGACTGGAAAGATGGGGATTTGAATTATCACTGGAGCACTTTCTAGCAAGTGTGGCTTGTCAGACCAGGCATTTCATCCTGAAAGACTGGTACAAGAGCTGTTGGCCACATCTGTTTCCCTCCCCTTTAGGAGGCATAAAGAATGTATGGCTCTTGAGCACTTATCAACGTGCAGATATTGAAGGGGTACCAATCAGGCCTGTGAACACAGGGGCAGTGCTGTGCATCCCTTCTTCCCTGCTGTGGGTGAAAGTGGCTTAGCTGGGATGGTGCTCTGCTCTCCTGTGAGCTGCTGCTTCCTTTCCCCAGCACCCCTGCCCAGCTTTTCATTGCAGTTGGCAGGCATCTTGTTGTTTTTGCCATCCTCTAGGTTTTGTTATGGGGTATGTGTAGGGTCAGGAAGATTTGCCACAGCAGGACCCATTGAGTTTTGAGTGTGGTGCTGCAGGAGACCCCAGTGGGAAGCCATGGGAAGACAGCAGTGTGAAACCTACCTTTAAGGAAGGGTAAGACTGAGCTGGAACACTGCTGTTTTCTGTGGGAAGACAAGAGTAATGAACAACCTGTTCATAAATTGCAAAATGAGAGCAGATGAGAACTGAGTAGAATGGATGTACAGAATATGGGAAGATCTCAGTAGAATTTGTTGGATCTGGATGTGAACAGACTAGTCCCAGGAATAGCAACAGCATGAGTTCTCTGTTGTGTGTGAACACAAAATTGCAAGGGTCATGATGCAGCTGCTGTAGGGGAATGCTGATCGTTGCTCTGAGTTACTGAGGAGCTTTATGAATCTGTACCATTAAGGAGGTGCATCACCATCACCTGAGATGGTGGTGAGGACAGATGTCTCCCAAGGAAATGCTGCAAGGACAGACAGATCACACAGCAGAGGCAGTCTGACAATCTGTGTGCATCAGAACAAGGAGCCCAGCTCATTCTTCCCAGCTGTGTTCTTGGATCTCTTGTGCTTGTGCAGCTCTTCCTTGCTTGTTCAACTGACAGAAAAACGGTCTGACAAAAAAGGGAAAGTTTTTGTGCCAATTTAATGAGCTAAATTACCTCTCTGACTTGGGATGGATGAGAGAAGGGAGTGCAGGAGAGATCTGCACTCTTTTTCAGTGGCAGAGGCAGCAAGTGATTAAACTGTCCTATTTGTCTGGACCTTGCAATCTGTTTTTTGAACCTTTGACAGCACAGAAGTGATCCACTGAAATATTTCATTTCTTAAACATGTAATGTGTTCTTCAAGTGCAAGTTTTAAGTATGTTCCAGGATTCATAACAGTGCTTGTGGATACTGTGTCAACAGAGCTGACAGCTGTTTTGAAGGAAATTAATCATTGTATGTATAGCTAACTTTGTACATTTAACAGTCAATTGTTGAGCATATCTAGCTTCCTTCATGCCTTCACTTTCAAATAAAGCATTTGATTAAAAAGAAGAAAAAAAGGAGGGGATTTTCCTATTTTTCATCAGTCATTTCCTTTTTCTTGTAATCTCAGTGAGTCTCTTTGTAGATGTTGAAAAAAGATTGTGAAATACTTTCTGTGTGAAAAAACCTCAGATGTAATTCCTGGCTTAAAAAATGAGGGACTGTTAAGACTCCCGGTAAAATCCATCTTCTGTGCCCTTTGAATTCCCAGAAAACAGAAAAACCTAGGAACAAAGTTTTGGTAATCTCTTTAACAGTTTGAGAGTGTAAAAGAGTTCTGAATGCTAAGAGCTAAAAGATCTAAAAGTTTGGTGAATTTTTATTTTATTATTAATATACACAATTCTTAAAATATGAAAAGGAAATGAGTGGTTTGAGGAAATTACAGGAAGACAGGATAGAATATATCCTGTGTTTATACTGTTAATCCAGTTTATATTTTCAGTTACAGAGTTCACTTGTCTGACTAATTTGGTAATTTTAATTTCCTTTGAATAGCTAGGATTTAAGTTTTGAAGAAAAGCCAATATAAAAACCTGTTTCATAGAAGGGGCACTGAGGAAGTGATTTCACTTTGGTCTCAGTGGCCAGAGAGTTTTCCTACTGATATGCCACATGGGTCTGAAGTACTTCCAAGTCACTTTGAACCAAAAAGTTACCTGTGCTAGGTTTGAAACCATTCTTCTCATGATGCCAGATTCCATCTGAATCAGACTTGGAGGTTGTTTTTCAGTTTTTGACAGTTCTGGCTCCTTGGATATGGTAATTAACACCTATTGTTTCAATGACTTTTTGACATTCTTGTCACGCTTCAGAGTTTTCTGTTCCTGAACTGGGCTGTTTATGTTAGGTATTGTATATTTCACATATTTTCTGGCTGAAAATCTAGTGTTGTGTAAAAATACAAAATGAAAAGTCTTATTGTGTATTTACATTTTTATTTATTTTAAATTCTGAGCATGTTCAACTTTTTATTGAGACATGACTCACTTTTTAACTGTTGGTTGTGAAATAATGACTCAACTACAGAGCTAAAGAAGATGCTGAAGGTGTGGAGATGTTTTCCAGAGGAAAATGGCTCCTCAGAATCACCGAATCATTTGGGTCGGAAAAGACCTCTAAGATCAAGTCCAGGCTTTGACTGACCACCACCCAGCTAACTAGACCATAGCACTAAGTGCCATATCCAGGTGTTAATGAAATGAAGTTGTAATGATTTAAGGCTTCCACAGGCCAAATATGGAGCTTAACATTATTTTTAAGAGGTGTCTGAGGAAGGCAGTATGGCAGTCATTACTTTTGACTATGTACAAGCAAGATTTGATTTTTGTATGTAGTTTTTTTTCAGGGACAGACCTGGGACACTTAAGGTCTCATTTGCAAAGAAGCCCCTGAAATTACAAGGGAGAAATAAGAAGACAGAATGAGTGATTCAATAAATTACAGCAATTAGGGTTTGAATAAAGAAGCAAATCTCCCTTTTCTGTGAGTTTGAGGTGTCCCATGTGTCATAATTTGGGAATCATAACCAAAGAAAGAAGAATTTCTGCTGACAAAACTGAACGTTCCTAAGTATAGACTAACTTCACTTTGAAGACTAACTGAAGTGCTTAAAAAATATTTACAGAGAATCTGATTTTTACGTTTTGTGGTCTATTATTTTTCAGCTCATATGAGAGACTTCCATTATATCCGTGTGAAACAAGTGATTGTTATCATTATCTTTATTACAAAAACCCACAAACTATACATAGGGGAATGCAGATGTCATTCTTTCTCATCAATCCTCTTTACTAAAAAGAGGTGTGAAGAAAACAGACTGTTCCTTACATGAAACAAGAAAGCATATTTCTTTTCCTTCTGTCTGCTGGATAGAAAGCCTGGGAATGCGCTCTGGCATTAGTAAGAAGTCATTCTGCCAGGACAGTACAAGAAAGTTGCAATGGTTCATGTGTTTTCTCAAACTTACATCTCTTCTGTTTGGTTTTTTCCAGGAAGCAATTAGGGTTGGTGTTATGATGCTGAACACCAGTGGAGAACTCCACAAAGTACAGGTTTGTCCGGTTTTTCTATTTATTCAGTGAATTAATATGCAGCAAAACAAAGTCTGCAGCAGCTGCAACTATGTCCTTTATTCTGACATCAGTCAGTATGGAGTGTGTTCCTCTGAGAGCAGGATTGCAGCACAGGGGCAGGAAACATAGACTCATTCTGGCTGTCTTCCTTTCAGGTTCTTTTTAACATCACCTATGTTAATGGACAGGTATATCTAAATGACTTTCCTATGAAAAGCGGGGTTGCCCACATAACATGCCAAACAATAATATGTGAGTATTCTCTTTTCTTTTTCTTTTAATTTTCCTCCCTCCCCTGGGGTATTTAGCTTCCCTGTTGTCTAGTAACCAAAGCTTACAATGGCTATGTGTTCTGTATTTTGTAAACCAGATCATTGTGGAAACAAAACATTTCCCAAGGTAGAACAATTTTGGTATTAAAATGGATCAAAAAAATCTTACCGCCTTCATCTCAAGTCACATTAACAGGCTTGTGTGTAAATGGTCTAATATGAAATCCAGACCCTGCCCATCTTTTCAAAAGCATGTTTTGCACTACAAGCTAGACAATGTAAACAGAAGGATGCAACTCCACCCTGCTAATGGCTGTGTCCCTAAGTTGGTTGGCATGTATCCAGAAGGAGATTCAATAACAAAAGTATGAATTGTTGTTAGGAAGATCATTTAAGGATATCACTTCTGTGTCTATTGGACAAACAAGTTGCTGCTGGATAGGATATTATAGCACAAATACTGAACTTTAATGACTGCAGTAGTTAATGACTTCAAGTTGTCTTGAACCTGCTGTTTTTCCACTGATTCAATGCTAGATTTTTTTTGTGAAAAAACAAAGTACTGTGTAATTTTTTTGGAGATCCACAGAGCATATTGTATCATTAATTAAACAAGGACCATTATTTAAGCTTCTGTTGTATTGAGAACAATCTTCTGCTGCATGAGATGCAGTCAGTCTCTAGGTTGATACCTGAGGTCATCCTCATCAGGCTCTTAGAGAATACTAACACTTTTTCAAATTGCTTCTCTGAGCTGTGACCTTGTTGCTTGAACCCTTCTTTCCCAAGCATGATCAATTATTAATTTGACAGTATTTCTTTTCTGGAGAGGGAGACCAGTAGACAAATTCTCTTTTTCTGGTACAAAACCACGGCAAAACACCATTTACTTGCAAAATAACTCACTCCAGAAAAATAGGTATGATTTTATTGACTAATTCTGAGAGCTCCTGAGCACTCTTCTGTAATTCCTATTAATTTCCCAAATCATAGTTGTAGCACTTGCAATGACTGGTTTTGAATCTGAAACATTGAGGAAAATACTGATTTGACTTGGGAGCTAGAAACCTGGAGCTCTTTATCTCCATGTTTGGGTCTGAGTCCCCAGCACAGTACCTCTCTGTTAGCTGTAATGTAATGTTTATACTATTTAATTACTAAATTATTGACAACAGATTCAGGTAGTGTTTGTAAAATGCCAAAGAAATATCAAGATACTTATAAATAGAGGGGGAAAATGCTCCTGAGTGTATATAAAAACAAAACTTGACCTTAATAATCATGCTTTTGAATATTGGAGACGACATACTCTGACATCATTGTCAGATCATTCTTGGCACCTAAATCCCCGCTTGAAGTTCCCCCAAATGTCAGTTTTGGAAGTGTGTGTCACTCCTGTGAATGTAGAAGTGGTTGAACAGCCTGCCACATGGTAAAAGCTGGGAACACAGGGAGCTCCAGCTGCTTGGCATCTCAGAGGCTTTGGGCCTGTAGTGCATCCTTGCTGCTCCAAGTCAGAAAATGTTCAGTAACCAGGTTAGTGCCCTGGCTCGCACCTGTAGGGAACTGTCCTTCTGCCACTTATTTTGGCAATGGAAGACATTACTAAATTATGCCAGAAAGTATTTTTCTATATTTTAAATAAGAAAAATGGCTTTATGAGGACAGGGATCACAGCATAAAAGTAGTGGACACACTGAGTAGTTACTGTGTGACTGAGAGACCCAAGTTGAGCCTTATCCCACATGACCTGATAGGCTCAGAACTGCAAGTGACACACAGCACCAGTGGCTTAGCAGCAGGGATGGTTTGGTCTCAGTTCATGTCCCTTGGTATCTGCATGCTGGAGAGATCCCCCACCTCCACTCTTGTGCTTCTCCAGGGCTTCAGTTCTAGCATGCCCTCATCTGAAGCAGAGGTGTGATCACTGGGAGAAGGATACTGAGACTATGCAGAAAACAGCCAGGGTAGAAAGGCAGTTCCATGTGTACTTGCAGAATATTAAGTTGTTGAAATAGCTGAAAGCTTTTGAGTAGGAAGAGAGGTTGAGGTGTCACCAGTCACATAGGAAAACAGAGAGGGGGGCAGAAAAATACATAGGAGGGAACTGGCACTCATCTTGAGCAGGAGATGCAGAGTACCTGGAAAAGACCATATTTGTTTCTGTATTCAGAGGAAGGGGAATGTTGTGCAAATGAAGATGCTGGGGGGCTGGGCTGTGACATTACTCTTATGAGCTCCTTTGGGCAACTGAAATAAGAATGCAGCAGTAACCAAGCCAAAGAGCTCTGCTTAGAGGGCTTAAATGCAAGCCTCAAAGGCAGGGATGTCACCTTGTTTGCAGGCTCCCTGAGTCAGGGGATTGTACAGCTCTGCTGTGTTATGAGACCTGCTCTGGGTCTGATTTGGTGTGATATACTGGTAAAAAAAATCATGGCACCTGTTTTAGCTGTTGGCCCAGATTACTGCTGGCTGTAAAAGCTGGAAGTGTTCAGGACATCAGCATAGCACACATGTTCTGGCATCTCTGGCTTGATGCTAGTGGTACTCTGACTTCTCCATTCAGCTGCTGCATGTGCAGAGGCATCTGTGTCACAGCTGCATCTCTGTTCTCTGTGGCTGGGTACTGCTTTCTGGTTGAGGTGGTTTCTCCTTGTAAATCATGACATTGTGTGTTAACAGTGGAGAACAGAAGCTTGGATAACTTACCGGATCAGCAGCACCTGGGAACTGTCAGTGTTCGAATCATGGTTCACGAGTGGCCTTTGGCATCCACTTCTGATTTGCAGCTGATTGTCGTTCAGGAAGAAGTGACAGAAATTGATGGGAAACAGGTAAAAAAAGCCCTGCTACAACATTCTGCTTGTTTTTAATTTAGGAGAGGCAAGTAGTTCCCAGGGATTACAAGGTTTACAGGTATCTGGCTGATGATTAGAACACAAAGTATGTAATTAGTGTTAACACAGTACTGAGGGAGACAACAGCAAAGTTGGCAGCATAACAGTGGGGGTGTCTCATGAAGAAACTTCAAGTTTTAATGCTTCTTTTTATATTTTAATAATTATCATTAACTATATCACATGCACTTTGAATAAGTGAACTTGTGCAAGCAAAGCCAGATTCACAAGCAAGAGTTGATTTATAAAATAATGTACAAAACTAACAAAAGGGGCATAGGCTCATTCTGTGTCTTGAGGTTTTCCCCAATGTTTATTCCAAGCTAACAAAAGGTTTCAATCAGGTAGCATGGGGAGCAGCTTGCAGCAGGAAACTCTTATGGCTAGTGGGCTTACTGTGAAAGCCCACTACATCTGAGAGCTTAGTCTTAGAAGACTTTGCATGTAAGACAATTTGTATCTTGATAATGAACACGGATTTTGAGATTAATAAGCACCTCCACCCCTCTGATTCTAACTATTTGCACAAATAGCAGTCAATGTGAGGGGTTGCAATTCTAGCTGAGGTTGAATTGTGCAGAACTGAGTTCTCAAATCCACCTGTGTGGTGTAGCTGATTTACTAATTAAAGAGATTCTGTAGAAAAGATCCAGCTGCTGAAGCCAGCAACTGGCTTATTTCTGTTCTTGTTTCTGCACATCTGTATCTTACATGTAGCCAGGCTTTTTTGAAGCTGGATTGTGTTCTGCTGCCTTTTTCTTTCTTTAAAGGATAATAATCGTAATACCATTGATTCTTGATTAATTGCATGGTCAGCATACAGTAGTTTTTACAAGGATCTGATCATGTCAGAATCTCAGTCTGTTAGTGAAAAGCCCCACTGAGAGGTCTGTAGCTTTTCCAATGAGATCTTTATCCCACTGCTAATAGCCTAAGAATCATGGTTTGATTCAGTTGTTACACAACAATGGCATTGTATTTCAGGCCTCAAACTAGACACCACAATGCATTTCAGATTTTCACAGGGACCTAGTAAAAACAACCAGAAAGCCCATGCTGTTTCCTTGATTGTTCCTTTAAGTCAAAAGCAGTCTCCCATAAGCACAGCAGAGGAGCAGAATCACCTCCCTCAACCTTCTGGCCACCCTGCTTTTGCTGCAGCTCCAGGACAGAGTTTGCTTTTTGGAATGTGGGTGCACATTCCTAGGTCGTGTTGAGCTTTTCATCCACCAACATTCCCAATTCCTTTTCTCTAAGGCTGCTCTTTATCCATTTGCTGCCCAGCCTGTACTTGTGCTTGCAACTGCCCCAGCCCAGGTACAGCACCTTGCACTTGGCCTTGCTGAATTTTGTGAGGGATCCACCTCTCAGGCCTGTTCAGCTGCTGCTGGGTGGCATCTCTTCCCTTCAGCAGGCTGACCACATGGTGTCATCAGCAAACTGAGGGTGCACTCAGTCTCACTGTCGGTGGTGCCAGCAAAGTTGCTACACAGCAGCAGTGCAAATACCCATCCCTGAGGACACCCCTTGTCACTGATCTCCATTTGGATATTGAGCCATTGGCAGCAACTTTCTAGAGTGCAAGCATCCAGCCAATGCCATATCCACTGCCTGGTCCATCTGTCAAGTGCATGTCTCTTGGTTGGAGACAAGGAGTTCAAACAGGACACTGTCAAATGCTGTGACACTTGGCTTGCAGTTGTTGAAAACAAGCAATGTTCCTGCAAAAGCAGAAACGTCAGTCTTGCCTTAGCAAGAATTTCAGTGTTTGCAAGTGCTTTCACTACATATCTGAGTTTTCCATGCCCTAAAATGCCTCCCTGCAAGAGGACAGTGATGTACCATGTAAGTGATTAAAAAAGCCCGTGGATTGACTACCATGTGCTTTTGCAGGGAGTGAAACCCAGTCTGTTCAGCATATTTTCTGATGTGGTTTGGTCTACAGAAATGTGATATGTGAAAACAAAGAATACCAGTTCATATTATAACATCTCTGTACATCTTAGTGGCCTGGAATTTTCTGGGATCCACTGTTGGCCTCTGCCAGGCTGCTTCAGTCTTGCTTTAAACTCAGTCATATCATGTTTGCATCTTTTGTAGGTTCAGCAGGAAGAAGTAACAGAAATAGATATTTTAGTGAAGGACCTGAGAGTACTTAGACATTCCAACTACACAGTCCCTTTGAAGGAGAGCATGCTGTACTCCATGCCAAGGGACAACGACGTGTTATTTACATTGCCCAACCTCTCAGGAAAAGGTATCTCTCGGCTGTTACGTAGCATTTTCATCCATATTCAATGTATTGCTTTACAGGCTAAGAGAGCATCATTTATCCCTTGTTCTACATAGTGAAAGAGCTTCTTCATAAACAGGGAACGGGTTTAATTTTATATGCCTTGGTTTTTGTTTTTTTTTTAAACACCTAAATTCAACTCTTCATATTAGGTATTTTATTTGTTTGCTTTCAAATTTGTTCTCCTTTGAAGTACTTGATACTTGGCAGTCTGCAAGCCAGACATCTGAGAGGAGTAAATTTCGCTTTCAGATCTGCAGTGTTTGTCTACAACTCCCCCTTTTTCCTGAGAATGAAAGAGAAAACTGTAGAGGAAATACCTGTCTAGGTCAATTCCAAACCACAGAACAGTTTTCTGTTATTAAATTTGAACAATGTAAAAGCAATAGAAGTTACTTGATGCCTTAATTTATTTCAGTTTTGTTTAATCAAAAACTGTCAAGGATTTAATTGGAGTAGAATATTTTAATCTAGTCCATCACCTTTTAATCTGATGACAGGTGAAATTTACAGCTAAGGGCATAGCTAAAGGCTGCATTGTAACACTGTTTCTGCTTCTTATCAAGTCCATTGCTCAAGTAAAAAAAAGCCTTCTGTGTTCCTGCTGTAAATGTGTGAGAACTGTACCCTCTGCTGAGAAACATGTCTTTAGCATGTCTTTATTTTCCTTCAGAGTGGGTCGAACAAAAAGCAAACTCTCCCCTAAATGTAGCTCTTCTTCTTCAGATATTCAAGATCCACTGCAGACTACCAGTCAGTACCTCATCCAGCAAGTAGAAACTACAGTGGATGAAGAGACATTACCTGGCAAGTTACCAGAGACCCCTCTTAGGACAGAACCTCCATCTTCTTACAAGGTGCTTTTGCTGTTTGTTTGCTTGCTTTAATTATTAGTATAATTATTAGTATAGAAATACAATTATTTAAAGACAGACAACCACTAAGACCAGTGGATTTTTGCAGATAAACCCCAAATAAACCAAAAAATATCCCCTCCTAAATTACTGTTCAGCAGTGACAAGTCCAGTAGGAATCCATTGGGCTTCTAAGTCTTGCCATGTTCTGACCACACAGATTCTTCACAATAGTCAGTTGTGACATGTACATTGTACCAAGCTAAGCATTTTTGACAATTTCAAATATTGCTTAGCTTTGAATTCCACCGTTTTCTCCTGATTCTGCCCAAGTGCTTACCCCTCTGAGAAGTGGACCACTGGTCTCACCTGCTGTAGGAAACACAGTAACAGCTGGAGGAGTTCAGTTCCAGCTTACGCAAGGATGTGTTTCATGGCCTCCTCCATGGCCAAAACAATCACAGTTACAACCCACTGTCGGCCCTGTTCAAGTGTCCTTCATTCTCCAAAGGGGCCTTTAATGAACACAGAACTAAACCTTCACCTGTTTCAAACCTTGAACAACAAAGATAGCTGAGCCACCAGTCAATTCCACCATGCTTTTATGTATGTTTAAGTAAAATTACCACCATGTAATGTGATTTAGCAGTAGCTAAAAAAAAAAAAAAACCCAAAACCCAGCAGTTGCTTTGTTTTGCATCTTTGTATTTTTACCTGTTTTGTAGGTGATGTGCCAGTGGGTGGAAGACTTGAGAAAAGGGTTGTGCAGATTCTGGTTTCAATCTCTGCCTATCTTGTTTAGTTTCATGGAAGTTGTTGTTGTTGGAGTTGTTGGAGCAGCTCTTATTATCAAAGTCTTAAAGCTGATTCTCCCTTCCTGTGAAAATAAGTAAGTAATTTCTGTAGTTCTTTTTTTGCTTTGATGAAGGCAAAATATTGACTAAAAGAATCTATCAAGAAGCAGGCTCATTCTGTAGGGTAGTTGTAGCAAGAATTCAATGAGAAAGCTACTGGTAACTTTCCATTCCAAGTGCACTTCTGACACATAGGCATTTCAGAGAGACATGAGAAAGTATTTCATTGGAAATGTCTTTAGCTGAGCTGTCATACTGCCAAATTTTTATCAAGTCTTCTAAGGACTACATTGTGAGATGCTATTAACATAGTTCCAAGAAAGGAGGGTAGAAACTAGGTCTAAACAATTCCAACATCTCCAAATCTTTTCATACTCCTACTGTGCTGGAGTTTTACAGTAGTTCTGAAAGGACTCAAATTTGGCTTTGCAAATTTGCCTGGGAATTCTCCAAGGGGGGGGACCTATCTCTGTAGGCAGCTTCCACAGTGAAGTGGTGCTGGCACAGGTGGCAAGAGGCCACAAATAAAGCTGATTGCTGCAAGGGCTGCATCCACTCCCTGTGTTACCACAGCACTAACTAACTTGGGAAACCAAGGTCTCAGAGCAAGGGGCAGAAAGATGAATTGGTAACTGCAGGTCATAAATCAGTGTAGATTTAGTGCTGGAATGGGCAAGCATGTGTGCTTTAAAGCAACCTCAGTCAGCTCTGGAAGAGCTGTCCCTTGGAACTTCATGTTCTTTGGGAAGTGACTGACAGCGCAGTGTGCTTCATCAGCCACAGGCACAGCTGCCTTCTTCAAATGCAGCTGATCAGCTGTGCCTCTGAGTGGCCCTGCATGCATTAATTTATGTATCCACTCAGGGGTACAGGTGTTCTTGGTCCTTCTGACAAACCAGGAAAATGGAGGGTTGGAAGATCAGGAAGGCTGGAAACTGCAGTGACAAAAGAGGCAGTGCTTCCCCTGGCATTTCACACTGTGCTGTCAGATGGGAGGGCTCCCCTGGTTAGAGCAGAGACAGTGGAGAAACACTTTGTACTTTCCCCAGCAGTAAGCAGCTTACCACTGGCAGTAAGTAGCTTAACACTGCCATGTATGAAACTGAACTAAGTAGAACTGGGAAGAAAACTAATCCCAACAAACTGTTCAGCAAAGTGGATGATAACCTCTGTCCGTAGCAGAGGTCAGTATGGAGCTTGCAGTAATTTCTCTTCCAAATGAGGAACATGGGGCTTGCTCATGCCTTGTTAGAGTGTGTAAAGAAATTGAACTGTCCCCCCCATTTAAAAAAAACCAAACTAAACCTTCCCAAAAAAACCCTTAAACCACACAGTTATTTTCTTGCTACCTGTGTAAAGTGGTCCTCTAAAGAATGGTAACAGTTTAGCTCAGGATTGTAAACCAGTCAGAATGAGCAGAACATCTCATCTGGTGAATGACAGTTGCAGATGTGAGTTGGGACCTCGTCCCAAGTCTTCAGTGCCATTTTACGTTACACTGATAAAACTGGAGGGTGTTGCTGAGTCCTGGAGAATCAGCTACAGGTCCTGATAGCAAAGAGTTTTAGGCTACTATGAAACTGAGCAGCTAGAGCCTGCACTGCTGACATTTCAGATGTAGAAACTGGGCAAAAGGAGCCCTAAGAAACCACAGCCACTACATTCTGGAAGCATTTTTCATTGCGACTTCATATAAGAGATATTATGAGGGTAATACTTAGTTGATGCATTGATTTAAACTAAGTTTGGGGAGTTTAAGAGTAAGTCCAATTTTTAGAACACAGAATTGTTTTGTGTATTGTTTTCTAATGCCAGGTAACCTTACCTTTCAGGGGCATCCTTCTCCTGGATCAAGTTGGCTTTGTACCTGTGACTACCATCAGCCTGCCTTCAGACCTTTCAGACAGGAAAAATAATTTAGATGAGAAAGCATGTACTTAATACAGTATTTACTTTGGAGTTACTGGTTTTTAAAAACACACTTTTTGTTGATCTGATATTTGGCACCTGATCTTAATACCTTGTTTTTTTCCTGCTAAGAAAACTAAGTCAGTTGATTAATTGATAAAAGGCCACTCAGGCCGAGGCCCAAAGCTGACTTCCTTGTGCCTCTCCATAACAAGCAGCCTTTTCAGAAGCTTCAAAGTAGAACAGCTGCCTTTTCAGAAGTTTCAAAATAGAGCAGCTTTCCACCCTGAGGGCTACCATTGGTTTTAACTTCTGTGAAGTCACTTTTCCACACCTCAGACAGGATGCTGGCTGCCTTCATGCCCATAAACCAATTCAGCTGTCCTGACTAACAAGATGATGAAATTCAGGGTGTCCTTAAGTCTGGAGGTAGCATTCTTTTAAAAAATAGAGGAAATATTGCAAACATCAGCTGTGCCTGCAAACCTAAGTAAAGCTGCCCCACCTGGTTCCAGGTCTCATAGGGTTGAGTGTGTCTTGCCAGGAAGATACACTACCAAACATTTGTGTTACTCAAAAGATCTGACATTTTGTATATGCAAAACAAAAATTTGAAGCGAAGATTTATATTTCAAGCACTTTACATTTTTATGGTCCCTTCCACTCATAAAAATTGTTAGCAGTTGTAACCAGCTTGCTTTTTGTATCTGTGACAGCAGTACTCTATGAAGTCCCAAAAGAAAAATGAGAATTCCATTAAATTCTACAGAAATACTGGCTTACTATTGCTGAGTAGGCCCAGTCTGCTCATGCAAGTTTGTATGGTTAACAGTTTTCAAATAAACATTTAAATTGTTTATTAGACTGTGTTCATGTGTGCATTTCTAGTTAGGTAAAACAGTGGTTTGCCAAACATTTCTGACTCAGGACATTGTCTGTTTCTTAGCTTTTCATTGTTCTTACTTACAGAAATTGTTTGTCAAAAGAATGAATAGGAAAAAAACCTCAGATCTGTTAACTACCTGACAGTAGACTGAGCACAGTTATCATCTGAGTGATCAGAATTATGTGTTCAGCTGGAGTTCTTAGAGTGAGGGAGAAAAGCTGGGACTCCCCCCTCCTTCTGCCCTAAGGAAACATCATGTGTTTATTGAGATCCAAGTTACTCAGATGCTGCTGTGACAGGGACAACTCTCATTGTCTCACTGAGCTGACAGCACTGCAGTGATAAAAGGAACATTCTAACACTGACTTTGCCTTGTAAAAACACCAAACCAAACTTCACCACCCAGCAGTGCAGTGTGGTACACACCACACCAGCTCAAGGTAACAGAAACACTGCTCAAACTTCCCTTTTATTTTTTTTGTTCTAGTACCTTGTGGGTGGCAGGGGGTTTGCCAGCCATAGCTGAACAGGAAACTGCTAGGATTAGCACAGGAGTGGTGACTGCACAGAGAAGAGCAAGTATTCAAACAGGTGGAGACAAACTTCTCTGTACATGGATATTGCCTGGCCCCTCCATTAGCATAGTTCAAGAAGTGATGTTCAAGGCAGAAGTTTGCTTCTTCTGGGGAAAAAAAAAAAAGATGGACAAGAAACACAATAGGTCTCCCTTAGTGCTTAAACATAGTAGGAATTATGCTGCAGATGGAAACCTGGCAGCTGTTTGCATGTGCTCTTTGCATCCCTCCTTAGGAAACTGGAAACCAAGCACCTGCAACAGCCACAAGGCGATTTAGCTACTCCAAACAGCTGCCACAAATGCATGGTTAAGCCTGAAAGTGTTGGTACTGCTTCAAAACTTGGCTGATTTCTGTAAAGTTACAGAGCAGCAGGAAAGAAGTATCACCATCATGTTAATGGAATTCTAAAAATAGTGCAAATCTTGAACACAGTAACTGCCAGACAGTTTCTGCTGCTTTATGGAGCTGGAGTTATCAAGTCTTTAAAAAGTTAAAGCTTTTGTGTTTCTGCTTTAGCACGCACATGGTTTTCCCAAATCACAAGTCACATGCCTTTCAGAGGAGTGCTACTCTCAGCTGGCACCACTCTGAACTATTTTGTAAATTGATTAAAAAAACACCTCACCCAACTAAGGACAGTAAGGAAAGGCAACTGTCCTGCATGCCAGTCATGGTAGGTCTCATTTTTCCAGGATGTGAACTGATGTGCCCTATAGGGGAAGGTATGTGAGGGGACTGGGAACTGAAAAAAAAAAAAAAAACCCAACAAAACCCATCTACCAAAAAAAAAATCCCTGGTGGGCTAGTGGTAGGTTCCTAGAAACAGGAACATCATCTCCTTGCAAGCACCTCACTGCCTCACTGCAGCCCTTCCAGCCCTCAGAACTGTGTATCACCACACTGTGTGCTCCAAATCAAAATGAACCTCTGAACTACAAATTCAACCTCTATCACTTTTTCTTTCCTATACTATGCATTAGAGATGTTAATTTTGTTCAGAGTGAACAGGGCTGTTTGAGTACTAAACTACTGCTTTTAAGTTGAGGTTTACTTTAGGAGTTCTCAAAATCTATCATACTTCGACTAAGTGGGCCCTTAATGACTGCTACCAAGGTCCAAATCTTGCTGACTCTCCTTATGTGGGAGACAGATTAAATATTCTGGTTTGTTTGCAGTGAATTAGGAGAAATATGGAACAACACCTGACAGCTACATTCTCATCCTTACATACAGAAAAATAAGTACTAAGAGTACTCGCATCTTCAAAATATTGCACATTTTTAATAACTCTGACACATAAGACTACCCAAAAATAGTAAGTTTGTTTTCCATTCTGGAAATGGAAGAATATAAATGTACACACCTGTATACTCTCCTCAACTTTTTCCTTTCATTTCTGGGTTCATCATGCCAGGTCCACCCAGGGATTCAGGAGCTCTCACAAGATCTCAGTGTCTAACTTGAGCCTCTCATTGCTGACACTGCTGGAAGTCCTTTTCAGTGTGTCCAGCTGTCACTCACAACCTAGCCATGAATGTCAGGCACATGAACAAGATGCTCACAATAATGGCATTTACACAGCTGTGTCTCTGAGATGCACTTGCCTCCTGCTCAGACTGCAATGTTGCATTACCATTATGAACAGGAATTCCACAGCCAGCTTTATACAGCATGGATCTACCAGCTGGAACAAGTCCAGACCTATTTGATTCATGAAAAATGATGAAGTTTACCCATAAGCAGAACTACAGCTGGCTGCACTGGGAGGAGCTAGCAGGAAGAAGTGTTTCCCAAACAGCAGAAGATGGATAGAAATTAAAGGTGGTTTAGTTACAATTAGCACTGTTCAGCAAAATCTAAAGTTATTACCTGGATGGTTACTGCAGACTCAGACAATAAGTGGCATGGAGAAGCAGTTAAGTAATGAAAAATGAGAATTTAGATTTTATGTCAATTGTAAAATCAGGGTTTTAAACTGAGCACAAACACAGCACGTGCTGCCTTACCAGAATAATTGTGTAAACCAGGACCCAACTCACCAGTCTAACGTTTTGCTGCTTGCAGTACCAGGCAAGGGAGAAACACCTATTGCAGAATTAATGCCAGAAAGTTTTTGATTTCTCAGACTAACAAGGAAACTACACATGTGACAGCATCACTGCTGGCTGCACAGAATTAGTTTACACCAGCTGGATGTATTTTAATATTATTTAACAGCTACTGTAAACCCATGATGTTCTTAACCCCTTGCTCAAACTTCACTAACTCCATTGACTGTTCCAGCACGACCATTGCTGTTCCACATCTCAGCCTTTGCACAGGTTCTTCAACAAGAGTTTAATGGTAGAATTCTCCAAGATCAGCTAGGAAAACTATCTGTGTAACTGCATCCTGTTTGACCCATTTTCAAGTTTTCAGCATCCCTGACTCACTTAGCAGGACTAGCTCGGGGGGGTTTTATTGACACAAAAGCAAATTTTCAAGAGTAAATACTGATGAAAGGAGTTCTAGTATTAAAGTAATTTTAAAATATTGAAAATCAAATCAGATACCATCAGCATTTGAGAAAAATGAGTGATTTCTGAGCTACTTCAAAGAGAGCTAGGCAGAACATGCATTTTAGAAAAAAATTTATTTAGACATCTGTTGCTCTTAAATTACAAAAGTTAAAAAGAGCACGCAGTGCACTGACACATCACCAATTACTTCTAAAGCTGTTTTAAGACATAAGGTGGTTTCTTCCAGAGAACACAACTCAACATGATCCAAACTCAACTATCCATTTCTCGTATTTCTCAATGTCCGCAGCAGAAACAGATTTAGAAACTTTCTTCAAAGCTATTTCAAAGTCTTCCATAGTTGTTGGCATGTGCATTTCATCTCGGGGAAGATTTCTGATTTCTTCTGGTGTCAAGCCTTCAATACGCCTCCTCATAGCCATCAATGATGCATCTCTGGTCAGGAGGGTAAGAAAATAAAATCATTATTCAATGCAGGATGGTGAGTTCAGTTGTTTGAAAGGCTCAACACAGCATTCCAGTTAAGCTGCTGCATTCAAAAAGATTCAATAAAGAACTGTAAACTTTCATGGGAATATCTCCAAGTGCTTGTACAAGCTACAATACCATGTTATCCATATTTTTCAAACATGGCATTATCCTCATGGATATCTGAAGAGCTACTATTCATAGGCTAAGCAAAAGAGGTAAAGACAAACTGACTGAGGTAAAGACAGGCTGCTGTCACTGCATGCCTTTGATGTAGCTGCTTTTTAAACAGGAACAAGGCAATAACAATTTCACTCCTCCTAGATATAGAAGGAGTAGCTGGAGTGTTTTGAATGCTTCCTGGTTTGAACAGGAATCCCACTTCAAAGATGGGGAAGTCAACAGTATGTACCTCCAACCTCTACACTCAAGAGCTAAATGTTAAATAACAAAATCTGTTCTGTCTGTAGCTCCTCAAACTTCAGGCCTTAATGAGCACTAAGCACTTTTACAAGTGTGCCATTTTCTTTAGTGTTAGGTTTCACTAAATTGAGATTTCCAGCAGTAAATCTGGTGGCAGCAGGTGATGAGCTAGTGAGGTGATAATTAGGTAACACTGGAAGGCTGAAGTTCCTGCCCATTCATTGTTACAGATCCAATAATAACAAGAAAACGCTGCTAATCTAACAGTATAAAAGATGCAACTGTAATCTTGGTGATATCACAATAGTATATTGTGAAATGTCAGAAGGTGAGAATGCAAAGAGAGAAAAACTTAAACCTTGTCTTCCAGAAGGACTTAGAAAAATGGTTTGAGCATGTTCTGTTTCAGTACCATCCCCTCCTGCTAAAGGAAACCCTAACTGTCAGACTTCAGGAATTTAGTAAATAACTCACAGAATCACAGAATATTCCAAGCCGGAAGGGACCCACAAGGATCATCAAGTCTGACTCTTAAATGAATGGCCTGTACAGGGATTGAATCCACAACCTTGATATTATTAGCACCATGCTCCTGAGCTCATCTCAGTGTTATTTAATAAATTAAAAATCTCTTAATACAGGAACTAAAATTTCAGAACAACCAAAAGATTGTCTTGTTGAACTTCATCTCAACCAAGTATCACCACCCTTCACTGTTAGACCATCATTTGTAAACCATAAGCTATTGTTACACAATGGGTTGAGGGGACATTCCATGCATCTAATTTGCTTGCAGACAGCAGTTAAAAAAACTAGAAAGTCCAGCAAAAACAATCCAGCCAACCAACCAACCTACAAGCCCATCATACACCTTAATACACTGATAGAACTGAAGTGCAGCTGCCACCACTTCCTTTTGTGAAGTCATTTTATGGACAGTCATTCCAAACTGAGCTCCTGGTGCTTTCTCAAATGTACTCTTGGTGCCTGAAGAAGCACCAAAACCCTATACAAAAACCAGGCAGCCAGCCACTGCCAGACACAGCAGGGACCAGTTCTGTTTAAAGGCCTTTCAACACTGACAGTCCACCCAAAACAATTCAAAGTTAGTTCATACTCACATCTAATCTGCAATTTGGATGCATTTTGTATTTCCTGGATTTTAAAATGTAGGTTCACCTTCATTTCCCCCTGGTTATATGCTGACTGCTACCAACTGTAGTGTTACCTCTGACTAGTTCTCACTCTGGCTCAGCAAACTTTGGACTTCACCTCAAATTCTTTAAGATAGGAGGGTAATTTCAGTAAACTAGAGCTCTTGGCTTGTGTCACTAGGAAGGACTGACAGAGTAAACAAGTCTGAACTATACCCTGCTTCTATCCTGAGAGCCTGAACCATAATAAAGCACTTTTAAATCATCCACATCTTTTTGTCTCAATGGAATGAAACAATCATATCCAAGAGCTATTTCTCCTGACACCATGAACAAAGTGTAACTACACAATAATATGAGTACTTTCTTAGTGATTTCAAACCATGTACATCCAAATCTCAGTTCATCTGGATTTCTGCTTGCTGCCACCTCAGTCATCACTTCAGAAATGGCCACAAATAGAAGATTCAGATGTAGAAGTTTCAGATGGTTTTTTTTTTAATAGTATTTGTACAAAGGGGGTTTGGTTGAAAAAATAAAAATTAATTATGCACAAATACATACACACATAAATTTCACTGAAAAACATTACAAGTATTTTCATTTCTAAAATAATTGTATTGATAGTCAGTATAAAATTAATTACAAACAACAAACACTGAACAGACTGGAGGAGACAAACTGCAGCTAAAATGCACAAAGCAGCAGACCAAATAAATTCTCTATCATATAACATGAACCTATTAGCACAAACTCCTTTCAAAGCAGAACCAAAGATCAAAAGAACACCAGAAATTCAAAATCTACAAAATGAAACAAATCTCCACAACACAGATTCAGAGCAACTAACATACCATTCTTTTCCCAGACAGTGCGCAAGGTTTGTTCAGGAAACTCTACTGAGGCTCCAAACTTTTAGCCCAGCCTGCAGTGGCCCTGCTGACAGAGCCTTGGTGGCAGCTTTGTGTACAAGCTTTGCTTTCATCCCTGTGGCACAGCACATTCCTCTCAGCTGTGCTGACACTGTCTGCAGAGCCCCATTAAGAATCTAGGCGAGAAACGGAGCCGCGTTGGAGGGAGAAGCCAGAGGTGCTTTTACTCCTGCTCTCTCACCCTGCTCAAAGCCCACACAGGTTGGGCTGGAACAGCTGGGAGCTCAAGCCTTGCCCTGCCACGCTTCAGTGCTACCTCCAAAGCCTGAAAGCAGCGTTACACAGGCACTCATCACAACACAACAGCATCTAAGCAGCTTCAGTTCTCTGTCCCCTATTGCAGGTCTCAGAGCTTGCCACTGCCACAGCTGTGCAAGCGCAAGTCTTTGATGCAAACAGGACAGCTGACACTCATCTCTTAACAGATCAGTCCCCTCCTTCCCTTCCCCATTTGTCAAAGAAAATATAAGGGAAGAATTAGAAGATATTTTTAGTCAATTATTCCAGGAATCTAGGCTAGAGAATAGGCCCACAAACAACTGTATGCCAACAGTACTGAGGAGACCGGGAAATGAAGGAGGTAGCAGAAAACTTTAGTCAGTCTCATCACAAAACCAATGTGCTGGGTACACAGCTCTTGCACCATCACACAAGACTGCACACCTTTTCTGTATCATGAAAGAAGAAAACTCCATGGTTTTACTTTAGTTATTCCAACCTATATCACTGTTGTCTCTCACATGGATTTCTGCAGCAATCATATAGCCCAAGCAGAATGACTGCAACTCCACAAGTTAACCATCCTCTGGATAATCCTCATGCATGGAATTTAGTCTATATGAAGGAAGGTGGAATTTTACCTAAATCACAACTTATTAGATTACTAGGTTGCAACTACTCTTCAAATGGAAATATTAATGCAGGATTTCACCCTTCAGCCATACATAAAAGACAAGTTACAGTCCATTTTTATCCAATAACTTTAATCATGTAAACTGGCCACATTACAAACAGTTTTCCCAAAGTTTGCAGCAGTAGTAACACAAATGATGCAATGTCAGCTTACCTGCATACATTGGTAATGTCTGCACCTGAATAACCCTCCATCTTCTCAGCTATGTTTGCAAGGTCAACATCATCAGCCAGTTCCAGCTCTCGCAGATTTATTTTGAGGAGTTCCTCTCTACCTTTGGCTAATCAGAGAAAAGAAAATTGAGTCTGTACAATTTCCTCTCTGAAGATAAACAATAAATTGAAGGAGGATAAGAGGGAAGAATGAGAAAAAGGATGCTGTACTTGCTACAAGGGTAAATGTTCATGTTTAGATTTAAGCTGGTCCCTGAATCCATAAGTGAATTTGCATACATGTATCAATTAGATTTTTAAACCCAGTGATCAAAACTAAAGGAATGTTGATAAAGTTTAGATTTTAGAATTTTTAACCACTCCTCTCCCCAATTCTTCATACCTGATGGTAAAGGAATGTAAATTCTCTTTTCTAGTCTCCGTCTTAGGGCTTCATCAATATCCCAAGGAAAATTAGTAGCAGCAAGTACCATGACCATCTTAGAAGGATCCTCATTTTCAGTAGCCCCCCCAACACCTGCAGTCCAGAATAGAGGAGGTAAAATATACATGTTTATTGAAATTTCATGTATAGAGAAAACACTTCTGCAGTATTAAAGCAGAACTGTACTCTATTGCACTTTAATGAGCCCAAGCGTAACAGAATCACCAAGCGCAACAGAGTTTGCTTTTTCATCTCTGTGACAGCCTGCAAGCATGAATGGAAGCCTGGCTTGAACAGCAGCAGGGGCACAGGACACTGCTCAGACCAGGAAGTTCCTCCCTATCATGGCCAGAATGGTTTTACAGCAGAATTGTTTGTACTTCTGCCACAAGAGTGGTTCAGTTTTCACACCGACATCTTGTGGCAGCTGGTGAGGAAACAAAGCAACGCCCAACACCACCACCACACCAAAAACCAACAAACATCCCCCACAGTATTCACCAACAGCCACACCAAGGCAGCATGACTCCCCTAAAAGGTGCCCTCACTTCTTAAGTCAGGCCAAAGGTTTCATACGCACAGGTGGACTGTGCAAACTGCTGAAGTGAATGTTTCAATTTGGTGGACCAAATCACAACTTCTTAGAGACAGAACACCTGAGTTTATAAACACTATGAATCTGTTACAACAGGAAGAAGGTAATTTCATTAAAGTTGCTACTCTCTATATCTACTGCTTTTGCTCAGAACAACAGGATTGGGCTGTGGGATAGCTGCTGTACCTAGTCTGCCTGAGAGTCTGCATATAAAACACAATTTATTAATGCCTAAGTAAAAGGATGGAAATAGTTCTTACTAATAAAATCAGATTATGTACATACTTGATATGAGAACAGTATTAGAGCTCTGCTGCTCTTTAAAGACAAAAATAAAAGGGTACAAACATCAGAGAAGGAGAAATAAATATGCAAATCTTCTGACTCATGGAATTCTATCACAAAGCAGTCCATAGATTAGCAGTTCTCAGTAGTTCCTTTCCGTCTCTCTGCTCCCCAGAATATGAAATGGAGGCTCTCTGTAGCAACTCTGCATTGTTACCTACTTTTGAACTTCATTGATTTGTGAAATTTTAGCCACATATTTGTAGTGAAATCAGTGTTTTAAAATGAAAACTCTCCCAACCACTTCTATAAAACAGAAGATCTTCACTTGTTATTTATATTTTTAGGAGAAAAAGAGATCCCAAAGAAATGAAATGTAATGCTGCTTTTGAAGTTAAAATAAAAATAGGTAACAGTTCTTTTGAAGCACTTTTTACTTAATTTGGAAGAAGTGAGTGATATGCCAGGCAAAGACTGAGAGAAGCAGGTTTTTTTTCTGCTACTCTTTTGAAATCTTGTATTTTCCACTGAATCTTCCTTATTCTGAATCACTAATACAAGATCATAGCTCAGAGGCCAAAAGATCATTAAATAATGTCACTTGTGGCTGTTAAGCCCCAATTTCATGTACAGCTTTTGAAAAACTGCTTCTGAAGAATGAAGTTTTCATGGGGTTTTTTTTGGTTTTTTTTTTTGTTTTTTTTGTTTTTTTTTTTGGGGGGGGGGTTTGTTTTTGGGTTTTTTTTTTTGTTTTGTTTTTGTTTTTTGGGTTTTTTTTGTTTTTTTCCTCCCTCAAGTTTCCTCCAGTCCAGCAGTTCCCAGTGATCAGGTTATTTACCATCCATCTGCACTAGCAGTTCTGCCTTCACACGTCGGCTGGCTTCATGCTCCTCTGAAGTTCCCCTGCGGCTACAGATGGAGTCTATCTCATCAATAAATATGGTTGTTGGGGCATAAAATCGAGCCTGGAGAAAGCAAAAGATAAAGCACAAGCTGAAATAGCAGTTCACTCCCATTTAAGAAGTAGCAGCATATTCAGAGCTGAGTAATGATGTATTTACCCCAAGTATCAAACAATCCCCATCAATCCCTCTCAGACCCCAGCCCTCAGGTACAGAGCAGCTGTGCATTCATTCAGAGCCTTTGAGTAGAAGGGCTTTTGGCAAAGTTCTGTAGTTGTTAGACCTCAAAACAAACATTTCATGAGCTATAGGCTGTTTCCCACATTAGGAGTAACATTTTAAACTGTGAAAGTCATCACAGATTGCTTGAATAGTATTTCAGTTAAAGCCAGATGAATGTTAAGCTGGGACATGAGGACATGGAGGCTGTCCAAGAGACAGGTCAACTGCAAAATAACTGACCTTTTTGAAAACAAGAGCATTTAAAGACAAGGATCCAGGATAATAAAAGCTATTGTATTAGAGCAGTTGAGATGCTGTTCATTGTGTTATATGCATTTTTGACCCATCACATTAAATGAGCTGGTATCCTGCCTAACAAACTATAATGTAAAAGATCTTTTATTTCTTGCCTTTTCTGACTACTGCAATTTTACTTCTGCTGTCCCCTTCAGTACTGGGCACCCTAGTAAACACTGCACACACTGGTAACACATGGGAAAAAAGACAACTATTTTCTGAGTATTATTTCAAGTATTATGTGCTCTGAAGCCAACTACAGTTTGGAAGGCCTCTTCTTTTAACCACAAACAAAAAACCACCCACAAAAACAACAAAGCACACAATCTAAATAGGGTTCTCACCCAGAAGGCAATTAATTCCATCCCTAGATTTCCATTCAAGTCTGTTCTGCAGCACTCACCAGCTTATAGTGAGCTACCTCTAATGTAGCAATCTAACCCTGAAAATAAAAGACTACCTATTTTTCAGCTTTTATAAATCCATTTAGGAATAATCTTTAAATGCAAATGGGCAAATCAGAAATGCCCCAAGCATTCCAAGCTTGGAGAGCTGTTTATATATGCTATAAGTTTGAAACCTTGGTAAGGTTTCACTGTTCCAAAGGTGATTCTACTTCATTATCTCTCTGCTCACGTTCAGATATTTAAATCACCATTTCAAACAGCAGACGAACAAGTTTCTCAGATTCTCCTCTGTATTTTGAGGTAAGTGTGGAAGAAGAAACATTGAAAAAAGTTGTCTTGCATTCAGTGGCTACAGCTTTTGCTAGGAGGGTCTTTCCAGTACCAGGAGGACCAACCATCAGCACACCCTATAAAAATGAAAAAGAACCACGTTGACAAGAATCAAAACAGAGAATTTTACAGTTTGTTTAGTGTAATAGTTAACTACTGGATGTAAAATTTCCCTTGAAAGTTATTCAAAGGTAGGTAATTATTGTCATTGCTCACTAGCAAACACCTAGCTGAAGAGAGTGTGCAGGTATCTGACTGACATCTTCATTTTGTTATTACTTACAATAAATTTTTACAGTTGTTCTGTAACTCAAACACAGGAGGAATTTATTTAAACTCTACAACATTTGAAATTTCTTGCTCTGCCAAGACCCAATCTCTAAATCCTACTTCTGATCACAGGAGCAGATTTTTTCATACCTTCCACGGTCTTCTAATCCCCTTGAAGAACTCTGGCATCCACATTGGTAAAACTACAGCTTCCTTAAGCAGCTTTTTGGCTTCTACTAAATCAGCAATGTCATCCCTGACAAGAAATAGAAAATTGTTTGACAGATTCAGACAGCAGGCAAAAGAATCACTCCACAGCTCAAAAAACTGCACAATTAAACTTATTGTTACACATTGGTTCTCCCATAAATAATTCAGGAAAATGAATTAGATTTATGTTCTAAAGGCAAAAGCCTGTAACAGCTACAATTGACATCTGCCTGGCAGACTCCGGATGGATGCAAAAGCAAAAAAACCCATGAACTATTTCATTAGAGCAACACTGTCAGTATTCAGAGAAAGACAAGCAGAAGAAAGTAGGTTGGTTAAACTTGGGCTAACTACCAATTATGCTTTCTTGTTTTGCTGAGAGGTTGGATGTCCCTGAAACTTAAATAACATCTTTCATTGTTACAAGAACAACTTGCTGAAGACTAGTAAATGGAGCAGAATTAAACATAATTTTTAGAATTATTTTTCAGAGTTACAAAAGTATTAGTTCTTAGATACCTTATAGGCTGGTCTTGTTTCCTTGAAAGCAACTTTCAGGGCATTCCTCTTATCAGCATGTGCCCAAGTAACATTTTGGTTTCAAAACACATCTATATGAAGAACTAGTTTAAAATCTGAAGTAGTAACTTAAGATTCAGTATTAAAACTGAAACATATATTTAAATATTAAACTGAAATACAAGGCAGTTGCATGTACAAAACACAAAGCGTTTTGTGGGACTGTTTTTTTTTTAAAGCCTACTTTATTTGCTAGAAGAATTTTGCTCATTTAATCCTCACAAAACCACCTAAGCTTGGAAACATTTGGAACACAAAACAACCTTTACATAAGGTTTATATTAAACCTTTATATAAGGTTTAATATTTAACACGTTTATGTAAAGGTACTGGCACAGGGTTATATTTTATACTAGTGGCCACATTACATCCAGCAACATTTCAAAGGGTTCCTATATTGACATAACTTATTTATTAATCAGTTTTCTGTCTTGATATACCCCAGAGTAGGAAAACAGATTTTCAAATAAAGATACACTGATAGAAATTAGAAACTTTTACACTGAAAAAGAGTATCTCAAAAATTGATCTTAGGACTCTCAGAAAATTGTGAGAAGCTTTGTATGGCCAAGTTGGACAAGACTTTAGGCAACCTGATTTAGAGAAAGATGTCCCTGCCATGGCAGGGGACTACTTTAGTTGATCTTTAAAGGTCCATCAGCCCAAACTATTATATGAATATATGTGGGAGAAAAAAATTTTTTGAGTTCTAGAAGTATTCAACCACATAAAAAGTTTAGTTGCCTGTTTAAAGGCAATAAGGAAAACCTGTATGTACCTTTTTATATGTAAGTATCTGTTAAAATACTTAATTCTTGTCATATCACATGAGAGGAAACAGAAACAGCTCAAGAGATTAGCAGCAGTACTCAAACTTACCATCGGATGTTGGGATTCTGAGAAATGATATCTCTTTCCAAAGCTTCTACTAAATCTTTGTCATATCCAGTACTATCAAATTTCTTTGGTTCAGACTCTGAAATCTCAGATGTGGATTTGTTCTACATATAAAGGATATAACAATGTAAATACATAACAAAGGTCATGCTACTAATGAATTTTTACCGTAAGTCCACAACAGCATCGTATTTTTAGAAGGTGGCAACATAAACCAGCATGAAAATTATGAAGCATCCATATTACAGCTGCACTGGAGGATGGATCTGTGTGTTTCACCCAGATTTCTGTACTGCCCTGGTTCCATTTCCTTCTCCCCAAAGCCAGCATGTTGTACTGATGCAGTTTCTTTGTTTTGGTACCTAATCAAAACCCTATACACCTATCCCAGTGTAACAGTTTCTGCCTCTTGTCCCAAAGAAATCTGAAACTATATGAGACACAGCAGGGGAAAATTATGTGTAAGACTGGACCACAAAGTGTCACAAATATGCCATGTATGTGGGACACAACAACAAAAAAAATTAAGCATGACTTCCATATGTAGAATGAGCAATGGTGATCTGCAGGGAGACCACAGGGGTAAAACCAGAGCTAATTAACTGATACAGAAGCATGGACATGAACAGCAGAGAAGCAGCTCTGCAGCAGAATCAAAGCAAAGAAGCTACATAGTTGAAAGGGCTCAAACAGCAGAGACCATGCAACTGAAAGGAAATAAAATGCACTAGACATACCCTGGTTTTATACATTTAACAGCAAGCACTGGTGATGACAGAACAACTGTAAAAGAGAAAAAGAAACCTATCCTGTCTCTCTGTGGATATATTTGATGGGGAGAGGATTATCACTCAGAGGCAATCTAATTTAGCTCCTACTAAAAGTAGTAGCTTACACAGCTAAACAATTCTACCCTCATAGATTATACTACCTCCACAGGCCATGACACCCTGCCACAACTTAAGGCTGCTGAAGCTAACAAACTATTGCATGGATATTTGATTTATTTAGACCCTGGAAAGCAATGAATCTGCTGTTTCCTGTATGGTCTCTTACCTTGGTCATCTGCTAAATTTATGGTGACCAGAGCACAAAAATTAAAGCACTCTGCCAAGAACAGATCATAATTCAAGTATACAGGCATTTTGTTCATTTACAACTAAGAGAGTATGGAGCTAGCAATGTATCTCAAAAGAAAAAAAAAAAAGAAACAAAAAAAAGGCACGGGATTGTATCTAGACAGTTCCTAGTATCCCCAGAGAGGGAGACTCCACAACCCCTCTGGACAACCTGTTCCAGTGTGTGGTTACCCACACAGTAAGAAAGTGCTTCCTCACGTTCAGGTAGAACTTCCAATTCCTGTCTGTTGCCTCTTGTCCTATTGCTTGGCATCACCAAGAAGAGCCTGGAAATACCTTCTTGGCGCCCACCTTCAGATACATTTACCAGATCCCAACTTCCCAGAGCGATTGCTTGTTTTTAATTAACCCATAACCAACACTGTGCACAAAGAAAAGACACCTTACAAGGTGAGATTCAAATCAGCACACTGACGTGAACAGAAGAAACATTTTATAGGCATTTTATAATACAGTCAATAGTAAGAAAGCACAACTGAGCTTCTCAACTCCATGAAGTTATTTTCCAGCTTACCTTTTCCTCTTTTCCTTTGTTTTGCTGATCCTTTTTTTCCCGGCTGCGGACTGCCTTCCCTTTATCGCTGGGGTTCCGAGAGGACGGGCGGTGGGAGCCCCTGGCAGCTGCGCTCACACGGTTGCTGTGCCCTCTGCAGTCACTGCACGGAGCAGACTGACGCTTCCTGGGTCCGGGCGAAGGTCTGGTTAGTTGTAACATATGCAAAAGCCTCAGTGTAAAGCCACTGGTGAGCAGCACATAACCAAATCAGCTGGCTACAAACTGAAAAGCCACATGGCTCAAGATAAAAATCTGAATGTCAGAAACAAGACAGGTATTTTTAGATAGTGACTGAAAATCCATTTTCCTTGTGCCACAAGCTCAGGGTTCACCTGGTTAAAACAAGTGCCATGCTTTTTATATTTCATCAGTAGAAGTAATATGGACATCCAAAAAAATTAACCAGCAAACAATAATTTGACAATAAAGCTAAAGTAACCTAACAACCACTTTCTGTCAAAATGCACAGCTCTGTGTCTGCTTTGCACGTACTCTTGTCTCCTCCTTCATGCTACCACTGGCATGTGTTAGAACTTCTAGTGAACCAAGTCAGATAGCTACTCACAAAAAAACCAAACAAAAACCACTAGACACACAGAACAATCTCTTTAGCATCCTGAACCAGCTAATTAACACCAACAGATACAAAAGTGAAATAAAAACTCAAAACCAAAAACTAAACAACTCGGGCAACAGTGTGTGGGGCGAAGAACCTTGACATCAGTCAGGACTTATGTAAGATAAAACCCTCAGAACATCCACCTGACACCTCCTTCACCACAAATGGTGTCAAGCTGCTGGTGCGAGTGTTACACACCTAAGCTCAATAGCAAGAACTACACCACAACAGGCTGAAGTCCAAGCACACTTTGTCCTGATAAATATTAATTTAGGTCTCCGCGTTTCCTCTTACCTACGTTCAGCAGGTACTGGCAAAGACCAGACTTCTGCATCGTGAGCTGGTAATTCTTGTTGTGAGGCTTTCAATGGAGTATTGTCTAGTTTAAAACTCTCCAGTGTTTTCATTATATCTTTCACATGCTTAGCTTCCACACTTATCTCCTGCCAAACCTGATTCAAAAAAAAAAAAAAGGTAGATTAAGCACATTGGAAATAAGTTTGTAACAGTCCTCTGTTCAAGCCCATGAAATGCCTGGATGGATTCCACAGGGTTTAATGAGCTACCTAATTCTACTTCAATAAACAAGAATTATGCACATTAGATATTAAGGAGGTTTTTCTGCCTTCCTCAGCACATTAAAAGAACAAACGAAGAGATTTTGGATTAAATATCAAAGAGACTTTTGACAAATTTTGCAGATTTAATAGGTATGACAGAACCTAACAGACTGAATATCAATCAAAAGTATCAACCTCATAGGCAGAATATCAATGAAAACAAAAGAGAGTTTTTGTTGAGGACAAATTATCAACTTGCTGTTAAGGACCTTAGTCCCACTAAAACATTGAGGGAAATAAGACCCTAAAGATACCAGGCTAAAAAACTTGAGCATAGCAGGGATACTCATCAGCATAGCTGTCAGGGCAGACAGTGCCCTTGCTCCTCAGAGCCATGTTCCACTGACTGTTCTGCCACTGTCAGACAAAGAAGTCATAAAGATGACTTAAACAAGTCTATGTAACAAAAAAGAAGCCTATATGTAACAACACTAGTGTATGAGACTGGGGTAAGTTTTTTTACATTTTTGTTTGCAGTAAGATAGGCAATTCCTGCTACTTCAATGCTTTTCCCTCAAAATGTGCCAGAAAAGTGCTATTTACCTGCTGCCATTTCTGTTGCAGATAGGTATCTCTCACAGAGTACAAATACTTATTCATTTGGTCAAGAACTCCCTGGTAGTAGACCATGGCAGAGTCGTAATTTCCCAGTAAGGCATATTCACGGGCCAACTTCACATTCTCAATGATCATAACAAGGCTCATGTTCAACATGAAGCTGAAAAAAATTAGGAAATATTAAAAAAGTAAAAAACCAACTGAGGACTGAAACAATTTTTTGCAAGTATTTTCATATGCTTATTACCTCATTTGGCATATCAAAACATAGAAGCTGAGAAAACACTGGTTACAAAAACAAGGTCTAAAATGAATGTCATACATATAAAATGCTAATTGATGTTCTGTTAGTAAAAATTAAGCTTTTCACATCACAGCTTTGTTTCTTGTCCTGGAGATTCTGTCAAAAAGCCCATGTAAGATGTGCAGACTTAAATGCATTATTACAAGTCACAGTTGTATACTCTCCTTACCTCTTTCTTCTACTGTAAGATAAATTACTATTTTACTGTGCCTGGCCTGTCTTGTGTGGTTTAAAAAAAACACCAAACAAGCAATAAATCAAAGCCCTTCTTTCTAATGCATTATCTTTCATTAATTTTTTTTTTTACCTTAACATCCCACGCATGTGAGTTTTAATAGTCTGATTTTGCCTTTTGGAAAACACTATTCTTCCATTAGCTTCATTTTACAATTCTTCAATTTTATTCAATGTTTCTTTAAAATAAATATCCACCTTCCACGCCCACCTTGCACCTTCCTATAAGCTTCATTCTTACACCTACAAAGAAACCCCTGAAAAACATCAAGGCTCTTTAAGTTAACACTGAAAGGTAAGCAAAAGCCACAATTAAACATTTAGTGTGCAACCACCCATTTTATTTAACACATTGTTCAAACCATGCTGCTTTTCCCTGTCAGTGGTGCTTGTTTATGGTTTTTGGAGCAAACATCATAGACTGTGACTACTTCCACTTTGCAGTCCTAACAGAATCTGCACTTTTAGATTAGAATAGTACAGAAATATTATTTATACAAGTACAGTGTAAATAGAAGCAGTAGAAGTAGACTCATTCTTTACAGTGCCATTGTCCCTGTGGGAACAGTTGTCCCACATTATTGCCAGTGTCTTACATACCCCAGTCCCTTCTTCTCCAACACACTCATGCTTTCTCCACTTGTCTCTTACACACCAAGAATTTCCCCACTCTCCTCATAATTTCCTAACCAGGCACAGAAAACATTAAAATCAGCAAAAAAACACGCCTGCAACAGAGTCATCCTGCTCTCATTTTGGTACCTGTACCCAGTGCCAGGAAGAAGCAACTGCAGACAAGCAACTCCAGCTAAGCCCTGGGATGAAGCACACTTGATACAGATCAACTATTTAAAGAATGTAAGAGGCACTAAATTCACATGCGCAATAAACAGACTTAG
Source organism: Molothrus ater (assembly GCF_012460135.2). Lineage (NCBI taxonomy): Eukaryota > Metazoa > Chordata > Aves > Passeriformes > Icteridae > Molothrus > Molothrus ater. The sequence continues at coordinate 56,508,939 of NC_050480.2, read as the reverse complement.
GGCTGAATATATTTCAGGACCAGGTCAGGGTCGAGATCAGACAAATCATCAGAGGTTTCAGAAGCCACTCTTTGCACACACCTGCCAACCTATTGCTAAAATGTGAGCTCTCCATTGTAAAGAGGGACTGCTAGGTACAAATGAAACATTTTAGGGCTTTCACTCCTTTTTCTGTCCCCTTCCCAAGTAGTTTCACACACAGAAACACAGCTCAGGCATTCCTGAGCCAACATCCTCTTCTTTATTTGCTTCCTTCCTCTTCTTTCCCCAGCTTCCATTAGAGCAAATTAGCTGCTGTCAAAAATTTCAGTCCAGAGCAGCAAAACTCTGGCAGCAGCAGAGCTGAAGAGGGGCCTCTGAGAGCCCACAGCCATCCCTGCAGAGGGGACCCGTGGGGTGAGCAGGGAACCAGCTATCACAGAACCTGCACGCTGTAATCTCACCCCAGCCAGACACTCGCCCAGCTGGCCATGATGCCTACAAGCTGATACAGTCAATGTCACCGCCAACTACAAAGATTAACATGTCCCAAGCTAATTAGGCTTTGGAGACACAGTTTGGCTTGGGAGTTTTGTTGGTTTTAACCTCAGGAGAAAGAGCCTGAAGATGTTTGTCAACTGCTGTATGGATCATCACACAGATGTTAAAGTTTTCCCTGCTGTATTTAGGAGCGAGCTTTTCCACTCCTGCTCCTCCTACCAGATACACCTGTTTGCCTGTGCTGAGAATTCAAACCGATGACTAACACTGCTGAAATCACAAGTTGAGCAAGATGCTAATAGACATTTTAAAAATCAAGTAATAACAAGTTACTAAAACTAAACTAGACTTTTAAATACAGAGGGAAGTCATAGGTAACTTTTTTCACTGAATGCTGTAGAGCAATCCAAGCAGAACAGCAACTTTATATATACAGAAAAAGAAAAAAAAGTTATGTAAGAATAGTTTTCATCTGGAAATGTGAAAATAACTAGAATTAGGAAGAAAATAACAACAACACTAAAGAGGCTAAGTCAGAAACATATGAAAGCTTGGGACCAAAAGGATAGCACTGTACATAATAAAAGAGTCAAAGATATTTTCAAGTTAGAAAGGGCAGAGAATGTAAGGACAGAAAGCAGAAACGGAAATGTAAGCAGACTAAGCTAGCAACTTGTGGGAAGAAAAAAAAGAAAGAAGAAGGTGCTTAGTCAAGCTTATAATACTATTGGAATCTACCTGTGTCATTAGTACTACTGAAAATGCAAGATAATTTGGTTTAAACTAGAAAACCAATTTAATTTGTTGCTTCATCTTGACTCATGAGAGCAAAAGAGCTTGAAGTGGCTTCCAAACACAAGGCTCTTGAGTACAAGAGAGGCAGAAAAAGCTGCTGGCTGTGCTTATATCTGGACGTGCCACTGCTGCTGCCACAACTTCAGGCAGCTGATACACTAATGAGAGTCCATGGGTCTGCAGCACTTGTAAGTGAAGATGGTGAAGCAGCTCTAAGGGGGTAAAAGAAGAGTTAGAGTACTAGTCTGAAAGTAGATTGAAGTTTGTGGCAGAAGGTGACAATATACTGGGGCAGCTCAGCAGGGTGGAGGACATGGGAGAGGCATGACTACACACGAATCCAGAGTTAAACCAGAACTGAAGGGATTAAAACTCTCACAAAACTAATCCTGCACTACTTAATAATCTTTAAAGTATTTACAAATACTTAGCAATATCACACGTGTTTACAAATACTTGGTGCTGTCACGTAACAGGATGTCAAAGCAGCACTTATCAGCCACAACCTTTCCATGAATCATGACCAGTGAAGTTATCTATGTTCCAACAGTCACTGAAACAGAGAAGAGCTCATAAAGTTTACAGTGAACAGGATATAAGGCAAATAACCTAAGCACTTTGTCTTGCAAGTTTAATTCTTCACTATGTACAAACACACAGACTTCACAAGAATAATTGCTCTTCACACCAGCTGTGGGTATATAAGGTTCCCTGAAATTAACCCACCTCTAGTTACAAAATACATTTTATCATTTGCTCCAAGGACCTAAAATATTTCTGGAGTATAGAACAGCCAAGTCCAGCAAGGGTTGAACCTAACAAAAGTTTGAGATCCCTACAGCTTGTGAGAATTAGGTTTTGGAACTTATTTTTGTATTTCATTTGAAAAATACCAGCCATTATCAAGAACCATAATAACCATTATCAAGAAAACCCTGGGGATACTTCATGTTTTCCATAATAACGTCAAGAAATCATCAGTGGAAATGACTGTAAGTAATTTCTGCTCAGTCATACGTTAGAATCCAGGAACACTGCATCAATCCCATAACACAAAGAAGTCCGCCAAACTTTAAAAAATAAAAGAAGAGATTGACTGATAGTGTGTCAATTATCGTGGTGGACCTGCTGACTGGAAGGCACGAACTATACATGGAAAATACTTTCAAGGAGTTCTTCGCTCCAACCTTAATGTCTGGACTAAGCCAGAGCCTGAATTTTGGCAGAGCGCACATGTTTCCATTATTTCAGCCTGCTACACAGGCTCTGACATCAAAGCAACCCTGTAATATTTGCAAAGTTCTCCTGGCAAGCCAGAAGAGAAAAAAACACCCCAAAGTAACAGCTTTCAGGAATCAGTTTTTGCTGATGACACGATGGCCTGCATCACCTCCGAGTTCCCTTCCACCTTTAATACTCTTCTCCATAACATCCACGGCATGCAACATTTGGTATCAACAAGTGACTGCGTTGATTCCTAGGGAAGGAGAGCTGCCAGACTTACTGGATACTAAACAAAATGGTTCTCGTGCAGTTACTGTATTTAACAGTAACAGTTAGCAGAACAACCACCAGCAGCCACAAACGTAAGTATGGCTGGCAGTGAGTGGAAAACAAAAAACATTACAAAAATCAATCAACAGGTAGAGATACATGGGTGGCAGGTAATTTTATGTTTTCCAAGCAAAGCCTTTCAGAAAGCTTTATTAAACAGGCTTCTCCCCACTTCATGGGGTCTGACATTCTTTTTGACGATCAGTGTTAAATTAACAAATTTCTCTGGCAGTTTAGAGAGGTCCGCGGCTGAACAGAGATCTGAAATTACTGCCTGCTATTTCAGCTCCAGAGAGAGCTTCTCTCTCTCTGGAGAGAAAACTTGCATCATCGCAGATTACTGCACATTAACAAAAAACTCCCAAACAACAAAGCAGGTGGAGGGTGAAGGGAGACTTAGGAAGCAGAGCTCCGTGCCTGGGCCAGTGCCAGCAGCCCCCGGAGCCCAGCCGGGAGCGCCGGCCCCACACCTGCGAGCAGCGGCAGCCCCCGACAGCGCTGCCCCGTGCGGCGCCGAGCACGTGTGAGCCACAGCCCCGACACAACGAGCTCCGTGGTCACGGCTGTCGCGACAGCAACCCCCGTGTTCCCTGGCCCTCCGGCCGCGGGGCAGAGCAGCCGGAGCCCGCCCGTGCCCAGGAACCCTCGGGGTGGCCCCGCCACACGGGGCGCAGCTGTGGCCCCCTGTCCCGGGCCCGCCTGTCCCTGCGGCCCGGCCGGACCCCGCGGGCCCCTCCCGCTCACTTACTCCTCTCCGGAGCTCGCACCCGCGGCGGCGGCAGCAGCTCACAGCGGCAGCAGCCACGACCCCTCCAGTTTTTCCGCCCCCTTCCTCCCGCAGCGGCGCTGACCCCGCCCCGGCCCTGCCCACCGCCTCCTCCCGCCACCGCCGCCGGCAATTTTTGAAGGCAAATCCGGCTGCGTCACTTCCAGCCTGGTGGGACGGGGGGAAGAAGGTCCGCGCAGCCGGACCGACAAGGAGGTGGTGTCTCTTTGAGCGTTATGACTAAAAGCGAAGAGGTGGTTTGGTTTTAAATGTTAACAGCGGGGAAAAAAAAAAAAAAAAAAAAAAAAAAAAAGAAAAAAGCGGCGAGAAAAGAGTAACTGCATTGGCCGGGAATCGAACCCGGGCCTCCCGCGTGGCAGGCGAGAATTCTACCACTGAACCACCAATGCTTGTACGGGAAAAGTTTCTGCCTCCATAAGTCGAGGGTGACAAATGCTAATTTCTCTGTCCTATTACATTCGCTTGGGATTCCGTCCTGATGATCGAGAGCGTTCCTTTGGCTATTTCTTTTCCGTAACTCACAAATGTGAGTGTTGCCGAGTGAATAGCAAGCACCCACTGTTCTTTGCTTGTGACTTGTCTGCACCTTTTCAAGCTTTCATAGATGGTGTCGTTCTGGGGAAGAAAATGCATCTGAGTGTGCTGAGGAAAACCTGCTGCCGAGCGGAGTCAGACCAGGAAACTGCCCTTAAGTGTCCCTGATGCAGCAGTACCTCATCACCTGTCTAAATAGACTCAGCTGCTTAGCAACAAATAGGATCTAAAGGTTGGCCACAAGGCAGGAGGTTTATGATAGTCCTTCAGGTGAACTCCAAACCCCCACAGCAGTATATCATCCTTTAGTTAAATGTATCAAATCCATTCTTACTCGTCTTGTTATTCTATTTCTACCCATTCTTAAACTGGCAGTTTTAGTCTATCCTTTAATAAATGTCTATGTTTAAAACAACCATTCCTACATTGCTTCAGCTGTAAAGACACAAAAAGCTGCTGAGTTTCTAAAATTTTAAGTGTATCACATCACTTGATTGATGATAGCTGGAGAAATTTCTTTTCTCCCCTTTTAAGGTGGGCTAATGAATAAAGAATGGTGCTGTACTTCCACAACCTCCTCCCCAAGCGTGGAAGGATTAGGATATAACTCAGTCTCTCCAATAACACATTAGTTCCTGCTTCAGCATTTTGAGATGTGCATGGATTTTCACAAAGACAAATACAGATGAAAGCTGTGACACATTGCCCTCTTAAGTAACAGCTTCACAGTACATAATGTATGAATAATAAATAATAAAAATATTATTAATAATAGTAATTAATAAGATTTACTTATTTTGATGAAAGAGGTAGCAGAGGACAAGGAAAGAACACCAACAAGTTGAACTCTTGAACATCAACATGTATCCTTTTGAGAACAGGTTACAAACAGGAGGTGACATCCAAGTACAATAGCATTCCTGCTCTTACACTTGTGCCATTTTATTGTTAAACAGAAGAGCTGCTGCAGCATGAACGGGACTTGTAGAGGAGGGATGTGAAGGAGGAGAGAAAAATAAATGCAATTGGGCAATAATTTTTATATTTCATGTCTGAATAGCCAAAATAACAATGTGATTTTCACTTCTTATAAAGATCCAGTGTGGGGTTTATTATTCCATCAAGTGTTACACTACAGACACCAATTCTGAGAAAACAGGAACAATTTCAATAACTCAGGAATGTCACTGACTACCAGTAGCCGATAATTCAGTCAGGCTGCTCATGAGAGCTGGAATTCCTTCTCTTATTCGAAAATAACTTTTAAGAAGGTGTCAGTGCAACCACCCACTCACATCCCATCCCCAGGTCAAACACACATGCTGTGTGTTCAGTCAGCAGGAACAAGGAATTCTCCACTGCTCAACTGCTGGGCACTTACAAACTGGAAACCTGGCACTGCTGGATGAAGTGGATGCATGCTCCAGTGTACCTACTGGAAAAGTCAGCAAAGATGCACATTCCTTTTATATGAACATTAGGAGCCTTGGAGATCATGGTCCAAGCCAGCATCCCATATGCCCCTAAGACCCAAAAGTGCCAATGGGCATTCAGAGATCATATGGCACACATGTAGCTGGATTGCAGGAATGCAGAGACCTGGCAAAAGGGGATGCCCAGGTCATGGTTGAGACAAGTAAAGAATACTCAAAAAAATGGTGAATAACTTACTATGGCCATGAGATAATGTGAAATTGTTACGTTTACCAGCTAGGCACAGAATAAATGAATGATCCGCTTAAGAAGAATTGTGGGATGGTCTATGTATTTAATAGGAGAATCCAAAGGAACTGACAGCCTTATAATACAAAAAGGACATTATATACACATATACACACAGAGTATGTCTATATATATCTATAGATATATATATATAAATCAGTAAACTTGAATAGTGCCTTTATCATGACCATCTTAAGGCATTCAAAACATTTTACTATGACATTGACCCAATTTATTATCTTTTTTGCTTTGGCTGAAATAAAGCAAACACATTTAAAGGTCTGATCTGAAACACCCACAACATCTGAAACAAAAGCCTAATAGTATCTTCAGTGACAGCAGCATAACCTAAGAACCCACCCACTGCACTGCCTATCAGCTGAATAATATTAAAAGGAGTCTAAATAAATCATTCCCACTCACAGTTTTTGCAACAGCGGAAGATGCATCAGTCTCAAAGAGACTTTCTAGCCATAAATTCTATAGATTCTATTAAAAATTGAGGATAGAAAAGATACAGCAAGAGGGCCTGCCCAAGGATAGAATGCCACTGAATATCAAATAGTATTTACAGTACAAGTTCTAGGATTATAGAACATTTTATAAATACAATTAATATGTATACAAGGGCACATAAAAGAGAAACTTGTTTTCATGCTTTACAAAGTAAAGGTAACCTGAACTAAAACTTACTGCAGAATTCCACAGCTGCTGGCTAGGAGCCTCTCTTCTCTACTGCCTGTACAAACCAATCCCCATTGTAGGTCACCAGTGAAACACCCATGTTTTAAGCAGCAACTATGAAGAATCTCAACAGACTCTGAATCTACGTATGAAACGTCAAGTTTCAAAACATGGGTAAGGCAGAGTGTGCTGGAGAGCTGTGACAACATTTGTGTGTAACTAACTTTCTCAGAGGAGAACCTGGACTGTAATGAACTGCACTTTTTGCAAGGAAATACATAATACTGCAGCATATAGGTGGTGAAATTCAAACAAGGAACATTACAACTTCTACCACAATATTAGAAAATGCCAGAAGCATCTACCAAATTCTAAAGTTGTGAGCACTTCCCATATTTGTTTAAAAAAGGCAAAAGAGTATTTAAGATTTCAGTACTTGCACATGTCCTTAAAAGAATCAATGATTTCCTTTAATAAAAGCAATTGGTTTTTCTTTTTAGACCAATGGTGCCTTTACAGGACACTTATTTATTGTTTTTTAGAATTATTTTTAAATTGCCTAGGATCAGTAATAGTATTAAACAGGAATACACCATAGTATAGTGCAGGCAGAGGAGAGATATACTCAGATAAAAAAGCAATTTTAAGAGTCAATTTAATGAATTGACATTATTTTCTCTGCACACTTCAAAAATGGTGAGGCAGGCTTGATTAAATTACCTTTAACCAGCAATATATTATACTTTGCTCCAAGACAAGTAGACCAGTTTTACTGGGATACTTACTATGAAGGAGGATAATCTTTAAAGTTTATTTACATGAAAAGCCATCTTTTTTACATAATATATAAAATGGAGTAGTTATGCACTGCAGCCATTTTACAATAATTAAGCTAAATGAAATTAATCTTAAAAGCTACTCTATTTCAACAGCTGTGAGAAAGGCAGAGCAGGAATTGTTTTATTAAGCTGCAAACTCATTTTCATTATAGTAAGCAACTAACTAACTAACTACTTGTTTGAGAAAACAACTTCTCATAACCGTCTTCTAACCATTATAAACACTTCAGAGCAGAGGGATGAACTTCCACAAACATTTTCTTCTGTGCCAAAGTATGTTTAAGAAGCTTCCTCACTGCCAACCTGCTGCAGTTCCCTCAGTTATGTCAATAAAAATCATTTTTGGACCACACCAGAAGCTGGATCGCTCAAATGACAACCCACTCACAAGAAAGGAAACTCCAAATGACAACCAACAAGCACTTTCTTCAGTGATCAGTGTTTAGGACAGCACTAGAGACAGTTGCACTGGCACAAACAGAGACGCTGGACTGGAGCACAGAAAGACAACAAATGGCCATATGCAAACAAACCAGCCTGGTGAGAAAAGTAAACTGGTAACTGATGTTGGCTGCAAGAACAGCTATGAACACCAGTTTCATGATGTTTAGATAGCTGCAATGCCAGTGCAATGGCACAAATAATAATTTAGGAAAGCAGTAATGCTTACATGCATGCTATTAGACTATCCATTGGAATTAAATTCCAATGAAGAAGAAATGTTTCAAAAGACATTAAGTTTACTAAAAATAGTGCATTCTTTTTTTTACCACTGCGTTTATTTTAGGAAAAAGAAGGATAGTGGCAAAACCGTAATTCTTTCTGCCTTTCAACACTTAACTCCTGGTCTTGTCTCAGTGAAGCTGCTCAGAGTGATGCTCCCATACTGCTCTACATAACCTCAACAGGCTCAGTACCCTCCATGAGACCCTAGGAGATACCTGAGCATCTACTGCTGGAAATTATGGAAACTAATGCAGAAGGCAGCAGGCACAGCAGTCAGCTCCTAATTCTGTTCTGATCCAGGCTGTGAAAGACAGAGCATTGAAACTGTACTGCCAGCTCAGACAGACCTGTGCACAGCCCTTCTCCTCAGTGCCTGTGTAACCAGGAGCAAACTGTTCCAGCCAAGGCAAATGGTCTCCACAAGAAGTCTCAAAAGTCCTAATTTAGAATATTTTCCCATTACTATCTCAAATTTATCATAAAGATACTACTCTAAAATTTATTTTTCAAAAATTCCAACTAAAGCAGCACTGTACACATTTTACAGTTTGGCTGTAGTCAGAAAATTGAACTGGATTTCAGAAAGTGTTGTTTCTAAGGCTTCTTTTCCTCTTACATCTATAGGAGAACTGATGACAAGAGACAATCAAGTTCTTTCTCAGCGAGCAGTCCTGCTTTGAGAGTACCAGTCACATGCTACAGTGTTACTACTATCAAATCCAATTACTATTTAATAAAATACTAGTTCTAATGTTTTATCATCTTACAATCATACTGTAGCCAAGACTGACACTTTCTTGTTTCAAAGCTGAGAACAAGGCCACTCCCATAGCAGCTGGAAACATTTCACCAGATAGGTGGATTTTTTTCCAACATTGTGAATAATAAGGCTAAATACAGTGAGAAGTAAGGGTACAGCAGCCTTTTTTTTTTTCTCTTCAGAAATGTATCAGAGAACATTATTAGTGTAAAGTAGGTTTTATATTTGGTCAATGCATGGAAAAACTGTGATTAAAAATTCTGAAGCACAGATTTGTTCTCTAAAATTATCCACTATATGTATAAATAGATACCAGGCATCTTAGGGAAAAAAATCACTATTTCCTATTTTGAGTACTTAGAGTACAGAGGACCAATAACAATATTCAAGTGATTTTTGTTTTAACCTAACATCAAATCTCTTCTAAATTAAACAATTAATATCACTGGAATAAATTAATTCTCAAGAAGCATTTCCCTGTATTCTAGGGAAACAAAATGTACAGAGAGGGAAAGTGAAGAAATAATTTTTTTAGCATTTAAAAAGAAGAGTGCACATATTTACCCTAGCAATCTTCTTTCAGTTCTCTTAAAGGAAGAGACTTTTCAAAATCTAAAGCTGCAGAATTGATTATTTCATTTTTGACCTTTATTGCTCTACTAAACATAAACTAGATCACGACTCTGAACTCCTCTACTTGCCTGTTCATCATCATCATCATCTGATTGCTGTTCTGAGTTTTGGGAACTATTATACTCATACTCAATGGGCTTTGGATTGTTGTATGGGTAGCCATTGTCATCAAAAAACCTTCGGAAGGTGAACTCATAAAAAGCATGTTCAGGATGTTTTCCATTTTTGTACCACCCATTGAGGGTATCATTTCTGTTGCCCTCCTTATCATCATCACTCCACAATTTATCTGGATCAACCGGATCAAAGTTTGATGTGTCTGTAGGGTGAGCAATTTTGGGAATGTAGAAAGCAGATTGTCGCCGTAGATCGCTGGAAAAATCAATTGTTTTGAAAAATGGATGAGCTTTTATTTCATCTGCACCGTTTTTGCCCAAACGATCTTCTGGCCCTCGGCAGAGTTTAATAATGAGGTCGGAGGCCTCGGGAGTCAATTTAGCCTGAGGTGGAATATGAAGTGCAGTTTGCCAGTTGATAACCTTAAAAGCAAAAAGATGTGTTATTTATTTATAATTTAAAAAAAAAGGAAAAAGACATTAAAACAACAAAACAAAACAAAAGACCACAAAGAAATAATTCAATATGTCTAAGGTTTTTCACAGTAGAGGGGAAAACATGAAGCTGCTCTTTCAGAAAGACGGGGAATATTTTGTCTGGAAAGCTGGCAAAATGCAGGCAAAGTTTATTCACATTCCAAATCTAAACTAGAGTCTGGCATGGAAGACACAGCTATAAACCAACAAAGATACCATAAAATCCAGCACCTGGGACCTGAGATTAGGCACATGGCTTACAATCCTAAAAAGATGAGGCAGATGAGTTTTGAGTTATTTGATGTACTGTAAAGCCTAAGAGATTTCAAGTTAAAAAAAAAACAAAACACTGCCTACATTTGAGCCACCTGAATGCAATTTTGCAAAAAATGACATCAGCAGAAGACTGCCTTGATGCTTTCTCTGAAACAGTAGGGGCTCAGGAAGGAAAGAATCATAGGCTCTGAGCTGTCAGTAGCCCTGAGCAGGCAATCATCTGCTGCTCCTCCACCTTCCCATGCTAAGCACCTGCAGGTACATCACCAAAGGAAATCCTCTGCAGGCAAACAAGCATGGAAGTCAAGAGGTGAGAAAAGAACACATAAATACTGGAAGAGGGAAGGGGAACAACAACTAGAACAGATACAAACAGTGAAAGGCTGAGATGAGATGTAATTTTTAGTTGGCATGTTTACTGTATGACCAGATTAAGTTACAAATGTGATTCTAGAAGTTTCTTTATAAATCAAGTGCACTTCCACAATAACAAAGTTTAAAATCTTCAGTTTATAACATGCTTGGATAGGCAGTGCCCTCAAACATCACCTTTCTTTTCACTACAAATTAGTATGACTATGTAAGTTTCAAGCCTTTTTCAGACTGTTAATACCAGATTTTTAAAGTTTACCTTCATTTGTGTTTCCAGTGGCGTTTGTGCCAGGAATGGAGGCTGCCCCACTAGCATCTCAAAGAGAATTACTCCAACACTCCACCAGTCACACAACTGTGTGTAACCTGAAATAAAGTTCAAATAAGGTAGTCAAGCCTTTGTATAGTTTTAATCTCAAATTTCTAAGAACAAAAAAGTTCACAAGAGAATTCAATACTTAAGATTTCCATATTAACAAACATTTATTTTTTTGTTAAAGTATCGCACCCTGGGGAGAAGGGGGAGTGTGGGAGAAGTGAAGCAGGACGCCTGAGTACCAGTCACTTTGCAGTAAGACTGCAGTACAAAAGCACGTTCATTACCTGTCCGTAACAGCACTTCAGGTGCAATGTAGTTGGGAGTGCCCACCAGGGAGTGGGCCAGGCAGCGCTGGTGCTGCCGCGCAGCCCTGCGCTCCAGCGGCTTCAGCCGATCCCCACACCTGCAGTTGGCCGGGTCACCCCACTCACTGCTGAAATCCATACTGTCCTGACGGGCGTGATCACCTGCCAGGGAGTGACAAGGATGCCAAAACTGAGCATGGCTACTTTAGTTCTTATCTAATATGAAATTTGCTTTATCCATTAACATTCTGTGTTACAAGACAGAATCAGTTACAATTTCAATACTGAACCTGAGAGTTAAAACAGAAATCAACATCAAGATGTTGATTTTTGTTTAGGATATAAAATACCAACATCTGAGGACACAATTTTTTTAAGCAAATTTTTGACATAACTATAAGAAAATACCAATCTCAATACTTTTCAGATTTTTCTTAGCATCACCACATTGAGTGTATAAGGGGTATGTTGTTTTAACGTTTGTGTAAACATAAACCTCTAACATTTAAATCACCAAAAAAAAAACCCAACAGATTTAAAATCTTTATCTTCTCACCAGAGATTGTGTAACAGTCTGGGCTAAGATACATAACATTTTGAGAAAAACTAATCAGAAGTAATTTAAACCTTGTTTTTGAAGGTATGTTTTTATTTCTGGAAACTAAAAAAAAGTTACCACATAATCTGTATTTTACCACTCTCAAAAGTGTGACTTCTCTTTCACTCCACCTTTTCCTTTAGCTGTTGTTTCAAATAATCAAGTAGGATTTTGAAAAGCCTACTTAAACCTTCTCATAAAGGAAACAGCACAGTCATCTTTCTACTCATTTATAATTTATCATTTATCATTTAATTCCTTGTAAAGAATACTCGTATCTCTCTTACCACTCTGGTAGTACTTTGAGTCATGGGTCCACCGAAAACCAGTACAGAGCCCGAAGTCAGTCAGTTTGATATGACCGTCACGGTCTATCAAGATATTGTCAGGTTTAATATCTCTGTGGATGAAGCCCATTTTATGAACACTCTCAACTGCACACGTCAGTTCTGCTGTGTAGAACCGTGCCAGATTTTCTGGGAAGACACCCATTCTAATTAGGAGACTCATCATATCACCTCCTGGAATGTAGTCCATTACAAAGTACAAATTGTCCTTATCTTGGAATGAATAGTACAGGCGAACTACCCATTCGTTATCAGCTTCTGCAAGGATATCCCGCTCAGCTTTAACATGAGCAACTTGATTTCTAAGCAAGACATCTTTTTTCCTCAGAGTCTTTGTTGCATATAGAGCATTAGTATCCACCTTTCTTGCCAGGCAAACTTCTCCAAACGCACCAACTCCCAGGGTTTTAATTTTTACAAACATTGACTTGTCCATTTTAGCTCTTCTTAGCCGAATATAATTTGACTCTTTCTGGCACAACATTTTCCTCATTTGATCCCGGGCTTCTGGTGACAATCCAACCTGTGCAGCAAACAGAGTTAAATCTGAAGAGTGAACAGTACTCTTAACTCTTGATGATCTTCTCATAATTAATTACAAGGCTTAGGCAAAGCAAACCAAATACTTATACACAGCACAAGAAATAATACTTAAAGGGATTTGGTTTTGTTTTAATTGACACATTAGGATTCTATGAAAACACATAGGAGTGATAAAAAACTGAAATGTGATTATTTTCAACAGCAAAATGCAGGTTCTAGAGAAGGGACTACTACATTCTTAAGAATGGTAATTTACAAATTACTGATAAAAACCACTGCAAATAATATTATCTGAATAACAGTGTGCATCAGCTGCCTCCCTGATTCTCTTTACAGGGTCAAAGAAAGCCAAGACATGTCTGGGAGCTGTAAGTTGCTGAGGGCTAAGGAGCTGCCATGGGAAAGGCAGACTAACTGGAGCAGAAGTCACTGAACTTCCTGACCATGCTCTAGAATTTCAGCTGCAGGAGGGAGTATGCACTCCCTCTCACACTCTCACTTCCACGTGTAGCTACCCAAAACAGATCCTACTGGCACTGCTTCCTACTGCTTGCCCACACCTCTGCCACATGCCTTGACCAATTGATGTTCCCTCTTATCACACAACACACCCCTTTCTAGCAGGGCTTCACTCACACTCTCACCACTGCTCTCCACTCTGCCTAGGAACCAGCTGAGCAAAGCACCTCCTGAAGTGGCTCACTCCTCCCAACAGGATCTTTTCTTGGCTCCTATCTGCGTACATATCCCTATCTTGACTGAACATCCCTGGTGTTCCAGCCAATGCCACCAACATTCTGACAGCTGAAACACTCACAGACCACACACAACTCATCACCTACAGTGTGGAAACCCTTATCTACAAGAACCACATTGATCACTCTCATTGTACTCCAACCTGCGTGCCCTCCCAGTATATTTTTGCTGTTTTCAACTCCCTTAAAAGTCCCATCAATTTTGGTGCCATTTTTCTTGGCAAATTTCAGGGCCTGGAATCAGAATAATCCTTCTTTGTTTCAATGAGAATAGAACCTGTCTTCAATTTTTTTATATTTTTTCTCTGTGACACTATTGCCACGTAGCCTGATGTTCATTCCTTCTTTTGTTTTCTGACAGCATTCTCACGTTACTATACGCTACCTTTCTCACAGCATCCCAATTATTTTATCTGCCTACTTGGCTTGAAATCACCATCCCACACCAATGATTTCCAAGTTCAACGTATAGCATACTTCCTTATTTTTTCATGGACATGTTGATCATAAACTCAAACATGGCCACACTGAACCCCTGCAAACATTTCAACTGTACTCAAGCACTAGTCTAAAAGCTTTTCTTACTGTAACTTCTTAGCGATTCTTGATACCAAATCTTGCTGCTTCCATCTCTTTAAAGCTTCAAATATGTGAGATACTGTCTGCATAGCAGTATTCAGAACCATCAATAGGACTAAGTAACTAGTCTAGGCCTGCACAGACTGTATGTTAATAGATGACTTTGGCCTTGCCTGACTTCCAACATAACCTGAAACAAAATATAATAGATGCGACTGACAAAAAAGGCAAAAAAATTCAATTAGATATCATTCAGTATCTTAAAAATGCTTTCACAAGTTACTATATGCCACCTATTAAAGAAAATACTGTTAGAAAACATAAAACTTCTTACAGGCATCATAGCAAAAATGGATCCAAAGGAGATGCAATTAGGAAAATGCATACAATATGCTCGTCTACCGAAATGAATTTCACAAGTTATACAAATTTGGTAGGATTGAAATGGGGAAGGCTGTCTCAAATTTAAGACAAAATTTTTTGTAGACATCAGATAGGCAGTAGTTAGGACTGGTTAGCTGCAGTTTTATGACTGGTGTGGGTAATAGGTTCAACTACATGTTTTGAATCAAAAAATTGTCTTATTGCAGGAACATCTGCGTACTGTCTTCTGACAGAAACATCTGAAGTTTTCCACGAAAGAACAGGCTTAAGGCACACTTCAACACAGAAGGAAGGATTTTTTTAAGACTTACAAACATCAAGAAGACAGCTGAAGACCTGAGCCTGGTAAAGTTCAGACAATGGTGGGTCACCTTCTTAAGGCCCATCTGAATCCTAAAGCTCATCTCAGTACAGACCCACTTGACACAAACTGAACCCCACCCATCAGTGACAAAGCTGGCAAAGAATAAAACCTGGACGCCAACAACCCCCTAGGAGCGAGACTCTATACAATGATTTATCACTGCAAGACATACAAAGAGTCTCCAAAACCCTGGTTTTGGAAAGCTTTGCTTTCTTCTACCTGCTCTCTAGCTCTTGCATCTGACCCATTTTATAGTAAAAAAAAGTAGCCCAAGTACTGCAATTTGTCATCTCTTCCCTCAACCCACCTTCATTTTTCCCTGTCATCCACTAAAACAAATGTTAATTACAAACTTTCTCTCTGAATTGCTGTATTTTCCCTAGAACACTCCTCAGCTTCAGCATTTACCAAAAATTAACAAACTGTCAGCTGCACAAACCTTTCTGCACGTGTACCTCCAATTATTTCAAGATGCCAGACACCTAAACTTTCCTGACTGGCTCTCTATCATCACACAGTTTGCTCTCATTCTGCTTCCTTCTCATCTTGCTGTGCCTTAAAGGATGACTTAAGTTTCTGTTTGCAGGAAAGACACCTATTATAACTCTTGGTCAAACTCACACATCTAAATTAAACACTTTTGAGACCACTAAACTCCTAGGAGATCTGACACCATAGAAATATGTCACGTATGCTAGAAATACAGCATCTGGTATTTTCACAGGTGCATTCTGAGGTTTTTTTCTTTCAAAATTCAAAGGGCAGAAAAGAAGGGATTCAATACTTGCTTAATCTTCTTAAAACTTTCTGAAAATAAATAATTTCCCGTTCTCCTTCTCATGAAGGCCCAAAACACACTTTATTCTTGTGGCATTCCTCTCCTGTATGCTTATGAAAAAGGAGAGGTCTGCAGCAGCACAATAACCCATGTTCCAACCTCCGCCCTGTAATTAAGCATCCCAGCTTTAAATCCAGCATAAACTATTAAAACTCTAGCATTAATATTATAAATATTATAAAATACTCCTACTAAGGTGCTTTAAAAGCACAAGAAAAATATCAAGAAAAGTTATATCAGTGCTTTTATATAAGTAATACTTATTCTGAAATACTACAAAACACAACACAGTAAGAAGGGAAAGTGAAGTTTGCAAATCAACATTAATTATAATCTTACATTTAAGTACTCAAAAATAGCCAAAATAAATTCATGCTTAATTTTGATGCAGGGTTGCATGCAAAGCCCTCTAAAAAGGGATCATGCTATTCTTAAGAAACACTGTTGCTTCAGAATCTTACTTGTCTACACAGGGATGGAGGCTACAGAGTTCAGGAAAGCTTCCCACACCTTAACAGTTTAAATCAGCTGTTAGTGAAGTGAAAAAGGAAAGAGAGAAGACTAAGAATAAAGATCTAGTAAGAGTTCCAGGATGAAATCTTGCTAACATTTACATATTCGTGATTAAGCAAACACAAAAGACTACAGCTTACAGTAAGAATTTTCAAAGAATAAGAAAAAACAGATTTAAAAAACAGCATGTCAAGAAAGTGGTATAAGCCAAATACATACTCTCATAGAATAAATAAAAAAGAACATCATACTTATGTGAAACTTTCAACTACAACCGTTAAGAAATATATTTGTGTGACTCATCTCAATTTCATCTTTCTGCAAATCTTAGTTTCACTACTTCTCACTGTTTTCTCTTTTGAAATGACATATGTTTGTCAGCTCCAGTTTTTACCCTTTTGATTTGGTTTAACAGAACACTGAAACACTAGAAATAGACCACTGACTCCATGCAGGCACAAAAAAGTTGATTTCACATGTATTTGTTTTATAATTACGCCCTTCAATTGCTCTTGAAGGGCATAATTATAAAACAGACACATGTGAAAAACAGATACATTTACAGTGCAGATTACAAAATCATTAGACAAAAGATACAATCTCTTTCATTCTACAAAAGCCCCAACTAACCTTTGAATGTTTTCTTTTTTTTTTTTTGAACTTTAAAAAACTATCCCTACTGGTAACAATCTTCAGAATGTAAATAATGTTACTGTTTGCAAGTCTATATAAAAGCTCTAGCCAGCCTGCAACTTGTCCTCAGTTTGCTTGTACCTTCAGTACTTAGTTTAAAAAAACAAAAATATTTTTTAAAATCATTAGAATATTGCCTATAACTCAAAAATCAGGATTAAGTAGAACCCGTAACAAAAAGCTATGAGCCATGTAGCTACATCTCAGTTCCTGTAACAATTGTTTTGCTTCTGCTACCTTACTGTGAGTAGGCCATACAAATTAGCTTTAGATATCCAAAACAACTTACTTAAAAATCAATTTCTAAGAAAATTAAATACATAAACAAGACATGGAAGAAACTTGCCACATCTCAAATACAAAGATTAAAAATAGATTTCAATACCACAGCTCTAAATCTTCTACTTATCTGTACTATTTAATTCTACAATTAAGACATTTCTTATAAAAGTAATACAAAAAGAGTTTAGTCATAGATTTAGAAAGAAGAAGGAGTTTACCCGCATCATTTCATTCTCTAGCTGTTTTTTCCGGTGCAAACGTTGCTGGTGTGACTTGAGTATATTCTCCACATGCTGCTCCATGAAGAATTTAAAGGCTTGAGGGGAATAACTCTGAATGCGAGACTCTCTTCTTTCTTCATCTTTCTTGTTTTTTCTAACAGGAACAGGTGAGGTTGTAATTTGTTTCTTTTCTTTATCTGTTGAATCAACACATTCGTAATTCTTTTCATTCTCATCCTCCCTGGATAAAGGAGGTGGCTCCTCCTTGTTGAGCTTGGGTCCTGCCTCATAGAGATTGACAGAAGGGTTCTGATGTAACAAGTGTTTGGGGTAAGGTGGTGGGGGACCCTGGTAATTTGGAGCCTCCGCAACAGGAAGCATAACTGCCATATTGGTGGAGGGACTGTCGGAGAAGGGAATGGTCTGAACGGTTTGCACGGGCTGCGGCATCCAGGAAGGGTGAGTGGGTGCCAGGGCAGTCTGTAGCTCTGGTTTCAACACTCGCATGCTTTTCACTGGCTGCTGAATGGGAGCAGGCGTTATGGCTGTCACTGTGGTGGCCGAAGGCTGGGAGCTGCCCGAGTGACTCTGCCTGCTGCCGTGATGGTTGTTGAAGGAGTTGGAGCGCACGGGAATACTGGGCTGCCACGCAGGCATGTCGTGCCCATTGCCCGGCGACGACTGCGGCTGCACGGGGGAAGGCTGTGACCAGGATGCAGGTATTCCAGCCACATTGGTGTTGTAAAGTTCCAGGTTGTGACTGTTCCTGTTTGGCACCATTATTGCCTGAGGAATATTCCCATTGGTGTACGCTGAAGGAGGAGCAGATCCTCCTGCCTGCATCTGTAGTGCTGTGGGACTCTGCCTGTTGGTTGGATTCATTGGATATGGGGGTGGCTGGCGACTCACCGAATTTCCAGACACCACATTCTGGTGAACTACGAATTCTGCCTGACAATTGCCATTTTGCATTCCAGCTCTTCCTGAGGGAAAACTAAATTTGCTGTTGGCAGAACTCTGCATGATTATTGGCTGCCTGCCAATGGGGACAGCATTCATGCCTCTCTGCCCCTGTGCGGATGAATTCATAGGAGGAGGATTCATAGGTGGAGGTGGATAACCATCCTGCCATGCTCCTGGTGGCACTGGAGAAATACGGGAGATCACATACTCCATGTTTCCAGAGTACCGCTTCGTTTGAGAATTTGGCTCCCAGGAAGGAGGTGGAGGAGTAGTTCCCCTTGGAGGGGGTGTCTGCCCCCGAGGAGGTGGAGGAGGAGGTGTGACACTCCTTATCTGCGGTAGAGGTGGGGGATTCACTCTTTGTCCATTGGCAGGATGAGCCTGAGCAAATGCCGCAATGCCAGATCCAGATAACGGCCTTCCTACATCAGGCTGCGAGCTGGGACTTTCCGAGCGATAAACCACACCCTCTGCCAGGGAAGGGCCGTGCCGCTGAGGAACCAGGGACTCCTTAGAACCCTTCCAGCTCTGCTTGCGGTTCACTGACTGCTGCACAGCCCCTGCTTCCACAAGAAGAAAACACAGCATTTACATTATTGGAAATTATTCCTATTGACTGCTTTGAATATTTTGTTCTTCTGTGTTAATTACCACAGAAACAGGACTTGAATTCTCTGACACAATATAATCCACTGTACTTCATACGAAAACTTTTTCTAGTAATATACAGCACTGCATGCTAATATGCTCAGTGTACATATAAGAGGGAAAAAAACCCCCACATTGAAACTATAAACCTATAATACCAGAAGGTGATTTTTCAGAAATCACTTTTCTGAAAATGTATTTTGCTTCAGTAAAAATGTAAAATTTAATTGAAAAAAATGGTAACATGCAAAATTATTAGTCACACAATGTATTTACAATGTATCTACCCAGGGAGGTCGTGGAGTCACCATCCCTCGAAGAGTTTAAAAAAAGACTGGATGTGGCACTTGGTGCCATGATCTAGTTGAGGTATTAGAACATGGGTTGGACTCGATGATCTTAAAGGTCTCTTCCAACCTAGAATTTCTGTGTGATTCTGTGTGATTTTTAATCATGTGTACAAGAAACTCTCAGAATGTTCAGCACAAATGCAATAAAAAGTAATAGCATGGAAAAATATGTTATGTTGCTATCCTTTCCACTTAACATTTGCAAAACACTTAGTGTTCTTAAATTAAATTTAACTGAATGTTGTAAAATCAAGGCTTGCACCCTTATATGCACACAGATCATTCAGACTTGTTATATTCCCATAAGACAGAATCTGACTAAGTACTTTAATTTTAAAAGTTGGATCTTTTTGAGTAAAAGCATTGTAGATAGAGGCAAAAATTAAAACTGTATGAATGCAAAATTTACAGAGCAAAACCCCGCTATATATTTACTTTGCAGATGCTATTTTGCATCATATAAACAAAATATACAAGGAACTGATGGTGCAGGCCGTCTTACTGTGGTTTTTATAATGTTAACACTAAAATATGTGTAAACACATGCAGTACTTTAATTGCTGAAAATCACACTGTCCTCACTTAAGGAACATGTTAATTACTATATTTTTGCAGGTAACAATGAAAACTATGTCTAAATGGTGGAATTTACCTATGAACTTCATACAAGCACCAACTAATCCTGCTTAACAGACTAAAGGAAAATGACGCTGTTCTTTGCAACTCCTGACTAATTTTTCCTCCTATCTATATTGTCGATTTAAAATCTAACTGCAGTGCTAGCAGCTCAGCACCCAACTTTAGTCTAATAAAAGTTCAGTATTTCTGCTGCATCTTTAAGTTGCTCTTTTTTTAGGTGTATGCTACTAAAAACGCATCAAGTAATCTGAAAAATGTGCTAGCATCTGTTCAGAAAGCAATAATAGCAAGTGGCAAAATTCTGACTCTGCTAGTAAAGATACAGTCCCTCCTCTAACATCTCTAAGAACATGGAGCCTGCCTTAAAAACTATAGAAACAAAAGTTGGAACCAAGCAGGAAATTAAGCAGAGAGGCATCCTGAAACACAAATACCATAGTTATATGATATATAAATACACACACAGACAAATACATACACAAAAATACACATACAGAATGCGTATGTGTGTAAAGAACGCAGGAGTGTGTAAAGAATACAGTAAAGAAGAATTCAATGCTCAGCGCTTATTTCTAAGTGGTGCCTGACACAAAACAAAACACAGGCACCACATCAGGAAGGTAACAGAAATTACCAAAATGCGATCTGAATACCATTCCTTGTATAAAATGTTTATGAATAGTAATAAAAGCATGCAGTTATAAAACCATGCTTAAGAAACTCAAGTCAAACGGACCTATCTCTCAGAAGGATTACATCAGATATGTAAAATGCTGTCTTTAAAGGCAAAAAAACCTGTATCTCAGCATTTCTGTTCTACTGTGGGCACATGAAGGCAAAATTTACTCTGTTCCATGTTCCACCTATAAGAATACACTCAGTGAGTAAGTGAGTCACCATGGATACACCTACCTGGTGGTTTCATACCTGCGTTTACAGGTCTTGCTGCTGCTGCAACCATCTGTTCCCGACGAGGATCCTGGTAGCTCATTTTACTTATAAATTCAATGGCAGCCTCTATACTACGGTTGTTAGTTTGTCTAAGAGCTTGTATAACCATATCCTAAAGAGAAAATTATATACAAAAAATTATTTACAAGAAATACCAAAAATCATGGTTATTTAGCCAAATATCCTCCGCTAATTGCACCTAAGTAATTTTACAAAGTATCGATTTCTCTCAATTGTTTTGGAACTACTTTTAAAATGTCTTTACCAGAAGAGATCAGCCGAAATAGTAGTGCAATCTGGATATTCAGAAGAAAAGTTAACCAGTTGAAGCACTGCAGTCTGATGTAAATCATGTTATCTTGATAGAACCACGTGGTCATACAACCCTTAAAAAAGGACTTTATAATAAAAAAGCCTATACAGTAAAGTTGTTGCAATCTTTATGGACCAGCTGACATTAGAAAAAGCACACATAACATTTTCAGCTCAACAATTTGGTCACCTATGTGATATGAAGTAGTCAATGTCTTAAAGAGTATCACTATACACAGAACATATAAGGATTTAACTTGAACCATAGTAAGCAAAAGCAATTTTCTGTAAGATATTTAGGATAAAAAACCCCAAATGCAATGACTAGCAACCTACCCTGATTATTATATATATATATATATCTGTATACACACACCTGACACTTACTGATTTCTATCTGTTCCACTTCACCCCTTAATGCTACCTACTACCTGAGAGGTGGGGGGAAATAACAAGAATGTTTGTTAATATTTCATTTGAAAAAAAAAAAATTCAATACATTTTGAAACTTCTCGACCAAGACAAATGCTTCCCTACCTCAGCTGTATCTGTTCTTAGGCACATATGTGTATCAGTGCCATATGGGCTATTGTGGCAATACAACTGTAGGTTAACACATGGCAGAAAGGGCTTATGCTGGCACTGTGCCTGAAAAAAGCCCCATATAATCACAAGTGTCATGGGAATTTGCCGTTGTATCCAAGAACAAAGGGTAGAAGCAAAAGGCTTCAAGATACAAAGGATCTGACAAAAATACCAACTTAAAGATATCTTTCTAATTTATTGTCCAGCCACATACCACAACCTTCAGTCTGCAAAACCAGCTGCAGGTTCAAATCTGTAAAAATGGAGCTGAGAACCAATCGACTTTGAAAAAACAAACGCACACCCCTCCTTGCCCCAAAATCGCACACAACAACAGCAACAAAACTTCCTCAACTCAGCAATGAATCACAGAGCTGGAGCAAATGATTACAAAAATAATTTATCATTATAAAATCCTTCCATTCTTCCTGACACACAGTCTGGACTGTGAAAGGAACATGAAAAGCCACTATCAGCACTTGACACTGGGATGCAGCTGAAGAAAAGCCAGTTGGTAGTTTTAGAGAAGCTCACTTGTGTTAGAGGTAGATCTCTGTAAATATCAAAGCATCACAGACAGCAGAACTCATGAGCTGGTCACTATTGCAAGCAGTGCACGTCTGAAAAGTTAATCCCTGTTGTGGTACTGTGCCTTTTTCCTTTGGCAAGATGAGTGGTTTGCTAGCTCTTTTTAAACATGCTTTTGTACCCAGGTTTACAAAGAAGGCATGAAAACAAGCGTGATTTATGTGATGTGCAGGTCCCAGTAAAAACACAGGAGATGTAAGTGTATTCATTTTTCCTTCCTGGAAACCACATTTCAGATTATTTTCCAAAATATTTGGTATTGCCTTTCAATTTAGAATGGCCGTATTTTATCAACCTATTTTAATTTAGCACAATCCAAAATTACTTTGAGTATCAGAGGCAAAATCCATGTTCTAGAGAGTCCAGTCCTCTCTGCCTAAAACTATATAAATAATTAAAACAACCTACCACATAAGAACAATCTGGACAAGATGCTTAAAAAAACAAAACCAAGTCTCTCTAAATCCTTCTAGTCCTCTTTTACATCCCCCACTATTACCAGTTTCATGTCCCAGTCAGAAACCTACCAAATTTTGAAGCTTTTTGCTTATCATGCTGTTCAAACATTCCCTGACCAACACCCCCTCCAACATGCACTTATAGTTTATAGCTAGCAGAACACCAAATCCTTAAAATAAAACACTTCACCTCATCAAAGCCAGCAGCTTGCAAATCTTGCAGCATCTGTCGATTAACTTCTGATGTTCCTTTGACAGCTGAGGTTGCTTCATTTGCAAAAGGCAGAAGCGAGTTTCTTATCTCCTGCAAAACCTTATGATATGTTACAAATTTAGGGGGATTTCGGCCTTGTCTAGGATCTTCAGGTAACATTTTGCCCATGCTGTGATCAGCTTTAGCAGCATCTGAGGGTTTAGGCAAATTCCTGAGGCTCTCTCGTATTTCCTGTAGCATCTGCTGGCTGCTGCCAGTATAATTACTGGCAGGAAAAGTTTTAGGCCTCATTTGTCTATAACCTTCTGGCTTCTCACTTCTCTTCATGAAAACATGTATATATGCAACCTCCACCAAGGACTCGCACACACCAGAATTCAAGGAAGACTGGCTGATGTCAGAACTTGTGAAAGCAGGGGCTCTTCGCTGTGAAACCTTGGTTCCTGAAGTGCTCGAGTTTGTCACAACCCAAAACTGCTATTCTGTTAACAAAACAAAACAAATCACATTTAACAGAGCAGTAAAAAAATTCACAATGTAGCACTGGAGCAGTGAAACATTCACATGCAGCACTGCCTTCACAGATGCTAAAAGCATGCTAAGCGAATTCTTCAGGCAGTCTTTACTCAAACTAATTTACAAACCATGTTGGGTTTTTAACTGTCTGTTAACAACTAATGTTTTAGGTGCCTCAAGTCTAAACAGTCCTGAATTGCAAAGGATGTGGTCATAGTAAAGAGCTCTGTGTGGTGGACAAAGCTTGCAAGAGCAGATATGAACCACTGGTGTGTGCTAGCACCGCTTCTTTGCCTCCCCCCTCTCCTGTGTCCATTTGTAGCTAGAAGAGCCAACTCTACTACCCAGTCAGCCAGGATACGGATCAAATAACCTTGCTGTTCAATGATTCTGACATCCAGCTCCAGCAAAAGACGGGAGTGAGAAGTACACCAGTAAGAGCATGTAATTACAGTGATTTTATTCGTTCTCTAGCAGTCACATTTGTTAAAACTACACATTTGCCTGGCTTATCACATGCAACTTTACGACTTCTTGTATCATCTGCTACTTGCATCTGTTTAAGGGTTCAGATTCTGAGGCTTTCACAGTCTCTTAGCTAAAGTCTCCTTGGGCCAGTCTTCATCAATAGTTAAGTAATTTTAAAATTTATTTTACATAAGGGAAAATGAGAGCAGGAAGAGAAACAAAGAAAATTTTAATCTTTTTTTTTTTTTACTGTAAAATTGTTTAACAAGTCAAGCATCAAATTCGCTGAGAGCATAGCTATGACATTTGGTAAGGGAAACAGAATTTTCTGCCAAAAGCCAAATAAAAAACGTTTGCATTTTGAAGGCGCTGACTCATCAGGGAAAGAGCCCCGTGTCTGCAGAGAACTCAAATCTCTGTGTTCAGGCTGGGCACTAATTGTTACTGCAACTGCATGGCAAAGGATAAAGCAACCACAGTGAAACACTGAAGAAACTGCAGAGCATTTGCCTCTTCAGAGTATCATGAAATTAAACTTTGTCAGTCTCTACTGCTTCACAGAGGAAGATCAGGTACTAAGACAGTGCAAGGAAAACTAAATGTTTCTGCTCTGTCTTTTCTTCAAAGGCAACAAAAATGTTGAAGCCCAACTCACACAGCTCCTTTACTACTGTGTTGCTAAGCGTTTCTCATTGTAGATATAAATTAAATAAATTAAACAAGAATCCAAATTTTACACAGTCTACCAAAAAGTCACTCTTTCTTCATTCAGGTTTCATTTCTACAATACTTGCACTGTCACAAACCAATTAGTGATTCAGCAACTGAGGAAGAATATGACAAGTTAATAGGAAAAAGAACTCCCTGGAACACATGCAAATTATATGAATTAAATACTCGTGCTACTCATATATGAATAAAACCTGAAAGCTGGGAAGTAATACATAAATGAGGACTGCAAAAGAAACACTTAAGGGATATCCACTTAATCCCATTCTCCTTGGAGAACCATTTTAAAAATAACAGAACTCCTCTTAAGAAACTTGCTAAATCTTAAGGGGTATAACTGCATTCACAATCCTTCTTTGCACTGTGATAGCTTTGAAACCTTAAATGAGTGTAGTTGGGTAATTATATGTTCAATACAGTCTGATAGCATATAGTTCTTCAGTGCTCACTGAATAAGGAAGTGATCATCAGACATGAGTGAATTTTAATAATGAACAGTGAAATTTTGCCCAAAGTATTAAGAAATCCAGAAATCAGCAGAAAGTAGAGCATGAGAGCAATTAAAATGTAATTTAATTTTGGCCACTTTCAAAATAATTTTCCAAACATGTGGTATTTAAGACCACATTGAAAATACTTTTTCCAAAGAAAATGAAGTAAGAACTTGACAAAATACCCCAACTTATGTTTTTAACAAATTCCAAAGGCCTGGAATTCAGGAGAAAACGGGTTTTGCACCTACGTATTTTACAAATTTCATCTGGTATGGCAGTATTCACTTCATGGTTACACCAGCTCGGGTAGCTGGGATAGGTAAATCTAACACCCCCTAAGAGAAATCAAGGTTAAATTAACAGAAGACTAAAGTCATAAATCAGCAGCAGTCTTGGAAAATAAAGCTGCACTCTAAATTTTTAGAAGCAGTTTAGGTTTAGGAGTGTAAACCATCCAGTCCACTTATCTCCCACCACTTACCACAGACAGCGTAACTGTTTGTAAGGCCACACAGCATAAACCAAGCTAAGGAACTTACCCAAATAAATAACTTTTTTTTGGTGTTTTTTTTTGGTGGGCTGTTCCTTTTGGCAGCACTGAGGGGTACCAGCATGTACATGTTAAACTAAGTCTAATTCTTAGAAAACAAATTAAATTAGTCCTCCAGAAAACAGGAATTACTACAGCTCACCTTGCTTTATATATGAATCTCAAAATTCACAAGTCACTTCTGCTTATAGACACTGGCACACATTTTAAAGGAAGAGAGTGTTGACTGCTGAGTAAGAAATAGATCTCAACTTTGTACTTCTAACTACCAAACACCAACTGTATCCATGGGAACTGATGTCTATTCCCTCCTGTAGTTTTGTGTCCTTAAATAATCTGTTTGTTAATGCAGCTGTTTTTGCTGATTAAATTCTCTTCCCTAAGGGAGTTGAAGAAAATAATGTTTCACCTCTTTTCAAAATACAGGAATACAGTATTTGCTTTTACAGGTCAAACTGTAAGGGAAAAAAAAAGCCCACCTTGGTTTTTTTTACATTATAATCACAAAAGATTGGACTTATATAAATAAGAGCTTGAATGAAAGCTCAGAAGTGTTCAAGGCCAGGCCTGATGAGGCTTGGAACAACCTGGTCTAGTGGCAGGGAGCTGGAACTGGGTTATCTCTAAGGTCCCTGTCAAGCCAAACCAGTCTGTGATGCTCTGAATGGCAACACGCAACTGTCAATGACTCCCATGATTTTCTGAGGAAAAAAATACACAGCTTTTAAATCTAACTTTAAACTTCCTTAAAAAAATACTTTCAATGCCCATATTTCCAACTGAGTAGTGAACATCACATATTGATGTATCTAGGTACCCTCCCTCATGTACCTATTCTAACAGCTTATTTTATACATGATCACAATGCTTCACTGCCAGAGATAAAGAAACTAACAGAGACTTCACAAGTCATAAAATTAAGTTTGTAGGGACTTGGTTCAGACCACCTAAAGGGGGCTCTTCTTTCAGGTAACAAGTCATTGAGCTGCAACAGTAATTTCCCAAAGGATGCATTTCCAATGCTAAAAGTTTTCACAGGATGAGGAGAAAACTGGTCCCCGAAATCAGGACATAAGCACAACGACATATGGTCAGAGAAGCCAGAGCTGGAAAGAAACAGAGGCCAGCTGAACACGAGGAACACTGTGCATTCGCTCGGTTTGCTTCCATTCTTACGCTCTGCTATCTCCTTTAGCAGGATACAGCTCCTCTCCGTACACATACACGTATTCCCGGGAGCAGCAGGAGTCATTTCAGGCGCACCTCGGAGCGATCTTCACGGCTAACAACTGCAGGGTAGCCAAAGCCCCGCTGCGCTGCTCGGGCCAGCACGGATTGTGCAGGACAGCAGGACCCGGCCTCCCGGGACACGCAGGCCAGGAGGGTTTCACGGCCGGGCGGAGTATCCCAAACGGGCCCCGATGGGACACCTGCTCTTCTGTCGCCTCGCCGGCCCCAGGCCGCGACCTGAGGTGGCTCCTGCCACGGCTGAGTCCCGCAGCGGGCCCAGGACGGCCGGGCCGAGCCGGAGCGGCCCCGTTACCGCCCCGACCCCCCTCCGGCCCCGCGCACGGCGGACTCTACCTGAGGCGAGAAGGCGGCGGCGGCGGCAGCGCCCCGGGCGCTCGGAGCTCGGCCCCGCCCGCGCGGCGCCGACCGGCCGCGGCCCTTCCCTTCCTTCCGCCCTTCCTCCGCCCCTCGACGATGCCGGCAGCGCCCGCTCGGTCCCTCCGCCAGCGCCCGCCGCCGCCTCGGGCCGCTCAGTTCGGCGCCGCCATTTTGTCAGTGTCCCCGCCGCGGAGCCGCCCGGATATGGGCAGATCCCGGCCTGCCTCGCGCGGCTCCTGCCGCTCCCGGATGGAGCAGCGGCGGCTCCCGCCCGCCCCGGTGGGGAGCGGCAGCGCCCTGTAACCCCTGCGCGCCCGGGCCGGGCAGCCGCACGCACAGCTCAGCACGGCACGGCACGGCCCCGCGCTGCCGGACACGGCTGGCTGCTCCTGAGCCAGTGCCGGGCACCACGGACAAATTCCCATTTTCTGATTTTCCAATTTTCTTTTTATGGGGGGTGGGGAGGAGAAAGCTCCGCTGAGCCTCGTGGTTCGGCTGATGCCCGTAGAATGGACTCGTTACAGACCAACAGGAAGGAAAACCCACCGGTTAGCACTCGGAGTGATCCATTTCATTTCCATCTTTTGCATTTTAAATAAATTTCAAATAAGCTGCTCTAAGGAGCTCGTTGGCAACTCAGTACACCTTGCCCTGCACAGGGACTACTGCCCTGTCCCCAGTGCCCCATCCATCTCCAGACACACGGAATGTGCATCAGGTGGTGTTCCTGCCACAGCACACCCAGGGCGCCCACGCCGATGTGAATTAAAGTACACTCTGGAGGGGTTATGGTGGAAATACCATGTAACACCTCGTAACTAACCTGTTCCTGCCCAAATACAGAGGTTTTTCCATCCATCAGGTTCAATACCCAGGCTCAATCCAAATAAATTCCTGCAAACACATCTATTTGAATTATTTTAGTAAGTCAGACCACTACTCTTGTGCAAAACTTTTTAATAAAAAGAGAAAGGGTTCTCTGTAAAAGAAAACAGGTACAATGCTAATAATAAAATTTAAAACTTCTCAAAGATTTCAATAAACCAGATGTGAATTTGTGACAAAGACTATGTCTCAAGTTTAGAAACTCTTATTCTTACACCTGAAAACACAGCCAACACATCTGTCAATTATGACTTCTTAATTACAAACCCCATTTTTCTGTTGGGAGATTTACTGGTGCATTATCAAGTTTTAACATGTAGCATCCATGATGAAGGTGTGAATAATTCAAAATAATGTTGCTAGAATGCTGAGATTCCTATAGAACCTTTCACATTTCATAGCTTTAACAGCTTTCCTTCCAGCTCATGAACTAACATTAACAGTTATGTTCCCCTATATATAAAAACTCAGCTTAAAAAAAACCCATCTCTTTCAGGTGACATAAAAAGAATTTCCATGAAGCCCGCAGTTTCACTTTAGAAATAATACTTGAAAAATACCTTTACAGGGAAAAATAAAAATTCAGGGTTTACCTTTTCGTCTGTTTTTATGTATGTGTGTATTATGGACATCACTTTACAGCAAAGGTTTTGCCCTTAGTGACTGACTACTTTCGTGCTTGTCAAAACCAAGCAGGCAGCAGGGAAGAAATGGCATGTAAGCTTGCTCAGTTACCCATCCTGGAGCATCAAGTGACAGCTGTCAGAATGTGAAGCACCTGACTTCTTCCACAGCACCAGGACCAAGCTGAGGTTGTTCCCACACACGCCAATAAGAGACTAGCCAGTAGCATTAGGAATGAACCTGACATCTCCCAGTAGTTCAAGCTGGTCAATGCTTCAAAGGGATACCACAGTCACTTCATGCAAAAAGTTGTCTGTTCACATAAATAGCCTCTGCATCAGTACCATATACCAGGCATGGTCCTAGAACATCTAAACTATTCACTGACAAAGTCTGGTTTGGAATCAGGTTGGTGATTTCCATGCGGTCTTTGGTCGGATCATTGCTTAGCCAGGCGCTCACTACAGACTGGTTCATGGTACTGTGGGAAAGATAGGCAGTGCTTCTTCCTCCTGAAAGAAGGAAGACAAAGAAGTAAGTTTCAAATTCGTTTATATATTCTGAGAATTTGGAGAAACACAGTAGATATGGGTCAGACATAATGGAAATAAAATTTTACATTTAAGCCAGTTTTCAGAGTAGTTGAGATGTCATTTCTTTGGTAAATTAAGGAAAAAATAGCTTAAAAAATCAAGTACTTGAAATAATTACAAAAATTATCTACCAGCTCTACCCTCAGTTAAGACAAATACATCACAGCAGCTATTAACTCATCTCACTGAGAGCGTAAGTACCTGCAAGTTTCTCTGTAGAGATACTAAAGCAAGGGTACAAGAACACAAGTCTGTTTATAGAGTGTCTTGCTCTATTTGGAGTTTTCAGCTTTGCTTCAATAACACTTATTCCCTACTGCTCCTCCTCCCCACTTTGCAGCAAGTGATATAGCTATATTTGACTTTTAATTTTTTCCACATAACACTTTACGTTCAAACTGAAGTCTCACACTGTAAGAACCATCATTCAGCATAAGATTTACAAGTGTCAGAAGTGATGCTAAAGGATTTATACTTCATATACTTGCAAACATGCAGAGTCCAACTTGAATTAGTAATCCTATAACTTCCATAGATAAAACTTAACTTTGAATGACAACTTTGAGGCCAAAGGCAGCAGGTGACATCTGAAAGTTTCCCCACTATTGTCTAATGTGGCAAGCACTTAGCAGTCTTCGTGAGTAGTATGTGAAAATGAATGCTTATATTAAAAGTCAGTATCATAACTAAAATAACTCCTGCCACCATGCAAAAGGATCCAGTTTCATTTATTGAAAGTTTCAATTATTACCCTGAATTGTAAATTCATAATTCTACTATCTCATTAACCTATCAATTATTTTTGTATTCTAAGTTAGTGCAACTCCCTCAGAGACTCAATAAGGTCAGTCAGCTGCCTCTATTTCTTTTCTACAGATGATTTTTAAGTGAATACAGTCTATCTTTGAAATCATAAATGTGCCCCTTCACACACTGGTCAGAGGGTAGCATATTAAAAAACCCAAACCAGACCATGAAAAACCCTGCACAACCGTTTGCCGTATAAGTAGTTTTCCTCAAGTACTTATCTAAGAAAAGTGCTTATCTAAGTCTGCTGTCTAAGAAAAGAAAGCTGTTTTTAATTTTCTGTATTAAGATTGTGTTATCAGTTGGGTCATGTGAGAACACTGACTGTAATGATGTTACCAACTGACAAATTCAGTGCAGATGGACTTCAAACATCCTTACCTTGATGAAGAAAAGATGGTTTTTCAGATACGTTTGTGGAAGTATCCCAGTGCCAAAGAGATCCATCTTCAGAACACGTGAATAAATGATCAGGGTCAGAGGGATGGAAGTGAACTTCCCACACTAGAAGTATCAAACAAAATCATTTCAGAACAAGTCTCGAGTACTTTGATCAAAGCATTTGGATAGCATGATATAGACATGTATTTACAAGAACATATGCCTCCATCAAAACCTTTCATTTTTAATTGTGTGTGGGTAGGAAACCCAAAGCCCCATCTGAAGTTATATACTGCAGTTTTCCCTCTGCTGGCAGGGGGGAGGGGGAAAGAAAAAAGAAGGGAAAAAAAAGGAAATGACCCTATTTTGTTGCATTTCACTATTGTGAAAATTGTTAAAGTATTATCTGAATTCAGGCAATCTGCATGTCATCTTTCCTGCTGTTAAGTTCAAATCCACACATAGTATGCATTCCTTCTCAGGACACACATTATGTTGTGTCTAAATACCATAACTGCAGAAAATATTTAAGTAGGTAAATGTAATATCAAGAAATATTTTTACTCCTTTAATTTAAATGTAGCACCAAATCACAAAATTTTCAGCATAAAATTGTTGTCTTGTTCCTGTAGTTGCCAGGAAAGTGAGCTATTTCAGCAGAGAGACACCAAATGGATGTTGAGTTTCCCCTTCTTCCTCATGTTTTCAAGTTTGCTAGTATCTGCATTCTGTTTTACTCTATCTGCCTAACACTGCACCAGCTTCCATGACTGTTTATACACCTACCCTGCTAGAAACACAGCCATTCTGATTAAATGCATCTAAAGCTCATTAAAGAATTGCTAACTAAGTCTACTTTTAGTTTAGAGAGAGTTCACTTTTATCTAAAAGCAGTCTCCTATACAGAGAAGGAAGCCACATTTTCCAGATGAAAACATGGAGCAGTAGTAGGCATCCTGGGAAGAGTATAGAGATGAAGGTTAGGGATAGAGTGAGGAAGGCCAAGGAGAAGCTGGACCTGAGCCTGGCAAGGGATGAAAAGAACAACAGGAATGGCTTCTACAGGTATGTCAGCCAGAAAAGGAAGGTCCCAGAAGGTATATGCCCCCAGTTATCAATGCTGGAATACTGGTAATACTGGACAGGGACATGGTTGAGCTACTCAACTTTCTTGTGTCAGTCTTCAATGGCAACCTCTCTTCCCATACCTCTCCAGTGGCTGAGCTGCAAAACAGGGTCTGGGGAAGAAAAGTCCTTCCCACTGTACAAGAAGCTCAGGTTCATGACCACCTAAGGAACCTGAATGTACATAAATCTAAGAGATTTCCCAGAGTCCTGAAGGAATTGGATGATGTAGCTGCCAAGCCACTCTCCCTGTTTGAAAGGCTACCGCAGTCAGGTAAAGTACTAGGGGACTGGAAAAAGGGAAGGATGGGCACAAACCCATGTTTAAAAAGAGTAGAAAGAAAGACCCTGAGAACTACAACTTGTCAGCCTCAGTTCTGATCCTGGGAAAAACACAGAACAAATCCTCCTAGAAGCTAGGCTAAGACACATGAAGGACAGGGGAATAGTGGGTACAGTGATAGGACAAAGGGGAATAGCTTTAAACTGACAGTAGGTTTAGATTAGGTTATTAGGAAGAAATTCTTTACTGTGTGGGTGGTGAGGCACTGGAACAGGTTTTCCGGAGAAGCTGTGACTGCCTCGTCCCTGGAAATGCTCAAGGCTAGGTTGGATGGGTCTCTGAGCAACCTGGTCAAGTGGAAAGTGCACCTACCCTTGGCAGGAGAGGTTGGAAGAAAATGAGCTTTAAGGTCTCTTCTAACCCAAACCATTCTATGATTCACTTAAGTAGCAAGTATGTGATTGTTTTCTACCACAGCTACATCAACTTATTTTTACAGTAATCAGAAACTTCTCTAAAATGCCACCTTCTTCCCCCCTCCTCCATTTCAGGTACTTACTTTCTGCTTCATGAGCATTTAGCAGGGACACTGGCATAGTACCCTGCCTGATGTCCCATATACTCAGCATTCCATCCTGGCCCCCTGTGGCCACAATATGCTGCTGATTGGGATGCCTATCCACACAGTGCAGTGGAACTCTGTCACCTGCCCTGCAAAGAGGAAAAAGCAAAACAACCAAATAACCCAAACACGAATTTTTTATTTAGCTTCTATTTTCCTCTTCTTAATCCCTAATTTGGCATCAGAAGCATTGACAAGCGAGGTACCAGTATCAACATGACCTTCAATTCCTGTAACATCTGACCACCCCAGGTTGAATGCACATGACATCTACTGGAAACCAGAGGTATGGCAATAACATGAAGCTACAATCAGGTTCCGTACCCTATGGAACATCTACACAGCATCTGACAGCTTTATAGGAGTGAGAAGCCATGCAGGCAAATAATACTCTATATATACCTATAATAATAATATTATTATTATGATGCATGATATAATTATAGTTTTAGTATACACTAAGAGTTAAAAAGGGAGACCATGCACTAACAAAATCAGGTACCTAAACCACAGTCTAGGAACAGCAATGGGAATTATTACACAGACAACAGGATTGAAATTTAGCCCATTTTCTTTTCTCACAGTACCTTATAAGGCACAAAGTTACCATTTCAATACATTCCAAATGCCAAAAACCTTACATTAGGCCTGTGAAGAAAAGTAAATATAAACAGGTAAATAGTTTGGGGTTGAGGATTGAAAGTTTTTTCTTAACAAGATAAGTGTACAGGTATAATAGTCCTTCAAAAGTTAAATCATTAAATGCACCTGCTAAGCATGATGCTGAGTCACAACAGTGATTCAACCATTAATCAGCCTGCCTTTTGCTTATTTAAGTACCAAAGAAGTTAAAATCCTTAAAAAAAAATCAGTAATTTACCATCCTGTTGTTAGGAAGGCATTAGGAAAGATCTGAATCAGATTATACAAAGTAGCATATGCTTTTCAGTAAATAATAAAAAAGTGGAGGTCTTACAAAGAAAATATTTGAGATGGCTCATTTCTTTGCTGTCTGAGGTCCCATATTTTTAACTGTCCAATTGAGT
Organism: Molothrus ater; assembly: GCF_012460135.2. Taxonomy (NCBI): domain Eukaryota; kingdom Metazoa; phylum Chordata; class Aves; order Passeriformes; family Icteridae; genus Molothrus; species Molothrus ater. The sequence continues at coordinate 56,475,004 of NC_050480.2, read as the reverse complement.
TTACTGTCAAGATCTCAGTTGTGCGAAGGAAAGTCACTGCATGGAGTGTACTGCTGTCTGCGTTGTCTGCAAAAGATGAGAAAAGCATTCAGGTAAACCTGTGGAATGCTAGTCTCCATTTAATTGCAACAAAGTAACTCTTAATAGAGAACAGAACACGGCTGTTTAAACATGTGCATAACCTCTGCAGTTTCAGGGTCAGAGACTGTCTAGTATCTGCAAATACCCTGTGAAAAAGGAGCCCTTTCCTTGCTTACTATATAACACTACTGAGACAAATCTGTAAGTAGATGTATTAAATTAGCTCTGGTGATTACAAAACTACTCATTGATTTGTAAGATTTCTTTTTGTGGAAGAGGAATTAATTTCAGCCAAATTTATGGTTCTCAAAAGTTTTCTTCATATGACCAGCACCTACTGACAGAAGTAGCTATGGAGCTTTTCATAATGGAGTTCTAAACACAAGGAACAGGAACTCTGGCTGACAGCATTAAGCAATTTTATACAGAAACTTAATTTACCAACTTTTAGACCTTTTCTGAACTGCCAATGTGGTATCAAGTTAAACCCAAATTATCCTGTGCTTGTTGATAACTAAATAGCAAGGCCCTTTTTTTAGGTCCTTTTCTCCAGTGCCTCTTTTTTGTCACAGTAATTTACAATGTCAAACAATTCACAGCTTTGAGGTGAAACTTTTAAAGCCTTCTGAAAAAGAGACACTATTTTCTTGTATTTTATTTCTGTTACTATATATAAACTTTTCACCTTGATTATGATGGGGTAACTTTGTTAAGTCTACTTTCACCTCAAGTATTTTAAAATTCTTTGTGTAAGCCCATATTGAAAATATAGGCAAATTATTATCTTTCTGCATAAGATGGAAATATTTTCTGATAGCAAGACAAAAAAGTTACACTGATGCCTGGTTACAGATATTTTAATGACTTTTCTGCCTACTCTTTAAATGAAAGCAGAGGGGAAGAAAAAACTCACCAACTCACCATTAAAAAGAAATGTTGGATTACTGAATACTGAGGTTTCAGAGGATTTAAAGTTTTATGACAGACTAAAACTAAGTAGTTTAGCAATGATACACTTTTATGGCTCCAAAAGACTTTTACATAATCTCTAACTTTGAGATTTCTTTCTTCCTACCATAACTGACTACAAACCTATGCACTTTGTACTGTGCTCTTAAATCCACTAAAGAATAACAAAAACATCAAGGCATTTGTTTGCAACTATTGAACGAGGTACAAGAGTCTATCTTCACGTTAAGGATTCAGCTTAGTGCCTGGGAAATGTCAAGATGTTATTGAATTGGGAAACAGCAAAACAGATTGCTTACACCATAGAACTCCATTCTGAAGAACCTGAGAGCATCTTCCAAGATGTTCTCTCTCCTTCCTCTCCACCTTTTACTGTAAAACCATGAACTTAAAAATACCTAGACAAATATAGAAATACATTTGAAATATGCTTCAAGTATTTGAATTCTGGAGGGATATAGGAATAATCTGGAACAAACATGTTCAACCTGGAATACTGAAATCAATACTCAATTAACTTTTTTGTTTTGTTATAATAACCTGAAAACCAAACAAAACCCCCACCAAACTAGACTAATGTAAAAATCTAGGTATTTCACATACCTATAGTTCTTACTGCATCTTTTTGGTCAGCCCTGAAGAGATTTATTCTACCATCTTCTCCAACAGTGACAATTTCTGGGTTGTTGCAGACGACTCCTGTACAGGCTGCTCCACCACAAGATGTGTCTTGACCCACATGATAATGAGCTTTCGCCCACTGGTGGTCAGCAGATAATGTCTAAGTAGTAACCAGACATGAAATTAAGCTCTTTAATAATGAACATGATAAAGCTTCCAGAATACTCATGAAACCAGAAACAAGCTCCAGGGAATGAGCTATTTCATGGGAATGAGATCCCCCTATACAAATAAAAATTAAGAGATCTAAGTTTTCATCAACTCTTAAGCACAAAACCCTTCTACGACACAATTACTTCTTCTCTGAATCACCACGTTCACATGACCTAGCAAATAGAAATAACACTACGGACTGTAAAATGTTGTTCACTAGGCTCATGTCTTCAATATTTCCCCAGGACAGGGGAAAAGAACTGATGCACTTAGAAAATAACAGGTCAGATTCAGATCTTGATTGCAAGGAACTTAATTTATTTTAGGTACCACACCAAATTATAAACTGACATTCACCTTTACTGTGTCACTGTGAACATACATAAAAAGGTAATTATGCATTTATTTCCAGTGATTTATAATCAAAGCAAAAGGCTATCAAGTTTTACATAACTTCCTTCACAGGACACACATGAGAATTCATTCATCATTTATCCTTTGTTTGAGTTGAAAAGGAGTCATTTAGTTCAAGAATGCAAAAACTCTGATAAGGCAGACAGAAGTCCATTAATATTTACTGCCCCAAAACACTCTAATGTCTCAAAGTATGTTTTCAATGAATGGGCTTTTTGGATACAGACAAGGCAATACCCCAGTCTGTCTCGCTCTGGAATCTAGTTTATGTAGCATGTGCGTAAAATGCTATTTTCTTTCCTCATATGTGTCAAATCAAAGCTTTTTTTAACAGACTCCAAAAAGAAATTCATTTTGGTAGCCAGATGCTTTTTATAGTAATATCAAAGTAACCTGTATTACAGAGAATAGCATCTTAAAGCCATTGCATGTCACATACCTGGTTATTTTGATGATGATGGAATATAGTTACAGTTCCTGTTGACGAGGCAACCACAATTCTTTCTTGATCCAAAAACTAGAGAGAGTTAACAAGAATGCTATTAGCCAATGTTAGTATCAAGGTGATAATTTTGATTTTAGAGTAACCTAAATTATTGGTAGGTGGAGGGGAAAAAACCAAACCCACAAAAACCACAGCAATATTGATTGGCTTTGTTCTTTTTCTTTGTAAGAATTTTTTGGCCAATCTCAGCATTTTGACAGTTCACTCTCACTCAACTCCTCCTAAGTGACCAGCCCTTAAAAAATACGGATCTATTCAACACAGCTATTTTACCTGCATATCCATAACATCACCGTTGTGCTGGATGTCACACAGCAAATGAGGTTCTCCATGATATTCACCATTGAGGCCCGCATTTCCAAGGTCGCCAGCTGACCAAATGGAGATCCTGTTATCCTGAACGGAAACGATACCACATTTACTCGAGAACGCTTTCGAAAGTACCGAGCAGTAAGGCTCAGCCAGGGAAAGCAATACGCTGCGGGCTGCGCACGGCTCCAGAGGAAGCCGCCGCCGGCCGGAGGGAAGCGCTTGCCCAGGGGGATAACGCTGCCGTGCGCCGGGGCGGCCCCGCGGCTTCCTTGGGGACCCGAGCACGGCACGGCCAAGCGAAGGGCGGGACTGCCGAGCCAGGCAGTGCTCACGGCCGGCTCCGGCCGCGCTCTCCCGCTCCAAGCGGCCGAGGCGCAGGGGACCGAAGTAGCGTGGGGTGCCGCCGCCACCCGCGCCGAGCTCCGGCGGGAAGGTCGCGCCGCGCCTCCGGGCTCGCCCGGCCGGTACCTCGTTGTCCCAGGAGCCGGTGGCGAAGAGGTCGGGGGGCTGGAGCGCGGCGGCGGGCAGGGGCCGCCAGCGCGTCCGGCTGATCTTCTGCGACACGAACTTGGCGCTCACGTCCTCCATGGCCGCGCCCGCCCCGCGCCCGCTCCCGCCCGCCCCGCGCCGCGCGCGCTGATTGGCTGCGGCGCGACGGCGAGCGCGGAGGGACAGGCCGGGGGCGCGGCGGGAGCGCGGGCCGGGCCGGGCCGGGCCGGGAGCGGCGCTGAGGCGGCCCTGCCGTTTGTAGGAGCCGGGCGGCGCCTGCTGCCCGCGGTTACCGGGACGGGCCGGGGCGGCGCTGCGCTCTGCCTGGCCACTGCGAGCCGCTGCACCGGCGCGTATAGGCTCAGGGTCGGTTGCCGGTCAGGTCTGGAGTGGAGGAAACAGAGGAAGACGCGATGGTGCCACTGTTTTCCCTGTCTGCTTGGCTGGGCCGCGACCACCGGAACGCTGTGTCCGTGTGTCACCTTTGCATGACATGCACCGAGTCCTGTTCTCTCAAAATGAGTGACTTACACAACGACTAAGCATTTCTGGTCTAAGATCTGCTTTAAAGATGCCCTGCTTTCAGCTGGGGCAGAGTTAATTTTCTTCCGAGTAGCAGCCACAGCGCTGTGTTTCGGATTTAATGTGGAATAATGGTGAAAACACGCTGATGCGTCACTTGTTGCTGAGTGGCGCTTACCCCAAATCGAGATCTTTCCAGTCCTCGCTCTGCCGGTGAGCAGGTGGATGAGAAGCCAGGAGGGAGCATGGCCAGGAGAGCCGACCCAAACTGGCCGGAGGGATATCCCACACCACAGAATATACACCCATGGTATAAACTGGGGGATGTTAGCCAGGAGGGACCAATTACTGCCTAGGGACAGGCTATTTATCTTCTTTGATTTGAATTATTAAAGGTGTTAAGAGTTAAGTTATTATTATCTCAACCCATGTTTTTTACATTGGTTTTATTCCAATTGTCTTCCCCATTCCCCCTGGGGTGGGCTAGAGTGGGTTTGTGGGGCTTATGTGACCAAATATTTGCCTGGTACTTGCTGGCCGGGGTTAAACCATGATAATGTACTTCCAAGTGATACTCTCATTGCTCTGACAGATTCCTACCTGTGCAGAAATAAACAGAATATTTTTTGTCCTAAATGGTATGTTAAATCAAAGAGGAGCACACATATACTTCCTTTCTAGTATTTCACTTGAGACCTAAACAACTATGCAACAAAAAGTTCAGAGGTTAGTTGTAAAATTAAAGGCTGACACAGTTGTGTTGTCAGTTGTCATTTCAGAGGATGAGACTATTGGTCCAGTCACTGCAGTCCAGTAAGGGACTTTCTCAAAGATTTTTACAGCTTCATTTTCTGCTGCATATTTTTCCAAAGCTGATGCTGCCAGGTCTCAGAGGTTCTATCAGATGGACTTAACAGTGGCTTGGACAAATTTTCCACTGTGTATTGCAGTTTTCCTGCTAAAGGCATCAGTCAGATTTCTTCTATACAGCATTTTTGAGTTCCTCATTAAGTCTGCTATGCTGTTTTGTAATCCCTCAGGTGTGACACCAAACCATTGATATTTTATGTGCTTCATGCATCTTTTGAACTTCATTTAACTTTTTCCTCCATGATTACATTCAGCAGAATCCAACACTGAACATATTCCAAAAGCTGGATGCTATAGTGGTCTGCCATACAGCAAACATACCTTTAAAAAATCTTTCTTGCATGTGGCAGTAGCATTGTTATTCTGCAGTGGCAAATGCTTCTGGCACCCTTTATTAAGCTGCTTACAGCAGTTCTGCAAGTCACTGTTGACTCCAAAGGTATTTTCAGCTAATTTTTATAAACTTTTGAGAAATATCAATAGGCACCCTCAGAATACATAAGACATTAGACCAGACAGCTAAAAGCTGAATAGAAAACGCTTTAGGATTATTGAAAAGTTTTATTAGGCAAATATTTTTGTTGGTTAGTTGGTGATTTCTGTGTGTATTATTTTACCTTGTGCTTTTGGATAATTTCTTTCTTTGCTCAGGATTGCTTGTTCAAAAGCATTTGGGAAGTATTAAGGGAAGTAAGTTGGACATACAGATTTATTTTCACTTAGAGGAAAAGAAGAGTCACAGTTTTTCTTTCCTGTCCTACATTTTTTAAAGAAATTGTTGGCAGCATGTTATATGACAGAAGTGAGAGCTGTGACAGATTTAGGGCTGCTTTGCAAACCTTTAAATATATTCTCTGTGCTTAATCCCTATGAAAGATGTGTAAAGCATTTCAGTGTAATGCAGATTTAAATAAACATATAAAAGGTGGAAATCAGCACCAGGAGAAAATACGCCTTATCTAGTATTTCTGTGTTTTTCAAGAAGGATGTTAAGTCTAGATGAAGCTGCCTCTAAGCCTTGGGTCCAAACATACCAGCTAAGACAACAAGGAGCATCTATGGACTACCCTTAAATATGGCTAAAGCTGGGAGTGAAAGGGAAGAGAACTGAAAGCATGCCTGTCTCTGAGAGAAAGTAGGGGGCCTGAGAACAAAGGCACTTACTAGATCAGTGATTGTACTAGGGCACAATAAAGCTAATTCTGAACTGGATTTGCTTATAATCTGCTTTTCTCCATCATCACTGGACAATATTGAAAGTTATTTGGAGATGCCAAAACAACGTGTACAGCTGGTAAGAACTCCTGGATATGTGCCCAGTTCATTCTCTTGAGTGAGTACAGTTACAGAGCAGTGTCCTGCAGAGCAGATGCAAGAGCAGAGGGCCCAGCCCTGAGTGCAGTCATAAGCCCTGTCCTTGGCTCAGGCTCCCATCTGGGCTGGGACACGCTGCTCTTGGCCTGAGCTCTGCTGTAGGAGGGCCTGTGCTCATCCAGGCTGCCCAAACTCGGTGACTGGCTTGACCTGGGGCCTGACTTCAGTTGATGGCAAAGCCATTTCTGTCCCCAGCCCTGCTCTGCTTGCTTTGCTTAGATGCTGTGGGATGGTGTGTCATCTGGAAGGATGGCCTTCCTTCATGAAGGGTCCCAGTTCTGCTGCTCCCTAATGGGGAAAGTCACTGATGTGACTGAGTCCTTCTCACCTCATCTTTGCGTGCAGAGCTGGTAAAACATGCATGTGGAGTTCCAAATAATGTAAACTTCTGAAATGGTAATAAAAAGGGAAGGTACACATCAAACTGGCTTGAGCTTATAGGAAAAGAAATGAGATGAAGGAGAGTGATTAAGTTAAAAACCAGAATGGAGTCAAGAAGAGGAGGGAGTGTAGGTGTAGAAGCCAATTAGCGTAGGGTTTGGGACATAACTGCGGAAATGTACAGCAGGAACATTTAACAGGGAAATTTCTGCTTGTGGTATACAAGCAGATGGGAGCAGACAGTGATGAGCAATTTTTCAAATTCTTTCTAAATTCAAAGAATTAAAAAAAATCTAATGGGCTCATGTGGTGGGAGGGAAGGAATAAAACAGAAATAGTAGCTTGGAGGGGTTTATATATAAATGTATGTAAGTACAGCTAGAGGATTGGGATGTGGGTGAATGTGCAGCAAAGGAAGAAGAGACGATGTGCTTACAGTTAGTGGGATCTTCATGTCAGAACAATCATATGGTGGCTCACTCTGGCTGCTGGCATTCTTGTGCCTTTTCTCTAAGAGGACCATCCATGCAGCAGCTCCCTGCAGAGTCTAGGGAAATGGCTCTACATGTGGAAAATGGAGATGCCTGCAATTGTCAGTGGGCATCAGAGACCAAGGTGCTCACACTGATTTGGACAAGTCAGGGGGCATAGGATACAGAAATCCTGGGTATCAGAGCAAATTGAGAGGTTCCACATGAATGGTGATGGCCAGAAAACAATTTTTTATTATTTCTGCTCATATTTTTCACTAGTAAAGAATGTCTATGTTGCTTTTAGTTTAGACTCAATGGATGTGCTCCTGATAGGTTTTTAAAATGTATTTACGGCCTGGGATTGTGGAACTGAAAGAGTTAGGGACTCCTGCATTTGTTTACTGCATAAATGGGTGCATCCTGCCACTATTGGTGCATGTTAGTTTCCCAGGGCCCTTCGAGGCAACTTGGCTTGTCTGAGAGCTCCTGGAAGCCTGCCAAGCCAAGTGCTGTTTCCTTCACACATGCCTGGTATCCACCCAAGACACCCCAGATATTGTTAAGGAAGGCCCACGCTTGTTTTCATTCTCTGAATACCCATGGCAAATAGGTACACTCAGTCAGAAATAGACTGGGCAAGACTGCAAACTCCTAAGAGAGAAATTAAAAAAAAAAAAAAAGGCTCCATGACAAGCCTAAGCCTAATTCAAGCTGGTCCTGGTAAGCAGCATCAGCTTGTATGTAAATGGCTTCTGTTGTGGTTTTGGTCTCCCAAGGGAGTAAGTATCCCTGGAATGCTTTTAAACATGGGCCAGCTATTTTCTTGGCAGCAACCTCTCTATGTGAGAGCAATGCAGTTTTCTTGCATCTGACAACAGAAAATGTCTTTTGCATTTAAAACAATCAATTATTTCTGTGCTCTACTTTTACAATGTCTGTCTGTTCTCTGTACTCGCTGCTCTTTGGGAATTCCTCTCACTCCATGGCTTCTTTCCTTCTCTCTCAGCCCACTGGGTGTATCAGGGAGACCTTTTATATTCTGGGACAGGCTGGAAGCCTCACATGGACTGCAGTTGCCAGATCATGCTTAGGAGAAGTTAGATGGAGAGGACAGAATGAAGCAGATCTGTCTCCAGGATCAAAAGAACCAGATGAGAAGTCTATGGATGGGACTGGTGTATGCATTGTGCGACTGCCAGATTTGCCCTGGACTGACTGCAAAGTAGAGAAGCATATTCCCACCTTCACCTCTTCACCTGAACCAGCAATGATTGCATGAAATAGATGTGTTGTGTGGAGCTGAAACAGGTTCAACACTCCCAGCCAAGATGGGCTCTCTAGTAGAAGTTATGACCTGTGTAATCTCCCATGGTGGTATCTTAGGCTGTGTATCTGCTGGATGACACCTTATTTTCCCCAATATTTATACAATATACAATTCATAGGGCCAACCTATCCACAGTTTTGTATCACCATTCTCATGTTTTAAAAGCCAAGCACTGAAAACTCTGCTGTCTGGTCCCATGTAGATGAAATACCTGTGCCAGTGTGCCTGGTTAGGAAAGGAAGTGCTGAAAACTACTCCCATTTGCAGGACAAATACAGAAGTCACAGCACTGACAGTGTGTTCCCAAAATTGCAAAGATGGTATATGCTTTCCCTTTAAACAATAGAAACGTGTATAAATAACAGGTGGCAAATTAATATTTGTGGCAAAATTAATCATAAAGGGGTTTCAGAGCAGAGAAATGCTACATTATGGTAAAAGGTGAATTCTCTATTTTTCCTCGTTATGTTACAGGCTGTGGGAGGATCCAAAGATGCTAAAACTTTTCCCTTAAGATTGCTACTTCATCATGGGCATATGCTGGGACACAATAAAGGCCCACTGTCATTTACTAAATTCTGAGCTATTGTCCTGGACACCTCTTAAAAGGAATTTTAATTTGTAACTTTGTCCTACGCCATCGGCATTGCACCGGTAGATGCTCCCGTGAACCATGGGTACTTTGGCGGCCTTTATCCAATGTAGGGCTGTGCCAACTCTCCATGTCCTTCCACGCCGCTGTCATTCCCGCGTTGTTTCCCGGGTGCGGGTCGCACCGCCCTGCCCCGTCCCCGCCGCGGACACGCACGGGACACGCAGCTCCCGCGCCACCTGACCAATGGCAGCCGCCAACACGTAGGCCTGGCCCGCGCGGGCTAGCCGTGGCCAATAGGCGCGCCCCATGCAAAACACCGCGCCGGGAGACGCCGCTAATTGGCTCCGTCGCAAGGGCGGCGGGTCGCGCGCTGGGCCGGAGCCCGGAGCTGGCAGCGAAGCCACCGTGATAGGGCTCGCCCGCCCCGACACCGCCTTCTCCGGTACCCGGCGTGTACCGACTTGTGTCACGGGAGTGGCGAAGGCCGGGGCAGAGGGGAAAATGCGTGCGCACCAAGATGCCGTTTCGCTATCTCATTCATTAACAGCTCCTAAGTTCACATACCGGCGCCTCCAGACCCGTTCCGCCTCTCCGCCGTTTCTGAGGGGAGGGCAGGACCGGGGTCTCGCCGCCAGCGCGGGATCCAGGGCCCCGGCAACAAAACGCGCGGGCCGGGAGCAGCCGCTGTGCATCCCGGCCCCGGCGTGCGAGGATCCCCCACGCGTGCCCCTAGACGCGGTGGGCGCGCATGCGCGGGGGAGGGGGCACCGCGCCGGCCGGCGGAGCGGCGGCGGCGGCGGCCGGGGCATGTCGGGCGCGCGGGGCGGTGGGCGCGTGGCCCCTCCCCTCGGCGAGCGCGCGGCAGCCGCAGCGGCGGCGGCCGCGGGAGGAGGCGGCGAGGAGGCGGCGCCTGTGTCGGCGCTGGAGGTTGTGTCCTTCCTGGGGAAGCTGCTGTGCGCAGTCGCGGCGCTGAAGGCGGCTCTGTACCTGCTCCGCAGAGTGTGCCTAGCGATGGCCTGGAAGTCGGGCGGCGCCAGCCACTCCGAGCTCATCCACAACCTCCGCAGTGAGTCTCGGGGCGGGGGCGCGGGCGGGCGGGGCTCCTGGGCTGCGGGGCGGCCGTTACCGGCCGCCCGGTGACCGTTAGCGACCGCGCACTCCCGCCGCGCCCGCCCGACCCGCCGCCAACTGTCACAGGGAGCGGCACCGGCGCCCGGCCGCGCGTGTCCGTCCGTGTCTGTTTGTGCGTGTCTCTGTGTCCGACCGGGGGTGTGTCCGTGCGTGCCCGGGCGGGGGGTGTGTGTCCGGGCGGCGGCCGGTGTCGCAGGGCGGGCCGGGCTGTTGTTGCGGGAGGCAATGCGGCGGGCGGGGTGGCGCCGATGGCGGTCCCGGAGGGGAAGCGCCGTGCGGCGGCCGTGGCTGTTCCCTGCTCGCCGCGTCCCCCCCTCGCCGGCCCCGTTCCCGCCGCCTCGTTCCCGTCTGCCGTGTGCGAGCTGAGGCGGGGCCGCGGCGGCAGTGCCGGAGAGCCCGTGATCCCCCGCACGCACCGGGATCGGCGCCCGCCTGGTTCGCTCCGGCCGGCGGGACTGGTGGTGTCGGCGGGCGCCCTCCGGGCTTTCAGGCCCGGGCTGAGCAACGCAGCGGGAGCCGCCCGGGTTCGGGAATCGCGGCGAAGAGGCCGCGGCTGTTTGTGTTGGGTGAAAGGGGCGTGTGGCGGCAGTCCCTCCTCCCCTCCCTGGCGGGGTCCCGAGTGGCTCCGCTCGAAGGGCTGGGCTGGGACCCAAGGGGAGAGGAGCGGAGAGGAGCGGAGCTGTCGGGGTTGCGGACTCGTGCTGTGATAGCCGAGCTTTGTCGTGGCTGCCCGGCACTGGGCGCTCCCTTGTGCTCGCCCAGGGTTTGTGCTGTCCCCGTGCTGAACGTGGAAGGGTTGGGCGGGGGCTTCTTCGCCGATGTACTTCAGTACATCCTGAAGTCTGCAGGTCCTGAGAGGATGGAGATACAACACCTTCTGTATTCGAAGCTTGCATTTTTCATATTAGAATAGAATTAACCTCTCTTATATATACTTGCAGTGTTCCTCGTTTCTGCTCCTGGCCTTTTCCCTTTCTCTTCTCAAGTTCGTGTCCTAGATGTAAAAGGATGTAGATCTGGACCTGTATTATGACAGTTGTCTCCTATTTTAGTGATACTACAACACCACAGACAAGGTGGCCTCCTCGGTATTCTGGTGTCATAGAAGAATCACCCTTGTTTTCTCCTTTTCTCTGCTTATGTTAGATCATCTGATTCTGTGGGCTTTCTCAGTATTTTCTTTTGAAAACTATCACATCCAGCAGAACAATACATGCTGAAGTGACTTTCAGCTTCTATGTAAAAACTACTAATTATTGAAGAGTTTCATTGTAAAAATTCTGTTTAATAAATTCATAATAACTTCTCTAGTTACAAGTGTTGCAATACATTTGTTTTGTTTTTTTCTGCAACTGAAAGGGCTAGAAATACTGTTTTAGTGAAATACTGTTCTCTTACACAGCAGGGAAAAACTTTCTGATGTAAAAATCAGCGTTGAACTCCAAAATACATCCAAAAAGCAATTACTGCCAGAATAGTCTATGGCACTCAGAACCTGAAGGCAAAACCAGTTTCTTTGTTGCAGAAGACAATGACAGTTTTTCAACACATGGAAACTGTTTAGGGCGTTGCAAATGATGATGACAAAGCTGAAAACCATTGTAGTTAGTATACAGCAATAGCTGTATAGGAAAAGGAAAGTAAAATAGAAGCGCTCAATATTGTAATCTCAAAGCATGCACTGATGGTAATTTCCCCCTCTCTGTTTTGCATATGCATGCCAAAATATTTTGAGGGGTGTTAAAAAGGGAAATAGTGGATTGTCAGTAAAATATTGTGGAAGCAAAGAGGCTTTTGATCTTGCAGGAAGATTGTGTTGTCAACTTCAATGGGACTGTTCATGTTGTAGGGCTTTATCAGTGCAGAGCAGCTGCTGAATTAAGACTGTAACTTTCAAGTTAGAGTTCCTCAGGTAAGATGATACCTTGTTGCTAAAGTTGGGAACAGATTTAGAAGAAAGTACTGTTTAATGTGATACAGTTCTCCCAGATATGTTTCAGCCAACTTAAAAATTATTGGTTACAGAAAGACTACAATGTTCCATAGAATTCTTTTGGAGTAGTAGATCTGTCACAGTATTTTCCCCTCTCTAAAAACAGCCACATAGCATTTACAGCATTTTATGCTAAAAGTGAGAATGCAAATTGGATGCAGGTAATTTGATGTTGCCCATTGTTTGTGTTGTGTGGAACTTAGTAAATGTGTGTGTAATGTAGTGTATATTTTGCATAACTTAAAATAATGCGGGTTGTAGTGACACAGTATGTTTTCTTCTGCAGCAAATCCTGGTAGAGAGGTTCTACTCCCTGCCCTTATGCCACAATTCTTCTCTTGACTGTTCTTACAGATTTGCTTGTGAGGGAGGCAGTGCTGTAAGACTGGGTCACTTTCTCATGACTTGTGAAACATCAACATTTAAGCTCCTCAATGTCTGTAAGCTGTTATACTATTATGGTTAGAGAAGCAGTAAACTTGGTTGTGCATAAATGAGGGCTGGGGAGAATGGGAACTTATTAAGGTGATTTTGCTTCTAAATGAAAACATCATTGGAAGATTCCTGTATGCTACATGTTCTTTTCCTTTAAAACAGCTATAAAGATTATTCTTAATTATAGGCTGTTATTGACAGTTGCTAGTGCTTCTGTTTTGTGGCAATAAAATTCTCTATTTCATGACATTTGCTTTACTGCTCATTTCACTGTTGCCTTAACTATAGAATTAACTTTTCTGTAATGTAGCAATCATTGTGTTAGGGCAGTGACAAGTGATTTTGGGTATTTACAATGCAGATTTAGGCAGTTATTCTTTATAGGCTGCATCTCTGCTGTCCTGTCTTAAAAGGGACAAACTAATAAGGAAGGTCCCAGAACTTTGCATGTTTCTCAGCACTTGCTTAGTGACTGAGTGACTGAAGAATGTTGCAGTACATTGTTTTGTTGGTTTGATTTTTAACTTCTTGTTGCATTGTAAACGTGGTTTTGCGCTGTTAATTTGAGGCATCATAGATGCACAATTTGACGTATGCAAAATAAACTTGTTTAAAATATGCTCGTCACAACAAAAATGCTGTCCTTGAATGTGCTGTTGCTGTGAGGTGTTCAGCTGCTTTGTTTCAGTGATTCTTGAAAGTACTCATTTTTTAAGAATGCCTTTTTTAAATCTGAATGGTTCTTTCTCCATTAAAGCCTTAAAACAAATATTTTTCACCTTCACAGAATAATTATTAAAATCTTTGCTTCTTCCTAACTGAAAATAGTTGAACATGTTCCTTCAAACTTGAGTAAACTGCTCCCTAAAATATATTTGAAGTAAGATCTTTTAGCAGACAACATTTTTAGGAAGTTCTCTAAATGCAGGTTACAGTAGGTTAGAAATCATACTAAGCACAGAAATAATTACCAGTATTTAAATAAATAACTCTGACAGGAGATTTTTTTAAAATTATGAATCTGCCATATAGAGGTGCTGAGGAAGGAGGAAAAAAATTGATGAGTTATTTACTGTTGTCTTGCTTGGTTGAAAATCTTTTGATTCTAAATCTGTTACTTTTTTCCCGTCTCTGTATCTTCAGCTATCCGCTGATAGGTTACTACTAGATCATTTCATCTTCTTTCATACTTGGGCTTTTGCCAAATCCTGCTACTTTACATGCCAGCATCTTAGAAATCAGCTTTTCTTTCCCAGCTGAAGGAGACAAGAATTGATTCCCTGTCCAATTCACAAGCAAAGTTCATTAAGTTTACTCATTGCGCCTTTTCCCTCCAGTCAATGTCATGCTGCCATAGGACAAGCTTGCTTTGCTTATTTCTCTGATCATCCTGTGTCAATGGTGTTTTCATCACATGTACCTGCTCTTGAATCCACATTTCTCAGTGAAAGTGAAGGTGAGTTAACTTGGCTGTGGCAGAAGTTGTTAACCATCTGTGGATTTGTTTCTTGCTACATTCTTTTACCTTTCTCACCTAATAAACTTGTGTTGCAAAAGTTAGCAACTCTAATTTAGGAGAGTCCATAGAATTTTGCACCTCACATAAGATCAGGGTCTTAATTTTTCAGTGTGAATGATGCTTGAAATCAGTATATATTCAAATATTATCAGGATCTGAGAATTCTATTTTTAAATACGCTAAAAGTATTTCTCTAAGTGTTTTAATTATTTAGATAGTAAATAATTAAAAATGGCATCTTAGCATGCTTCGTCATGATGAAGGCTTATCTGCAATAAATCTGCACCTTTGGTGTGAGTTTCTTGTTGCTGAGGACAAATCTCTTTGGGAAATGCCATGAATGGGAAAGCATTGCATACAGTAAGCCTAAGCTAGGTTCAGCAAGCAGTAAACATTGGTTTTGTTTGTTAATTTTCCTCTGTCATGTCTTTTCCCTTGGTTTATCCAAATTTCTTCTGTCTAATTTTGCTTGAGGAAGAGTAATATAACTTGGATGAACATGAAGAAGGAAAATAATAATGGAAAATTAGACCAAATGAAATGACTCCCCTGTACGAGCACTTTTTCTGCCTGTTGTGTGCATTCAGTGACCACCCCTTTCTTCATCATGAATGTATTGAGGCTTCAGTGACTAAGCATTGTAACTTATGACCAGGTAGTGAAGTGGTTAGAAAGTGAACTATTTTTTTCAATTAAAAATTAACACATCCGCTGATAAGTTAATTTAAGAATATCTAAAATTTCTTAAATGTAGTTCATGTCTCAGGTGGCAGGCTTGAAATCTGTGATGCTATTTTTTGGAGCATTGAGATTTAAAAAGAATTTTGTTAGCAAGTAATTTGAATAATCGCCTAAAGGAGTTTCTGTGAAACTTTTTTCTTTTTAAGTAAGATTTGAGTGTTTGCTAATGATTTGCCCATATCAGTGAAATGTTTTGAAAGAATTTCTGTACCCTTGATCTTTTAAGAGGCAGGCCTTCAAGTAAATCAAGACAAGTAGATATCCCAAATAATAGGAAATGATAACAGAAAGAAAAAAAAACAACCTAAATTTAATAACATCATGTTTTATTGGTGTGCAAATTAAGATTGTGTTCTTAACTGTTTTTTTTTGTTGTTGCCATGTTTTTTGCACTGAATGTTAGACAGGCTGTCAATGTAATGTTAAAAACATACCCATACTTTCCCACAAACTTCCAAAATTCAGTGCCTCAAAATCTAAGTCCTCGATCATGCAAGAAAAAAAGAGGGCATTTTTTGCTGATTATTTACATTACAAATCTTTATAATTCCTAATAAATACTTTTAATTAAAAATATTTCATTATTTTGCTTGATTGAAGATATATTCACATAAAATAATAAAAATAAAAAGCCACATATGATTTTTTCCTGGTGGTCTGCAGCTGCCTAGTAATCTATAGCAACATGGAAATGATACTGCAAATGTGTCCAAAACAGGTCATTACTGCTGCATTTAGGCATTTTAAAAAGAGGGAATCCTCTATGGTTTAGCTTCAGTACAGCTCTAAGCTTTTCTTTTAATGTTACTGTTTCTTTCATCCTGATGTAGTATCCGGAGATCACCAAGAGCTACTGGAAAGCCTAGAAAGAAATGTGTAATATTCATTTCCTTTGAGTTCTTTTGAGTGATTGTTGATGTGAATGTTATCCCTTAATGCCACAAACTCATGTTCTTTAGTGCTACATAACACTTTAAGTAAATAATTTTATTAATTTTTTATTAGGTTAATTGTATTAATGTTTTGATTTTTAATTTAAATTACCAACATTTGGCAAAAACTGAGTGAACTCTTTTAAAGCTTGAGATCAGTAAACTGTGGACTTCTCCTGGACTGGCTGACCTACAAGTTACATTTTAAGACTTCTGGATACTTTAATAGTGAACTTGAAGACAAAATAGTTTCAAATGCTTGCACTTTTGAAATACAGCTTCAGAAATTCTTCCTAATTTCTGCTAGTAGGACATTTCTTTGTCCTTTTGTCCCAAGAGTCAGAGTTATATTTTGCTGATTTTCTGATCTTCCTCAACTTTCATGTAGTACCAGTGCCTGTCTTAATGAAACCACCTTCATAATGACCAACTTTATGTGGTCTAGCTGCTGTCTTACCAGCATTGGCTTTTCTGAAAGCTGCAGAGTGGCTGCATGGCATCTGCTCAGTAAGGTGTGAGATGTGCACCATCTGCTTCTTTACAGATCTGCTAAAGCTGTAAGTAGTTTTGCTGCAAGCCTTACTGTGAAGAGTGTTCCCTGTCTATCTGTCTGATCCAGCTAACTTTATCTTAGCCTTTGCAACACTTTTTCATTATTACTGATGGTTGTTGTCAGTTTGTATTGAAATCTTTAGTTCTGACTTCCCATGTGATGTGTAAGTGAAGTTCAGCCTTCTCAAATGTTGAGGGATTGAGGAGTGCTTGGAGGTTAAAGTCTCCCTCATCCACACATGGGTGTTAAAGTTCATTGGAAAATGAGGTTCTATGTTTTTGCATGCTGAAACTAACCCTAAAGTTACTTTTTTCTTTACGTACTCCTCAAAGTTTCTTCATTCAGCTGCTGATACAGATTTAGATAAAATCAACATAATCATTATGATAAATGTGAGTACATGACAGAGAACTTCTGTATAAATCTGTGTGCTAGAAGGCTGTGTTTAGCAGGCCTTTCTCCTCCCCCAGAGAAGAAAATGGTTAATACCAACTTTGCAACACTGCCCTATGGTAGGAGGGGGCAATACAGCTGTGGTTAAATTGTCTAAATTAGTTAACTGCAGACTTTAATATCCATGAAAATGAATAGAAAACTCTTACCCATTACACCAAAGTGGATGGGTTGTTTTTGAAGGTGATCCTTATTAAATAGGGAGGGAATACTACCTTAAAGTGAAAGTGAAATGTTCACAGGTAATTTTGTATTTAATTGAAGCTTGAGGCTGTATGCTAGTTTGTGTTGAGCCCAGCTTATGATTCCTATGTTTTATGTCTGCAGGTTTTGAGTAGCATTTAAATGGTAATTGAATATTTATTATTATTATTACTCCCATTTTTTAAAAATTTCTGTCACTTTAGAATTTTCATGGGACTTGATATTTGTGTTTCATTTCTGGGCTGTAAGATTTACTCTGATGGACTTGTGATTTCTCAGTCTTTGTGTGGTTATGTCCCTGAATGATAGACTCTCAAGTGATTCCTTCCTGTGAGCTGTATGCAACCTCCTGTTTGGATAATGTTTGGATATTGTGAATCCAAATCATAGTGAAAATAGATGGACAGCTGAATGTTTGAGGCAGATAGCTCTTAAATTGTCAGCAAAGCACAAGAAATTTGCATGTATGAGTGGTATAAGAAACACTTGTTTACAAACACCTACTTTCAATTTATTTAGCACAAAGAACTTTGTATGATTTGGGTCAGTGTCTGTTACTGGATTTTAGGGTGCTGATGCATCACTTCTTGTTCTAAGTGCTTTCTTTGTGTTCATGCTTTACAGTGAAATCTTCCTATGCTCATTACTAAATAAAATTCTATTAACTGAACCACATTCTTTCCCATATTTTTTCTTCCTCTGCTCAAACAAAAAGACCCGGACTTTAAAAATGTCAGTTGATCAGGTGCTTAAAGCCAACAATCTTCACATTGCTTGCAAATCAAGCTGTGGTTCTGTTCCAGCCCATTCTCCTCTGGAGAGCTGCTAGCTGGTTTTCATGGGTCAGGTGGAGACTGTCACTTGACAGTGTCCTGCACTATATCCCTATCTTTAAAAGTGAGAGGCATGGATTAGACGGGTGGACCACTTGATAGATAAGGCTGGCTGGTAGCACTGAAAATAGCTGTGGTCCAAAGCTCTATGTTCAGGTGTAGGCCTGATGAGTGGTGTTCCTCAGGGGTTGGCACTTGGGCTGGTGTTGTTTAACATCCTTGTCATTGACATTGACAGTGGGATCAAGTGCACTCTCTGCAAGTTTGTGGAGAGCAAACTGTCCTGTATCAAAAGTGTCATGGCCAGCAGGGCAAGGGAGGCAATTCTACCCCTCTGCTCTGCACTGGTGAGACCCCACCTGGAGTGCTGCATCTAGCTCTGGAGCCCTTAACATAAGAAGGAAGTAGTTGACCTTGAAGGATTCTTCTAACCCAAACCATTTGATGATTTGTCACATCAGTAATTTCTATCTACATGAATGAATCTTTTGTAGCATAAAGCTGTATGTACTTTGCATCATGCCTTAAGATCTCTGTATGATTTCAAAATATCACTGTTTCACTGAAAATTCATCTTCCTAAGTGAGTATTCTGCAGTGGTTATGGAGAAAGTAATCTAAGAAGCTGAACTATGTGGATGCTGAAGTAGTTGCACTACTTGTGGATCTTGAAGTAGTAAATGGTTTTGGGATCTGCAGTCAGCCACAGGAGGAGTTTGAGTAGGTGTTGTGGTTTGTATAGTAAGCTTGTGTGCTGGATCATGTGGCAGTGACACATCCTCTTTTCTGATCTGGAAGCCAGTGTTGGTGTAAATGTTGATTGCAAGTATTTTATGGTACGGTTAGAAACGTGTTTGGTCAACAGTCAGGATACTGTCAGTGAGGTAGGCAATTCTTTGAAACATAAGCACTTCAGTAGTGCATTTGTTGCTAAATAAAAGACAAAATTAAAAGATAGGTTGTTTACTTGTTGGAAGTCCATGGTGCCTTTTCAGACTCTTCTTTCCTTGCTCTCTGACAACCAACTGCCCAGTTTCCCAGGTTACATTTAACAGTGGTATATTCCCACCTTCAAGTCCAAGGACTGCTCTGAGCTCTTTTCCTGTTTTCATGGTGTTATTTGTGGAAAAGAGGCAGACCAGAGAGAGTTTTCAAAACATGCTCCAATTATGTCAAGTTGTCATTGCCACAGCCTCTGCACAGAGTAACTCTTGAACTTGGCAGGCAGTGCTCCACTGTTAAGTACTTACTTTTCTGCTTCAGCCCTTTGAAGCTTGAAGTTGTGCTGATATAACTCTGTTTTATTTGAGTTTACTTTTTATTTCAAGCCGTCAGTGTGTTTGTGCATTATCTTTGCTTGTAAACACTTGAATATCTGATTTGTTTGCAGTACAAATTGATTATCATTCTTAAAACCCAACAGTCTCCTCAAGGAGAGACTTCTGTGCATGTTATAATTGGAAAGGATATTCTACTATGCATTTAATTGTGAATTATTTTCTTGCAATATACAGCTTCGCTTTAAGATTTAGAAAATTGTTTTAGTTAACATCTTATTAAGTTAATTTTTTATTGTTTTGTTTTTTTGTTAGAGATGGCATGAAATTAGAATGTCTTCTTTGCAATATAAGCTTCTATTATTAGCTTCTTTATACTTATTTTCTGGACTTAATTGAGAATTTGATAGAGACACGTTTCAGGCAGAATTAAGATCCTGGCAGCTGGTCATCTTGGGACTGACTATTGCAGGAAAGAAAGGACTTTTTTGGAGTCTGGTACCTTACAGTTGTTATGTTTCTCTATATTCAGCTGTGAGACTAAGGAAAAAAGATCTTGTTATCAACACAATAAAAATGTTAACTAAGTCAATGTTGACTTTCTTGTTTAGGGCTTGATTGTTTTTATTAATTCCCACCTAAAATTTGATGTAGTTTCCATTGTATAATAAGCAAATTGAAAGCAGACTTAATCTATCGGGGGTAGCTGAGAGGGTGTTGGTTTTTTTGAGGATGGAGCATTATTCAATAATTGAAATAAATAGCTGACAGCAGATTCAGCTTCTTCCACAGGTTCTGAGTATGGGTAACTTTCTTCAATTCTTATTTACTGAGGAAAAGATTGCAATAATCAATGACAATACAACCGTCAGCAAATCTCATGATTGTTTGCTGAATGAGAGCATCCTGAATGCTCAATCTGTAAAACAGTAGTTTCTGTTTTCGGGGCTTTTTTGTAATTTGCCTGTCAATGCAAGCATTTTATTTGGTAGTTGTATGTACTTTGACTGGACCTAGGTTTTGTGAAGTTAGAGAAGGTTCTTGGCCTTATCATAGGGCCTTGCAGTTGCACTTGCAAGATGTTCTTTTTGTTCTTTGCATGCTTATTCCAAAAGGCACAAAAGGAAAGAGCAGGTGGCTGCCTATAGTTATAGAATATATGCGCCTATCTGCATGTAAAGAAATAAATCACTATTTTAGACTTTTTGTGAGTACTTCTCAGCTATTGCTTTTTGACATCTCTTCAGCCTCCTGGAGCCTTTATCTCCTCACTTTTGTTATAATTAGACCTGCTTATTCTCCTTTTTTTAAAGTATATTTCGTTTGGAGATACTAACTTCTTAGTGATTCCTAATGAGACTCGAAGAGTAAAAGTTTGATTTTTGTTTCTAAGCTTTGTTCACAGAACTGCTATACAACTAATCCAATTAATTTCTAGTGGTCAGGGAAAACTTTTTTTTCCCTTACTTTTCCTCTGTTGTTAGTGCCAAAGTATTAATGGATTGATTTGTTTGTTTTCTTTTGGGTACGATTTTGCTCAGTAAGTAAACTTATGAACTGCTGCAAATGCCTGCTGGCTCAGATACTAGAACTGCTGTAGTATTCAGTTCAAAATGAAGTCAAAGAACAGGATATATCTAATGTGTGGGGACTGTGAGTGGAGTGTATGCTTTTTCTGGGACTTACCAGATACAGAAATCTTTCTAAAAAATAATATATTTTAAAAAGGAATTGTTTTCCTTAAAATTTTCCTTAGTAATAGTATATTTGTTTTGCAGTTCTATGTGATACTTTGTCTTCAGACTAAAAAGGAATATGATCTGAGGAGTTATTTTCCTTTCTGAATTCAAGTCTGTGTTGTATAGGATAATTAATTCTGGACACAGATAGTAGATAAGAAAAGAAGACAGGAAAATCCCATGATTAATAGGTGTAGTTGGGAGCATCCAGTAAGCAGTCAGTAAAGTCTCTGCAGAAGTTAGCTCATTCCTGGGGTGTATTTTTTCAAAAAAACCCACTTCAGGACAATCTTACACAAGTTCCATAATCTGATTTTCATGTTTTGGGTTAGATATTAATGGTGCTTAAATGAACTTTTTTTTTCCCCTTTTAAAGTATAATTTTGCAAATAAATCCTTATTTAAAGAAAGTAGTTAATGAAGCAATCCATCATTGAAATGTCTGTTATTTATAGTTTATATAGTCTCTTAATAAAAGTAATTAGTTAATTTTTTCCACTTGTTTTCCAAAGTTTTCTGTTATTCATAATTGGCTCTTGAGAACTTAAAGAAAATAGAATTAACAGTGTTTTAAAAAACGTCAATAAAACAGCAAGAAAAAAATGGCTGCTTCTGACATTTTACATGCATGTTCATTTATATTTTATTTTGAAAAGTGAAAAAAGATTGAGAGTGTTTTGATATAAAAACTTTTTGGCTGCAGTCTGCCCCAGCATAAGAATTCAGATTCTGTGGGAGTTTCTTAACAAAAGGATTTTTTTTCTTTGCTAACACAAGACAAACAGATCTGGAAACTAAAGTACTGAGCAATGATGCTTCAACTTAACATTTCTAACATGCTTTTGTATATCTTTCAATAATTACTTGTATGGCTTCTTAGAAATATGAAGTCTATCTTGTTTGGTGTGTATAGTAATACTAATTTCTTACTGACTATATTTTCAGCATTTATCAAAGGTGTGCATGAAGTTGAGTTTTCCCAAGGAGTAGAGCTTTGCAAGTGATTTCAGGAAAGCATTTGTAACTGCTGGGAAACTGCTGTTCACCAATCACTGACTTAAGCATCATTTGGTCTCTGGACTCCAGATTGAATTTTAGTATCACAGAAGGGTTTGTGCTGGACGGGACCTTTAAGGATGCTGTAGTCCAACCCTTGCCATGGCCAGTATGATGAGGGCAAGAGTGTAAGATCTGTGTAAGGCACATGATTTCTCACAATGCTATGTATATGTTAACACATTTCATAGACTCCTGCACTGCTGAAGAGAAACAATGCCTTCATTTTTATATATTTGTTTGTTTATAGAAAATGGAATAATCAAAACAGACAAGGTATTTGAAGTAATGCTGGCTACAGACCGTTGCCACTATGCAAAATACAACCCCTACATGGACTCTCCACAGTCTATAGGTAAGAGCATCTTGCAAAAGTGATTGAGATTGTTTTCATTTGTGTAACTGTGGCTGGTTTCATTATTTATGTGTTAAGAATGTGAAAATATTTTTTTTTTAATTTGGAAGATTGTTTAGTTCTTCATCAATTTATTGCATACCCTTTTAACTAAGCTTCAATTTCCTGCGGTATGCAGTTGGCATATTTGGATACATCAGGTAGAGAGGTGTTTTTCAGCCAGTATTAGTATGTGTAAATATGTGTTTGTTTTTCAAACCACAGCAACTTGTGATAGTGCAACTGATGTAAATACATAAAAATAATTTGCATCCAGTTTAAGGTAGAAACATTCCCTATCTTTCCACAGAAATCATTCATTTGGGACCAGTGCAAAGTTTCTTAAACCATTATGTGAAATCTTTAAAAATAGGCTTTGAATTGGCAGGTCTACTGATAGGACAGTAATTTCCCATCCAGGTCCCAGTTTTATCTTTCCAAGACAAGAGAATGATCTGTGGAAATGTGCTAGTTTCTTTTTTCTTGATCTTCTCCCTGCCTTTAATTGTATGTGGTAAGTGAATTTTATTAGGATTTTGTTAGTTATATAGGAAAATTAAAAATATTTTAAGATATATAAGCCTTTGAGTATGTGTCTTTACAAAAACAAATATAGGTGAGTGTTCCTCCCATTCTTATAGGTGTTTCTTCTCATTTGTTGTTTGCAAAACACACAAGGTTGTTCTCCAGATATTCTATGGTCTCCACTACATGAAACTCAAACTAACAAATTCAGGTTTTTACATAGGGGCTGACTAAAAAGGAGTTACATTATTTGGGGAGACACTACTCTTCTGAATTAAGCCTACTTGCTCAGTATGTGATATTCATTCAATGTATAGTGACATAATGGAGATTGTAACTGAGATCAAGGATAAAACCGTTTTTTTTTCCTGTCCAGACTGGACACAGTGTAGCTTTCAGCTGAGGTACCATAACTCACTTCTGATGTAGAGTACCTGTGTAACTGCAGGGGTGTGGATGTTGTACCCTGAGTGAGGGTGACAGCGAAGGTGTTGCACTTTACAGTCAAGGTAATAAAGATTGTAAGGTTGCTGTCTGAACAACAATGAACATCATCCATTCTCTTGTTTTACAGGTTTCCAAGCAACAATCAGTGCTCCACACATGGTAAGCTTTAAACTAGGTGATTAGTATAGTGATTTTATAAACATCCAGGTGCTTTTGAAATAAAATATTTACCCTAGTAAATTTAATGAGCAGTTGATTGCAGTGACGCTTTTGTGAAGTGCTTACTGTGAGGAAGTAGAAGATATTGATCAAGATTTTTCTTGCAGATGTACAGTAATAGGATGAGGGGTAGTGGGGGAAAAAATGTAACATAGGAAATTCTGATTAGTTTATTGATTAAAAAAACCCAAACTATGAGGGTAGTTAAGTACTGAAACAGGCTTTGCAGCTTGTGGAAGTTCTGTTCTTCAATATACAAAGAAGCTGACTGAACAGGGTTCTAAGCAGCCTAATTTAAAATGCCCATGTATTGAAATAGGACTGGACCAGAAGATTTCCAGAGATCTTCCAATAGAAATTACTTTTTAATATATAAAATCAGAATTCAGGAGTGAATGACAGTGATTCCTATAGTATGGTACTGCAGTAATGCCTTTAAATCTTTGGACAGGAAAACAGATACATTGTACTGAGTTGCAGGGCTTTTTTTGCCAAGTGGTTTGTGACCAGGGTGAGCGTTCCAGTCGGGATTTCAGTGCATGCATCTAACCCAGATATAATTTTTCTATTTTTCTTTATTTGAGATGAAAGGTGACTAGAAGCAAGTATTTTGTCTTTGCAATGTTTGGAAGGTGTCAAATCATAGTAAAAGTCTGCTTCTCTTGACTAAAAACTGTGTAGTTGGCTTAGAATTTACCTAGTTATCAATATAAAAAACCAGGAATTTTGTATAGAGATGCTAACAATATTATTCAAGAAAAGATCAGAAAAAAGTACTGTTGCTAAGAGGAAAAATAAGTGTTAATCATGCTTCAAAATTAAGTCCCCTAAGTCATTATTTTTCCAATTCTTAGCACTAGTAGTATATGAAGTGTTAGAGCAAAAAGGTAATATATCCTCTAAGCAAATATTAACTAAGAATCTTCTACCAGAGAATATTCTAATTATTTATATTTTCTGGGTGGGATGGATTAAGCTGAAAGAGTGTCATAATGGCTGTCTCTGAAACATGAAAGAACAAATTGGCTTTTTTAGTGTGCAGCCTACGCATAGTTTGTGTACTGCTCCACCACATAGCAAAAGTTATCAAGTGTGTCTATAGACTACTTCAGTTCATCCATGAGCCTGGCTATCTGCCTTTGTAAGAGATGACTGCTTTTTCCTATTCTTTGATTCAGCAAGTGTGCAGGTAATACAGGAAGTAGTTTTAATAGCCATTTTACTTGATGCTCTCGAGCTGCCTTCTTCCTAGATAGTTTTTGTACCAGGATATTCCAATGCATAATGATAAACTAAATTCTTTATTGGCCATGTACTGCCAGAATATTAAGTGTCGCCAGACCTGAGGAGAAATAAACTGATTTATAGTGTTTTTCCTAATATTTAAATAGAGTCTATGCTAGAAGCGTAAATGGTCAGATGAGGCTTTGTATATGAATACTAACAAAAAAAAATATGCTCATATTTGTTGAAGCCAATGAAATAAAAATTATTATATAATATAGTTAACTCCTTCCCCCCCCCCCCATTTTTTGTAATAGAAATAATTCTGAAATTTCCTACGCAAATGCTCAGGGCATTTCCCAAAATCTCTGAGGAAATTAACATATCTTGAGTAAAACAGACACTTAAAACAATTTGAAATTTTCTCTTTCTGTGTTCTCTTAGCATGCATACGCACTTGAACTTCTATCTGATCAGCTACATGAAGGAGCCAAAGCACTTGATGTAGGATCTGGAAGTGGAATTCTTACAGCGTGCTTTTCGCGAATGGTGAGTTGTTCAGTTTAATCATTGATTATCAGAACTGCTTGGACTCAAGTGTAACTCTGAATTACAGAGCAAAAAAAAGCATCCTTCATAATCCACTGAAGTATATTATACAGAAAATAATTTACTCTCCTGGGTGTGATTGGTACCCATTTCTTATGGTAGCTGATAGCAGATGTTCAAGTTAAGTAGCCCAATAAATTGTGTGATGGTGAAGAAACCCCTTAGTGAGGAAGTTTAGGGTTTTTGGATTGTTTTGGGTTTTTTTAATGATTGAATTTTAGTTGTTGCTTTATATCTTGAAGGAAGAAGATGTTTGTCTTAAACAGTTCAAAATTTTATTATCTTGGGTAGCTGTGAATGTTCTCATTGTGATAAATTGTCATGGATTCCTGTTACAATGAGAGCTTAGTGAGGTGTAAAAGAATCTTATTTCCACAGGAAAATATCTTGTGTCTATAATAAATTGTCTTTTAATTTAATTGCTTTCTTTTCTTGTTATATTGCACAAGCGTTACTGTCCATTTAACCTCTTTAAAGTTAGATATTAATTTGAATTTTACATCTTTGCCAAGTAACTTAATCTCAGTTGTGTTATTCAACCTGTACCTAAGGAATTTTCTGTGTTCTTCCCTATCTTACATTGGGAAAAAAAAGATTAAACAAAAAAGATTAAAAAATTTGGATTTTAGTGGCTGTAGCTATTGTATTCTTAGACTGATTATTGAAAACTAATATAATCAGTTCTTCTTTCTCTGTTCCAGGGCTTTATAATTCTTATCATTAGTAGAGACCTTCATTAAACTGCCAACTAGATATTTTGTTTTGTTTTTCTGCAAAGTTAATTTGAAATGTGTTGATACATATGATAATTTCTCATTTAGGTTTCTTTGCTACTTAGTTTTCTGTTTTCAAGCACCAATCTGAGTCTGCAGTCACTTCTGTTTCCCAGTGTTAAGAGTTAGCTGAGAGTGTTTAGGATTGGGCCATGCACTTGCTAAAGTATTTAGTTGTCTAAGTGTTAGCTGCAAAATCTGGAGGAAAAAAAAAAGTAGTTGAAATAAGTTAACCAAACTGCAGTTTAGAGGAAATCTTAAATGGCACTTAATTCAACTTGCTACCTATTATTTTTGCTCTGTGAAGTCAGTAATCAAATGGTAGCATGGGAATGCCAATCCTACAAGCATTAAAACTTCTGTCCAGGCTATAGTATTTCTCACTGAAGTTATGGGTGAATAAAGGAATAGCCATTTTCAATGGGATGTGCTAAATTGTAGTTGTGCCCTTTTTTCTACTAAAACAAGCTGTGGAAAAGTCAGAATCAGCACAAAAAGAAAATCTCTTTCCAAATTTCCTGAAATTAATCCTGCTATCTTTTTATTGCCATATGAATGTTATGTGCCTCTGAAGAATCCTCCTTTGTTGTTTGCATTGGAATGGCTTACAGATGTGTGTCATGAAAAATTGAATAAATTTGAAATGCTTTCATTCTGCTTGAAAGTTTTGTTAGCACTACTGTTAGCACTGCTAACAGTAACAAAAACTTGAAAGAAGTTACAGATGATTGGGCATACAAGCATCATAAAGTCATTCCAGGACAAAGTATATTATGGGAATTAATGGTAGAGTGTTTTGCCACAAAAATTCAGTTGGAGATGTGCTTTTTGTGACTGCTGATGTTGCTTCTCAGTCTAACTGAGATCTAGAATTAGTAGCTCACATTTGTGGCACAAGCACCTCAGTGCTCATAGATGACAACTTTACTCTTATGATGATAATCTCATTTGTGGTACCTCTGGGAAAGCTTTATGTTTACTTAGATTGGTAAAGTATCTTGAAGATTGCTGTTTAGATTTTCACGTTAAGCTTCTGGAATAATTTTGCAAGCTATGTAGATAAGTTTATTTACTTTTGAAGGTTGCTGGCAAATTAAATGAATTACAGTTTTCATCCTGTCAGTACTGGATATGAAAAAAGTGGGTATATTTTATTCCTAACATAGAGATCCAAAAATTGTGCCTCTTTGTGTTGTCTCAATTGCATGTGCTTCACAGTTCCAGGGTAATAAAAGGAATTGATGAGAACTCAGAAATAGCATAATGGGCTGTCACATGCAGCAGGAGGTTCTCTGACTTTATCAGCCTATTTCATGCTCTGACCATTTTGCTAAATTTTCATTTCTGTGATGTTACTGTTTGGAATATACTGGATCTTTTGCCAGCTTATGGTACAGCTGACTGCCAGTCATTCCTCCAAACAGCAACCCATGGCTGTCATGTCATAGTGAAAACTTGCTCTGTGTCTTGTTTTGTTTCAAAGGCTGGGGTGGTGCTCTCCCACTCAAACAAGAAAAGCTAACACTGCTTTTTTAATGTTTTTAACATAGGACTTGTTCATAATAAAACCAAAAAAAATCCCCAGGATAACTAGTTACTAATTTTCCATGTCTTAACAATATTAAAATGTAAGATACAGAAACATAAACAATGTGTTTAGATGTGTCCAAAGACAGGTAGGCAACATGGGCTCTGCTAGGACGTACTCTGCTATTGTAGTCTTTGAGCTGGATCCTGTTAAAAGTGGTCAGAGATTTTAAGATTTGGATTGGTTTTGAATGTTTTTTCTGAACTAAAGACAAAATTCTCGAAGAAATACCTGTAATGGAGAAGCTCTTGTTAGTAGATTTTTCCCCCTCTCAGAGTACAGAGATTTTGTGACCTTTTTTGAGTTAAGAGCTCTCAGAAGTTCCACTCTTCCTATGGAGGAGAGCTGTAAATCTGAGAGCAGATTCATGAGTGCAAGGGTGAGTGGAAGGTAATTTGTCCATGACTGGTAATTGCAGCATTTGCTTCTGAAAGAATAGAACTCTTGAGATGATTTTGAATAAAAATCATTATTTAATCCTTGATGTAAGGTCTTCTCTAGAAGAACCTTAATCCTTGGTAAGTTTTATTCAGTGTGAAAGGAGATCAGTTCTAGTCTTTTTCCTTGATGTTGTTACTTTTTGTTGCAGGTAAGGAAAACAAACATGATCAAATTTAACTTCTAAAAGTTCCAAGAAGAAATCTCCACTAACAATATAACACAACTGAATCACATCTCAAAAAGATCACTCTAACAACTATTTATAAAAGTGTGCAGACACACTTTAATTATCAGGTGCTTCTAGCAGTCAGAATTTGTCATTTCTAACAGTAGTTTTAATAACATTGGGAAAATATACTTCCACTTTCCTGTTTTTGTTTTTATTTTAGAGAAATGAGTCAGGAAGTATAAGTACTCATTCTGTAAATGAACCTAGCAGAAATTGTTCATCTGTATATTTTTATTCCAGGTTGGTCCCAAAGGACAAGTTGTAGGAATTGATCATATCAAAGAACTAGTAGATGACTCAATAAATAATGTCAAAAAAGATGATCCCACATTGCTGTCTTCAGGAAGAGTGAAACTGATTGGTGAGCATCAGACTGATATACTTACTAATTAAACTGATATTCTTTCTAGCAGCTGGTTGAAAATGACTGAATTGGATGTTATTAAAAGTTTGAATTTAGTAAGCTAAACCCAAGAAAGAGAAGCCAAATGAAAACTTTAAATTGTCTTTAGACCTTTGAAAATCAGTATCTTCCCCCAGTTTTCAGAATATGACTTCTGGTGATCTCAAAGACTATGTGTAATCATTCTACTAGAAAAGAGGAGTGTTTTTTTGGTGAAAATACATGCTGAAGGTCTGTCATGTTATACTTGCTATTTCAAATTGGGGTTGAATTCACAATTGTTCTCGAATAAGTACCCTGTCAGTTGAATTTGAGTGTTTTAACAAAGCCTTCACACTTCTGATAGGGTAGTCGAGAAAGCTGCATGTGAAGATTCAAGTGGATAAAGTACTAGATTGGCAGTATGCAGCACTGATGTTTATTTCACTTGTTTTTAAAATTGACAGTAGTTGGATGTTAGGGACATGATTGACACCAAAGTACTTGAATTCAGTTAGAGTAACTGAGAGGAAATAATGCCCAAACAGTAGAAGGAGAGTGAATTATTTTAAATAATGTTTTTTACTAAAAAAAAAAAATATTTGGAGAGTTTTTTGTTTTCTTTTTTTTCTTTGTTTGTTTGGGATTTTTTGTTTGGTTATTGTTTGTTTTTCTTAGAAGATGCAAAGCTGGCAAGAGGAAAGTGTCATTCTATTCACTACGTTTAAAAAAGAAGTTGAAGGTCTGGATGTTTTTTGAGGCTTCTTACAAGAACACTTGGAAAAATGATTGTTATGTGATGTTTGGCTCTTAGCTTAACTATTATTTTGATTTTTGGTCTTTTCTTGTAAATGAGGGACTTTTCTAAATGTTTTTTAAATGAGTTTATCAACACGTACACATTTATAAAATGCAGTGTATCTCACTGAGAACATTGATGTCTCAGAACTTCTTGGAGAAGAAGTTAGACTGCTAGGGCTGTAGGCAGGAATGAGGGAAGAATTTCCATTGATGCTGTACAAAAGCAATTTTGACTTATGCTTCTGGTTATTCTTGAAACAAACTCTGGTGCTCTTGCAAGTCTAGAATTCTAAGTAAACATCATTATCTATATTATTTTTGACTATGTAGCAGGGTGGGTGACTAAGAGACTTGTGGATAGTTTTGCTGTGAGGTACATTAAAAAAAAACCAAACAGACGGGCAAGTAATACTTCTGTGAATTAGTTTGAGAAGAATGTTTCAACTGTGTTGGATTCCTGGGAGCTCTTTGATGTGGAGCAAGGATACGGACAGCTGTTAATTTAAAACAAAAAGACAGCAACAGAAAACCCCAGCCAAAACCCCCCATCCCAAACACACAAACAAAAAAAATTGTGAAAACCAGTTGATTGATGGGAGCTGTATGAAATAGGACCAGGTGTGTCAGTTGCTGGCTTTTCACAGTGTGCTTCAGACATTCTAGTCTGCTTTGTCATATCTCACATATGCCATAACTGCATTTCAGGAACACCGAAATTATTTTGGGATGTCTCAGCAGAACTGCACTGAGAAGATGGGAATAGGTATATTTGGATTAACATGTCTTTTTGTTAGTTTGTAGGTTGTAGGGGGATAGAATATAAGAAAATAAAGATAGTGTAGAAAGTAATCTTAGTTGCAGCTGGGCCAATTATCAAAGATTAGGAACAGGCCTGACTTTACCAGGCCACAGCTGTAACCAATGAGAAGAAGAGTGCTATAAAAGAGTGGGGTGGCTGGTTGAAAAGGGAACTGGAGTCAATTGGCTGCTTTGTGAAGAAGAAAGAGTCAGTGCTTGGAGGAGATGCCTTATGAGAAACACCAAGGAGACAACAATACGGAACTCCTGCAGTGAGATCAGTGAGATGACAACAGTAGGTCTTTTGGCTTTTATTTTTTTTTTTTTTTAATAGCTTGATTTTTATTTTGTTTCTTCTTAGTATCAGGAGAAAGCCTTTGAGATGAATGTTTCAAATGCTTCTACTTACCACTCTTTGGCTCACATGAGAGTACTCCTGGAAAGCACAAAAATTGGTTCCTTTTGGATGAAACTAGACAATATTATATGTTAAAAGAAGCAGCCAAATATGTTTGCTATGTGCATATTAAGACAATAAGACTTAGATTTGGACTGCAGCGATTATCCTGAAATGCAAATGTTGCATGGATGCCAGCTTCTCAGCAAAAACTTTTGCTGTACAGATCTGCTTCTATTATAATGCACTTTTTGCTGATGCAGCCATAGCCAGCGGGGATGAGGGATTCTAAATGACTGAGGGAAGTAATTCTGTTTCTGTGCTCGTGCTACAGCACTGTGTGAGACAGGTCTGCATGCAGGAACTGAAGACTTGGGTAGTATGATCGGTAGATCCGGTCTAGATTTATAATCAAGCTGCAGGACACTTTTATATCAAAAAGTCCTGACATTTTTTCCTCGTCACCACCTGCCACCCTCTACCATGATTACTTCACTAACAGGCTGCATGTAACTGGAGATGTGA
Organism: Molothrus ater; assembly: GCF_012460135.2. Taxonomy (NCBI): domain Eukaryota; kingdom Metazoa; phylum Chordata; class Aves; order Passeriformes; family Icteridae; genus Molothrus; species Molothrus ater. The sequence continues at coordinate 56,443,641 of NC_050480.2, read as the reverse complement.
GTAGGATAGGGGACATTATTCAGGATGTAAATACAAGCTGAAAATTTGGGTTGCTCTTTCCCCTTGGACATGGAATAATATAATAATTTGAATGACATTGAATATATGAATGCCAACTTAATGATTTTTTAAATGTTCTGGATATCTAAAACTGTCTTGCCATTGTGGGTGGATATATTTCTTCCGTAACTATAAGAACTTTTGTGGATTTTCAAAGGGAAGAGCCATGCTGTGTGTGATGCATATGAAGGAGCGCGATTTTTTTTTTTCTCCCTTTGGTTGGGTGTGTCCTCTTTTTGAGGATGTTAGCTATTGATTCTGAGAGCAAAGGGGTTAGTTGTTTTTGAGCCTGTTTTACTGCTCTCAGTAAAGTGATAAGATGTGCAGAAGTCACATTCCAACTTCTCTGGAGAGTGCACTAGGGACATTGATGTCTCAGAATACATGTGTTCTTCAGAAGTGGCAGCAGTTTCTTTCACAGCTGCTTCTTCCACTTGGAAATCACTTTTTTGCCAGCAATACTGGAGACTGCTGCTTCTAATGCCTGCTGTGCACCCTGGGGAATGAGGATTTGCCTCCTTGTGTAACTAACATATTTTTTAGCAATATCTGTATGAATAAGCTAAAGAAACCTTTCTCCATTGCCATCTCTGGTGGAACAGCAGCTTGATTCAGTAATACATCATTGCTGCTTCTTTAGAAGAGTTCTACAGTACTATTAAGATATAAGTATAAATTATATGCTTGGCTGCATTGATTGTTCCAGTAGGACCCACTTTGGCAGTCAAAGGGAATACACCCTGGAAATGCTGGCACTTTCATGACTGGTGATCTCTGTTGCCATCTGACTTAGTGGAAATGGTGATCAATAGGGATGAGTTTTCTTGAAGCACTGGTACTTCTTGCTTAGCAGCTTTTGCTTGTGTCCCTTGGTTGGAGCTTGTGCTGGTCAGAATTGATTGTATTTATGTCATTATTTATGATTGTATTTATACAGTATTTATGTGACTGACCCCTAAGAGGCTTCTCAGCTTCTGAGGAAACGTGCACTCTTAAAGAGCATGTATGCAGAAGGTCTCTGCCAGGGTCATCTTTCAGGACCTCATAAGAAGGTTATGAGGTTATAAGGAAGGACCTCATAACTTCAGTTTTAATTGTTTTGAGGAGGTGCCCAGGTCTTCCTGTACTGTCTTGGATACACCTAAGGATGCTCTTACTGTTCCAATGGCCCTCCTTATCATGGAGGTCAAAATGAAACCTGCTGTGGTGACTATGTTTTTTTCCTGCTTTGTGAGTTTTTGGCAAGACAAAAAGTTAACAGATTTTCATCCTCTGACTGGGGTGTAGCACTTCTTTTGACTCTTTCAGTTTTAATTAACTTGTGATATTGATGTTTGCACAGAAATCAAAGCTCAGCCTGAAGATGGGAAATCCCAAATTACTTGTGCTGATCAGAGGACTAACATCTATGTTTTTTCTTATTGGAACTTCTGTAATCACATAGTATGAATTTATGGATGCTTCAGCCTCATTTATTACATTTGTTCTAAGTAACTCCAGAGAGAGCCTGCCTAACTTTCTCTGATATCCTGTAAATTCTGTGGGTGCCATATTCACATCGTCTTCTTTCAAAACTTAACTCAAGGTCAAGTTTAGTTTGTCACATTTCATTGGCTTAAAAGCCCCAAACTGTTACTCTTTGCTTCCCTTTAACTGGGATGAGATATGGGATCTCATATGGGATGAGACATCTGTGACAGAGTGCTTCTCTGTGAGTTCTCCACCAAAGCTCAAGCAGCACTGGTAACCTCTGAAAACCTTCATTACTCTGGCATCTTCCAAGCAGCCTCCTGGAGCTCTAGCCACGAATCTGACCTGGCTCTCTGTGTTAGCAGTGATTGTCTGCAGGAAGAATAGTGAGGCCCACCTGCTGGAACATGGGGTATGCAGAGGTTACTGCAGTACTGCATTGATGTTTGCATATGGCTGTGGGCTTTTGTTTCACTGGTAGTGCAGTTGTAGGCATATAGTCCATGGGAACACCTCCGTTGTATTTTCCTCACCTTTGGAAACTTCTGATATGTGCTTCTGACATTTTAATGCTTTGGACTTATGATTTACATTATATTTAGGAATAGTGTGCATGAAGACAAGGCAAAGCAAAGTATATGTTCTAAGAGGGTAAATGAGGGAGGAAACTCACCTGCACTGGAGTTGGTAGGGAACATAAATACTTTAGTCTCTTTTCTAGGTGGACCATGTGTTTCCAAGAACTTTCATTATAAATCCACGCTTTCAGATGCTTCAATAGTATTTAGTATATTTTATAAGCATGTGTAGGCATATATAAGGGTGTTTTGTTGCATTTATTTCACAAATGTGTTAATTTTTTACATGTAGGTATGGGAAACCATCTGTTTTCTCCAGTCCTTTTGAAAATGTTTTAAAAAATAGTGTTTTCTTGCAGTGGGAGATGGACGAATGGGATATGCAGAAGAAGCTCCGTATGATGCAATCCATGTTGGAGCTGCAGCCCCAGTTGTGCCCCAAGCAGTAAGCCTTTATGTTCTGTGTGTGTGTTTCTGTAGTATCTTAGCTGTAGAGAATGCTTTGCATACATCTGTATGTAAAATACTTGGTAGCTTGCACTGCTGGGAGTATCAGTGGGCAGTGTGGTATTACTGTATGGTGTGGGGTTTTTGTCTCTGTTACAACTGGGCTTCCAGTTGGTTTGATAAAGCTGTATGTTCTAATAACTCTGCTCTAAATAAACATATTTTAAAATTACATGTGTGCAACCCTCTATTATAACAATGAACTGGAGCATTTTCTTTAATAAGGTAATTAAATTTTATCAAACAATGAATTACGAAATTTAAGTGTATTTCCCAAGTTCCAAAGCACTGAGTCTGTTGAAAGTTAAATGCTCAGCTGGAAGTACAAACAGTGCCATTTGTTTGAAGGTTTCAGAATGGATACAGGGCACTTCTTACTAGAGAAGCTTAAGAGTAACTAGGGGCTTTAGAGTGTGCATTCCTATAGTCCATTTTTACTGATAAGATTTTTTTTTTCTCTTCCTTTCATCAGGCACATGGTAATACATCGTATGATTTTTATATGCTAGATGCCAGTTAAGGTTTTTAAATCTTAGTGAGGGTTAGTGAAAGACTGGGCTTTGAGGTGTTATAGATAGATTGGACATTTCCAAACAATGACCAGTGGTGGTGATTTTTTGGGTTTTTTTTTGCTTCATGTTTTTAAAGTAGGTTGTGTTTTTAGTTTGTTTTTTGAGGGGGATTTATTTGTTTGGATTTTGTTGTTTGAGGTTTTTTGGTTTTTGGTCTTTTTTTTTTGGTGGGGGTGTGCGGGAGGGTGTTCCCAGCAAAATGTTGAGAGATGACAATTAAAAAAGTAATTGAAAGCTTATTTGTAAATGAAATAGTTCTTAATTATAACTTTTGTCAGCAATGGGGATTAAGGGTTTTTTTTCATGATATCTGGGAAGTATGAAATTTTCCTTGAGACTACTGTGATTAGCCTCCTTTTAACTATGGGGAAAAAATGCAAGCATTTCTCACATACTATGTTTATGTGTCACTTATCTTAGTCATATTCGTATATTTTAGACTAGTTTCAGAAAAGGCTGTTCCATTCACAGAATGAAAGAGGAGAGCTGTTGGGTAGTGAGTGTGTTGTAGACAAAATTTTTCCAGGAAGAGAAATAATGAAAGTCACCAATCTCAAATCTTATTCTGAGGGCTTAAGAGGAGATCAGTTACCCCCAGAATTTTTCACAATGGGCCTGTACTGATGCACAATAACTATTGAACCGTTAAACAGTTTCAAAAGATTGAATCTGCTGTAAAAATAATTTGTGATTTACGTATTTCCCCCACATCTATAGAAAATAAAACTGCAACTTACCCAGTTAATTAAATTATTTTCCTGTAATACCCGTTGTTGTACCATGTTGCTGTGATACTCTCATTTTCAGTGCACTTTTTATTTTCCCTAATGAAAGTAGTTATCTACTGCATAAAACTAGATGGATACATAATGGCAAAGCTATTAATCTACTGTAACAAACTTTGGATCCAGCTTCTCTGAGGTGGCTGGTTACATTCTAATTTCTGTGTTGTGTTCTAGCTTATAGACCAGTTAAAACCTGGCGGAAGATTGATATTACCAGTTGGCCCTGCTGGGGGAAACCAGATGCTCGAACAATATGACAAACTAGAAGATGGCAGTGTCAAAATGAAGCCTCTGATGGGAGTGATATATGTGCCTTTAACAGATAAAGAGAAGCAGTGGTCCAGGTGGAAGTGATTTTCTGTTCCACTTACTTCTTCCACACACATGCAAGGTGAAAGGGTGTGAATTTTAAGCAGATAGACTGCAAGGCCTGCCTTTGCTGCTGTCATTGCTTTCTGCTCCTCCATACCATGAAAAGTGACTCAGTCTGCATTACTACATCACCCAAAGGAGGTTGTGCTAAGTTTGAGTTAAATTAAAAGCAGAAGAAAAATATTGCATGGGTTGCACTTTGTCTTTTTTGGACATGTTTTCTTCAGTCTTTGGTGTTTTGAAGATTATTTGTTGTTTTAAATACAGTATTTTCTAAGTTTAAACTTCACTTTTAATGAATTTTTTATAACTATTTTGCCCAATAATTAGGGTGAAGTGTAAAATTTTACTTAATAAATACTGTTTTGTCCTTTAAGTTAGTGGTAATTGGGTGTTCATTTTTTATTTTTCTGAAACACTAGAAATGAAGAAAAATCTTTGCAAAATCCTTTGTGGAAAATGTAGATGATCTTGCAAGCACTTTTCCTTTAGCCTCCAGGTAGCAAAAAGTAGAAAAGATAATTCTTTCTTCCCTAAAGTATAAATGTAGTTGAGTAGTGTTTAGAAAATTTTCCCAGACTTATTATTAGAAATCTGTCATCTCTCTCTGATGGGGCAGTATTTGTGTTTGGCAATACAGCAAATTCTAAATGCCTTTCTAGAAGTAGGAAACCTTCCAGTTTGCTGAATTGAACAGCCAGTAATAAATGAATAAATAAATAGACTTAATGCAGCTGTCAGCTTAAGCCATGCTAGTATGTGAATGAACAAAGCAGCATTGCTGTTTTGCTTCCTGGCAGAAAGTGCTTGTGAATGTATTATTGGCATTAGTGAAGTGCAGAGATGTGCATTGAGCTCTGAAAACAACTGTTGAGTTTTATAACCTAAATTTGGATTTTTGGCTTTTTCCCCCTTGATATTTTGGGGTATAGCTTGTGATTTGAATACAGGAATACTCAGTCTAACCTATCAAAATATTCCTAAAAAGTACAAATAAAGCAGTTTTCATACTGTTGCTTAGTGAAACCTCATTTCAGTGTTTCTTGGATTCCTATATAGCCACCACGTACAAACTACTCTTAAAACAACTTCAGTGAGATACTGCTTAGTTCAAAGCTTGTGAAGCGTGCTTGTTATTCAAATGTTTTGTATTTGTTATGCAAATGATGCTTTGGCCTCAAATACTGCCAGTATTCCCTCAGTGTGGTACTCAGGCATTTCCTGCCTCTTGTAAGGCTTTGGAAGCTTTCCTTTGTGGTAGGTTTCCTCCTCTGGCAAATGTTTAATTTAAGTTTGGAATCCATGCTTTGCTTGCTCTAAAAAAGAGTAGTCGTCTTCTTAAACCTTCCTTCTCTCAGAGAGTTTTCATAGATTTATTTCTATTTCCATTGATCTGATTGTAGTAGCAATTGGAATTTTTTTGGTATCCCCAAAATAGGATAGCAGTGTGTGTTCATAAAACACTTCAAGAAAGATTTCTTGAATGGCAGTGTTTATCCCTTGCTACAAGTGAAGGTGGGGTACTGTGTTAAGGACTAGAGTTCTGAGTTTTTAGCATCTCTTCAGTGCAGTTTGGTATTTCATTTTGTCTTCTAGCTTGGAAAGAGCTTCTCTTTGGGCCTTCTTCAGTCATGCATACTGTAGGATTATTTTCCTCAGAAATTTGTACCAGTTTCTGTGCTCTTCTGAAATACATCTTGATTTTATTTATTTATTTTTAATTTAAGAATTTACAGTGGTGTTATCAGAAAATAGAAGTGCTTAGCCTGAAGGGTTCATCTGCAATGGCATAGAGGCTGTATCTTGCTATATGCATTTAAATTTTGGAACTCTCTGTTAGAGAAAATCTCAGAAGTCCACTTCTTGTAACTTCTGCTATTTCTTTAATTGTCCTTTTTGTGATTTGAAGAAAATTCCCATTCCATTTTCTAGGATAACTGTCAGTCTACTGCTGACCTTACAGGAGCTGACATCTTTTCTTTGCTTTCCTTGTTGGTGGCTATGAAGTATATGGTCAGGCAGCTGCTGCTAAGGAAATTCCTAATTATGAGTTAGCATTTGCTATCTATGCTGGCATCAAAGATGAAAGAGCTGTTTTTTCTTCACTTCCTAGATTTCATTTTTTCTTTTCTAAATTGCTCAAGATCTGTAAGCAGAGTTCATTTAGAGACTCTGAAAAAGCATCTCTAAGTGTTTCTGTGTTTAGTTTGTGATTCTTTTAGTTTACATTGTGTGATTTCATTCCTAATGCAGGTAACTCTTTCATCACAGTGAATGAAGAACAGGTGTCCCTTCACAGAATAGAATTGATAGGCCAGCAGCATTTTCCTAGGGTAGTAGACCCTCCAGTTGACAGGAAAGAAGCTCTTACATTTTTGCTGAGCCACTCACGTTTTGGAATGTTCTTTAATGGGGCTGTAAGATGCTTTTGCAAAGCAGCACAACATTCTTAAGTGGTGTTTGAAGTCAACCCCATCTTCAGGTATTTTGTATCATGCTTCACTATGAAAACTTGTAGCGAAAGGAAGTCTGGAACTAGCTGGAAGGAAAAGATTCCTTGGATTTCAGTACATTGCTAAATAAAGCATATTTGTGAATACTGTTAGATTTCTTTAAATTTAGGCCATGACTTTGTAGCTTTGGTTCAGTTGCAGTAGTATTTTTTAAGCTCCTAATATTAGTGGGAATCCTCTCAAATGTGACTCCCTGGGACATTTAGAAGTAGAATATACACAGGAACCCTATCTCTGGTACAAAACAAAACAATGCAGTGTGCCAGAAATCCAGCAGTCAATGCCCAGTTATGTGATTATACTGATAAGGGTATCCTTTCACATAAAACTTCAATTGTTTGGGGTTTTTACTGAAAAATAGGATGGAGAGAGGGCCTCTTGTGTTGCAGTTGGGAACATGGCTGGATGGCTGTCTTATTGGCAGATCTTCTATAAATTAGAATTTCTCTGGTTTTATTTCTCTGTGAAATAAAACATACTACTTCACTTACTACTTGTGTGGAAAGACAATTTTAAGTGTCACAGAATCATGGTATTATTTAGGATAGAAAACACATTTAGGATCATTGAGTCTGACTGTTTACCAAGTGCTGCCAAGTCCACAGCTAAACCATATTCCTAAGGGCCACTTCAAGCCATCTTTTAAACACTTTCAGGGGATACCTCGTCCTGCTGGCCTCACTACTGCTGATACAGAGGCATGAGAGAATAACAGTGTAAATAACAGCAACGAATCTCTGTTGCATTTTGGATTTGATTTCCAGATAGCTTTTAAAAAATGTTAACAACTACTTTTGTCTTACATATTGTGTTAGTAGAAATTATTTATAAATTTCATGCTGAATTTATATTTGCTTATAAAATACAAAATTATAATGACAGTATGACCTTTCTGAGCAAAAACTTCAATGACTGGGGCTAAACTGGGGCTGTTACTGTATCCCACTTATCTGTACATAAACCATGACTAACACTCTTTTGGAAAATGTACTTATGAGGATACATTTTAATATGTTTCTGCTTGGAAACTCTTTATTCAGTGTTTCAAGTGCCCCTGATGAGTTAGTTGATCAATTTAGTTTGAAATTAGCAGGTATTGTTTGCTGGAATTCCTCAGGCCATGCAGAGTAATGATTATGGTTTAAGTTTATTTTATTTTGGCAAAAAGAATATCTGCACGAAATATTTTAGGTTAAACTTAAGAATTATGAATTATGTATCAGGGTGTTTTGACCCTTACTGAATGCCAGGTGCTCACCAAAGCTTCTCCCTCCACAACTGGACAGAGGAGAGAGAATACAACAGAAGGCTCCGTTGTGAGTTAAGGACAGGCAGAGATCACTCACCAATTACCACCGTGGGTACAGCAGACTTGACTTGGGGATATTAACTGAAATTATTGCCAAGCAAAATCAAAGCAGGATAATGAGAGGTAAAACAAACCTTAAGAACACCTTTCCTGCACCTCTTGTTCCTCCTTCCTAGCTCTACGACCTGCCCCCCAGCAGTGCAAGGAGGTAAGGAATGGGGTTTACAGTCAGTCAGTTTGTCACACGTTCTTCCTGCTGCTGCTCAAGGAGAAGGGTCTTTCCTCTGCTCCAATGTGGGCTCCCTCCCACAGGACACAGTTCTCCATGAATTTCTCCAGCATGAGTCCTTCCTATGAGCTACAGTTCTTTATGAACTGCTGTAAGGTGGGTCGCTGTTCTTGGATGCAGTCCTGCAGGCACAGCCTGCTCCAGAGTAGGTTCTGCACAGGGTGACAAGTCCTGCAGGAAACCTGTTCCAGCATGGGCTCCTCTATCCATGGGGCTGCAAGCCCCTGCCTGGAGCCTGCTCCAGCACATTTCCCACAGGGTCACAGACTCCTCTCAGGCATCCACCTGCTCCAGCATGGGCTCCTCCACAGGCTGCAGGTGGATCTCTGCATCCCTGAGATCCTCCATGGGCTGCAGGGGCACAGCTGCTTCACCATGGTCTGCAGCAGAATCTCAGCTGCAGTACCTGGAGCAGCTCCTGCCCCTCCTCCCCTGATCTGGGTGTCTGCAGGGCTGTTCCTCTCACATGTTCTCACCCCGCTCTTCTCTGCACAATAACTTTTTTCTTTCTTGAATGTGTTACCACAGAGGTGTTGCTTCCATTGCTGACTGGCTCAGTGTTGGCCAGTGGAGGGTCTGTCTAGGAGCCAGCTGGTGTTGGCTCTGTAGAACCTGGAGGAAGGTTCAGGCAGCTTCTCACAGAAGCCACCCCTGCAGCACCCCCCTGCCACTACCAAAACCTTGCCAGGCAAACCCAATACAATTATGTATTGTAAAAGTGTATGTGATATATCTGATACAGTAGATTACAGAAAAAATTCCTTTATCATTTCAATTTATTCTCAATTTTATGATTGATCATAGCAAATAATAAATATTTTATAATAGCACCTTTCCAGAATAAAATGCTTGAAGTCTAGATATTGCATCTTTAAAGTTATAAAGGGAGAAATAATGGGCTGCTGAAACACTGAGTAGATGCTGTATTTCTAATTCATAAAAGGCTGCACTCTGAATTTCACTTTCAGTAGTGACACCATATTTTTCATAGATGAATGACATATTGAGAAGGGAAAGTCAAATGCTGCCTAATGACAAGAAAATGGAAGTGGATCTAAAAGAGTGAGATACAGACTTCAGATAGATTTATAAATGTTTGTTCAGATATTTAATTTGAATGCCTTTCACTAAAGTGGCAGCGAGGGATCCCAAAGCTGCATAACTTGTATCCCAGACTTATTGTTGATAAGATTATTGATTCTTTGCAGTTTATAATTTACCTGAAAAGGTGCACATTAGATTTTTTCTGAGAATGTTTCTTGGTTTTTTTGTTGGATATTCATAATGGGAATTGTAGAATGTTAATGTATATGTTTTCCCTAGTAGCAAGCAAAAATTTTTCAAACTTTCATACATTTTTTTCAAGAATACTAGCTTTGAGCTAATGACTTCTGAAATTTGCTTTAACTTGAGCTTACAAAGTTGCTTTGATGCCTCAGTTGATAGATCTTGCTGCAATTCCAGAAGCCTGAGAAGGACTACTGTGGTGACTTAAACCCTAAATATATATTTTGCTTGCTAAGCAGAAGCTGGTAAGGAGATTGGAAGGAGTGCATATATGAAGGTGGAGAGAAATTATGTGAGATGTGTAAGAGTCACAGTAAATAGCTGTGGCCAGAAAGAATACAAATTAGTAGATCTTTCCTGTGGCTCTAGAGGACAGTAGGATAGTTTTAACAAGGAAAGAGCAATCTTTTGAGTCTCCTTTTAAGCAATAGCAGGATAGATTTTGTTGTACCACTGGGAGGATAGGATAATATATCCTGATTCTTACCAGTCGCTGAAACCTGGTGGATTTCATAGCTTGGCAGCTTCCGATCCATACAGGATCAGCTCAGGTCAGCTGATGCTGGTTTGCAATATGTATTTATGTCTGCAAGCTGTGCTACATTAGGGAGAAAGCTGACAGCTGCTACCTATCAGGTGATCTGAGACTTTTCTGGCACTTTCTAATACATACACTCCAATAATGCACATAAAAATTCAACTTCTATCTGTAGAAAATAAATGCTGTATAATTTTAACACTTACATTGGGGATGGGTTTGGGCTGGCATGCTGTTGTTAGATTATTGAGTAGTGAGGAGCAAGTGAAAAACCTTGAGGAAAGCTGATCCCCTTTTAATACAGTAAATGTTCTAAAAAATAAAATATGAAAATCCTTATTTTGAATGTCACATACAGGATGTAGTGGTCAGGAATATGTTAAAGCAATGAAAAATACCAACAATTAAAACATTGCCATGCTAGTATAATTTATTTTAAATTATCTATTTATATAATGCTTATATGTTTTAAGTAGAAATATCATTTTGGAAAAGAAAAACAACAGACCCACGCTTTAAATACCTTAAGTGCATTTGCAACAATATGCAAAAGCCCTGCTAACATTTGTGGCTGGGTAGAATCATTGTGTTTAATAGTTTCAAAGTAAATACAGAATGTTTCTTAGGCTTACAGTTTCTTTAGGATCTGCCTTGTATTTAAGGATTATGAATTGCTTGTCACAGTGAAAGACCAGGGTTTTATAAAGCTATGAATGTGTGGTAGGAATCAGGATTAAAATCACACCCACAATTAGGCGTATGAGACTAAGCCAGCAACAGCAGTAGTCATTACTTACATACACTTCTTGAAGATGTAAAAATTAACTGATGATGCAGCTCCTGGAAGTGTTAGGGATGAATGAAGCGCTTGTCCTGAATTCACTGGCACTGCATTTAAACTGGGTATCAGATGTTCATTTCTTTTTCTCTGTTTAAAGTAAGCAAATACCCATTCTGTGAGATAGGCAAATACGGAAAGCTTCCAAACCTTTAGCTATAAACAGATTTTTCTTTATCCCTGCCAAGATGTGTTCTTCTGCCTCCTGCTTTTTTCTGCTGTGTGTAATTACTGCAGTGCTCTAAAGCTGTGTGATTAGTACTTTACTATTAGGAGGCAGTGCAAAGTGCAAAGAATGCAAATATTTATCATTTACAAATCACAACGTTTGCATCCCAACTGCATTAGATAGAAAACTAGTCATTTAAGCACTAGTTTCTACAGCCTTTTCAGTTGCTTTTACAATGTTTTGCATGCTGTCATTCCATGCTGTATGATTCCTGGAGCATAATAATGTCTTTGGAACTTAAAGGTTTTGTATGTGTGCATGTAGAACTATATTTTTGTGGATTAGTTTGCATGATAGCTGGAAATACTATTGTGTATTGAGCCAGCAATCACATTACTGAGCTTTTTTCTAATTCAGACAGTGTTTGCTTCAGCTAATGAGGCTGATGCACCTACTAAAGAAAAATTGCAGTAAATTCATTCTGAGTTTTTAGATTGTTTGTGCCTTGTAAAAAAAAAGGCAAAACACTTCTCTTTGAGTTTTCCACTGCTCAGAGTGGCACAGTGCACAGCTTTCAGATTTGATGGGTGTTTTGCATTAATATTAATGCTTTAGAAATATTTAAACAAGTCACTACTATATGATAACTTTATGGTTGGAATATAGGTTCTATGGGTTTCTTGTTTCAATGTGTTTTAAATGTCCTACAGGATCAAACCTCTGCATTTTCTAGATTCCTTTCAGTGATTTAGAGAGACTTCTTGATTCATCCTTTCTCCTAACTAGATCTCCTTTTAGCTCATACACAGACTCACACACACACTGCCCTGCCCCCAGCCTTTCCACAACCTACTCCTCATTTATTGTAGCTCCTTCAGGAGCTAATTGAGTTCCTCTGAGAAATAAATAAACTAAGTGGTACAAACTGCATAACAGGGATGCACTCGTGAGTGTTCCCGCTTTCTTGAGAGACTGCAGCTGAAGCTAAACTTGCCTTTTTGGCAGCTACAGAGGATGGGTTTTGCCAATACTCTGTCTAGTAAGTTGGCTCAGTTGCTTGCCAGTGTGTAGCCAGCAGGATACGGATGGCAGGTAGCTGTGTTACTAGCTGTGCAGTGGAGGGGGGGGTTTCCTTAAAGCAAGTGATCCATTAAATGTAAAATAGAGGGACCCATATTTCACAATAAGTCACATAGTAGTATGAGATTATATGGGATTGCTGTTGCCTTTCCTTTGGTGTTTGTTTTTTTTCTCAAATGCTTGAAGAGATTTCTAAAGTTTTGCTGATGTACGTGAGCACTTAAATGTAACCTGATTCAATATCAAAACTTTTCAAATACCATTTCCAAGGGGAGAAGAAACATAACTGCATGTGTTTTCTTTCTACAGGGATGAATTGTAAAAGCTACATCATCTTGACCCAAACATAGTGTTACAGTGGACTGCTCATCTCCCGTTCTAAAAGCTTTTTGAAAACCAACAGCATTGCAGCTTGTTTTGGACTTTGTTATACTGTTGTTATCAGCATGGAACAGCGTGGTGTTTGTTTTATTTTTTTAGATGCTCAAGGCAAATCTGATGAAGAAATGGTGGAAAGTTTTATGTGGGCATGGTTTTATTTAACATGCCTTTATTTCACTTTCATCTGTTCAAAGTGAATTTCTGCAAAACTGCAGATAAAGACCTGTAGCTTGTGAACTCTAATGTTGATGGGGGAACTTGAACACTCACTTCTCTTGGCTCCTGTGTCCCTTGGTCAAACTGCTTCTGTGCACCTTATGACACTACGTAGGTAATACCAGGTTTTCTGTGTTCCAACGTCTGCTAGATGCTACTAAAAGGAGATGAACTTCCTTTCTAAGCTTTTGACATGGTGTCATAGACTAGCATGTAGTAGATACAATCAGCTGCTTTTTTACCTTAAAACCAGGCATTTGTATATATTAAATTTCAAGACATCAAAGGTAGGTGGCCACTCTTATCAAACATTGCTGTTCAAGCTGGACATAACAGACATGGTTTTCCCTTTCCTTCTAAAATTGATTAATGTAATCTTGAAATTCTGTTGTGGTTTATAGCTCAGTGCTGGTGTGATACACATGGAGCTAACTCCATAAATGTGAGGTGAGGTGTGTTCCAATTACTGAACAATTTATGCAATGCTGCTTTGCCAAATGAAGTTAAAAGCAAAAGGGGGGGTTTTGTGCTTGTGTGGAAGATTAGGATGGGTAGATAATCTGATATATGGATTGCTAGGTTCTTTATTAAAAGCCAAAACCCCCTTTGGTTCTAAAAGAAAGTTGCTTTTGGTAAAGCCATTTGCTGTATTAACATTGTTATTTTTATAACTGTGGACACCCAGGAAAAATTCTGGCTTTTTAGAAAGTGAATTCTAAATTGCTGCAAAAGGAACACATGGGAAAGAATTCTGGACTCCTAAGTACACATAGATGCACTTGTTCAGTTTTCATATAGAAGAATTGTTGGAAGGCTATAAACCTTTTTTTCTGACATAAGTTTTGTGTTCTGGTACTGTAAAATGTCAACAGGAAATTGCAAAGCAGTACAGTAAGGTGGGCTGCTTAGGGAAAGGGGGAAAGGGTGTCTTCCGTCATCTTGCTCATATTTGAGCAACCCGGAATTAAAGTAAACAGCATATTATCCTTATTTTTTTTTTTTTTCTGATAGGAAGAATTATGGAATAAAACAACCTACAGTGATCTCTGGAAAAAAAACCTAAAACAACTTCCTATGGTGGAAGAGCAATAATTTTGTGATAGGATTAATCCCTGAAAGCATAAAGGTTATAATTCAAAGGCCTCTGAATATGGAAAAGGAACAAAGGCCAGCCCCATTTTGTTCCTCTGTGAAAGATACTATAGGACTTCATTTATTTAGATGTTTGGAAGTTAATGTACCACCTCCTGATTTGACTGCAGCCTGGGAGCACATGCACAAGATTAATCTTATAAAGAAATTAATATAGTACATATTCTAGAAAATACAATCCAGAAAAATCCACTTGCGTCTGACAAATTTGTACTAATCCACAATCAACTGTGACTCTAGTTCTTGGTGTTGAAGTGAAATAACTGATGCATGCTAACGTTCAACCTTTTGGTCGCTGTATCTTTCAGTTTGAGTTCAGCTTTATTTACATCTTCTCACTAATTTAATCAGTTACATGAAAGATATGAGCTCAACTGTATCCAAATTCCTGTCTCTGGACACAGTGTAATAAGCTAGCCTGACTTGGAAGTGGTGTTAAAGCTGAGACCCGATGACAGCTTCCTGGGGGAGAACCACTTCAGGAGGTATAAAGCTTCAGGGACCAAGGCTGGTGGGAATAGTGCACCCACTCCACTGAAGGGGTTGATGACAGTCAAGGTACTCGGACAGAAAGGAGTATCCAGGAGTAGCATTTAGGAGTCAAAAATGGAAACTCCTCCATGATGGAGCAATGGTTCTGAAGTAAAAACTTGGAGACAAGGACAAGTTAAAATGCAGAAGACTTGAAGAGCTTGAATAAATGCTGTGTGAACTGTCTGAATTGCTACTTTGCCAAATAAAACAATTTGAGAAGAAGCTGTATCTAGGTGTCTGTCTGATTTTGTGGTTGGTTTTGTTGTTTTTTAACCTCCAACAGGATTTTACATATCCAAAAGAAAATATGTATAAAAATACTTGTTTGCTAACTGACGAGAACTATGTGTCCATTTTCAGTCAATTAATGTATTACATCACTTACAAAGCCTGTTAATACTACCTGGAATGTAAGTGGGGTTTTTGGTGTCTGTTTGGAATTTCTGAAACCCACATCTGTGTGTTTTGGTAAACAGGCTCTGTGCACAGTTCTGTCTGCTGTCCATAGTTGAATTCAGCTACCTTGGAGAGTGTGATTTGCCACTTGGAAGGATTGAAGCTTTCCCTCTTTATAAGAGGTGCAGTCATGTTTCACTGGGCTGTTACTATCACCTCTAAGTCAGAACAGCTTGGCTGAACTGTGAGTTGCTTATCCGGTTGTGTCTGGGATCCAGACAGTAGAAGCCTTAGAAAGCCAGTACCTTTATCTTGAAAACCCACCAAGAGTTGTGAGCTCTCCACAGAGGAGTTTGATGTGCTGTAGGGATGCTTTCTGTTTATGTAGCAGAATGACGTGTGTACTTTTTCTGTTCAGACTGGTCAGCTGGCTTGAGGCCACAGAGCCCATAACATGACTTTTTCTGGAAGGAAAGCAGCACACAGCATGTGTGCACCAGCACTGCTGATGAAGCCACCTGGATGATTCCTGAAATGTTTTGTAGTCATCGAGTTTGAAATGGGCAATAATGCCTGGACAGGGAGGCTCTGCGTGGTAGGCTCTGGAGCTTGCAGCTGGCAGCAGTTCTCTCCACATGTGCAGTGTTTTTGTGACAGGGTGACAAGCTCCAGGATTTTTGAGTGTGGAGAGACTGTGTAATTAACCCATCAGCAAAAAGAAGTAAAGTAAAATACTCGGAGGAAAATTCTGAACTAGTACTCTCCTTTCTGCCAGGAAGAAGGGTGTTAACCCTTTCTTACAGTAGCAGTGTTTTCTTCCTTCTACTCATTAATGTGCCCAAGGTTGTGCTGCTTTTGATTAAAATGCAGTTCACAGAAGGAAGACGTGAGACAATTCCTCCTGAACTTTGACACGATACAAAAGATAAGTAACACAAACCATGCTCATGATTTGTAACTTTGGTTCTATTCAGCTGATTTTAAACATATTAGGATGCAGTTCAAAAGATGAATAGTTACCTTTATGGAACCTTGATCCCTGTCCCAAGCAATGTGGAAGAGGTATTCTGCTGAAGTGAATGATGGGTGGTCCTGGTTCAGAAAAAAGGCAGATGGTGAGGTCACACATGCCCATTGTGCAGAACCAAACAAAAAAATTCAGAGGGGAAGCGTTGCCTCACAGATGGCACAGGGAGACGCAGGAGATGATGAGGTCTGAAATTGGTCTTTTGCATTTCAAGATGTTCAGACTTCGTAGATCAGGAAGGGTAAATTAGAGTTTAAGTACTGTGGTATACAATGGCTTCAAGCATGGGGTTTAAGTTAGTTTTGTGGGTTCATACATTTTGCCTTTGTTGAATCTATTTGAGTTTTGTCATCTGCATTTAACTGTGAAAGGTTGTGAACTGCAGACCAGTTGTGGTAAGTCAGACACTCTTAAGGAATCATAACCCCCCTTTGCTTTTACTGTAAATAACACACACTTGTGTGCTCAGACCCCCCAGCTGGCAAGGTTTGGGATTCCATGCCTCAGCCAGGTCTGAGGAAATAAGCATGGACTAAAACTTGGCCTAATGCTGGCAGAGGTGATGTAAACTTCCCTCTACCTGGCCTATTTACCTCCCACACTTCATCCTTGACAAACAGGGCTGCTTTCTGTTCCAGGTAGTAGTTTTTTACTACTACAGCACAAATTCATGCTGCAGCTGATGCACTCTGAATTTTCCTATGAAAGGCTGTTACTGTTCTCTCATGCTCTTGGCAGGGTGTTAATGAGATGCTCAGCAGGATGTGCTGGGAACTAAAATTGTATTTCTTTAAATTATGAATTGAGTAGACATAGCTATTGCTGAAATATGTATGGAGGAGATCCAGCTGCCCATTGAGAATTGCCTGAAAGCTTCAGGAGAAATGAAAATAACCCTGTATCTCATCATAGAACTTGAGACAATTCCGTGCCTTTTAGCAAAACTTTTTTAGCAACAAGAGACTTTTCATAAAGACTGTTGTTGGAGTTACTCTGAGATCTCACTTTGATTCTCTAAGGTTTCTTTTAGTCCAGCCATTTTCATCATATGCTTCTGAGCAACTGACCTGGTATATACTCTTGAAAACATTCCCTAATGCTTCTGAGAAGCTGAAGTCCTTTTTTCAGCTAAGGTTGGGCTTATGTTTGCATTTTATGTGTTTGTACTATTAACAGGCCATGTGTCTTGTTTATTATGTTCTGCCAAATCCTTTTTCAGCTATAATGTAGAAGTGGCATCAGATAAATCAGTAACTTTTATTGCAGGTGCCTTATGGACTAGGAGGACACTCTTGAAGGCCTCTGGTTAGGAAAATGGGTGATTCAGAGCACCTGCCAAGGCTACTGCTCTGATCAGAGCTCTAGAGAAGCTCCTCTCCTCTGGATATAGAGGCAGCCTCAGGACAGTCTTCTCATGGGCATGGAATTAGCCTATAGGCCCCACCTTCCACTGGGCTGCCTGCTTTCAAGTCCTTTACAGTCCTGCACTCATTCAAGTTCCCTGCTCTCTCTGTATCTGTGTTGTCCAGGCATTTCGTTTGAGTGTAGAAATCTCAAATTCATCTCTTTAATGCATTAGGATCTAGTAGTTTTAAGAACTATGTTAAAATGTCTTGCTCTGCCCTCTTTAGAACAGGATTATACATTTCTGTTGGCCAAGGAAGTGGCAACTCTGAGTTGTTCACAGAACCTTTCTGCTGTGTCTGGTTTCTGCCAGCTTGCTCAAAATACATTTTTCATTGATTTATGAGTGGTTTATAACTATCAGCCAGGAGCCTTATAACTGCAAAAATTAAAATTTTAGCAGGTGTATTTAAAAACTTGCTCCTGAAGTTTGCTGATCCAGTCGTTCTAGATTTCTCTTTGTGTTTCAGGACTCCAGTGCAGAGTGCAGCTCACTTTTTCAGCTATTTTAAATAACTATTATTTGAAAAATATAGAGCAGAGTTACTTTTACACAATTTTTCCCCCTTTAAATATTCCTTATTTACAGCATGTTTCCCTGTCACTCAGCCCAGACCAATTGTGTCATGGGCTCTTTTTCATATTAATTACTCTGTTTATTGCCTCTGTCTGGTCTTTATGCCCATCAGCACTCTCTGAATCTTCTATAGGCTTTTCCCTTTGCCCTTACTCTTTTAGCTTTTGCCATTAGAAACTGAAAAATCCCAGTTCCTGATGCACATGAAAACAGCCAGCACAGACCTCAGTGATGCATGACTGTGGATTCTGTTAGGGCTTACTAGAAAGGCTCTCCCTTTGTTTTGGGGTGGCATGTTTGTGTTGCTATTGGTTCATGCCTCTGGCTGGCTCTGTGCAGTTTGGGATTGAAACTCTTATCCTTTATCTAGGATTTGAAAAGCAAATGGAGCATCACACTGACCTATTTCAGCCTTTTTGTTTTGCAAATGTGCTCTTGGAACTGCCCCTGCTATTATCCTATAGTGCTATGGAATGATTACAGTGAGATGTTCAGGCTAGCATCCCCTGCAAAAGTGGGCAGCAAGCAGCCCATATTATGGAAAAAAAAAACCTTACTTCTAAATATGGATCAAACTTAGGTAAGTATTGTATTGTTTGCTGCTCTGAAGTAATTTGTGTCCTTAAGCTGTCTGAAGGGCAAAACAGTTTTTAAAAAACAGTCTAAGTGAAATTAGAATCTTGATCAACATTACAATACACTGACAAAATAAATTTTGATGACCTCTCCTAAAACACAGAGGAGCAACTTCCACAGGGCTATGCAGTCAGGGTAGTCAATATTCTCTGCTTATCTAAGATACTGGTAAGAATAGGTGGAATAAGCATATTCACAGATATGTGGATAGACAAACATCAGTTTAGGACAGGAGAAACAGATCTGACAGACTTCAAATAGTGATGACTTCCACACAGTGTCTCACGTCTTCTACGGGATAAACACTTGTAGGTCCCTTTTGACACAGAGTATTCTGTGATCTGTGACTGTGTAAAACTCTCCAGCTCTGGGGTCTGCATGGCAGGCCACGAATGCAGTTTTAGTAAAGCAGCCATGAAGATGAACTGGAAGCACTGCCTGCTCTGAGCACTCCTTTGACATCAGAGGGAGAGCCCCAATCTTGGGAGTGGCTGAGGAGGGGCTACAGAAGCTAAGTCAGCAGGAGGCAGTGACTGCGAGCTGCCTGGGGAGAAGGGGAAAAACATCCTGAGCATGTTTACAGTATTTTCTGCTACTCCCAGGTGTGCTCTAGCTCAGTAGTTCAGTATGACTTACTTAAAATGAAATAGCATGAAAGCCATTAAATGCAAACACATGGTATTGAGACCAGTGTGTGTGTGTGAATTGCAGGACCTGCCAAGCCAGTCTGTTACTTTGCCAACTTTGTCTTGCTCTCCATCCAGCTGACAATGCCCCCAGGTTCTCTGGTAGGGTGAAAACTATTTTATTTCACTCCAGCCGTGAAGTTTGCTGTCACCTGGGAAGTAATAGGCCTTAAGCTGGAGGCCCGGAGGGCAGCAATTGTCACCATCTCCCATCCCAGAAAAAAGAGTCCCTGGAAGACTGGCCACTCTAGGGCAGCACCAACCAGACCCCAGACTCCTCTACCTTGCTTGCTGTCTGCTGCTCTCTGCTTGCAGGCATTCATTCTCAGCTGGAATATGCAAAATCCATGAAGGTTTATTCACTAGCAGCAGCACAGAAACAAAGCCTACTGTTGGGGAGAGTGACTGGAAAGCTGAGCAGCCTCTTGCACCATAGCTGCACTGGCTTGTGCTTTGTGCCAGATCTTGCTGTTGTCCTGCCCGGCAGAACAAAACCAAACCTTTTGTTCTGCTGCTGGCTGTGTGCCAGGGTAATGGGTTTTGGTAATAGGAGCACAGTGGGCACAGAGAGAAAGGACCATCTTTCTTCTGCTTTGGTAAGGTGGTGAAGGACATTTAGGTACTTAATTAAAACCCAATACAAATTTCAATAATGGAAAATAAGACCCAAATCAAATGGGCAGTGAGTCTTCCCTAGAAGGCTGTATTTAAAATGTGGCCTTTTGGGTCTTGTGCTATTTGCCATGTCTTCTGGGGCTGGGATGGAGGAGAGGCTGTACTCCAAACTGGAAATGGGCAGCATCCTCAGATGGTCTCCTGGCCCCACTGTAACACTGAAGTACAAACAACCAGACTTTGCCTCATGTGGCATGAGCAAGGAGCACTGGCAACCAGATTCCCTGAGTGGCTGGCACAGCCAGCCCTGCAACTGCTGTCCTGCTCAGCTCAAGAGACAGGTCACACAGGCAGATGCCCTTCCCTCTCTGTCTCCCTGAAATAAGTATCTCAACAACTTCCCCCACCATACACATTCCAGCTTCTTGTAAGGCTGTTTCACAGAAAGGAGAAAGAAATTCTGTCTGCTCTCATGATGCAGTCTTGTAGCACAGAATTTAGCTGGCAATGGAAACGAAAGACAATGCAATAAATATAAGAATAGAATCGGTTTATTAGAGCTATTTTACATAAAGTAATCAAGAACAAATTACTTGAATAACTATTTGTATACCATGGCAATATTCTTGCTGACTCAAAGTTACTGAAGTACAAAAGACAACATACAAAACAATGCATGCCTCATTTGACTCTGGTTTTATTGAGACCCATGAGGAATGTGACATCCTTGGGACAGCCAAACAAGACAGACAGCACAGTGTGTGTGTATATATGTATATAACATGTACTGTACACATTTTACTGGTAACACATCTGCAGTTCACTCACACATATCAATTACTTGCTCTAATTCTATGAGAATTTTTCTGGGGTGAGGGCAGATCACCGAAGCTTTCAAGCTTTGCAGGAGCTATGGGATAACCAGCAGGAATCCTACACTCCATCATCTTGGGCAGAAACTGCTGTGTGCTGTTCTCACACTGTGTGAGGGTGGTGGGCTGGATGTGGAAAAGGCTGAACAAGCCCTGAGCTCCAGGGAGAGACACAGCTCTGGGATTGTACATGGAATCATAGAGGAGTTTGGGTTGGAAAGGACCTTAAAGATCATTTAGCTCCAACCCCCCTCCCAGGGCAGGGACACCTTCCACTAGACCAGGTTGCTCAGGGCTCCATCCAGCCTGGCTTGAACACTGCCAGCGATGGGGCACCCGCAGTTTCTTTAGGCAGCAGTACACGACTGCTGTTGAGCACTGGGAAGTCCAAGCTCAACCGCTGAGGAGCTGCATTTTTTCATTTCAGCATTTAGCAAGCATGGCTGTCTGCTAGCAGCACAGAGGTTTAAACCGAGTGAAAATAACATGCTTTCTTCCTTAAATCCCAATTTTCTTTGCAAAAGCTGGTGCCTGGATAGCCACTGCTTTTAATTAACAAAGCAAGACACGTTCTTTAATGAAAATACTCCCAGTGCATCAGGTGGAAAGAACACAACTGGTCTCTGCAGGACGGTGAAGGAATGTGTTGGCTGGAGCATCCAGGTCCCCACAGTGGTGGCAGCACTGAGAAGAGCGGGATGGCACAGGCTTCCCCCCACACCTTGGCCAACACAGCCAGGCTGTGGAGCCTTGGCTGCCCCAGTGCACGGGCCCTGGGGTGCACTCAGCCCTGGCTGAGACCCCAACTGCTGTGGGGAGGGCATGGGCACCCCACATCCAGTTTGCAGGTCTCCCCACCTTGCAGTGTCTTCTGCACAACAATCAACTAGAGCTACTCTCCAGAGCCTGAACGTTTCTTATTTTCTGAGCAACGTCATCTACCCACTTTTTATATTATCACCAAAGGGGAAGAGTATGTTCTTCATCTCATAGGCTTCTTCTACACTTGAAAATAAGCTAAGGATTTTGGTCCTTTTATAGAGGCAGAGATTCATGGACACAGGAGAAAGGGGAGAAAACAACTGACCCAAATCCAGGTTTTAGAGATACATCCCATTGATGAGGTAATCAGACTCTTCAGATGTAATGGGTCGGGCTTTTTTGAGCTTCTGTTTCACTAAGCGCAGTCTGCAAGCAACCATAAGCAGCAGCAAAGCAGTGATTGCCAAGCCTAAGGCTAAGGGTAACACAGCACCTACAATGAGGTCAAGAGAAATTACATTTTATTTAACACAGTGAGACACTGGTAGAGAAAACCTGAAATTTTTCTTTAAAAATACAGCTAGTCTACCACTTAGATGTTAGTAATTGGAACAACTCATACTACGAAACTAAACTGCAAGATCATGTTAAGGACAGTTCAGAATATGTAAGTACATTATTCAATTCTTGAGCACTTTATCTGTATCTATAGCACCTGACTGAAAAACTGATGTAATTCAAAGTTAATTCACAGGGTTGGTCTTACCTGTTTCTGGGACTGGGCGACCACCTCCAAGCTGATCTCTCTTTGGCATCATTATGCCATCCCCATTTTTATCATCTGTTCTTTTCCCTGAGGAACTGTTATCTGCACAAAATCAAGCAAGATAAATAAATACTGCAGTTCAGTGACTAGGAAATCTTATCCACAGGATACTAGTATTAAATAATGTGAAGCGCTTAAACTTACGGGAAAAGAAAAACAAAGACAACAAAGAACAGTTTGAGAACTTCTGACTTCGACTGTACGACTTGAATTTTTGAAATAATGTGAAACTGAAGCTAAAATTTAAATTCAATTTTACATCCCAAACCACAGTGCATCTCAACTAAAAGCAAAGACACTTTGTGCTGTGATACTTTTGCTGGCAGCCTTCAGAACTGTTATAGAGCTAGCAGAAACACACTATGCTGCAAAATCTGTAGAATATGAATGTGAAATGCTGTAATTGGAATTACATGTAGTGGTGGGTGCTAAGGAAGTGTTTAAGTCAATTAGCTTGGAACATGCACTGTGTGTAAGTCCCACCCACCAGCAGCAGCTCTGAAGAGCTGCAGAAGGTGTCCCTGGCAGTGGCAGCAGCAGATGCACATGACTGCTAATAAAGCCTAAATTGTTTCATTGGTACTGTCATGAAAGTCCATGCTAATGCTCCCACTCCAAGGCAGAAGGCAGCCTCCCAGGCTGTGGCTTTACTGCCCTGCCATTTTGGCTGGGGTGCATAAACACTGACCTGACCCACAGGGAATGCTGCAGAAAAAGCCATGGCCCTCTCCTCGCTGGGCTCCTGAGGTTGTCCTGGCATGTAAAGTGGGCTTGGAAAAATCCTAACAGCGAATGAACTGGCCTTAAAATACCCAAATGGTATCAGAGATGTGCAGACCACCTGAATGTAACTGACACCAAAACCAGCAGCTGTTTTTCCTGAATTAAACTAAATGAGTATTTGTCTTTATTTTGGAAATACTCAGAAGACATCAGCTCTTTTTAAGAGCTGCTCCAGCCTGCATCTAAATGCCTGT
Source organism: Molothrus ater (assembly GCF_012460135.2). Classification (NCBI taxonomy): domain Eukaryota; kingdom Metazoa; phylum Chordata; class Aves; order Passeriformes; family Icteridae; genus Molothrus; species Molothrus ater. Next base: position 56,420,213 of record NC_050480.2, on the reverse strand, counting down.
TTTAGAAAATTGTTTCCCTGCCATTTAAATAAAGGGAATATTTAAGTCAACTGCTTGTAAAGAAATTTTGCAAATATGGAGAAAAGTTTAGTGGGAAATTTTTGGAAGGGTAGAAGAATTGAATCCTTTCAATAAAGGATAGTGTAGGACTTGTGGCTCTTCTTACATGACTGGAGAGACTATCAATGCTGCTCAATATCTTATCTGTTATCTCTAGAACACAAAGAGCAATTTCCCCAAAGAAGTTTAGGAGCCTGGCATAAAGCATTTTACACGGCTTTAATTTGGTTTTCACTTTCTCTTGATTTTCTAGTCTACTCTGAGGAAATTGCCACTTACAGCCCCTTCCAATTACCCTAAATTACAGATCTAGGCTACGGTTACTGCTGTGGGTGCCTCTGCAGTAAAAACATGACTAAGGCTTGGGCACTCAGTCAAATGCTGTAATGCCAGCCTCCAACAGCACTGCACGGGCAGCCTGGGACAGACAGAGGCCCTGTGCCAGGGGAATGCAAAGCTGTTATGGTGATTTATACACTTGGCTTGGCTGTGCTGGGAAGTGCAAATCTTCAGGCTGCTTATGAATTCAACCCATCTGCATGACCCTGTTTGCTACTGAGTCTTAGAAACCAGCCCCCTGCTCACTCCAGAGTGCTGTACTGCTACTGAGTGTTTTCTATATTCATCTGCAAGTTCAGGAGTGCCAGAATATGCAGCTAGCCTTGAGAACTTCCCTGGAGAAAGACACTGGGGCTATTTGGAAGCAGCCATGAAGAAATGCTGCGCTGGCCTTTGCATGAGATGCAGTCTGGGTGACTTTACTGCCATGGAAACATGTCTGCAGAGAGAGAAAGGACTCTTTCATTGACATCAAATGCCTCTTCCTCCATCCACTCTCGACTCTGAAAGAAAATGTTTGGCCTTTCAGCTTGGGCAAAAGTAGACCATGAGTCTGTTGCAGAAGACTCAGTGCCCTGAGTGCCTGAGGGGGTTATCCCAAAGTCAGACTTGGTGCTCCCCTGGACTAGTCCTGCTGTAGAGGAATCCCATTGAAAAGGCAGGAATGCAGAACAAGATTTATTCATTGTAAACTATCAATAATTTTTGGGTTTTGTATTGGTTGCTTGTGGCTTTTTTCACTTTACTTTGAATAGATCCCCTGTTAGGTCAGGCAGAAGTTTTAAACAGTCCTTAACTTGGACTTGCATATTTTCATACTTCAGTGTAAATCCTTGAAAAGCTTGTATCAAGTCAGAGCTAAGCCTGAAGGGCCACTGTAAGGAAGGTTAAAGGAAATTTGGAACAGAGAATCTATTAAGAGAAAATGGATTCTAGAAGGAAGTTCCCTTAAGTATCAGCTTCATAGGTAGAAAGCTCATATATCTGCTACCAGGAACTATCTCACAGTCCAAAACATTACAGCTTAGCCCAGATCCTTTGGAGAAAAGGAGAAAAGATAAATTTGGTTGTATTTGACAAGGAAGTCCCTTTTTTAGACATCTTTATTGAATTCTAAGAGATGAAAGCTGTTTATGGAGAGGTAAGTAGCAGAAGGGACAGGCCTTTATTGGTACTTTAGCCACTACTAATAAAAAACCAAATGTAAAAAGGAAAACAAGAACTCTCAAGTCCTACAATGTCTCAGGAAAAACTTCTCTTGTTTAAAAATCAATGGAAAGCTCCTGTATCAAGCACAGAGTCTAGCAGCCAGCTGCAATGTGCCACATGCTGTCTTTAGTAGGTAAAACCTTCACTTACTCTGCCTGCAGTCACCTGATTTAAGAGCATCACGTTTTCCTTTCCATGGATTGTATTTCCATGATGATCTGAAACTGTCAGCTGAGAATTAAGAAAAATGTGGCCCTGAATGGAGCATTTGCATGTGAAAAGCCAGGACCTGTGCTGCCACTGTAAAGCCATATCCCCTAATATGTATCTTAAGTAGACAGCTTTTCACCACAGTGACATTAGGACCACTAAAGCTTATTTTCAAAATTTATGTAAAATAGTATATAAGAAGCCAGGATGTTTGCAATGTCAGCTCCAGGCCAACAAGAACATGATTGTCTCAGTCTAACAAAGACCTTTACGATGATTCAGAGGCAGAGGTTCTACCTTGGTAGCAGCAGCAGGAGACAATCCCTCCCAGAACAGGATTTCTGCCAGTGCAATTGCTGAACTTTTGAGGCTGCTGGTATGATTTCTGCTCAGCATTGCTTATCTCTTCTCAAAAATGCATCCAGCATTACTGCCCTCCTGGACACATTTCCAGATGAGCTTTATGGAGCTGCTCCAGTATTTCTGTGCCTCTCATTTTTGTATCATGTAATTATTAGATTTGGTCTGTAACCTCCCTGAGATGGCACTGGTGGAGGGAAGTCTAATTAATGGATCTGGGTGGATTTTAAGGAATAGATTAGATGCCTGTCTCTCCAACTCCATAAAGGCTGTGGTGCTTCCCAGGAGGGCAGGACTTGGGCCTCTCTGGAACTCTGTGAATCATTAATGCACAGCATGGGACTCCATGAAATTTCAGTGTCTGCAGGAGAATACAGCAGCTCAGAGCAGGTTTTGGCAGAGCAGTTTTTGGCAGTTTCTGCCCTTCAGATCCATGTACCTAGTACGTACCTAGTACCTCTTCATGTCCCACCCCATGCACCCTAACTGGAATCGATCCATAGGTGATTTTAAACCTCCCTGAGCTGTTTGATGCTTTTTGTGGCTAGAAGTATTGGGCTCCTGGTCAGTAAAGACTGGACCCTTTTATTCCACAGGGAAATAATTAAGCATCTAAATTAAATTTTGACTGAGCCCTGTCAAAAGAAAAATATTAAACCCACAAGAATTAAAACAGCTTGAAATCTTGCTTGTTGAAAATTAGAAGATTACAACAGGTACTGGTAGTACACTAATCACTGAAGCTCCATCACACTTCTTTATTTTCTAAGCATCTTTTTCTTTGCTTGTGTACTGCTGTGCAAAAGGCTACCTTTAGAGCAAAACTGGTGCAAGCAACTGTGCAATGGGTAAACACAGAAACTGATTATGCAAAAATGCTTCTGCATTGTACTTCCCTTGATTATCAATTGCTGAAGGTGCTGACCTCAGTTCTGGTTTTATGCCTGGATTCACAAGCCAAATGATTTTGGAGACCTACTTAGCAGCTGACTTCCCACTGGAGCCTGCAAAGCCCTTTGGAAGTTTGATGGCTCAGGTGGCCCTATATCAGGTGTCACTCAAGACTATGTGAGTGAGAAGGGTTTGAGGCACACTTCAGAATTTTAGTCAGCAGTGAGGAGTCATCTAGAGGTCATCTATATTGCCAGAAAAGGGGAAAACATTTGGGACAGGATTTTGCTGTCAGTCCCCACAAATTCACTGAGGCCATCAAATTCTTGACAGCATTGTTTTCACTCCCTTTGCCGAGCGTTCACAGAGTGTTCCCTTTGTGGAGTTTTCACTCCTTCTGCACTCCACAGATGAAGTACAAGCACCCTGAAGGGAATGCCCAGGTGCCAGCCAGGACAGTGCCCTTTTCCGGAGCCGACAGCAGAGGGCACTGAGCACTGCTCTGTTGCAGCTGGAAAATAAAGCTGTGTCTTGGGGCACATGAATCACTCTAAACTGTAAAGAAATAAAAGTGGGGGGTTTGTACTGATTCTAGGCTCTGTGCACACAGTTTTGCTTTCATATAATGGCCATTTCAGATAATTTTAATTCATCAGCATGAACCTTAAAAGACACATCAATTTCATTGCAGCTTCCAGAGGTTTACCAAGGCCAGGGCTGGGGCTCTGCCTGTAACATCACACAGTTGCAGCCACAGTGCAGAACAATACTGGGGACCTGTACACGGACACCTGAGGTAGCTTGTTACCAAAGCCTGAGACTTTTCTACAATGATGAAAGACTGATCCTGCCCTGGAGACAGAGTTCAGAAACAAAAAAGCCCATAATAGTAAAGATATTAGTTCAGGAAAAGAAAAAAAAAGAAAAAAAGAGAGAGAAATAATATTTAGCACTAGGAGAAAAGCAATTACTCTCACCCAAGTTGAACAGTACTTTATTATGTGCTCCTGAAGTACTCCCCATGAGATTTAAGGAGCCTTAATACATCAGCCTACACAGCTGAACCTGTGGCAGAATATTTGTTTAGTTCATTGCACATTTTGTTTCTTAGACTGTATTATTTCTCTAGCATTCCTACATTTCAACTTTCTTTTTGCACCTAGTATAAAACAAACTTAACAATAATAAATCAAAACCTACTTAGAACTTCATTATTACAGGTTTCTTTTGTATTTATTAACATTTGAATTTTTTTTCCTCTTAGCCAGACACCAAAAGACAAATTAAATTTAAGGTGCAAGACACTTCCTTTCTTTAAGGAGAAGGGTTTATTGAAACAGATTCAATTCTTACCTGGCACAAATCCACTGATTTGTTTCTTTGGTCCCTGAGAAAGCGATTGGTTAGACATGTCTGGATCCACTGAGAGAAGTGGTTGATTTCTGGCAGTGGCTTTCAGGGTGTTCACTGCAGAGTTTTCCTCTGTGTTTTCAGTCAGTTCTGCAGTCCTTTGCTGGGTAGTGCCAAGAGCTGCATGTGTCACTGTCTTCCGACCCGAGCTGACTGTTAACAGAAACAAAAATTTTTGTACAATGTACAAAAAAAAAGTTTGTACAACAAGGGAATGGAAGTGTTCTTAAGGAAGACTGTCCAAGATGGGCCTTGAGGCAGAGTGAACAACTTCCTCAGGTTCACACATATAATGAAATGTGAGTCACAGATACCTAACACTTGCTTGCAAGAGTACACTCATGACCCCTACAGTGAAATCCAGCAACTAAAATACAATGAAAGAGTGGTTAGCCATTGTGCCCATTCACCCTCTGGTGGGTTTTGCTCACTTAGCTGAGCCTGGATGACTAATGAAAGCAAATAGCATGATGGTGAATCAATTGGTTCCCATGTGTGTCCACAGTGTTTCAGATTCTTGCAAGGTGTCTAACAGCACAGTGAAGGGTACCTCTGAGACACCTTTTCACACAGAGACCACGGTTCTTGTTTCCAGAATCATCACACAAGTGCAAAGCCGATCTTTTAACTGCTGAACACAAAACCCGTCACTTAGGGACCCTTGACAGTTTTAATATGCTTTGAATAAAAGTATGCAAATATTAAACCTTCCCATGTGCTAATTCCAATGAAAGACTGGGAGCAAACTGCTTGCTCACAGGGAGAGAGGCCCCAGAAGTGGCATTGTCCCGCTTTGGTCATTGAGGCTGTGGTTACTTTCACAGTCTGCTGTGCCACTGTGGCCTGGCACACTTACGGTTCTGGCAGAAAGTCTCGTCTGATCCATCAGGACACTGCCTCACACCATCACACGCAAACGTGATGTCAATGCAGCAGCCATCATCACAGATAAACTGGTAGCGAGAGCAAACCCCAACACAGGCTGTTGAGAAACAATTCCCAAATTACCAAAAGAGAAATCAAGGAGTGAATACTGAGTCAGTGACTAAAATCTGCAGCATGGAGGAAAAAGCAAAACCACGTCATGTCAAGAAGCACCATGAACAAGGCACAAAGTCCAGACTCAGCTGTGTGCCATCGTATTGACTCAGAAGCAAATATAGGCAATAGCTGTTCCTGGCACCTTCATCACTAGCCTGGTAATCTGTTTATTACAGGAGTACTCAACCTGGAGGCTGTTGTACCTTACACCTTGTGCAGCACCCTTACAGTGCTTTGAATTCTGCTGGCCTAAGCTGAAAGGAGATCTTCCTAGGCTTAAAGGATGCAGAACCAGTCCTGAAAATGAATAAATGAAATCTCTGTGGCTGTAACTGCATCCTTCCAACACATAATTCCTACTACATATCCATTCAACACCAATACGTTGCTTTATATGCACACATTTGGGCCATATGGGATCTTTTATGGCATATTTTTTACAACGTAATTAAAATGCTCAAAGAATGCTCATCATTTATTGACATCAGCATCCAGTGACTTCAATACAGCACAGATCAAAATAGGACTAGGTCACATTCTCACAAATTACTTTCACCAGAAAGAACTGACTGCTGCCTGCTTTAACATTTAGATTCCCCTGGAAATGGACAGTATCTCTGGATGTCCCATTTTGCATACTCAAAGCTTTCCTGAAACCCATTCTGATTCTGTAATTATAAAGTGTTTACATCTGTGCTTTTGTCTTTCCAACAGCAGTGCAGTTCATCACTTTGTAAAGCACTATCAAGTTCAGTGCTTGATTAGTGTTGTAAGAGCAAATCAATTTGCATAAGGGAGCACAGCCTTTGGTTGTTATCCTGCTGTGTACCAAACGATGCACCAGGCTAAGAGAAGGATGCCAGGAATGCAGACAACTGTTTAAAACCCCTAAAATCTGAAAATGCATCTCCATAACTTCAGCACTAGTAATAGCACTGATCTTGCACGTATTAAGGCATCAAGAACTGGTCTGGCTACAGCAGTAGCACTTGAATTGCTAATGTAGCTGGGGAATTAGAAAAATAAAGAAGACAGCAAATCCCCTATGTGGTCCATACAAAAGATACCCCAGATACCCAGCAGCAAATAAACAAAGCAGCAAACCTCTCTGGCTGCTTTAGCTGAATTAAATATTAATGAACACAACTCTATCATCCATTACTGGAACACAGGCATTATTAAGCAGATTTTTTCTTAATAAAAGCTTATTGCCACAGGGACTACCCGCTCACATAGAGATATTGTGCTGAGGCAGAGCAAGATTTTCACTGGTTCTGCTAAACATGGTGATAATGCTATTTAACTTTGTGCCAGAGCAGCAGATCTGCACTAGCAACTTGTTAATTACAATGTAATTAGAAGTTATTACATTTAAGAGCAGGACTGACAGCCACTGAAATGTAACTTACTTTCTACCTTTTATGCTTTTCACATGTTTCTGAAGCTCAGAGTTTAAAACTGATGGGTCAGTCCCAGTTTCAGCTTCCCCAGTAGCATAAGGCTTCAATAACAACCATCAGAAAGAAAAACTTAAATGCATTTAAACAAAAAAAACATGTCAACTTTCAGACTACAGATGCAGGTCAATATTATTCTTAGTCCGCCTCAAACATACTATTAGGTAATTTTAACTGGGTCTTCCCTATAGCACAAGCCCTGTCACGATGCCTACACCATCTGACTGTTACAATGCACATGATGCCTGTGTCAATATTTCACTCTTCCAATCCTGCATGCTTATTAGCAATAGAAGGGCAAATACTCAGTGCCTGAAAGTATTATTTCTCTAACAGGCAAGTGATGCTTGCTTGTTTCCTCACTTTGAAAGAGAGATTCTAAGCTGAAAGATATGTCATTATGTAATGAGCAAGGGCAAAATAAAACACTGAAAATGGAGAATAACATTTTTACCTTTATCTGACCCTTGCTCTGCTCTAAGTACCATACCCTGGGTGTCACAGAGCCAGCCCCAGGCATTTTCTCACCTGCTGCAGAATGAACCATGGGCAGGATGGTCACAGAGACGTTGTCAGAGCTCCGCTGACCTGCAGTGTCTGTCACGGTTAGCTGGAAAATATACCCGCCTTCCTGAATGTGGGACAGTTTCAGTGTTCCTGGCTGCGGTACCTGAGTGAAGGCACACAGTAAAAAAAACATATTGGCACAATGATCCATCCATGACCTTCCAGGAATAAGATTAAATACTTCCTGCAGTCTAGTCAGCCTATTCAAGCATGTATTTCTTTCAGCATGTAACATTTTTTTTTTTTGCATCCATTTGTAAAAAAACCCCGCAACGTGCAGGTAGTGTTGTCATGTTCTACTCAGTTACCTGGAGCTGTGAATCTCAACACTCAAATGGAGAACAAATGGTCACATACATTTAAATCAATTTTTGAGCAATTAGAAATGTAATTTTAGAGGATAGACAGTAAAATATTGGCCTTTTCCTCTTTATCAAGTTAGTCTGTAGACAATATAACATAGATCCACAGAAATAAATTTTCATGCCTGAAAGAGAACAAGAATTTTTGATTAATATGGCCAGAGTCCTAGACTTTCCATTATAGAAGAGTGTATTGATAACACATTTTTTTCTTTCAGTGAGAAAATTTCCTGCCTGAAATGTCTTTCCTTTTCTATTTACATGAATGAACTCAGTTATCTGATCAGACTGTTGAGTACCTCCTGATGGAGTGTATGACCCCTTACAATTTTATTCTTTAATTTGTTAAAGAAATTATTATGCTCTAAAAAACACCTGCTGTTGTTCACTGTGACTGTTGGGAGAGCAAATGTGGTATTTAAAACTCATGAGCCATGGAGCCCAAGTCTTGTCCCAGTGCAGAGACTTCTGAAATGCCACTGACTTCTGAATACACCACCACTCTCCTGGAGACCTCTGTGCTTTCCTTTTTATTCTCATGCTGCCCTGAAGAATGCTGGCCTGTATCTGCTTACACAGAAACTTTGGCTCAAAACAGATAATCAGCATTAAAAAAAACCCCAACCCATTACTGTCCCCAAGTGTCCAGGCGCTGCGCAGCTACAGAGTGGGGGTAGCAATCAGAGAAGCAAATTACCTAAAAAAGCAATAATAAGTCACAACAGGAAAAAAAAAAGGCTTCCTTCTACAATATGATAAGATCTCTTTCTAGCAGTCCTTTCCCCTCCTCTGCCTTCTATTTATTCTTTGCTACATAAAAGCAATGCAACAGCTGCCTTTTATCTTATTTAAACACACTCCCATCTCCCTTGTAGCTATGGATTCATACATTACTCTCAAAGAATAAATGACACAAAATCCAGTAACTTCAGGGCAGTAACCAAAGCACTAAAGACATCAACTGAAGAATGCATGAAAAAAAATCACAGCTATTATATCAACTCTAAAATTTAAATTATCATGGTTAATCACCAGGGTACATATCTGTAGGAGAAATCCCTGCTCATTTGAACACAATAGAAAAGTATTTATTTAAGCATAAATGTGTGTCAAATTCATTTTCTGTTAACAATTACAAAAAAGCCACCAAGGTTAATGTGAATTTTACAGCTTTGAATGGATATATGACTTGTCTGTATTTTATAAAGTGACTTTGAGTAATATTAAAAATATAAAATTAATGTTTTTATTAAATTCTAATTTTTGTTTTACTCTATGTTACTAAATCACAGATTAGTTTAAAAAGTATTTAATTGCTCTTTAAAGAAAATAATGCTGCAATGGGTCTGATAAACAAGTCTTTGATAATAAAGATGATATCTAGCAACTAGTCTTAAAGCTTCATTTTGCTTCATGCTCTCTCACCTCTACATATCCTTCCTGCTCTAGGTGGAGTTCCCAGTATGTCCTTGATGTTGTGGGCTGTGAAGAGACTATGAGTAGAGTCTGAGGACTTGAGACATTTTTTCTTTCTTTTTCTGCTGATCCTACAGCACTCACAAAAAAGACTAAACTGAAGAACTGCTCTCTTCATGGGTAATTTGAAATCCAAGTGCAGTAGAAAATGTATGGATAAAATATTTCATAAGGTTTTCATCATGCTTCTTTGTAGCTTCTCCATAAGCACTGACAGGAGACTGTTGGTGAAAATCCCTTATTATTTTTAGTAACTGAATTACTGAGGGGTCTCTAACTGGGGTGACAGAAGCTGAAGTGCAGCGAGCACAAATATAGCAGAGCTCAAATCCAGTGGAATATTATTATCTACTTGTTTGCTGCTGGCTGTCCCATGCCATCCAGGAAAGGGATTAACTGTGTAAGCCACTAGAAATAATCACTGGAACTACCCAGGGACACAGTGTAGTCTCCTTCACTGGAGGTCTTCAGGATGGGATTGGACAGATAAAATAACCTCACTGAGTCTCCTTGTCCCACAAACAGTTGGACCAGGTGATCTTTTCAGGTCCCTTCCAACCTGGTCTGCTCTACATTTCTGTGAAATAAATGTTCAGGTTGTAAAGATATCCTAATTTTGCTGCCTGGCAGACAGATTCCAATATATTTAATATTTGTAGCTGTACATTTAAAACTTGAACACACCAATCTGGAAGTAACTGGCCACAAGGGGGGCTGCAGATGTACCTGCATGTCAACTGAAGAGTCGCCCTGCAGCAGTGTCCACTCGTAGTGCACAATTCCGTGGTCATCGGAGCTCTCCCGGCCATCCAAAAGCACCCAGTCCACAGGTGACTGCAGCACAATGTCCTGACCAGCCTGACACTGTGGGGGCTCATCAAATTCTTCTTCTTCAGCAAAAAAAGAGAAGATCAGTAATTTATGAGGGGAGGCTAAGTGATTATTTACATAAACCACTTTTCTTTCTTGGTTAAGGTATTGTTTCACCTCTGTGCAACTTCCTGAAAGAGGAACATGTTCATTAGTGCACATTTTGTTAGGCAAAGTAATATCTGCTTTTATTTAAGTTAATTTCCTATGATGTCTTCAGGAATTAACATTAGAAGCACATGGAGAAGCATAGAAAACCTCTCTAGGTACCTGCACAACAAACAGGATTATTAGCATGAGTGCACTTTTTAAATCTGAGCTAAGGAAAATAAGTTTAAATATGACTTACATACAGATGGCAGTTAAAGCATCTTTTTATACCTTTTATAGCACTCTGCTTAATTCAATACACTTCTAGTCCCTATTTATAATACATCATTATAGGAATGAAAGACTGATTTAGCATAAGGTGGCACCCTGATGAAGCAGTGCACATGATGATTAAAATTCATCAGACACCATCAATTTTAAGTGCCTCATTTAAGATATCAAAAGCTTGATTTTCAGAATATTTAGGATATTCAGAATATTTATTTACAGAATTTTGCTATATTCCAAGTACAATCTTTACTGATTAAAATTGTGAGTACTAAGTACTTTTGCCAATCAGACCACAAGCTTTTGGGTGAGACTAACAAAAGTCGAACCCAAAGATTGCATCTTTCTACAGCTCCCCATTCAAGTGTCATTCCCTCTCTGGGCACCCTGAAGTGGCAGGGTGCTCTCTGCTCTTCAAGCTCTGCAAAGGATACCCTGTAAAGGATACTGATGCTATGCTCAAGAGCAATTACTGAAATCAAGGTTGTAACTGCACTCCATGTGGGCAGAGCTGCACAAGGAAAGGTGCTTTCCCATCAGTGTGGGGAATATTCCTTGCACGTGCTCTTCAACAGTATCATGAAGGTGCTTGAAGCCTTGGAGCTCATGGGAGCAGTGGGACAACTGTTTATCTCTGACTAAACAGCAAAATTCTTATTTCTTGGTTTTTTTCACCAGTAGGTCAGACATAGAAAATTTCAAGGTAAATGTCTAAAGTTAGGAAAACATACAATAACTACTTTCTATAATAATAGAAAGTATGAAACACTTCTTACTCATCCAATGACGAAGGCAGCTTTGTCTAATTTGTATACACTCACCTCTCAAAACAAACTTTGTTTTAAAAAAACCATCCAGGTGCAAAAAAAAAAAACCCCAAAACTCATTGTTAATAAAACCCCAAAACTCATTGTTAATAAACACCATCATTATAGTGCCAGGGCAACTTTTATTTGATATAAATGAGTTAGGTACAGTCTTCACAGAGTTACTTAGTTTACAAATAACTGTTGAAAAGAAACTGACCTAGGTCACAAACAGCACAGCCCAGTCCTCTGCTTCTACCTTGGAAAGGGGTTTCATGTCACTTCTCTGGTTTAAATGACTTGGTCAATGCCCTGTAGGGGCAGAGACAAGCCCCAATTCCCCTAAGCAATAAGGATACTTTCTTCCTGGTCAAACCTTATACTCCAGCAGCATGAGTTGCATTGAGTCAGTTACAGAAGTTCAAGCCCTTTGTTAAAGATGAGTGAAGGACCACAAAAACCTCTGGTCCCAAAGAATGGAGGCATCACACTTTGCTTGTAAGCCACCACATCATCTTCAGAAAGGTAAATCAATGGCAGAAAGGAAAATTTGGCCTGTTAGAGATATATGGCATGGGAGGAGACAGCCTATTGAGCTGAAGATTCTTTTGCCACAGCAAAGTTTTAAGCAATGGAATACATGATCCTTAGTGAAACACCTCCAAATCTGGGGAATAAGAAGGCAGCATAAAAAACCAAGGAGACAAACTCACTGGAGGCATACTCCAAGGAGCCACTTGCAGCTACCACTCATGGGAATAAAACGCTATCAGCCACAGGTCAGCAAAAATCATCTCTCAACTTCTGCTTTCAACTTGCATTTAAGTTGAATGTAAACAAGCAGTATGGAACTGAAATATCAGGTCAACCCTCTGAGATGCTGGAGCTGGCTGCTTTCTAGAAAAAGGGGTGAAACACTTTTTTCTTAGGGAGCCAATACAATAGGCTTTTTTTTTCATCCTGCTTTTTATTTATTCTGCTCCCTCCATCTTTATACAGACTAGTCCTGCCAATAATGAAGCTTCCAACTAATTTTCTGAATGAAGGCCTTGTTATAAAAGGTTATTTCACTGCAAACTCCTGAATGTGTTTGGTATTAGTTTACTTTGATATTGAATCCTCCCATTGCTCACCACTAGTGATCTTAGAGATCACTGTATCCCAATGCACAGAAATATTTTGGAATTATGAGGGCACCACATCAGTGGGTAAATGTTGGTTTGGTATTATCAGAAAGAAAACAGTGGAAGACTCAAGAAAAAAGTACTCTGAAAGAAAAAAAAAAGGAGCAGCTAAAATGTTATCCCCTCATGGAAAAAAATCTTGAAATGGAAAGTTCTTTCCTAAATTTTTTAAACTCATTCATGGGGTGACAGAAGGGAAAAAAGATGTGCATTCATCATCCTGTTGTCTAGATTGTTTTTCAATGTAATTCAAGAATGCACTGGTAACAAAACACTAGAGCAAAATAATTCAATCTTAATTTTATCTCTCCTGGTCTATGTCACATCTGACAGATGTTTAAGTAAAAGTTCATTCTCATTTGTGGCTTTGTTTCAGCTCCAGTGTAATTGCATTAAGAAATCATAATCCCCTGTTTCCAATACCACCATCACTCACAAGGCAGACTTTTAAATAAAACCAACAGGACACAGAGCAATTTGCAGACTAGGAACTGAAATTGCCTTGCAAGTCCAGTACTGACAGTCAGAAAAGCTGCCAAAAAGGCAAAGCATTTAAGAATTCCAGAATTCAAGAACTCAAGGAATTCAAGAAATTCAAGATTTCTAGTTGACAGAGCATCATTTTTACAATATATTATTTATATTGTGCCATAACTGCAAAATTAGTTCCTAATAGGTTTTAATAGAATTAAGGCAGTTCAAAATGAAGCCTAATTCTGTGTGACTTTGATGTAAAATCTCATCATGCAACTGCATACAGGCTTATGAAATACAACTACCACAAAGCTGCTACATAAATAATACTGTAGAATAATACTCCTCCTGTGGAAAATGTTAAAATTACACCTTGGGTTTTTCTGGTACCTTAAGCTTGCCTCATCTCTATTGCTAAGGGATCCTTCCTTGTAGCTCTCTAATCTACCTGCCCATGCACTTTGCAAACAAATATTTAGGAATCATAATGCCTCTATAAATCAAGTCCCTGCTCTTTTGTATTTCCAGGGGATTCACATTGACATTTTCATGAAACGTGCAGGTCTAAATGGACCTCAAGCCTGATGTTTCTCCTCCCAAGAGAGCAGTAACAGCAGGCACATCTGGGCACTGTTCTCACCCACACCAACACCAGGTCTTGCTCCTGTTGCACGCAGTGACTAATTTACTTCAGATGAGATCTATTGCATCTTGAGTAAGATGCAGATGACATTTGGGAAAGTATCGTCCACAGGGATAATGAAATTAAGTCAAAATTAGTTAAGTGGAGACTGTTTAACAACAGGAGGTGGGGGAAGGCAAACAAATTCTTTGAATCAGGTGCTAGGAAACAGATTCCAAATTTAGAAATCCAGATTTGTTTTCATCTACAGCTGCTTGCTCTGGATAATATTGCTCCTAAATATGCTTCAGAGTTGAACAAACAGCTGCTTTTGATGTGGCCTAGTTTCCAGAGGTGCTTGTTGAGAATGTCCATGCTGTGTTTGGACTACTGGTGAGGTATCCTTGTCTTCTTCAGTCTAGTTCTTGAGTTATTAAGCATGAAAAATCTTGATTTAAGTGAGTAAGAAGCTGTCTTAGGCAATGACATTTGGATAGCACCCCCAAGAACAGCATGTGCTTGCTCTCAGGCTATGCACCAGGTTATGGCATAGCTGGGAAAAAAAGCACTTCATGTTTTGAAGGTGCCCAATATGTACAGTTCCTGGGGAGCTGGGACTTCACTGGTTCCCCAGGGAGTGTGGGGCCAGGGAACATGCACATCCCACTGCCTGGCTCCCAGCCACCGGCTGGCTGGCACAGTGCCCCGCCAAGGGCTCTGCAGAGGCAGAGATATTGAAGGATGGGTTTCCCCAAGCCCAAACACCCCCAAAGCCCTCACAGGTCAGAAGGGACCACAGTGGGTCATTTGGTCCGACCTCCCTGCTCAAGCAGGGTCGTTCAGAGCACATGGCACAGGATTGTGTCCAGAGGGTTCTTGAGGATCTCCAGTGAGGGAGACTCCACAACGTCTCTGGGCAACCTGCTGCAGTGCGTGGCTACCCGCACAGTGAAGAAGTTCTTCCCTATGTTCAGCAGGATCTTCCTGTGCATCAGTTTCTGCCCGTTGCCTCTTGTCATATTGCTGGGCACCACAGGAAGAGCCTGGAAGCATCCTATTGAACCCCCTCCCCTTAAGGTATTTATACACCTTGGTAAGGTTCCCTCGGGCACGGCCGGGCCGCCTCTCCCGGCCCAGGGCACCCCTCCGAACGGCACGGCACGGCGCAGCCCGGCTCTCCTCGCCCCGTACTCCCACCGGCGACGCCCCACCGCCCGGGAGCGGCTTCCCGGCGCCGGGGCGGCCTCACGGACGGCGCCCGCTCCCCGCCGGCGGCTCCGCGGCCCTGCCGCCCCCGCGCCGAGCGCCGCCATCTCCCCGCCGCCGTTCCCGCCGCCGTTCCCGCCGCGCAAGCCGCTTACCCGTGGGCGGCGGGGCGACGCCGGCGGTCCGGCGGCTGTAGGAGCTGTAGCCGCGGTGCGGGGCGAAGCGGCAGACGGGCCGGCCGCGGTGCGTGCAGTTGAAGAGGTAGCAGCCCGGCTCGGCCGCCGTGCCCCGCGGGCGGGCGGGCCCCTGCACCACGGCCAGCGTGCAGCGCGGCTCGGCGCAGCAGGCGTCCAGGCACTGCCGCCAGCCCGACACGGCGCCGGGCGCCCGCAGGAAGGTGGCGCCGGCCGCGATGGAGTCCTTGGTGCGGATGATGGAGTCGGGCCTGGCGGAGAAGCCGCCGCTTCCGCCGCACCGCTCCCCGCCGCCCACTCCGCCGCCCGCTGTCGCCGGTGGTCCCGGCTCCTCCTGCTGCAGCTGCCGGCGGAACTCCTCCAGCAGCGTCTCCACGCCCGAGATCTGCGAGCGCAGGTCGGCCAGCGGCGCCGCGCAGCGCCCGCCCGGCAGCACGGCCCGCCCGCCCAGCGCCGCCAGCAGCACCAGCACCAGCAGCGCCGCCATGGCCCCGGGCGGCGGCGGCGGCGGCGGGAGCGGTTCCCCCCGGGGCACCCCCAGCGAGCGCGGCGCGGGGAGGCGCCGGCCCCGCCCGGCTGCACCAGGCGGAGCGGCCGCGCTCAGCACCCGCCGCCCCGAACAGCTCCGGCGGGCCCCGCCCCGGGACCGCCCCCAGAGCGACATTCCTTCAGCAGCCGCAGCGACAGGAGAAGGAGCAAGGGGCTCAAACTGGTGAGGGCAATTTTAAGATGTATGTTAGAAAGAAATTCTTTACTGTGAGGGTGGTGAGGCACTGGAACAGGCTGCACAGAGAAGCTGTGGATACCCCATCCCTGTAAGTGTTCAAGGCCAGATTGGATAAGACCTTGCACAATCTAGTCTAGTTGAAGGTGTCCCTATCCATGGCAGGGGGATTGGGATTTGATGACTTTTAAAGTCCCTTCCATTCTGTGGAAGCCCTTAACATGCTGTGATTCGACGGTTCTATGACTCCACACGGGGAGATGATGCCTGCAAATAATCGGGGTTGGGTAGGGGTCACTGAAACTGCTGGTGGTTCTGTGAACCTAAGGAGACAAAAAAGAAATTGCAGAAGACTCCATCCCAGACATGGCATTTCTGTTCAGAAATAACAAAAAAAGAAAGCCAGTAGTGAAAAACCTAACGTGCAAAGCTGTGACCTCCTGACCTGCAAAAAAAATCCCAGACAGGATCTTAACCACACAAAACAATGGTGAAGAACTTCCCATGCAAGTTTTTGAAGTCTTTGCTAAATGAGTTTCACTTGCAATTAAATTATTCAGTTTTACATCTGTCACAACAACATCTGTTTTATCATGAAAATATTGCTGATTCTGTAACACAAATTAATAACTATTATCCCTGAAAATCAGCAATCCTTCAAAACAGCTGCTGTGTTATTTTTCGTCAGATGCATGGAGCCTCAAAGTGCTAGAATGGCACATTGCGACCTGTGTACGAGCACTGAAAAGCATAAGCCTGCCTGTAAATGTAGAGAGGTGATGATGGATTTTGAGCTGCGTACTAAGGGATATCGTAACAGGTCGAGTGATAGCCCTGGTGTTTTCATTTTCATTTTGTTCATTCTTCCAAGCATCTTTAATTACTGAAAAAGCTTAATAGCTGCATCAAAAATACCATTATGTCAGGATGCTTAGAAAAAGTAGCCAAAAAAAAAAAAAGACATATTAGGAATGGTTTTAAGACTATTTCATACTCCTTTGTATTTTTGGCTTGTTTTAGTCCATGTTCCCAGCACAACTCAGAATTGCCTCCAAAACAAGTCCACTTTAATATTCTGCTACCACGGAGCCTTGGGTGTTGCCTGGGAAATTGACACACAGCTTGTAGTTTGTATTATGATTTCTCTTTCTCCTCTCACAAACCACAGAACTGTAGTTCAGTGATTCATTGAAGCATGTTGGCCTGTCAGCAGTACAACTGTTGAAGATTGATTTTTTTCTGGCTATGTGCTCAATGGGCTCTCTAAATTTCTATAAATTTCCCATCAATTTTAGCTGAAACTGATCAATACATTCAAAGATTACAGGAAGATGGAGGAGCTAGACAGTCAGATGATATAATCCTCATTTGCTTTGAAAATCAGGCTAAAATGCCACAATTTTATTTTTAGGAATATTTTGGAGAGGTGATCAATCTGTTCATAACAGAGGTACTGACTGCGACGCACTGATTTCCTAGAGATGACACTGGTTTGCTGCTGCTCTGCTCTTGTACCCTCTGACAGTACTTTTGCTTCTAGAATATAAACCAAAATAAAACTCACACCAGCACGGTCCACATTGAAGGAGTATTTGGTGGAGACAGAGGAAAAAAGTGCACCACGTCATCCCTTCTCAGAATCACCAAAAGATTTGGAATATTTGAGCAGAAACTCCCTGCTCTGGATCAGCAGCTTTGGTTAGTGGGGGCCCATTTACAGGGCACAGAGGGTCGCTCATCTCACCATCCTTGTTGCATCCAGTTCTACCAGAAAGCTGATCCCTGCTTGTCAGAGGTGGTGACACTGAAGTAGCAGGTTCTTGCAGATAACACAAAGAAAAATTATCACTTTCTAACACTTTACAGTGAGGAAGCTGTGATTGGAAGGTATGTCCAAGGAGAGTAGACTCTTGTTCAAACAGGTGAGCATTTAAAAGATAAAGAAGGATTTGGGAGGTCACAGTCCTGTTGTCTTCCTGTAGTGTCACATTTACCAGTTTGAAAGTTAGTAGGATCCTTATTCTAAGTTAGGATAAGGATGGCATGCTTACATTTTTCCATGGAAGTGTTGACACCACTCTCTGATTAGCTTCTTGAGCAAGAATTTCTAAGTGCAACAGATTTTTTTTGTATTGATGCTGGAGGAGAACTTGTTTTGTTGCCCAATTTTCTTGGCTCAGAATGTGTATGTTATTAGCCTGGCCTTGTGAGAAAGATGGCATTTGTAGTCATGCTGAACTTTTTTCAGAAGGTGGCAGCAGCTTATTACTTATATAAAACAGATTGCTGCTAAACATCAATGTCTGCCTAAGGGAAATCATAGATTCATAACTACTTATACTTAATTTTGCATTTCTTTACTGGATCATTGTTGTGAGTGCCTCAGCTTTTCTTTGGGTTTTGGAGTTGCAGATCAAAACTAATAGTTGCTTATAGTAACCCGAAAAATATTTTATTCCTGCCTCTCATCAAGTTGAAATTTTGGGACAGCTAATATTCATGCAGAGGGCCTTAGAAATTGATAAAGATATTTTTCAGGTTTTACCTTTTTTTTCTGTTGTTCCTTTTCAAAGGATTCAGGCATGTACCACAGTTTATTGTCCAAAATGTCCACTTCATCAGGCATGGGACAGCTGAAAAGACTGCTAGATTTCTTTTCCAAAAGTGGAGATTGGAGTACACATATATTCTTTACATCCAAACAATACCTGGCAAAGTAATACAGGATTTCAGAATTCATGAATAATCATGTTTCCAACCATCTGTTGATTAGTTTCAATCTCTATTCATATTCAAAATTCATAAAACAGCTGAAATTATGGGAATAGAGTCTGAGTGCATCTGCTTTTCTCTTCCTTTAGTTGATTTTTCCCAAAATAACAGAATAACAGGAATCAAAAAAGTGAGGGACAGAAAGGCAATGGAGTAGGATGAAAAGAAATTGAATATATGGAAAGGGAGCAGGAAGAAAAGGCAAAGTTATATCTAGGCTTCCTCATCTGAAGTGCTTTCCTATGGAGTCTTGATTTTTTTTTTTTTTTTGCTTGTTGTTTGGGTTTTTTTGTTGGAATATGTGCTCAGAAAAAGAAACATATCTTCCTTTCCATTTGATGTCTTCCAGACGCTCTGCAAACAGTAAACACATAATGCAAATGTTATCTGCAGAAAAGGTGTTTGTTGGCATGATGTTATCATTAGACACATTTCCTGTGCTCCAGTTTGCTTGTGAGAATCTGTTGAGTAAACACCCGTGATAAATACAAATCAGCTCAGATGCTGGAGTGGACTGCTGATTGACAGCTAAGCTTGAGCAATTTGCCCACGAATGAATTGAAGTGATAACCTTTTCTTTGCGACTTGACAATTCAGGTTTCTGACCATGAGAGTAAGAGGAGTTCTGCATAAATAACAGAAGATAGGGTGTTAAATGTTAAAGTGGAAGCAAAGAAATTAACTGAGGTATTAAACTCGGGTTTTGTGTTTTGTCTTTTTATAATATTTCACATCCCTCTTGAGCAAAATTGTGTAATGCTGTGGTACGAGTGTTAAACAACAGGAGGAATAATTTTTCAAATTCCAGATTGAAAAACATAAATGTGATCCTGAAAATGCTTTGTATAATATTGATTTTATGAGCATCCCATTATGATGCATATTAAAAAGGTATGACTGGTTCCAGCTTGAGGTGTTTTTAGTCCAAGTGTGGTAAACCTGTTTTCCTTGCCCTTTTCAAGGAGAGAAAAACAGCCATGCCCTGTCTTTGGAATGTGTGTGAGTGTGTATAATTGTGATTGTCTTTCTACTGCTGTATTAAATACTGGTGTACTAAAAATGAGAGCTCTCCTGATTGATAAATTGTAATATTATTAACAACCCCTCTCCTTTCTATATGCCTGACTGCATTTGTGCCTAACACAAAGCAAGTATTTTACTACAAAACTGGGAAGGAGACAGAGAATAAAAAAAAAAAAAGGGAGGAGATTGCATTTTAGAAACCCTTCCCCACTAGCAGCAGAGGAAAGGATGGGGCTGAGGCATCAGGTGATTGCTTTAACATTACGTTCGTACGTGCTGCGCTTGCTTTTCTGCCCAGATACTGCATAATTGACTGCACAGCATCAGCCAGGCACCACGTGGTATCAGCATACATACTCTGACTGCAAAGGCACTGAGGTTCTGCTACTGAGATAAATAGTCCTAAAAAATAACAAAAACCCCTCCTTGTAAAGAGCAAGGATGGGCAGGGGTGAGAAGAGGGCCATTTCTGTGAAGTTAGTAGTGTTTATTAACTGGTGTAAGGTGAAATTCCCTCTGAGGTCACATAATCATCATGCTCCTTGCTGCCTTCTCCTAAGTCATTTCCAGGGTGAACTGACTGCTTCACCAAAATCAAAATCAGGCAGAGTAAAAAGAGGTAGGGTAAAGCTAAGCAAATAAATCCTAGTATTGCTGACAGAATAATACCACTCTTGCCACCTATCTTTGCTGGATCTTTGAAAACCACATTTCTTTTCAACTGGAGTCCACCAAATACTTCTTCAGCATCCTTCTGGTCAGTGCAACAGCAGTGGCAGCTTCTTCATGGGACATTAAACCTGCAAAAACACATTCTGAGGGATGAAGGACAGTTATTAAAAAAAATAAACTACTTCTCTGGGAAAGGGTTAGTTAGGATTAGAGCTGCAGATTTTAACCCAGAATTTCAGCCAGTTCTATAGAAATAGGTTACCAATGATTTACAAACAGCAAAAACCTAATTTAACAGCCAGAGCCCAGGTTAAGCTAGGAGCAGAAAATTTAATTTGCCTTGTAAACAACATCATTAAGAGGGCAACAGCTGAGAGAAAATAGATGAATCAATAATATGCAATTTTTTACAGTAATAAAAATATAACCTTTGAAGACATGGTTTCTGTCTGCAATTTGTACTGTAACAGAACAACTTGTGCTCCAAGGTGTTAGCCAAACAAAGATTTGTATAAGCTGTGTCCACCAGTCATTGAAAAAAATCCTACTGCATATTGAAAGTGTGGAAAACTATTTCATGTACTGTCTGAATATACAGAACTAACAGCCCAAACCCTTTATGCTTGTGGTTTTTGAGGATTTTTTTTTAAATGCATGAAGTTTTGATATGCATAAAACTACAAAGGATCACTTCCCAGAAGAGAAATATCTAGCTGAAAAAATTACTCATTGCTATTTCAGCCATGGATTATTCTGCAGCACAGCATGGTGATAAAAATCAGTTGGGTAATATGCTCATGATTAGTGAGTCAATGGGAGCTGGTGGCAGCCCTGACATTGATCAATAATGTCAAGATTTTGAAACAGGTTGCAAAATAATAGCGGCCTCTGCAGATGCCACTGAATTAGCAAATATATTGGATGTAACTACCAACACACCTTTTCTGTAAGTGATCCCTCATGATTTTCATAGAAAGGACAAAAAGAAGCCAAAGAGTTGGTCACTGGGAGCAGTTTTATATGGAATTCTTCATTTATGAACTCTATCATTTAGTATGCTCCTCTTACATGAATAATTTTGAACTTCACAGCACCTCTTCATTTTTGGCAGTTTCCAAACTCTTCAAGAATGTTTTGCAAGAGCAGCAGAGCCTTTGTATCTTGATTTAACAGGAAAACAGAAATATAATGATGATAATGCTTACTTTACTGGCAATAGTAAAAATCATGAGCTGACTGGACAGCTTGATCTATACTGAAAGGAGTCAGCTTCCTCCACTCCATTCTTTTTAAGGCTTCCTTTTAACCTCCATTGCAAAAGACAAAACTTACCCTTGTAAGCTCAAATATACTTCAATTTTCTTCCAGACTCCTCTGTTTTCTGCTATTTTCTTGGGGATGTTAAATAGTAGTAATGAGTGTAGCAATCATTGCACATAGTTTTAACCCATTGTGTTACAGCTAATAGATCTCTCAGTGCCATTTCTAAAGCAATTTCTTGGATAAAGCTTTGTCTCTTAACACTGAGAATGCATTGGCTTGTTTAATAAATCAGCTAGCACTGGGAAAATGTGCAGTTTGGTTCTGTCAGTCACCTGAGTTGATGCTTTCCTGTCCTTCTGCTGTATTAAGTGCACACAAATATGATTAGGTGAAAAGATGATAAAATTAATGTAAAGGAATTCTGAACCATGTTGTTAAAAAACAGTAGAAGATTATTTTTAGGTTTTCACTTAATTTTTAAAAATTGAAGCGAGAGCTTATGGCCTTGTCATGTTGGTTTGCCTAGCTAGTAATTTGTCAAAGAAGTAGGATCCAATGTATTTTTCTGTTGCAGGCATAAAAAATGAAATCATGATAGCTGGAAGCACAATGTTTTTTCTTAGTCTGAAGGTGTGCAAAAAAGATGGGTAGATCCTCTCTCTGTCTTGGAGAGCAGATCATGTAGCTTGTCCTCCCAGCTCTGACAAAAGTCTTCTGCTGGCTTTAGTTGTCTTTGGGTCAGATTCAAAACCTGCATCTCTTCTATGCAAATTGGAAATACTAATAGATATCTATAAATGAGAGTTGCAATAGAAAAATTAATTAATATTAATAACACACTTTGAGGTCATTGTGTTGAATAATTAAGTGATGCAATTAAAAATATTGTTGTCTGCTTTCTCACTCAGTACAATTCAGTTCCTCTTTTGCTGTTGATCTGACTGTGTTTACTTTTGATTTCTGTGTTTGGATATCTTAAACATCTTGACTGTACAATTCTAGCAGTTGTATTATAGGTCACACACACACAAATCTCTCCAGATGAAATCAGTGGTGTGGTGTAGTGGTGTTCCTGCTTTGCTATCAGTGGAGAAATGGTGTTTAGGTTTTTGTCATAACTGGCATGTTAATTGGAGCAGTTATATGAGTTTTATCCCAAGCATTTTACTTCTATCCTCATTAAAAAAGTCTTTCTGGACTTCAAAGCAAGAGGGCTGTTAAATTAACTTAGACAGATGAGAGAGTGGGATTTTCTTTAAATTGGGCTGCAAATCACAGATTTTGTATTGAAGCTGGAGGCAAAATGACTTGAATGTAAATAATCCTCAAATGTTCTTCCTACTGTTCTCCAGCATGTGCCTCCAAGGATGCATATGTTTCCTCATAGGTGACAAACTTGGCTAGGCAAATAACACACAGGGTGTCAGCATAAAAAAGTCACACAGTAATTTTATCTCAGTCATCTGTAATTTAAGTGTTCTGACAGTATATACACTGTGGTGGGAGAATATCTGCATTTTGATACAGCTTACCCAGGGTAATTGTGCAATGAAGATCACTGGTTGCATTAACCAAAAAAGGTCCTAAATGTGATATAGACTTTTTTCCAGGGAGTGTAAGTTTCAAAATTTTCCCAACACTTCAGATTTCATTATTATTTTATAAGAACCCATAGCTTGAATACATACACAACCTATTGCATATTACAATTTCCAGAGCTGGCTGGTAATATTATTGAAAAATATGTTTTAAACACACATGAATACTTTTTATTACTTCAAATGTGGACTTGAAATACTGGGATTACAACCATCTTCTCAGAGTTTTTGCACTTCTTTGCAAAAACTTTTTGCACTTATCTGAGCTAATCTGGAAACTGTTTATTTCAGACCCCCAGAAACAACTCCCCTGAAGCTCAGTTATGTCAGGACATGAAGGTTCCAGCAGGTCCGTGGTTTGACCAAACCACTTTGTCCCTTCCTGTGTTTCTTTTAGAGAGAGAAAAAGAAAATACTTGGATTTGAGCAATACCGACTTTTCATGTTTGTGTGTGTGTGTGTGTGTGTATATATATATCCTGGGCTGCATCAAAAGGAGTGTGGCTGGCAAGCCAAGGGAGATAATTTTCTAATTTTCTCCCTTGATTATGCTCTCTTGAAACCTCACCTGTAGCAGTTCATCCAGCTCCGGTGCCCCCAGCATAAGAAAGACATGGAACTGTTGGAGCAAATCTACAGGAGGGCCACAAAGTTAGTAAGGGCACTAGTGCAACTCCTCTGTGATGCCAGGCTGAGAAACTTGGGGCTATTCAGACTGGAGAAGAGAATGGAAACCTCATAGCAGCCTTCAGTATCTGAAGGGGCCCTACAGGGAAGCTGGAGAGGGACCCCCCCTCCCTCAGGAGCTGCAGTGATAAGATGAGGAGTAATGGGTTCACACTGAAAGGGGAAATTCAGGTTGGATATTAGAAAGAAATTCCTTACTATGAGGATGGTAAAGCACTGGAACAGGTGAACCATCCCTGGCAGTTTTCAAGGCCACTTTGGATGGGACTTTGAGCAACCTGGTCTGTGGAAGTTCTCTCTGCCCATGGCAGGGAGTTTGGAACCAGATGAACTTCAGGGTCCTTTCCAACCCAAACCATTCTATGATTCTGTTTCATGAAGATACTACATTCCTACCTAAACCAGGCAGTGCTTTAGCCAGTGTAAAGCGCTGTGACAGAACACAGTTTAAATGCATTAGGCAATACACTTTTCACTTAGGTGGTTTTCCCATTGGTAATATTGTACAGAAGTTATTTATACCTGAAACTGGGAAACTGTGATTAGAAGTGGTGCAAGTCACAGTAAGAGTGTAGTCTATGTGAATCATGAAACCATTTAAAAAGGCTTTCCCTGCACAGTCAAGTTATTGTGTAGTGCATATGTGCTTGGCACTTCTGGAGTTGAAAGCCTGCCCATATTTTTACATCTCCAGCAGCTGCAGAAAAACCAAAGGACTAATCCTGAGCCTGTGTCACTGGTGTAATGTTAGCTCTCTGAGTGAGATGTCTTTTGCTGGTAACTCATATTCCTGACTGGAACTCATATCATATTCAGCAGAATTACTGAGGTTTTGCTATAGGATATTATGGAGCTGCTTGACTGTAAAGCATCCTCATTATTATTGTTTGATTGTAAAGCATGCACATACTGCAATAGCTCATTTTGATAAAATTACTGAATTTATTTGTTTTTCTAATCTAAGTAAGTGTTGCAGAATAGATTTTGCTGTATCTCTTCCAGCCAGGCCAGACCTCAACCTCTTGCTCTCTGCCAATATACAGTCTACAAGTGTTCAGATTGCTAATACTTAGATAAATAGTGGAATGCATACTTTTTCTTTTCCATTCTCCTTTCTCTGTATAAAAAGTGAAAGTCTTCAAGGGCTAAGAAACTTGGCTATGTGTGGAACAGTAGTCAAATGTGTTGCTTAGTTAAATCAACCTCACAAATCACACTGTTGGGTCCATCCAGACTGGAATCTGAGGAATTTTCTCAGGTTCTGTGTAAACTTCCTGCCAGATGGTATGGAAAGTTTGGATAGTGTGTGAGATTGACAGTTTATTTGAGAGGTAGATTAAAGTGATAATGGTATGTGCTATAGGGTTTTCTGGTATTTTTTAGCAGCTCTCAGGAAATTTTATATGCTTCATTTAATGTTGTTAAAAAAACCTCTCCTCTAATTCCTTAGCTTTACCATTTTTATAATCTACTTTTTCAATCCAGAGGAGGCAACAGTATGTTTACCCCTTTTTTTTTAAGAAAAGGGGCAGAAACATAATGTAATTTAATGATTACATGAATTAGCAATTTAACCATAGTGTCATAATATTTTATTTATGTAATTGTTACTCAACTCCTATTTTCAAGAAAAAACAAGGTGAAATAAGTTTAGATAATTTCCATACTTCATAGAAAAATTTTTAAGCTCCTGCAGCAAAACTCTCCTCCCCTTAGTAGAAATACAATTTTTGTGAGTAAGCACCCTCCTCAAAAATAATAATAATACTGTAATATTTTTTCAAGAATGATGCCATTAGCCAGTTAATGTTTTAGTTACAGCATGCATGACAAAGAGGGAAAGACTTTAGTGTTGTTTTGTCAGCTATGGTATTAATAGGACATTTCAGATTTGCTTACTCACTTTTCACGAGCTGTTGTTGAAACTTCAAGTCTGAGGATCATTTCTTTGGTGTTACTCCATATTCAGTATGTCATAAGATGGAATATCATCTCAAGGTAAAAACTGTTTAAACTCTGGGATCTGACTCCATGATGTCTGCGTCTTCCATGGCCTCTGGATATTCTCTCTTTGTCTCTCCATTGGTCTGACACAGAAAGGAATGGCAGATGTGTTACACATTTAAAAATTGCTTAAGCACCTGTAGGCTGTTCAGTGACTGTAACACACCTATCCATGGGCTGGCATTGCCTTTGGTCAGGATACCACTTAGTCATGCACCTATTCTTAATGGAGTTTGGGATCCTGCGTTCTTTCGTACCATGTGTCCCTTGATTACAGAAAACTCATCCTCCTATTCCTTTAAGCTCTTTCAATTATTTTTTAATCTGTGTATTGCTTTAAAGAGCTTAGCAATAGCCTGCATGAATACCCAGTATAATTTTCTCCTGTAACAAAGCTGCCAAATCCTCACAATAGATTGCCCAAACATCACCCTGTTGTGTCCCAGCTAGCTCATGGCCTTTCAACATCCAGGCAGCCACGCTAATCTGGGCTGCCTTTCCAAAACCAGAGACACTGGGATCAAGCCTACACAGCACTTTCAGCTTTAGAATTTGAGAAATAGCGTGTTGGTTTTTTGTTTATTTATCTGAGGGGATGTTCTTATCTTGGCATTATGGGATATAACACTTGTTAGACAACAAGAATAAAGGGAACATCTGCTTAAACAACTTTCACATTCAACAGTTCTTGAAAAATGGCATGACTTTCTCTCTAAGTGAATTCCTTCCATACCTTTGACATCCCGGAGAAAATCCTCAGTGCTGCTCTTGCACTTATGTCCCTAGGATATCCCAGTTCTGGATCAGGACACTGAGTAAGTGGAGCTTGATCTGTTGGAAGAGTCTGACCCTGCACTTTGAGAAATAGCTTTAATTTGTACTAGAAATAAATTTGCCTTCCTTACCCCAAGTTTGTATAATGAATAGTCTTGTGCGTGCCCTGTCTCTCTTAAACAGGCCACAGCCATTATGTTTTCTCTCCTTCCCTACACTAGCCAGCCTGATCATGCCTCACTTCTCCCAAGCAGGACATAACCAGTCTACTCCCTTTTCCTCTGCCCTGCCTTCCACAATCTTCTACAGCACATGCCACAAACAGGACAGACCTTTTCAGCCCTTTTCCTTCCTCTGCACTTTGGGACCAGCTCTGCCAACCAGACCTCTGTGCTTGTATCCCTCTATTCTCCCTTTCAGGCCCATAATTTTCTCCCAGCTAAATGTGATCTGGGTTTAATTCTATTAAAAAACCCCAACCCTTATTTGATTTATTCTGGTTATGCAAAAAGAGGAGAGAGACTTCTGGGTGTAAAGCCTTTATTATACACAGTACAGTGGAAAGTAAAGGAACACATTCACCAAGGTCATGAAAAGACTGTGTTTTGCCTCCTTCCCCCAGTAAGGTCCCAGGGCTGTTGCACTATTTCTTATCTAGCTAAGACAAGTTTGTGCATCCTTCTGAACTTTGACTACATTAAAACAATGGGATAAGAATGTAGTAATTTTGTTTGATAGTTTTCCATAGCTTTTATTGAAAAAAATCTTGTGATTCGTTTGGGGAATGAGAGCACGACACTTTTATCCCGGTCTGCTCTAGAAAGACATAGATTGAGATCAGTGTTTTCTGCATCCCTTTTCCTGAATTGTTTGTGGATCCAGCTTGCCATGGTGTGGAGAGTTGCTCAAGACTTCAGTTAAGCCAGACCATCTCCAGCTGTCAAGCTGAAGGAAAGGAGCTGAAGAAGCTCAGTCAGGTCTTGAGTCTTTGTGCTCCAATTTTTTTTCTGCCAACCCATTTGCACACAGGTTACCCCATCTCTGAGGGAATGAGGGAAATGAGTGAACTCTCTCAGAGTGGAAAATCTTGTGGTCCCCACGCTTCCTCAATCTGAGTGATGCAAATAATCTACATATTTGTGACATGGTGAAGCACATTGTCATTGTCACCCCAGCATGTTGTTACCTGAAGCCTGCAGGCACTCTGGAACTCTAGCTCGGGTTGTGCCCACCTCTCTGTTCTTACAAGGGTGCTCTCTCTTACACATTCAGTGATTTTGGCACATGGAGAGTGAATGCTCCATTATGCTCCATGTGGCTTTTCATTTTACTTTCTTCATAGCAATATCCAAGTACAAGTCTGAAGTGATGGATCTGCTATTTGCCACTAACAGCTTAGCTCATGGCTCTCTTGGGGAAAATTGTGCATTTGGAGCAATGCTTTCTTAAAATAGGTTTTGGTTTTCTTTTAATAGGATCTTGTTTCTGTTCTATGTATAAATAAACCAAATATGTGTATATTTGTATGTCTAAACCTATGTAAATGTAATTAAAGTTTTGGGTTTTTTTCCCAGAGAAGGCGAGGCTCAAAAGGAATGTCTCTTTTGAAAGGCAGGGAGGATAATATTTAAGATGGTTCTTGCTGGATGCAAGAGTTCATTCTTTAGCCTGAGGCTCTGTCCTGAAGATGATATTGTTAGGTGGGCTTTATCCTCACAGTGGAAATTGTCATTTTATCTTAGGAATGGAGTTTTAATGGCATTCTTTATGTCTTATACAAATGCATGAGTAACTGTGCTATTCTTCCCACCTGCTTTTCAACATGAAAAACCCAGAATTACTGTTAAAAGGTCTAGGCCCTTGATAACCATCATCAGCTGGGATGCTGCCAGTGGTAAAAAAGTTGTCAGCAAGCTCCATCAGTAAGCTGAAATTGACTTCAATATCAGTTGAATGAATTCCTAAAAAAAAAAAAAAACAACCAAAAAACCCCAAATGACAGGTTTGCATTTGAGCCATAAACTACCTGGGAGTGAGAAAAGATTACTGTAATATATTAGAAGAACAGTTTCCTATCTGCCTTCATACATTGTAATTAACCTATATGAGGCCAGAACTATGTATTATACATGAGTTAAGAGCATCCAAGCTCTCTGTAGACTAGGCCACTTACCTACTTGTGTTAGCACAGGGCTGTGGTTTGGATTTGTGCTGAACACAGGGTTGATAATACAGAGATGTTTTTGTTACTGCTGAGCAGAGCTCACACAGAGCCAAGGCCTTTTCTGCTTTTCTTACTGCCATGCTGGCAAGGATGCTGTGGGGGAAAGGGAGGTTAGAAAGAGAAACAGCCAGGGCAGGTGACCCAAAATGACCAGAGGGATATTCCAGACCATATCACATCATGCTCAGAATGTAAAGTGGGGGCAAGAAGAGGGAAGGAGAGACATTTGGAGTGATGGAGTTTGTCTTCCCAAGTAACCATTGCAGGTGATGGGACCCTGCTCTCCTGGAGAAGGCTGAACACCTGCCTGCCCACGGGAAGCAGGGAATTGATGCCTTGTTTTGCTTTGCTTCTTTGCAGTGCTTTGGTTTCCCTATTAATCTATCTTTATCAGAACCTATGAGTTTTCAAACTTTTAACCTTCTGATTTTCTCCTGAATCCAGCTGGTGGGGGAGTGAATGAACAGCTGCCTGGGGCTTGGTTGCTGGCTGGGCTTAAACTATAACACTGCAGTCATGCAGCACCTCTGAGTATAGACTTTAAAGTCCTTCATTTTAAACAATAGTCTCGCAACCTGCAATCACAATATACTGCTGTAAAATATCTTTACCATGCTCTGTATTACCTCTGTGGCCACTCATTCCTCAGTAGGCTCTGAAAGGATAATTCAAACAAGTTTTGCTTAGTTTTGCTTCATACTTCTTCAGCACAATAATATGCCTTGTTACCAGGTTAGCAAGCACTCCCTGCTCTTCTGGTATTAATAACATTCCCTATTCAATTCCAGTTATCTCTGTCAATCTCCAGATTTTTGATCACACTCAGAAACCTTTTCATAATTCCTAGCTGAGGCACTGCTTTCAATTCCCTCCCCATGGCAGTTATACTGTGTGCATAGGATTCTGTGACACAAAATATAGATGTCAACACTTTTATCTACACTGTAGATAAAACTGCAGATCTGATACAGATCAGGTATAATAACTATAAAATTGTTAAAATTGCTTATCATTGTCTACAAAAGGAAGTGTGTAATTACAGGATTCATAATTCACGTTACATGAGAAGGACATACAAGTGGATGCCGTGTGAAATAATCAGGTTTTATTCCTTTATGCTTAATAAATATGTTTTAGAAATACTTTGACTTTTAGGTAGGCCATTTTGTACACTGTGTTTAGGACAAATGAATGAAAATCAAAAGGTGGCATCTCTGCATCTCTGAAGTTCTGAGGAGAAATGATATGGAGAACACTCTTCTAGCTTGGGTAAGTTTCCATTACTTGGATACTCAGTCTTGATAGGAATTAAGATACAAACTGATGTGAAAGAAACATGCAGTGTGCCTTTGTATTTGCTTATCTATCCCTCTGTAAAATTCCTTTTTCCTGGCACTACCTCCCTTAAAACCCAAGCCATGCTCACAAGTTCCATGCAAATGTGTTGCCTGACTGCATTGCCCCATGGTTGATGGGGTTTGGGAACAGGAGGTTGCAACCAGAGCCAGCCAGCTTACTCCTACAGTAGCACACAGGCTATTTCTTAAAAAGATTAATAAACATGCAGTTTTCTCTGGTTCTTAGTAGAGTGCATGGAAGTGAACAAAGAAGAACTAAAGTCACAGAGGTACATGTAGCTCTACAGAGGTAGATGTAGCTCTGTACAGAAAAGGGAGTAGATGAATGGTGAAGCCCTTTCCTTCATAGGGATGATTCTCCTTAGACACACAAAATATGGACTATATTTACTATTCCAGACTGAGCAGTGACACGCTGAGGTCTGAGGCCAACTTCAGCTCCCTGTTTTATTTAAAAAACTGTGATTGTGTGGTATCAGCTGGCACTGTCCCCTCTAGATGTGTGTATGCACAGGGAGAGAGGCCCCGAGCATGCAGAGATGGTTTAGGCTGCATCCCCCAAAGGGACAGGTACTGCACAGACTCCTGTGTCAGCAGGTGTCAAAGGACTCTGATGTTTCTAGGGATGCATTTGGAGCCACACAGGGGCCATGAAACCTCTGTCCAGCCCAGAACACCTTTATGTTAGGAAAGAGCAGAAGGCTGCTGTGCTGTGGGGGAGAGCAGAGCTTGCTGGAGATGCTTTACAACTCTCCCAGGATGTTTCTGTGATTTCAACAAATCTAGCTGCCCCCAGCATAGCCCCACTGCATCCAGCTGCACATTTGCATGCTGGACCACAACAAGATGAACCACATTTTTATGTTTTCCTTGAGTTATCCAGTGTTATGAAACCCATTTGGATTTTGGAAAAGGCCATGGACTTCCTGGAGATCTGGAGTAAGGAAACAGCCCAATTATGCCTTAACCACAGATTTTCATAACTGCAAAACACTCATGTGTAGATCAAAGAGATTGAAGGAGAGGCAGCAGACATTTGCCAGTGCCAAAAAAGGGAAAAAAATGGGGAAAGGCAGTGCAGACAAAAACTGGAGGAAATCAACATTGTCTCTGTCAGTGCATCTCCTATCAGTACCTGCCTTCACAAGCTGGGCAGATCCTGCATATCAACTACTTGAGGAAATTAATGTCTGGCTTTGAGGGTGTGTCCTTAGCACAGGCAGCCATACCTCCACTGTCTGGGATGTCAGGCAAAAACACACTGGGCCTCTCCCATGGACAGGCACATGGCCTTCCTTCCAGGCAGCACCCAAAGAAAAG
This sequence comes from Molothrus ater, assembly GCF_012460135.2. Lineage (NCBI taxonomy): Eukaryota > Metazoa > Chordata > Aves > Passeriformes > Icteridae > Molothrus > Molothrus ater. Next base: position 56,388,678 of record NC_050480.2, on the reverse strand, counting down.
CACAAATGGGACAGCCAAGGGGGCCTGGTTTGCATAAACCAGTCAGGGAAACAATGAGCAAAAGACTCAGCATCTTCCACTAGTGAGTCCCAAAGTAAAAGGTAAGCCTAAGTTAGGGCTTTGGGTGCTTGTTTGCACCTGCTTGGTAAACGATGCCCTAGATATGGAGGACAAAGTCAGGGACCCTTCTGTTTTCTCCCCCTTTGAAAGTGAGGAGTTCAGCACAGCATATCAAGTGGCTGAGTCATGAATCAGAAGACTTAAGCAGCAGAGTACAGCAATAAACATAAAATCAAGCACTTGCCATCTCTGAAACAGGGACTTTCCAGAATGGTTGGGAGTCTTCATTATTTATGCTGCACAATTAAATATTCACCATTTCCTGCTAAATTTAGGTTTGTTGAAGTAAACAATGATGCATAAGGGCAGAACTGGACAATTCCATTTTTAGGTATTAATAATTCAGAACCATATTTGAAAACAACAGAGGGATATGTACAATACATCATAGAGGTTTTTATTACATCCACCCACTACTTACCCACCCACACAGAGATCTGGGTACTGTTTCTACTTGGAAACAATATAGCATCATCATATCTTAGGCTTCTTTTAGTGTACAGATATACAGGATACATTTACAAGAATGCAGTGTTTTTTGTTCAGCTGGATGACTCATTCTTTTTTCCTGCAACCAAATCAGCCTCTTATTACTTAAAGTTAGTATTGACAAACATTCATGCTTAGGATAACAGAAACTATGTTTATCAGATTACATGAAAATAGAGAAAACTGTTTTCTGCAATGTGGAAAATATTCTGGGATAAAGCTCTGACAGGGAGCTCTCAGTTTTAGTATTACCTTCAAAGTCTGAACACTTTTGTTTATCACATTTCATTATTTATTTTGCTGTCACTTAAGAGGATGTAAAAATTGTATTGCTTTGGGACATATCTGATAAATTCCTTATGCAACACGTGCTATTATCTGTGTGATCTGCCACTGACACCAGTACAGCTACAGCACAAAGAGCTATGTGGGTGCGTGGAAAGGGCCAGAGAAGAAAAGGAGAGACAGTGGATGCATCTTTTAAGCATGTATTTTTACTTCAGGGTAGAGTTGTAGTTTTTGTTTAAGGACTGATACCTTTGCTGTCATTCAACAGCTTCAGGATTGATTTAGCTTAACTTAAGGAGGTTTCAGACTTTCTGCTTGCCCATGCAATGCCTGCAGAGACATAAGTATCCTGCTTCATCAGCCTCAGGATCTTTTCATCCCAGCTGCCACCCCCAGGATGCACAGGGCTGAGGAGAAATTCATGTAAGACTGATTTCAGCTTTCTGGTGGTCAGTCTAGATAATGCTCCATAGACACTGTATAAGAGATTCAGCAAGAGATTTAATAACAGACAGACCCAAATTCAAGCTGGAGAAAGAAGATGAATTTCCAGCAAGTAAATCCTAGTATGAGTCCAAATTAAGCAAAGACAAAAGATACACCTCAAGTGAAAGAGGTAAACAGCTGGGTCATGTTGATGAAATTGTTTCAGGTTTATTTAGGTGAAATGAAGATAAGAACTTGCCTGGAAGGAGCTTGCTTTATTTCATAGCTATCTGGTTATTTTTTCTGCTGCCCAGACCATCTGTTCCATTGGTGGGTATGTCATCATTCGCACACCCACTGAATGCCAAATTAATCCAAGTCACACAGCTTACACCTCCCTTCTGACTTAGACCAAACTATATTTTATTCCAGCATAAAATAGGCATCAGAGCTAAGTTTGCCTCACTCACTCACTTCCAAGGAGGAAACAGTGAGCTTTGGACTTACTGTGATCCTTTAAGGAACAACCATAAAACACCAGAACTTTTATAGCGGGTCCACCACAGCTCATCAGTACTGGGCAATAATGGATGCACAGCAGAAAAAGGGATGGACAAACAGAGCAAGGACATAGCCATGCTGCCAGACCCCTCTTTCACACTCCCAGGGTCTGCGTCTTTGGAAAACTCTGAGTCTCCATACCCAGGAATTCTCAACAGATTCCCTTTTTGTGAGTGTTTTAAGCCCACAAAGATTTTTTTTGTGCCCACAGCCTCCCGTGTCAATGAGTTACACAGCTGAACTGTAGTTTGAAAAGTTACCTCTTTTTACTTGATTTGAAACTACCTCTAATGATTCCATTTAATGCTATATTGGAAGACAGTGAACACTTTTTCTCCATCTGCTTCCTTCTAGGTACTTAAGATTATTTAGATGTTTATCATGTGCCCTCCCTGGTTTTCTCTTCTTCCAGACAAAGGTTTCTGATCTTGTTGACCATTTCTCACACCAAAACTGTTCCAGATTTTGCAGCATCTTTGTTTTTTTTCCCCACAAACTTCTTTGAGCTGGGAGAAGAACAGCTTGAGATGGGGACAGAAGAACCCACACTATTTAATTGCAGTCACACAGTAAACCTGTACAGCAACTTCATGCCATTTTCTGATTTGGTGTTAATTTCTTTCCTAATATTTGGTTTGCTTTTTTAAATGCTACTGAGCACTGAGCTGACATTTTCATAGGCCTCTCTATAATAACCTCAAGATTGCTTTCCACGGTAGTAACAGCTACTTTGGTGACTATCACTGCATTTGTATAGTTGGGTTTTTCCTCCCATGTGCATTACTTTACATTTATCAATATTGAATTCAACTGCATTTTTATTTCCAAGTCATTCTGCATTATGATATCCCTCTGCAGCTCTCAGCAGTTGGCTCTAAATTTAATTCTTTGAATAACTCATTATTATCAGCAAACTTTGTTCCTTTATCTCATCCCACTTTACCGGTCACTTAGGACTAGATCAATCAGCGAATTCCTGTGGGAATACACTGTATATAATGTATAATAATAACAACAACATGTAGTACAGCCCAGCGGGAGTCCACTGGTGATCTTCCCCTAGGACTTTTTATCCTTTGTGTCCTATCCTTTAACCATTTATTTCTCCATGAGAGTGCATTCTTTTTATCTCATTGCAGCATAAGTTCTTTACTTTCAGGTAAGCTTTGTCCCACTAAAAATGCAGCTTAATGATTTTGAAAGGAATTTGAGCCTTAGTTGTATCCAAAAGCAACAGAGTGAGACTCTATGGAGACAGAACCAAACTCACTCCTTTTTGTGACAACTCAAAAAAATTTTATCTCTCCCAGGGATCATGAAAGGGTGCCTGAGACAAACTTCTGCTGCACATGCAAGACCCAAGGACATTCACACTCCAACTGAAGATGCACATAGACATCTACAGAAACAAAGATTGCACCTGTTGGCAAAGATCTAGGTTTGTTCCACATTTCATTCACTAGGATGTACTAGAGCTTCCTGGCAGTAGAGCAGTATAATTATCTGTGCTTTAGGGGGTGGATTTGTTGATCTGAGTTTATGTCAAGTGTGAGAGAGACTGTGGCCTGCAGAGATGAGGTCACTGAAATGTGTGGCTGGGAGACAACTTCGGGAGCTGCTGGCAGATTTGCAGACCTGGGAGGCAAACAGTAATGATGGCCTCGGGAAGAAAGGGCAGTGGGGGCAATTGCTGAGTGAGACATTTCACAAGGCATTTCTGCACTGAATGCCAGAGCAGCAGTAATTTAGTGTTAGCGGAGGTCAAACTAATAGCAACAAAATATATTCAAAAATAGGGAATTGTGAAACTAAAGGGCAAATACATAACTGCCACATAGGACTTCTTGTTACAAGATATTGCCAAAATGACAGTTTCATTAGAGTTCAGATTCAGCGTGGACTAAATCAACTGTGGAGTGGCAGGTCTGTCTTTTCAACTCTGCTACAGATGCTGTGAAACCGCTTTCTCTAGTGATTATTCCCATCCACCCACCCCATGTCTCCTTGCCTAGTCCTAACCACATTTTTCATGTGCCTATTCCTTTGCTGAAGTCTATATTCCTTTCCAATGGCTTTTTTTTTTAACTTTTTCTTGACAAAAAGATGTTCTATATCTGATTTCATCTTTTACTTTAAAAAATGAGGAATATTTCATGCTTTCAATTCTTCGAGATCCTCGGCAGAATAGGCTTCATCTCCTTGATCCCTGGATGTATCAAAGTTGGCCTTTTAGCTGGGAAGAACCTTAACTTCTCCTCTCTTTCTGTCTAACTTAAAAGTAGGTCTTTCCACTCAAAATATTGATGCACTTAAAATAAAATGTCATCAGAGAATGACAGGATTGAACTCCCTGAACTGGAGCATGAGTCAGGGAGGACTAACAGTGAGTAAAGCTGGTGAAGGCTAACCCACTTCTTGTAAATGAGCCAGCAGCTGGAAGAAGCTGTTGTAACCTGTAGTAGAAAATTTTGACTAAAACTTGATGGCTGAAAAGTGGGTTGTAAAGCAGAGACAGCACAGTGCTGAGGCAGGGAGCTGTGGCATGGCTGTGAAATGGCCTCCTAGGTCATGGCAGCTCAGGGGCACGGGGGGTAGAAAGGGAGCCACAGCATTTGTCCCTCGGGTGCAGCACTGAAAGGGCAGTGACTACTGCTTCTGAACCCAGGGAATGGGGATTTTCTTGATTCAGAGTCTGTGCTTCACAAGGGAGGTAGTCAGAAGGACGCCGGAAGCCCGTGGGGGAAAGGTGGGGAATTCCTGTTGCTGGAGCTGCAGGCAGGCATGATGCAGTGCACTTCCCCACTGTGGCACCAGTCTCTCCAAAGGCAGGACTGGGGGGCTGTGCAATAAGGCAGCCAAACAAGTGTGTCTCAAAGAGATGGCTGCTTTCGTGCCACTAGTGAGCAAGTGTGATCCACAGTGAGTTCCTACAGCCAAGCAAGGTCAGAGAGTGCTGACGGAGAGGGAGAAAAAGACCATCAACATGTCCAGATGAGAGAAAAGTCTCTGAGAACAGAAATTTGACCAAAAAATCTGGTGGCAGGGCCCCAGGGGCACCTCCAGCCCTGACTGTGCCTGCCAGCCCCCAGGGGCTGCCCACAGCCCAGCACCCCACATCAGCCCCCAGGGCTGTCAGCCTCTGCCCCAGCCATGCTGCAGCTGCCCACAGCCCTGCCCAGCCATGGGCCCCACCAAACCCTGCCCTGTGCCCTTCCCCTGGGAGATGCTCAGGGCTGGGGCTGCTCCTGGCTGGGGGTGGGATGGAACCCAGTGGAGAGCAGAGCTTCTGGCCAGGCGTTTGCTGAAGCAGGATTCATTTCTGGTCAAGCAGCTGTCTCAGCACACCCCAAGCAGGGCTGGGAGAACAATTGTGTAGCATCTGGGTATTGTGACCATGGCAGTGCTGATTCATTGCCTGTATCACAGTTCTCAAGCAGAAGACAGATGTGGTTTTGTGCCAAGCCAAAACACATCAGGTTGATTCCTGTGAGCATTAAAGCTTAGGGCTGCATCCATGTACCTCATCTCCTTGTTGCTCCTGAGGAGAACCTTTCCTGCTCCTCATGCCACCACAGTTTGTGTCTGGTGAATGCCAGTGTCTCCCTCCACGCTTGGGAAATTTGGTGGGTGCCTCTGGGGAGTTGTGGGGGATACACACACAGGTGTCAACTCTGCAGGAGCTGCAGGGATAAGCAGTCATCCCTGATAACCCATTTAATGTGTAGGCAATACCACAGAGCTCTCCTAGGGCTTGTGGAGCTGGGATAACAGTGCAGAAGTGCTCAGCCTGAAAAGCTGGCTGCAAGACACTCGAGTATAGTCACAGGACGATACTTCAAGAGCAATTCTGTCAGGAGCTGCCTGTCTCCACTTCAAGCATTAGACTGAACAGGACTTTTTTGGCAATAACACTCAAATGTTCAGTTGTCTAGGCCTTTCATACAAAAAAAAATATTTGCAATTATTTCATGCTTAACCTATTGGTGTTTAACTAGCGAGATGTGTAAGACAAAGAAGTTTCTTGGGGTAGACTTTTTGTCAGACCTTTCTGAACGAAAACACAACGTGAAATAATTTCCCATTAAAAATGGCCCAGAGTATTTTTGGTCATCTTTGTTTCCTCTCAGGTATCAGCAGTGTTCTTTGCTGGCTGAAAGATTTGAGGACCAGATTGACACAGTGGAAATTCAGACAAGCCAGATGAACATGCCTGCAAGAGAGGTCATGAATTCTGTGTTACAAGGATAAATGAGGTCAGGATTCATAAAAGACAACCAGGAACTATTGAGCCATGGACATGCTGGTCCTGTTGCCTTCTCCTTTAGCTTGAAGATGGTTGTGTGGTTTACTGCAGCCTGGACCAACTTCCACTGCAGGAGGCATGAGGAGATAATCTGTATCTTAGATTTTGTAGTGGGTACCTGCTCTTGGAAACCTGTTTGCATCTCTTCATTTTCTTAATTGATGTTAATTTGGATGCTAATTAATGGTTAATAATCTCTATAGCTTCAGTGAGAAGCTAGACACTCTTTTTTGAAGAATACCTGCACTTCTTACAGAACAAAGCCGCACAGATAATGAATATTTCTCCAAGACGATTTCTGTAATTTGAGAGAGGGATTTACTGACATATTCAAGAACAACATGCAAAAAGGGATCAAGACTTTTGTATGATCAGGTGCAGTAATCTAAGTATTAGGGAGCTTCTGGGAGCTGCAGGCATTTGGGTGTCTCCTTGAAGGAGTCATTTTTATATATCAGGGATTCCTTGGGGGAAGAAAAAAAAGAGAAAATGCTTGTGTACAGAGAACTCTAAGCCAGGAATCTTCAAGCTTTATTAAAGAAAGGCTTTCCATGGCCAGAGTATGTTGCAGCTGGACATATAACAGTGTCAGTCTTTATGATTTATAGATGTAACGTTGAAAATTGACTTTGGGAAAGGTAACATGTAAGGTCCCCCAGGGGTATATGGTCCTAAGGATTAATAGTCTCTTTATTTTCTGTTGATGTATTTCAAAATGGCTAACTGTGGGTTTCATCCTTAGCAGTGCTGGACCACTGAAAGCAAGTAGTGCTTTTGTGAGTCTTATTTTATCAGAAATCTTGTGCTTTTGGGCAGATTGAAAATGGAAAGAGAATTGCAAATCTTTTTTTGCAATAAATGTTTCGTTGCTCTCGAGCTGATTCTCAGTGGGTGAAGACAGGTAGCAGTGCAGAAAATAATCTCTTACTGGTAACTGAGCAAATGTAAATATAGATGTGGAGTATAAAAGCTCTCTGGCAAATGTAGACTAGGTTCCTATGATAGAAATGGCAGCACAGCAGAGTAGGGCTCCATGCAGGTGTGCCATTTCTGACAGAAGCCCGGTATCAGCAAATTCATCTGTAGAGAGCAAACAGAATGGCTTTCTGTCCCTGCTTCAGTCTGTGTGTGGGCTATTAAGACTGAAGGGGGAATTATGAGATTCAGGCACAATATGGAGCTGCCTGACAGATTGCAGACAGATGTAAGCTTGCTTTGCCTGAGCTCTGCACTGACTGAAGCTCAGCTAATATATTCTGTTTCTCTGTCAGGCTTACTGCATCAAGCTCAGCATTATGCTGATAATGCAGTCACGTGGCCCCTGCATCCAAACTGGCTGGCTTCCCACCAGCTTGAAGCAAACTTGCATCTGTCTTCAAAATAGGATGTAGACATAACCTTTGAACAGGCCAGCACTTCTCAGCCCGCATACTGTGGAGCTGGGACATGCTCAAAGCAGAAGGGAAAGGATCAGAGGTTGTTGGAACTCTTTGAAGTAGAAGGGATTTGAAGCTATATGGGGGTACATAGGAACATGGAAGGGGTTACAGGGAGTAGAAGCAGATGGTGGCTTGACTGACAAGTGGAGATGCAGAGTGTCTAAGTATACCAAACTAAGTGGGTCCCTGGAAGCAGGAAATCAAACAGAATATGTTTCTCACAAGCTTGTTATTATGGCTATTCCCCGACTAGCAGATTCCACCTGTGTGTGAATGTCCCTCTTTATTTCTCTGATGTGTTCCCTACTTGTGATACAGAGCAACCAAGCAATTTGATTACTGCCATGCTGATACAGATGCTTTGAGAGATTTCATTTGCACACAAGATGTCATTTTGTCATAAAAATGGAAATATTGATTGCTCCACAAATTAAGCTGATTATAAAGGAGAGCGTAGCAGGGACTAGTGAGATGGCTAGAGAATGTCAGAAAAAATGCACCTATTTGCTTCTGAGCAGGAAAAAATATAACTCTTTTATTTACAGTATCAGTCAAGAGTCCTATATGTACTCATGGTTGGTTAACTTAACTGCTTTTTGCTTTAAATTTGAAACTTCAAGTAGGAGCTCCTTTTTTAAACTTTATTTTAAAAACCCCAATGAAATAGAGACTAAGATTCTAATGAGCTCTAAGTGCCTTATTCTGCTATAAGTCCCATTTTGTTTATATTTGGAAGAACAACAGTTACCATAAAGACAAATACACTGTGCAGACTCAAATTTCCCTTTTTTCCTAAACAGTCCACACTCCTTTAAAATGCAAATAGATTTTAAAAATATTATTATTGTCCTAATGTGAAAAATATATATTCTTTTCTGTATAATGGAGATGTTTTCCAAGCTTAGGCAAATTTTGTTCAGTGGCAAAATGTGTGTGTCCATCACTTTCAGCTAATTTTCCAGAGAAAAGGATGTAAAAAGTGAAAGCATTTATAATCCTTGCAATTGATGGAAATGAAAACAGTAATTCCTACAACAATAGAAGTGTATGTATGTACAACCCAACCACCAGTGAAAATATTATATTATTCACTTGAATTTGTATAGTAAGAAAGAATGACACAATTTAGAAATAATTTTATTTTTACAATGTTAATATAAAGTTGCAAATATAGTTATTTAGAAGGCCCTATATTTAATCTGTGTTTAGTTTGCCATTTACTGTTTAAAATTAATACCCTTTATGGCTCAAAAAGTTTGTACACAATTAAGCTTTCTCCACTTATTGACAAAATATCCCTGTCCTGCTTTCCACTGTAGCAGGACTGGCTCATATATCTTTTGCTATTCTGACAGTTCTAGTGTTGAGAATGTTTTTACCTCCAGGTGACATCTGTAACCTCGTGTGTTGTTTAAACAAAGGACCTTTTCAGTGAATAAAAGACTGTATCAGTGCTATGAAGTTAACACTGGTGGTTTGGGGCTGAGGAGAGCATTCTAATAATGTAACTCTTGGGTGCTCTATGCGATTGCTATTACATTAACCATTTTTCTTGTTTCAGTTTTTATGAAAACCTTGAAGATGAAGCTCTAACTTGAGACAACTTCTCTGAAAACCCAGAAGGACTTCTGATGGTATTACATATGATTTATAAAGCAAAAACTTGCTTTTCATTTGTTTTAATTTCTTCAAGGCTCTGATGTGGTGTCTCATGCTCAGTAGAGTGTGAACATGTAGTTTCAAGACTTGAAAACCACAGAATAATTAGCAATGTTTACTAATCAGCTGAGCAAGCCACTTCCCACCTGAATACAGGAATAACTGTTTCTCCACTTAAGAAAAAGAGTGAAAGGTCCATAGTTTGGCCTCAAAGAACCAGTAAATGGAAAGAGAGCCTGGCCTGCTTCAGCAATGGTGAATTTGTTCTGATGAAGACACCTTCTGTGTCTGCCTCAGAAGGTCCCATCGAAGGCAGCTGCCTTTCTGCGTGGTGAGAGATGGATGTCATGGAGACACACATTTAAACTGTTAATAATCTTATGTCAAGACCCCTATAAAAGCAGTGGATTTATCCCTTATTACTTCACTTAAGTACTCCACTACTTCCCCAGTGGATATTCCAGTCTTGAACTGCCATTAACCATTAGAAAGATTTTCCAGAAGGTCATCTGAAATCTTTCATGCTGTAGCATAAACCATCGCTTTTTTCCCTGTCTTCAGTCACATGGGAATTTATTCATTCAGGTTATTTTGCAATAATGTTTTAAATGTCGAAAGGCTTCTCACATCCCCCATTTTCTAGACTAAACAGCCCTATTTTTCTCACAACTCCTCTTCTTGCCTACCCTGGGCTCTTTCCAGATGGTCTGCATCTTTCCTAAAGCATGTGATATAAACAACTGCATGCAGAACTCCAGTTGGGTGCTGATATACACCACCCCTGTCTCTAAGAGACTGTCTTTGTTCCTGAAATATTCAGCTCTGAAGCTACAGAGTCAGTAAAATACATACCTACAGAGCATAATGTAGAATATATAACAAAATATATGTAGGAGAGTAAAGTAAGGTTGTGTAGGAATCTAGGGTACAAACTGGCTTTGGTGGAAAACTGGTACTGAGCAAAAAACATGGCAGCAGGTTTGAGGTGTTTTGTAAGACCCTGGGGCAGGTACAAGGAAGTAGAATGTGATGAAATTACACTAATTAAAGGACTTAGAGAATTAATATGCCTACCTATTTAGTACTCACCCCTTTCTGAGCACTCTGGGTGATTACCTTCCACTGCATGAAAAATTAAATCCATTACTCTTAGCAAAACTTAAACAGCTATCAGTGAACTGACTGTATTTTCACTAGCTTCAAAGTGGGAATCTCTAAATACTCAGGACCTCAGCCTTGCTTGCTGACAAATAGCAGAGCTGAGGTGTAGACAATAAGCCTTACACTTGCCCTGCAGTGAGTGCTTACTCCTTGTTTACTCCTTGAGCCAAGTTTTAGAGTAAGTGGACATCCCTAAAAGTTCAAAAGCTTCCTAGCACTTCATTTGGGTGTATGTTAGGAAGTCCTAAGCTCAAGCTTTTCTGAATCCAAATCAAGAGAGAAGATTTCTGTCTCTGCCACTGAACACTTGAAAAGAACCACTAAATCTCAAGTACTTCTCATTTTCTTAGCTAATGAGCTGAAATCTGACCAATTGAACGAGTGACAGGAGAGAGAGAAAGTGATAATTGTGTTCATAAATGGAAAAACAGTGGTGAAAACAAGATACAGTCACTTCTCTTGGGGTTTTTTTGGGTTTTTTTTTTTGTTTTTTTTTGATGCAAAGCTATTTGTGGAACAGAGAAACATAGTCTAGAGGGACAGACTCTGACTCAACAATAGCTTGCCTGAAAGGAACCCACTGCTTGCTTTCCCCAGTTCCCTTCTCTCACACTTTCCTGACAGTTCACAGATTTCTTCACTGCCATAAGAAAGAGTGGAGCAGTAGTGGAGCAAATGCAGCAGTAGTGGAGCAAATGCAGCAGAGCAGAACAAGGGCTTCTGAGCCTTTCCAGCTCATTCTGGGAACCAAAGGCAGCCAGCTTTTCTCTTGGCACAGCTCAGTGCCCATCGCTTTGGGGGCAGTAGTGGTTAGGGGGGCAATCACTAGCTATATTAATCCCTACCACATTTAAGGGACTCACAGATCAGGAACCCTTGCTGATTTTACCCCAGCTGCCTCTCCTCCCCTTTGATTCACCCTGGAGTTCACTTCTTTACCTCCTCGAAATGGAAGCTTTAATTGCCCTTGTGTTAAACCTCATTGTGGTTACAATACATGTAATTAGATGACCTCAGGCAAAAGCTGAGTCTTTCAATAAATTGGCATTATTATTGGCTGCCAGTCTACTGACCTGCTGCTTCTCAGCTCTTGCATTTACTCCAAAAACTGAACAATGATCTAAGTTGATCTGGTTTTGTATTTCAAGGGTATGCCAGAGAAGTTTATGTAGACTTCTACATACTGCCCTATAAACTTTTTCTTTATTTCTCATATCCAGTAGGCATATAGTAGAGTAGGCACTAAATGTAATGTTCAATACATATGGCCAAAGGAAGTGTGTTTAGAAAGCATGGCTAATAGTGTAGGGACAAATTCCATTTTGTTTCCCATAGATATTAAGGCTGACAGACTGTTAGTTGCATGATCATTAGCTAAAGTGAGCTCCACAGCAATGCTTGAGGCAAAATAATAATAATATGGTGGCAGATGAAGCAGGAACAGCACAAGTCAGCAGCACCCAGCCAGCAGTTAGCAATTCCTTTGCTTATTAGCAGAATGTTTAGAGTCCAGGCAGAATTGTTAGATTGGGGTTTTTATTAATTTGTCTTTCTGAATCCTTCCTATCTTCAGATCTTTTCTCAGAACAGTTTTTCAAAACAATACCTAGAGACTATGAATTTAATTTTCTTTGAACAAGTATATGGGTAAAGGAAGTTTTTTATGGCCTACAAGACAGTTTTATAGCAGCATGCATTTTTCAGGTTCCTAATTACTGTTGCATTTTAAAAATAATTTATGCATGTTTATTATTAGGACCCCAAAATTATGGTGTAAAAATCTGTGTCCTGATGCCTGTCCCTCGGATTGGAACACAAAATTACACCAAAAATCTGCCCTTAAAAAAACCCTGCTTTTTATTGTCTTTTTTCTTGAAATTCAGAAAAACCCAGGAGGATAGTAAGGATTTAAATATATTCTTCATGATCTGTGTTTCTTACACTCACTGTTGTAACAGTTATAGATTTTAAAGATTTGCTCAAAGTCAACCAAATGTGAAACAACCTATACAGAGTGGTATTTGGTCCCCAAGGGACACATCCATGAAGAACCATGAAGTCATATTTCATAATGACATATCTGCAATGCATGGTTAAGCCTTCAGATTTCAGAAGCACAGCAAGTTATTGTAGCCTCATTTTATTTTTTACTTTGGTTTCCAGCTGAAGTCAGCCAGTTCTCCACATCACTTAAAACTTCTTCAGACAGTGTCTGGTCTCTGGCTGCCCTCTCAAGAGTGAGTCAGTTCAGCAGCACCACTCTGACCACCTCAGTGTTGTGGTATGCTGGGAGGGACTCTAAGACACCCTTCAGAATGTGGTTGGAACAGGGCTACAGAGCCCAGAAAACTATTCCAGAAGGTGTGTGTGCACATTTTTCAGCCTGGAGAAGGGAAAGCTCTGGGAGAACCTCATTGCAGCCTTCCCATACTGAGGGCTTATAAAAAGGAGGGAGAGTGACTTCTTGCATGGGCGGACAGTGACAGGACGCAGGGGAAGGTTTTTAAACTAGAAGAGGAGATATTTAGAAAATATGTCAGAAAGAAATTCTTTACTCAAAGGGGAGTGAGGCACTCGCACAGGTTGCCAAGAGTAGTTGTGGATGCCCCATCCTGGAAGGGTTCAAGGTCAGATTGGATGGAGCCCTGAGAAACCTGGTCTAGTGGGTGGCACCCCTATCCATGGCAGGGTGGTTGGAACTATGTCCCTTCCAATCCTAACAATTCTATGACTTATATCAGACTTTCCCTTCAACACAGTGACTACTCCAGACATTACAGTTACCTAATTCTTTACTAATAGATGTCTAGTCTCATAGATATTGAGGAATTTTTTGCACTTTTCTCTTTTAGGAGCATGTCAGAAGTCCTTTATCTTCTGATATTAACCAGGGTTAATGCAGTCTGGTCTAAAAAGAAAAAAAACCCAGTGCTAGACTGGATTGATTTTAAAGTAATATTTGACAGAAGTGACTAAATAATGGATGCTCCCTAATTATAGCACATGTGCAAGCACTTGTGATTTCTCTCAAGATGTATTATTAGAAATTTTTTAACCACTTGTGTTTATGTTTTTATGAAGTTTCTGGGCAATAGTATGGTGTCAGCTATTTAAGCTTACTAGTCAATAAGTAATATGGCACCCAGTCTCCACCTCCCCCAGTCTCATTACAGTTTCATTTCTGAGGTCCCTCATGTCAATAGATGAACATAAACTGAGCCTGGAGGAAGGCTTTGAGATGGAAGCACACAGTTCAATACTGCCCACAATATGGAGGGATTTACCTGCTCTCCTAAACTCAGAAGTGCGTGAGCATTTCTATCAAGAGTAATTGCTCATGCTAATGCAAACTCATTAGCCATGAATACTTGCATATGCAGCTTTGTAAGAAATGAAGTGTAAATACCGCTGTCAATCAACATTTTAATCAACCAAATGTTTGTGGAAAACCAATTCAAGGTAATATGAACATGCTAAAAATGAATTCACTCTGATATTTCAGCACTTCATTAGGAAAGTATTTGCAGTACTGACTTGTCTCCACCTGGACCTTTATCATTGCTATGATTTTTTTCCTAGTTCTAAAATTGGTCTTGTAATAATAGAAATGTGAAATTTGCTGACAGATTTCCCAGTGAGCTACGATGGGCTGAAGATGCTATTTTAAGCACCCTTGTGAGAAAAGTGATTGGTAGTATATGCACTGAGCCCTGATTCAGCAGGAATTGGTGCAGGATCCCTGCTTCATGTTCAAGCTACAAGAAACATTGATGAGGAACTCCACATAAATGAATGAATAGAAACACTGCAAGATGTTTGGAAAAGCAAATTAGTAATTATGCTTGTAATAGAGCTGAAGATTACTCACAAAAGTTCAGCTCTAGTCAGTCTCAGCTGATGAAAATGATCAGAAATTCAATTAATTCAAGGTTTATTATGATTTTACACTTACTTATGATTTGGTCTTACATCTAAATGTGAATTTATTTCATCACAGTTTAATCACCGCTTCTGTCAGTTGAATACCCTCACATCTTGTTGTTCTGCAACAAAGAAAAATCTTCTTTCCACCTCTGTATGCTCAGCTTGAACAAACTGGTAAAGTGGTGGAACAGGCAGGTCATCTAAACCCTTTGGTAGAAGAGAAACTTCTGAAAGAGATATATTTTTTAAATTTAACATCATCTGTGCCTGGAAGTTGAAATTGATTTTAAGGGTGATCATCGAGATCATGGCATGTAAAAATAGCCTGGGAAAAGACGAAGTTTTAAAAGAGTGGTTAGTAGCTTTAGTTACTCTGCAGTTGAGATCTAAAGCATAGTGAGCTGAATTAGTTGCATATTTCTTTTCAGTTGAGGCTGGATTTAGCTGGGGATTATCTCCTGGCATGGCATGAAGTTAAACGTGATTTAGAAAGTCACTATAATAACTTTAGTGGTTTTGCGCTTACTTAATTTTGTTTTGTCAAGATCAAATTAAGCCCATTCTAACGCATTAGGGAGGTGTGTGCACGATGAGCCTGGGGATGTGGAAGGGAGAATGAGCCTCTGGCTGCATGGATGCCAGCCTGGACAGATTCATACTCTCTTCCCAGGGGGGATGGAAAGAATGATGGAGCACAGGCGATTTTATCTGCGTGTGATACTCACTGTTATTAAAAGGGAATTTCAGGGTGTGGAGTTAACCCTCAGGAGTCTGTGCAACCACCCGCACATGTCACGCAATTTGTGTCAGATAAAATCCATTCGGGGGTCCCTGGTGAGTCCTGCTCTTTGTTCTCTCTTGTAATTGCCTTTGGCCACCGGCGTTCTCCCCAGTGCTATTGCAAATGGAGAAGTTTAGGTTTTCTCCACACCCCCACACTTTTCTCTGTCACTCAAGGACCATCTCCTACAACTTCTTTCTACTCTTGTCCTGTGTCTAATTCTAGGTTTTCCCTCACCCTGACTTACATAAGAGCTGTATGCCACTAACATCTCATTGTTTCATTACTTAAAGGAGGGAAGTGCTTTCAGGTATGCAGCTGTTGTACCAAACAAGAGGGATGGAAGAGTTTAAAATGAGCAACATCCAGTCCAACACGAAATTTAGGGTTTTTTTGGTTTGGTGGATTTTGGTTTGGTTTTGGGGTTTTTGTTTGTTTGGATTTTTTTGCTCTTGTTTGCTTTGGTTTTTTGTGTTTGTTTGGTTGGTTTTTTTGTTTTTGTTTTGTTAAAAATTGTGTATTTTACATGTTGGGGTACCTCTCATGAATTAAGTCTCCAGAGATTAAAAAACCCAGAACAACTGTGTAGATAATATTCTGCAAATTTAATACAGAATAAATGAGTTTAACCTGTAAGGGTGTTTGGAGACAAGAGAAAGAGGCAGAGTTTAGTGCTTTTCCCCACTGAGTTTTTCTTGCAGTAAAACTGCCATACCCATTCTCTCATGTTGATTTATCACATGCGCATTATTTGCTCCAAAGTAAAGAAAACGTCTTTTCTTTTCCATAGGAAGTGTTAAAGAAAAAAAACCTCAGTCTCCTTTTCCAAGCCTGCCGGTCTTTCTGGGCAGCCTGCCCACAGTAAAGGATCCTTGTTTATCCCAAGGAGGGCAAAACAGAGCAAAGAGAGGAGTTTTGTCTAACATACTCAGCTTTCCGGGGCAGCCGCAGGCAGAGAAAATCACAGTGGCCATGGAGAAGGTGAGGGAGCAGCGTGCATCCCTGCCCACCCATGGAACATGGCAACGGTGGGAAAAACTCCAAAAAAGTTATGTCCTGCCTTCAACAGCACAGCAGAATCCTGGGTTTCCCTGCAGTCACAGTGGGAGGAATTCCTCTCTGGGATTGCACTGGGCAGAACACGTCCACGCAGCTTCTTCTTGAAGGCTGTGGCTTACCAGTTCAGCTAGACCCTAACTATATGTTTGATTCCACATGTTGCCTTGCCTGCCAAGAAGTAAAAATCAAACCTCCATTTCTTTGTGGGTTGTTCTTTTTTTGATCTCTGGAAATGGTACTCCTGAACTGCATTTTCAGTAATTGCAAGATTTATTTTTGTGTTGCTGTACATTAGTCACATTGAAATATGAGGAAAGCAAAAAGAGAGAGAGAAGTGCATAATTATAGAGCAGGAAAAATAAAATCAAATCATTCATATCTCATTTTCTAAGACTCTTGAAAACAATGGTGTGGTTTGGGGAATTAAAAAAAGTAGAAGGAGCAAGCTGCCAAAAAAGTACATAAAAGCAAGTCAAAACTGCACAAAAAGGCATGATGTTTCTTTAGAAAGCTACATGTAATCACCAGGCTACCTGACTAACTGGTACTTAACATGTTCTCCTAAGCACAGTAACTCTCCCACTGAGAGAAACAACATGAATCAGACAAGAATATACACGCTTTGGAAATACTTTTCCAGAACCATGACACTTGTTCCATTAGTCAATCTGGTACACTTTCAACGGGCAGAAAACTGTTGAATCTTAAAGGAAACACTCACACAGAAAATAGAGAAGCCAGGACCTAAGTTTCAGAAAATTGAACTTCTGCAGAAAAGAAAATATGAGGACAAACTACGATCCTGTTGGGGTCAGGTCCTGTTAGAGGCCCTCAAAATGTTGCTGTAGTCCAAGCCACAGAAATTCCCACTATTTATCAAGCAAAGATAAAACTGCTATAATCTTGCAAGTAAATTAACCAAAAAGAATAAAGAAAGAACTGAAAGCTGTAACATTTAAGCAAAGAGATAAATGTTTATATCTCTCCAAATGTCTACAGGTCTGTTATGCCTGACTTACTACTGCCTTTGTGTTTTCTGAAAATTAGGTTAATTTTTCTGGATAGCGTTTTGTTGTCCTTGAGGCAAAAAATAAACCATCAGCCTAAAAGCCAGCCCTGAGGAAAGGAGGGACTCCAAGTAAAGACTCAGTTTTTGCTCCCCCAATGGTCAGTGCCATCTGTAAGCAGGGTGATGGCAGAAGGGCAAGAGTTTTGGTCCAAAGTCTCAGAGAGAGGCTAAAAATTGTCTACTCCCTTCATGTCAGAGCCCTTTGCAACATTAAGTGTGGGAGAAACAAATAAATCATGTGAAATCTCTGTTGCTCTGCAGTGCTCTGTGGTCACATGGATGGCATTCCACGTGGGTCTGCTGGACTGGGTGGCAGCAAGGGGCAGGTGGAGCATCTGGCACTGTCACCTGCTCAAGGTTTCAGTTCCAAAGCTGCAGTTTCAAAGTTCAGTTTCAAAGCTGCAAAGTGAGCAAAATTTCAATCTCTTTCAAATAAAATTGAATGTGTTGTTGATGGGGCCTGAAATATTGATGAACCTTCAATATTTTTGTTTCCAGTACTCTGATTGATTTCTGGTGCCCAGTAAGTGTAAGAGCCCCACACATGTGAAATGGTTCCCAGCTAAATAATGGGAAAAAAATCTCACAACAACCATCAAGATCTGATGCTTCTTCTACCTAGCCGGCTATAGAAGCCAAATTTGTTCCAAATCAAACCTGTTCCATTATTAAGAGCAAATGAAGTGCACCTGAGAAGGGAAAAAGTATTATGGAAATCAAAACATCTGTTTCCCGTGGTCATCAGAGATTGTGGCAAGGAAAGGCATGAGTGACTAACTTGCTGAGAGAAAGTACTGCTGCAATAGAGTAGTTAAGAAGTTCCCCTAAAGCTATCTTTGAGCTGGGCTTTCAGCTATAGATTTCAGTAAGCCTTCAGTGTTCAGGAAAGAATGATGATTTCAAGGATGTTACTGGTGCTTGGTCTAGGTAGCTGCTTTGACTTTACACACTGCTTGCTCCTGGCCAGGCCTCGAAGAACAGGACAAAACTGCAGCTATTGAAATACATATTGCTGGCTTTAATGCTATCTTTGGCTGAGACACAAATTGCTATATTTGAATGCATTTGGCTTTTGAAATGGTGTCAGAACACCTTGACATTTTGTTTGGGTTCACACATCTCAAAAATTACATATTTGCTCAGTCTTTTCCCACAGACACTAAGGCTGAATGAGGAGAGCCACTTTGTAGTTCCAGGCAGCAGCTGAATTTCTTCTGCACAGGTGGAGTTTTGCTCTTGACTTTGGTGGGGCTGCCTTTCATCCTGAGGCTTCACACTGGACACAGAAAAGAAGGAGCAGGGTTAGAATATCAGGGATAGCTGAAGAATGGGCTGTGGGAAGACCTCTACCAGCCATGCTGTGACCTGCCTTAGTCCCTGCATTCTCCAGGTATGCCAGAGTGCAGTGGGCATGAGTCTGGCATCACAGAGAAGTAGCAGTAGTTTGCACATCCAAAGTTCCTACTTGGCTCTACAGAGAGGACTGACATGACCTGTCCTAAACCTGCACCAGCACAGCTCTTCTTCCTCCAGCTGTCCTGGGAGAGAAGGACCTGTTGGATGTTACCAAAAACAAGTCAGGAATTAGCTATAAACAGAACTTCTTTTGGATTAATTAATGAAATTCAGGGCCTATTTATACTTCTGGATTGTTTTATTTGCTTTCACTCGTTTTTAGCTCAACCTTTTTGCCCTGTTTCCCCACTCTCTGCTTGAGGCAACCTCCAGGTCAAAGAGGTGACGACACAGCCTTTCCCTGACACCAGGCAGGGTCCTTCTCTTACGTGAGTGCCATAAACCTACTTCTGTCTTTCTCCCTGCTATGCCCTCTGGGAAGCAAAACACAGTTCCAAAGCCCAACAGGTATTAATGAAAACTATGCTTTTATAATGATCATCAGGACTTTTCTGTCATTTTTCTAAATTGAATGGCTACATTACCTCAGTATGGCAATTAATGACAATTAAATATAAATTGATAATGAGTATGTGCCAACTTGATATGATGTACTCCTACCAGGCATTTCGGGCTGTTTCCCGTGGAAATAATTATTCTTCAATTACACTGTTCCATCTTTGTCAGCTAGTGTATAACCTGTGTATGTTGCTTTCCAGATTAAAGAAAAGCTTGGCATTGTAACAGGGAAGAAGCATGGCAACTGCAATAAAAATGCCAAAATCCAGGAAGCTGCTCCACAAGCCTGAGTACTGTGTGCAAAGCAGATGGTAGTTAACTGAGCACATAAGAAAATTCGTGGGCTGTGTTGCATGTAACTGCATTTCTACATTTTATTAAAGGTAAGTTTTCTTCAATGTGTGCAATATACTGAAGTATGTATTAAGCTCTCGTAATGCTCTCTGGAACAAGTGCCATTCTTAGCATTTGTGCAATAAAATAAAGCAGTAGAGAGAGAAAGAAGATCATTGTGAACCATAAGGATGATTTGGAAAGAACTGCCTGCCTATTCAGCAATGGGGAAAAACTCCAGCTACTTCACAGGATGCAGTTTCCAACCTTCATCCTGTGTAATGAACTGAGCCAGGTGACACATGAGCACGAACGCTTATTTAATAAATGTTACCATAGATTTTCCAAGTGCATTAGCAATCCAGTAAAATAATTCCCATGCTTCAATTAGATATGTGTGTATTTCCCCCCTCTATCTAATCAGGACAAGCTGAATTACATCAGACAGGGCCATCATGCCTCCTTAGGCACGGGCTGGCAGTTGTAAGATAGCAGAGCACCGCATTCCTGGCACAGGCAGAGGATTATAACCTGTCGAGTCAAAGTCTTAATCTTTTCTCAGAGATGAGTCAGTGTTGAAATGACAGTCAGAACATGCACAGGCAGCAACACAAAGATTTGTTGTGGCTAATGGGAACAGTAAGGGAGAAAAAACTTCATCTGACTTTATCAAAAATGTAGAGGGCTCTGCTAAGAAGAACTACATTTACTGACAGTACTCATAAGAAAATTAGAAATAAAAAACCTAAACAGGCTACGAGACAGGCTTATTTTAAACCTTCTATTAGTTTTTATAAGTACACTGTAAATGTTTTGATGTAAAAAGAAACGTGTCCTGTCATGTTAATCTATGAACTGAGAGGATTCAGGACTAACAAATCCCATAGCTAATACAGGAAAGAGTGAGATCAGCTGGGTAAAAAAATTAAACAAACACATGGTAATTTCTGAATTGCTTAATGGAAAAAACCGAAACTACTGCCATTAATACCCTATCTCTTATAAAAATAACAATATTATACAGTATAATATACCTATTCAGGCATGGTACAATAGAGAGGACTATCAATTCAGAGTAAATTCAGAAGTAATTCCTACATTTCCCTTCAGCAAACAAGGAACACCTGTTTTTTAATTTTCACCTTTTTTAGAGATTCCTAAAAATATAACCTACACAAGCACTGTGCCACCTTCTTTTGAAGGATGCAGGGATATGCAGCATCTGCTATCAGGTATATCAGACTAGAGATGAAGCCAGGCATGTGTCTTTTCATTGAAGCATTTTTTTTTAATTATGATTTTTAATTTTTTTTTCTTTTTCCCTAAGAGACAGTAGGCCAAAATCCTATGGCCCCAAATCTGAGGGAAGAGAACTGAGAAAGCCTAGTAGGAGATACTGGCTCCATCCATGAAAGAGTGCAACACTTCCCTTAAAAACTCATAGAAAGGCTGTTTAATAGTATTTTTCATGATAATTGCTGGCAGAAGGTTTTTAGGGTGTGACAGACTTACTAACTGCTAAGGAAAAGTATTTGTTTTCCACTGCCTAAAGAGCAACTCCATAGTCAAAAGACTCGCATAGAAAGATGGAGAAGTTGACTATAGAATTGCTTCAGTCACCCTAAGGAGTGCCTCTTCCCAGGAGGCTCCTCTGGTGCCTGCCAGGGCAGCCCCCATGGCCTCTGCTGAAGTCAGGCTCTGAGGAGTGGGCTAAATAAACCCAACTAAAATGCTGCAAGCACATTGCTCAGCTGCTCATAGCTCCCATTCACAATCAGTGGAGGCAATTCCAAACGAGGCTCACTGCTTCCAACTCAATTTGGGTAGCTTCTGCACAAGCAAGAGATTTGTTTGGCTTCCTTTCTGAGATGCCTCCTGTATTGTGTAGAAAATCTAGCTGCCTAACCATGGGCTTGGGATTCAGCTCTTAAAGGGGAAGGCAGTCAAAGAGGATTTATTAACTTTACCTATAACTGTCTCATTTCCTAGTGCTACAGAGCTGGACTATGTATCCTAGCAGGAAAAATTTAGATGGATGAAAATAAATGTACTGTTGCTAGAAAAAATATCAGGGTGAAGAGCACTTGTATATCAAAAAGTAGTCACAGGTAGATAATTCAACAACAGGGCATCTGAGCTGAAGGACCATTTCACACAGCAACAAACATTGGTTCAATCTTCTTCGTATGCTCTGCCTCTCTAGTTTTTTCAGACTCACCTTCCATTTTCTAGAACAGCTGCTTTAGATACAGCCTCATCATCAGAAAGCACATAACTTAGCAGGTGTAGCCTATCAAATTCAATTTCTGACTGGTTTTTCTTTTGATTCATTAAGCTTCCATTCTCAGGATGATCCATGGCAGATTGCAATCTTTTCCCATTTACAGCATACCAGGGATATTTGTCTGTTCTGTAGAGATGAATTACTAACATACTCAGCCACAGAAGCTAGCACACATCTACATGTCATTTCTTCAAATGCCAAGGGTTTTTTTGGAGGTCAATCTAGTGAGCTTTTCAGAATCAATAGAGAGTGGCATAGGAATAATAATCATTAGAAATGTCCTAAATGATTAATGATAAATTTAACATTAGCTGGGATGCCATATTTAAAAGTAGAAACATAATACCAGTTTTAAGTGCAAAATATTACAAACATACCTCAATACCATGCCTTTTGCATAGGACCAAAATGTAAGTAGAATTAATAACTTTTTTCTCATAACTCACATTTTATGTAGCAGTGTGTGATGGAGGGGCATTTGCAGGCTGTGGGGTAGACAAAGACTGAACTATGTAATAAAATTCATGCATAAATTACTAATGGTACCCTATTTAAGGCTAACATATTGACTAACCCTCCTGTGAACATCAAACAGGTCAGTGCACTAAGAGGTTACTAACTAGCTAATGCCTGTGGTGTTTTTCTTATGGGGGTTTAAAAGGAAAAGAAAATAACCCTGACTTTTTTCACATGGTATTTTCACTGTGAGAAATATATGGGCTCATTTTGCAACACTTCTCTGAATTTCAGTTTAGGAAGCAGTTTTATGAAGTGCTGATACCCAGACTCTCAGTGGTGCTTAGAAACATGCAAAGCCAGAATGATAAAATAGCTTTAAAGTTGACTACAGTTAAAAGAGAGTAACTAGTTTTTACAGAACCTGACAGCATTTCACTCTCCTCCCATTACAATTTGAAAGTTAAATATAGGAAGAAAATGGGTAAATGCCCCAAAATCATCTCTGACCTATCCAGTTCTTTGAAGTTTGTTAAATGGAGACAATCTGGACAGACATTTAAGAGATTAACCAATACGTATATTTGTATAAGAAAAGGAAGTTTTGGAGCACTCATGTCATTGTATAAAGCTTACTAGCTGAACTTCCTGGAAAATTACTTAAGCCTAGGTGGGGGGGGGGGAGGGAATACTAAATTGTGCCTTATACTAAAAATTACTTCAGACAATCTCACTTTTTTCACTTAAGAAAATGTTCTTACATGACCGTGATTTTTAACCTGTGCAATGTTTGGGACAGGGAGTGTCTCTTGCTACAGATTTGTGAAAGTATTTAGGCTAATGGGACTTGCATCTTGGTAATAATGGAATGAATTTTTATAACTATTTTGTATTTAACATCTTATGCATGCACATAGAATATTTCTTTTCCTATGTTATTTATATAGAGCTACTAAGTGAAGCAAAATTGCATGAATGCCCCAGAGCCTGTTGTTGTACACACAAAAGCTTATTCACTTAAATTGCACATATTTAGAGAGAGCTTTTGGATTCCCCTTGTTAAAAATAGCTTGGAACAGAAATACCCAGAGAAATTAGGACTGGAGGGCACTTTTAGGCTTGTCTTTACAAGAAATGGGGTCATGACCTTTTCTTTCTCCCTAAGGGTAAATACCATGGTGCAGAAGAATACTTTCCCCCTATGTATGAAAGCCTTGTCCATAGAGGATGTTGGGGACAGTCCTTGGAGATTATTTCCTCAGGTCAGTGACCAGGGCAGGGCTGAGCTCTAATGGGGACAGCCCTGGTGGCTTAGTGAAGTAGCGGGGTACCAGTGCTTGAGCCTTCTCCTGACCCTTGAGAGCTTAGGGGGAGAGGTATAACCTGAGAGACTCCTGGTTCATCTTATTACCTCCAGGCTGGATAAACTCTCTCTGCAGAGAAATAAGTAGACAATAAATATTTGCCTTTTTCTTTCTGAAAAACCTCTGAAGATGTGCATTGCACAGTCTCCCTAGGCAGCATATTTTGTCGTTTCTCTATCCTCATTGTTTGAAATTTTTTGAGTGCATTTAATCAAAATCTCTTTCGCTTCAGTTTAGGCTCTTTATTCCCTGCACTTACCACATGAGATCCAGAGCACATTATTTCCCCCAGCTTTATCAACACATCTGCATTTTATAAACAAAATATTTCTGTTTCCTTTAGTCTTTCCCTGTAGGATATTACAAAAGGGGTATGTCTTTTAGATGTCCAATCATTCCAGTTGCTTCTCTTCAATTTCTACCAAATTGGTCCAATCTCTTCTGGAGTCTCACAGTCTTAACAAGTGAGAATTAAGAGTCCTTACCCACAGAATCTTGCACAGTAAAGTTACTTCATTTCTCATATGCATGACATACTTTATACACTCCACTGCAATGTAGCTTTTTTCAGCACAGCATGTTGCAGGCTGAACATGTTTTTGACTCGTGTTCAGCCTGCAATTCAGATCCCTTTTTGGTTCTTGTTGGTAGAACTGCTGTCAAATTCACATTTTCCAATTGTGTGTTTGTGTAGCTGACTATTCCAGATTAATATGGGGTGTTTGCATTTCTTTTATTGAATTGCATCCTGCGATATACATATAAAACTGATGAACTGGTTTTGTTGCAGTTCTACATATTGCTGATCTCCTGTCCTCAATCCTGCACCCTCTATGTTTTTCATTTACTAGATTCTGAGTGGCATCTTGGAATAGTCAACAACTTGAAAAGTGTATTCAGCACTCTTCTAAAAATCTTTCAAAAAGGCACCTAAGTAGTGTTGCTCTACTTCTGCTCCTTGTTTTGTATTCTCTATTCTCTATTTTCTATTCCTAGCTGATAGTTTTCACCAGCAAACCTTCTTGATTGTTTATGCCTCCTCCTTCAAAATGGCATTTAGCTTGAAAGAGTGTGCACTGGGATGGCATCCATTACCTCATGTTTTTAATGTGCTCTTGGCATCTCTTGTTATAGCAGAGAGAGCACGGGGTCTTTCTTTACTAGACAGCCCAGCAGGGCTCCTGCTTTCCCAAAGGAGGTAACTAAGGATTTGGGAAGTTTAGCATGTCCATCCTGGTTGTACAACAACCAAGAACAGCCAGGTTTTAGCTGCCAGTTTTCAGACAATCTTGGGGTCTTCTTAATGCAGAATGCATTAAGAAATAGGGGTGAGAGGACCTGAAGGAAGGCAGGCTTTTGGCATCAAAATTTCTAAGTCATTACTGTCAGTTTAGCTTTCTTTTTTTTTCTTCCCAGCTTCATTCCTAAATTCCATCACTCACCACTAATTGCCAAGCAAAATGGGTAAACCACATTATGTTCCTCCTTTACAGGCTGGTTGAGTTATGCAGAATAACATATTATCATTCTTCATTATTTCTTGAGTGCAAGTTAAATGGATTGTGTAGCAGAGGTGACAGGTACCATTCTAGAAGATGACTGATCCTGACAATTATCAATCTAGATATTAATGTCTTACTCTCTAACCCATACTCTCTTTTAATATTTTTGTTTATCTCTTTTTATGAACTAGTACAAATACTTTCACTCATTTTCTCCTTTTGCATTTTACCAAAGGGTTAATACTTCTATGTAAGCAGAGTGGGATTCAAGGGCAAAACAACAATCAATATTACTAGAGGCTGTGGGATGTTAATTGTCCAACCCTGCTTCCTGGTTTGTTTTGCTGTTGGCTTTTTTTTCAAATCTTTGCCTTTATTGATTCCCTACCTCCCCACTAATCCCTTCCAGAAAAAAGGATGGCTGTCACATCTTTCTAAATAAAAGTGACAGCACAGATGGTAGTGCTCAGGTGAACAATCATGGGCTATTTGTACCAGGAATTGCTGATCTTATTGAGGGCAAGTGCAAGTAAACAGAGGTTACCCACTTCTTTAGTTGCTACCTATCCTCCACACAAAGTGCCATAACAGCACAGTCTGTGCATCCTAACATGTGTGAACAGCAGGCACCAAGCAGAGATGCTTGGAGGTGTTGTACCTGACACTTGAGAGCTCTCTAAATTTCCAACTGTGTTCTGAGACACAGCAGTGGGAGCCCAGGCTGCCTGCCTTTGCACACTGGAGCTCTTCCACAGAGACCTCCTGCTCCAAAGGACCCTGTGTCCTTTCCCACCGCTGCTGCTGCAAGAGCAGCTGGGAGAGCCAGAGCTGCACATCCCAAATCCCATGTAAACTGCCAAGACAGGCAATCATAAGGTGCCTGAAGGGCAGGTTTCTGCCTTCTGAAGACACTGGCTGGGCAACCATCAGCAGAACTGGAGGAAGGAGAGACTGCTCTATGGACAGCTGGTATAGAGGGGTCCTAATGAGTCTTCTTGTCTGGGAGCAGCTACAGAGGTGTATCTGGTGGCCCTGCACTACCTGAGAAAGGTGAGAGTTTGGAGGAATTCCACCACAGAGATATGGCCACTGCTGGCAGATTCAGGGCATTGTGGTGTCTAGTCACTACTGGTGTAGGGAAG
The DNA here is from genome assembly GCF_012460135.2 of Molothrus ater. NCBI lineage: Eukaryota > Metazoa > Chordata > Aves > Passeriformes > Icteridae > Molothrus > Molothrus ater. Next base: position 56,362,404 of record NC_050480.2, on the reverse strand, counting down.
AAGTGAAGCTACAGTCACATTCCATGCTTGGATCTCTGCTCTGAGACAGGAAGAAATTGTCATTGTGCACATTTTGTAGGAAATAATGAGTGCATGTGTGGAAATTTATTTTTCCCTCTATTTTTTTCTCTCTTATGTAGCACTTACCTTGTACCTGATTGTATCTTCACCAGTGTAACTTAAGTGTATCAAACACTCTCCTCCTGAAATCCAAATCTTCCAAAGTTTCATTCAAGCTATAAACAGATAATATTATAAGCAAAAGGGACCAGAGCAAACACTTCAATATAACAAATACTTGCTTTGTGCCATTATTTTATCTGACTCATATTACAGAGTTACTGTTTTTACCATAGGTGAAACAGCAGCAGGTTGAGCAATGAGCCACTATTCTCTTCACAAGGAAGAACAAAGGACAAAGCAGCCCTTGGTAACAAACATTTGTATGAGCCAGACTGTGATGAGCTTTGTAATAAAGGCAAAACAAGCCAAAAAAGTAGGGTTTGGAGCATCAAAAGGATGATGAGCAAGAACAAAAAGTCAGCAGTGTTGAGAGTGATAGATTGACACAAACACAGAGTCTTTGGAGTATGGAACATCAATATTACAAACAGATGAAAAGCAATTATAAATGAAAACAAAATCATAATATATCTGGAAAGACAAGAAAGTTATCAGTCAGAGGGAGGGGCATTAATTAGGACATGCAAAGTAGGAAATCACTTAGAGACACAGAGCCCATTAGCAGCTCATAGCCCCAAGCTAAATTCAAATAGGAGACTCAAAAATGACACTTACACACGGTCTGACACACATGGGGTACTGCTGTGATGAAAGCAAAACTTAGTTCTGCAGTGGCTTATGAAGTATGGTAGTATCCCCCTGAAGTGATGATGAGGCTTACGATGAGCAGGATGGCAACACTGATCCAGACAAGGCAATGCTCAACCATGACCCCAGCGCCCACACCAGAGAGATGAGACCTCCTCCCAGCTGAATGGGATGTCAAGGCTCCTCACAGATGAAACTTTCTTACACAAAAATACACTTTTACTACACATCAATTAATTCAATACACTTTTCTTACACATCAATTAACTCAGGATAGTGTCTACAGGTTCCTCAGATGCTGTCACCAGGCACAAGACAGACTATCTGGTTGATGGAAGGTTCCAATAATCATGCAAAAGAGAAGCCCTGCAACAGTGAATCTCACCGGTGAGCCTAGAGTGAAGTCTCACAGCTCACCAAGATGCCACACAGAGCTTTTGAAAGGCAGAGTTAGCCAGTAGGCAAAAACTGTCTGGCCTTGCAAAAATAATGGAGTCTATCATTACACACCTAGGAGATTCCCTGGCAACTCTTGAGTATTTAGTTAACAAGCCAAGGAATACAAGCATGAAATGACTCCTATGATTCTGAGAATATGTAAAAGCAAATGTGCATTTCAATAACGAAATAAAATCACCAACTGGTGTGTACTTTTCAGTTTTAAACAATTCTGGGTTGCTGAAAATCTCCAGCTATGAGTCTTTCACTCAGCTCTTAATTTCTTCATGAATACCTCATCATGTGAGGTACAAAGCACTAGAACTAAATTCACATGAATCCCTGAAAGACAAATGCCTCAGGAAAATAACAAATGCTGAAAAAAATGAAATTTTATGACACATATTGGTTTATTTCAGAGTCCAGCAACTATTATTTCAAAAGTTGTTCAGAAAAAATCAAGGAAAAACATAAGAGAAGTTGCTAGGAAACAATGGAAAACCATGGAGAAGACACAAGCTGCAGGACTCCTTCCTTAGAGCAACCTCTGGGGAAGGAAAACCTGTGGAGAGCAGCATTACAAAAGAGTTCTTGGTTTTGGCCATTGTAGTATTTGATGGCAGAGGAAAATGGGTATTCAGACTATCACTGGAGATAACAAATCTAAAGTTAATTTCCTAAACAACAAGCTTGCCTGAAGAAGAAGCTCTTAGGTACAGAAATGAGTCTATGCTGACATTTGTGGCCAGCACTGATGGGAAGTATCAATTGTTTAGGAAGAGAATAAATGTGCTGTCATAGAGGGTTACTAAAGGTGAAAAGGCAATTAACACTCAGGGCCTTGAATCTCGAAGGGTCACTGCCTAATGCTCCAGAAAAATTAGTCCATATGTTCTGTATTATTTTCTTTGGCTGCAAAACAGATTAGGACTGTACAATATACACATGGGAAGTGGATGCAGCCTCATGTTGCTTACATTCACAAGAGATCCCCACATCCACTCTTTGGGAAAGAAACATAAGGAAGTGCAGGTTATGCAAGTATTCCTCTGCCTTTGGTGTTTCCTATTTCATGTTGTCTGTTCTTTACTCATCCTGCCACCTTATACAATGCTCTTGTGAGAGAGATCTAGACATAATCACACTGAAAGAGCACAAAATTTCAGAAGTGTAGTATTTTATCTCCGCTTTGGCTTTATTGATCAATCATTGGCTTTAGACTAAATGCTGCACTGTGATTTTGATTCAGCTGCTGAAAAAACCTTGTCTATGAAGCCTAATCTCTTATGCACTGAATTCATTCCTTAAGGTAGGTCTAAAACTAAGGCTGAAGTTTTGGGAAGGATTGTCTTTCTCCTGCCACATTTACTCTTGTATTTGTAATGGGTGTAACCATTAATGGTTCCGTTGTGGTATGGAGAGGTATTTGTGAAGAAACTTCTCTCTCCAAGAAATGTTCTCATATGCCTCCAGCCACTCAGGAGTAAAGTAGAGATTGTGCCCACACTGTACTGCATTGCTCATTCCCAGGATATTAGCAGATCTAAACGTTTTTGCTCAACTTTGACTTTTAAACAACTAGTTCTTTCTTTCAAATGAAGCAAAATCACTGCAGAAAAGATTCTTGGCAGCAGTTTTTGCTCTGGCTTCCTGGGGAATGCGCTCTCTTTAAAAACTGAATGAAAAACCAATGGCACATAAAACTGCCTCATGACAATGCTGGCAGTTCTACCAGTTTCTCATCCACCCACATTTACCAAGCACTATGCATTATGTTAGAATTGTAACTTTGAAATTATAACCTCTGAGGACATGCTTTTTAATCACCAGTATTTCATTTTCTACTTTCAGAGTGTTGTGGAAGTGTTATTTGAATAGCGGGTACCAGATTTTAAATGTCTGCAGTGATTACAATATCCTGTTAGTGACAGTATCATAAAAGTCCTTCAGCTGAGACCTCTTGGATTGTCACACTCAAAGAAAATATTTTAGCCATCTGTTCACCTGATATTTGCTACAGCAGAGAAGAAAAAGCTCAGTACTTTCTAGTCAGCTTAGGTCCAGTGTGGAACACCTCAGTGTTCTTTTGGCTCCGGAAAACATCCTATTATGGTGAAAGTTTGGATATTCCTGCTTTATATCTCATAGAATATATCCAAGTATGATACTTAATATGACTTTTAAAAGCCTCTTAAGCAATATTGACTTTCTTTCACATTAATAAATTTTTTTCTCAGCAACTGTAAACATCAACCAGTCTATAAAGATGAAAATGTTCTTGCTCTGAACAAGAAAGTTTCAAGTTTTGTGGCTGAGTACGTCAGCACCAGACTTCCAACATGACATGCAGAGCTGTAGACCCAAATTACAGGCCACTCCAAACACAAAAGTTTAAAAAACAGCCACTCCCTTCTTTCAAAAACTCTTTTGTATTCTTTTGGGTTTCTCTAAGAACACGTTGTTGATGATGGTATTTTCCTACTGCATTTACACAAGCCTAGAGTTATAAAAGCCAGGCAGGCAGCACTACCCATCTGGAAGTGCTGATATTCACTTGTGTAATGGCTGCCCTGTGAATAGGGCAGACTTGCATAAACTCAGATTTGTGGGATATGATTTTTCTCAAGCTCTGCTTGCAGCCCAAGCTTCAAGTGTGACCTACACTGGTACCTAGTTGCAATTGCTCAGTATCTCTGAAAATCATGTGGTCCCTACACACCGATAAGGAGCTTAACTCCATATGCTTTGCTTTGAAAAACTAGTGCCTTTTTTAGATGAAAATCTAAAAGCTATCATAGCATTTCAGACCAGTAATAAGATTTTATCAGATTATGATCCCTTTAGTGGCACAATCTGTGTTTTACCTAAATAGCCTGATGAGGCCCAAATGCCTCATGCTAGCCTCTTTCTGAGTGGTGTGTCACATGCCAGGAGCAGAAGAAGCTGAAATGTTACTGCTACCGCATGGCCATGCCAAACAGCAGCAAGGGTCTGACCGAGGCAGATACACCCAGGCAGATGTGGCCAGCGATCCATGCCTCCTTCCCCTCTGCTCCCTGCTGACTTAAGACATTCGCCCCCAGGGCAGTGTGCACAGTAGATAATTCCCACAGCCATACCCAAACTTGGGACACCAAGCTCTTCCAGTCCCAGCTCTGAACATGCAAGAGGTTGACTTCTGCCCCTTGTCACAGGTGAACCTCTTTGCTAAAGGGGATGGTTTGGCATCCCTACCCAGTGCCTGTGCTATGTTGGCTGCTTACTTGCAGTCATAGACACATTTTGGTGTGTAGGATGGGCCATCAGTGATTTCGCTCAGTATCTCCTGAGAGACGAGAGGCTGCTGAAAGCACTGATGCTAACCTGAGCGTTTTAGAAAGCCATCTCCACGTGGCTTATTGTTACACTGATTGCTGATAGCTTGAAATATCAGCTCTTGGGGTTCACTACCCTGAAACCATTCACGCGCACCCACGCCCGCACACATCACGAAGAGAAGAAAACGATCGCATTCAGCGTTTTAGTGCTGCAGGTATGCGATGTATATAAACGTAGTGTGCATGAAGGGGTAATACTACATTTCCTTACAGAAAAAAAAGAAGCCATAAACCACCCAGCGAGCGTATGCTCCCCGGGAGCGCCCTGCCGCGGGCACAGCCGTTCCGCCTCCGCCGGCGGCGAGGAGCGGCCGCCCACGTCTCGCCGGCACCGGGGCAGCCCCACGGCGCTCTCGGGGTGCTCCACGCTCCGCTCCGAGCCTGCTGACGCCGGGCACGCTGACTCGTGCCGTGCCAAGCCGCTGCGACCGTGCCGCGCTGTGCCAACCCGAGCCGAGCCGAACCGAACCAAGCCAAGCCGTGCCGAGCCGAGCTGAGCCACACCGAGCCACACAGCCCCGCCTCTGTCCCCGCCCCAGCCGGTCCGGGCCCACCCCCGGCGGCGGGGCCGCTGCGCCGCCGAGCCGTGCGAGGCTTTAAGCGGCAGGTGCGGGGGAGCGGAGCACACGCGTGAGCGGCGGCTGCTGCGGCCCGGCGGTAGCGGCGGCGGGCGCCTTTCGGCTCGGCGGGAGCCGCGGCGGAGCGGAGCATGTCGGTGGCGACCGGGGGCAGCGAGGCGGCGGCAGCAGCGGGCGGAGGCGGCGGGAACCGCGTTTTCTTCCAGAGCCCCCGCGGCGGCGGCGGGAGCGGCGGCTCCTCCGGCAGCTCCTCCCGGGAGGACTCGGTGTCGGCAGCGGCGGCCGTGGTGCAGGTCCAGCAGCGGCGCCACCAGCAGGGGAAAGTGACGGTGAAATACGATCGGAAGGAGCTGCGGAAGCGGCTGGTGCTGGAGGAGTGGATCGTGGAGCAGCTGGGGCAGCTCTACGGCTGCGAGGTGCGGGTCCGGGGTCGCGGGGTCCCCGGCGCGGTTGCTGTCGCCTCAGTCCCCTCGCCCGCCGCTGCGTCCCTCGCCCCCGGCATCCTCCTTCTGCTCCGAGTCGCATTTCGGCGGTGGGCAGAGGAGCGCTGTCACCGCCACCTCCAAATGACATTCCCGGTCCACCGCCTCCACCCTGCCGCTGCCCCGCTCCTCAGTGGTGCCTCGGCTCGGGGAATGGTGAAAGGTGCCCCATGCCCTACAGAAAGCGTGTCCCCCGTGCCCTCCCGAGGTGAATAAGAGGGGACCGCCCTTTGGGGACGGGCGGTGGCTGCCGCTCGGCCGGGCACGGAAGGGTCCTTTTCCTCCGTGGGGGCCCCGGCGGCTGCGGCAGGTCCGGGAATGCCAGGAGGTTCGCCCGCGGCTGTGGTGGCCGGGAGCCGCTGTCCCCGCAGCCTTCCAGGGCAGGGCGGACCGGGGCTCCGAGGCGCCTTCCTCGGGCTGGGCGGGCGTCGGTCTCCGTTAGACGCGAGCTGGCCCAGCGCCGGAGCTCGGCGGGTCGGGGAGCAGAGCGGTGTGCTGGGCACAGGGAGAGCCGGGCGGGGGAGCGGGACCTGCGCGGGGGATGTGCGGAGGCGGCTGGTGTAGAGGAGAGACTGCGGTGCGGGTACGGTCCCCTCTGGATCGTGGTTTTGCGTTATCCCGACCTACAAGAGTGGGGTAGATACTGGCCAGGAAATTTCAGTGACCAATTCGGAGATCATTAGGACGAGAATCGAAAACGCTGTGGGCTTGTATGTACGTGATTTCTACGTATCAAATCTGTTTTTCTGTTACTCTGGGCAAAGAGCGAGTGTTGCCAGAATGAGTTCTCTTCTGTAGAGGACAGATGAGCAGGAGAATGTTTCAAGATTGTTGAAAGAAATGGCAACTGTTGTCTTCCTTGTGGAGATAACGATGTTGTAAACCTAATCCCCAATGGATCGTATCTCCCTTCCACTTAGGGTATTTACTCTTACCAAAACGTTAAGGCTAAACTGAAGTTCACACATACTTCTCCCATCAGTCGTCTAATTCACTTTTGTTAGAGACTTCTGAAGTGAGATTTGTTGAATCCAGATATAAATTTTGCAGCTAGCATGTCCAGGAGCAAACATCTCACTCCTGAGCATGCTGGAGCTAAGAAGACAAGAGCTTGACAGTCCTTGAGGTGTGGATGTCTTTGGTGATGTGAAAATATAAATAACCTGGGTGGAATATCTTGCACACACATAATACAAATGCTTTAAAGAAACTCCTTTAATCTCAAAAGTGATTTATTGGCAAATTTTTTAGAACGACACATAAAAAATGTGCATGTGTCAAGTTAAACCTCTTTAACTGTTCACATCCATGAGCTGTGGGAAGGAAAGATACAAATGGAAACTCCAGTTAGAAATAATAAAAATAAGCAGTTCTTAGTCTTCATCTTGGTGTGACTTGCCTCTCCAGTCTCATGACTTGTTTGGCCACATAGCCTGTAGGCTGTGAGCGTTTTCTGAGGCCGGAAGTGTTTACAGTTGTTTGTGTGAACTGATGATTCTGTGCCTGTGCAGGCTGATAACGTAGTTAGTGTCTGGCCTGCTGGATCTGTCCTCTGGTTTGACTCTCACTGCTCAAAAACACCAGGCCTGTTTGGGCTGTGTGCTTTTGACAGACCGGTGAACTTGTTCTGTTCATAAGAAAGGATGTGGTATATAGGAGCAAAGCCCAATGGAATTGTTGCTGTTCTTCACAGTATTCAAATCACAGGCTTGTTGGACAAAAATCATTCATTCTTTTCCTTGTTATAGTTATTGCTTCCAACTAAAGTAGAAGGATGTATGCTTTAGAAGGTCTCTATTAAGGTGGAGACCATATATAGCTGAATAAAAATAACTTGTTAGATGGTTTGGTTTCTGAAGTGACTTTTAGGGGGAAAAGTGGTTTAGCATAACAGAACAAAATGCTTTTAGATTTGAAAGCCAAGGGCAAAATATTTAAGTCATTTTCTGCTCTTCTTTGCTATTATGCATCAACTCTATCCAGAGTCAGCACAGATGATGGTAGTGAAAAGGTCAAGCTATTAATATACTATCAGAATAAAGTTGAAGATGTATGATGAGTGTAGTGATTAAAGACAATAGCAATTTAATGCAAGATGCTTTGCTTGAATCTGCTTGAATTACTTCTAGGCTTAGAGATGTAGCTCTCAGGCTGAAATTTAATCACCTATGCAGACAGTTAATAACCCTGTCTGAGGGCAGGTTAGGAGGGGGTTGGGAATTGCTCAGTTCAATTTCTATGGAAAATCTACAATAACTTCCGAATGCAATGACATTTACGTTCTGTAATGATCTAAAATCTTCCAGATTGTCAGAAATAGCCATTGAATTTTTAATCCTGGAAGAGCTGACCAATGTCAGTGTTTCATTGTTATTCTGATTCAGAGCTCTATTTCTAAGGAGCAGTGCACTTCATTTCTGGGAAGAGCCAGAAATAAGTAGAGGGTGCTTGCAATGTGGTGCACTGAAAGTCTGTAAGAAGACTTGCATGTCTCTTTGTTAGACTGCATAAATGTAGTGCCTGCTCACTGTTTTCCATTTAAATAATGTTTGCTATTATGCTAAGATTCATCAGTAAGTGGATACTTACAGAAAGATTCCCTTTATTTAAAACGAAACATGGACTCAGTCTCTCAAGTACTTGCAAGTTAAGTCAGCTATAAGCCTGTCTTGGCATGGCGACAGAGTTTAGGAGATGAGGTTGGGAAATAACGAGACAGGTTTGTTTGTGTTCTTTTTCTAGTGGATCTTGTCTTTACTGGTACATTTTTAGTTTTAAAAATTGGATGCCAAGCAATATAATGGTGTTGGGAGTGTGATTTAGAAGGAGACTATTTTTAATGCAGACCTCAGTTATATGGCACAGAGTTTAGCTGTAGAAAGGTTACTTCCACATGATGCAGACTCTAGGGATAAAAGACCCTTTACCTGAATGGTAAAGGTTATCAAGGTAGAAAACTTTAATAGGACCAGAGAGACTTAAGCAGAACCTGCCAGGCTAACGTACTCAGGTCAGGTGCTGCAGGTGAAATTGGTCTGGCTGTCTGCTTCTGGGACTGCTTCATTAAAAAAAAGAAAAAAGTTTTATAACCTGTTTGTTGTGGTTTCTGTGAATGCTGAAACTGAGGTTATGGTTGCAGGTTAGTACATTGAAAATGCAATACTTTAGTTGCAGGACTTGAACTGGCTTCAGTGTTGACCTTTATTGGGTATCTTGGTACTAAAAATAGTTTCTCCACAGATGCTTTGTGTTTTGGGCTAAGTCCATTATTGGTTAAGAATTGCAAAATAATACTGCATAGAGTGACTTACACCATCACTATTCAATCCCTGATGGCTTGCAACTTGTAGCTCAGCATGAAAGTGGTGACAGACCAGTTTTCCAAATGTATGATCTATGTTGTGTGCACCTGCCAAACTTGTATGACTTTGTATATGAAAAACAGAGACCACTGGACTTGTCCCCAGAAACCATTCAATTTTGCAGGTGAATTTCTGTGCTCTGGGGTCCTGTCTATCCAGAATTATAGCATTTGCTATAAATGGCACACAGATTTTTGCACAATAATGAAGAAAGGTTTTGCTTGTGCTATTGATTTGTTGCTGACTATTTTTTAATGTAGAGATTTACATGTGCAAATCAAATGAGCCCCTAGACTTTGCACTCTAAAAGCTAAATACAAGACTTGCCTTCTGAGATATTGCTGAGCTTAGCTGAGTAATCAACTATTTTATTAGAGTATGTCTAGTGATATATGGAAGTCAGTGCTTGGCAGGGCATATGATGTTGGTCTGGAAGTACCAGAGTGTTGTGTTCAAGCTTATTATTTTTCCATTCCAGGAATGGAAATACGCTGACATTGTGTTTAAAAATTCACTGTACAATAAAATGCAGTTGGAAGAGCTGCCCATAAAGGCCCTTCAGGCATTTCCATTAAGAGTACAAATCCATGTCAGACTGAGAATTGTTTTGTGTAAGATTTTCTTCCATCTTCTGGTATAGATACTGCAATGACAAGAGTGGCATGAAGCACTGAAATGGGTAGGGATTTCATGTTGGCAATGGAGTATGGGAGGGAAAGGAGCAATTTAGCTCAGTCCTGTACAGATCAAGAGCTCCCTTTGCCTGGTTGCTCAGTGACTGCAGAGAGCACCCTCTTTGTCTGTCTTCCTGAAGCTGCTGGGATATGCTAACATTTCCCTCCACACACTCTGTCTTTTCCAAAACAGCCCGGTCAGCATGCTGCTAAGGCTGCCATGTGGTGATGTGGACCTGATGGTATGATCAGGTACTACTTATGCCTCAGGCTCTAGTGAGGTAATGTTTGAAATTTATTATTCATTTCTCAGAAAGGCATTTGGTAAGAAAATCCACTGAGTAAAATGCTACAGAAGCAAACTTGCCTACAGTCTCACTCTTTGAATAGACTTCTAACTTGGACTAAGATCTCAGAAATGGTAATTGCATGTGGACTTCTTTCTCAATGGATTAGAAGTGGAGAGAGGCTGAGAAGAATCTGAGAACTAGAGAGAGTGTCACTCCTTTAAAAAGATGCAAGTTAGTAGGAGGCATAATAAAGGATTTCTTTCTTTGGGAGATTGAGTGTTGCACTTCAGATGCATTGGAGTAAAGAACTTGTAGATCCACCAAGGTGCTTAGAAATTTATTTGAATTATTTATTTTGGACAGCTCTTACAGATCTCCATGTTGTACAGCACAAACTTTGGTGTACTCTCTTGAGGGCAAGAAATACTGGGCAACATACTTGTGTCAGTTGAAGAGTTTCTGTGATCAGAGATCTGTAAAGGACACAGGCAAGACAAGTGTAGCAAAGGCTTATTCTATCATGTAGCAACCACAGAAAGGTATTTGAATCCCAAGAGCAGAAAATGGGAAACCTAAGAAATGCACATTGTCTTAAAACAAACCTTGTAAAATGCATGCAGTTCTTTTTGGAGGAGTGGGCTTAAGGATCTGTGAGGGTAGCAAGCACCTGATTGTGATAAAGCCAGAGCCTTTTGTTTTTAAATGAACTTAAGATCTTGCCTTAAGTTCTAAATACCTACTCTAGCAGGAAGTGTACCACTGTTCAGCTACTGAACTTGCCTTCTTTTTGCATGCAACAGTGCAAAGGAATTCAAGGAGAGAAATTCATCACAGTCAGGTGCAAGGTTCTGCACATGGGTCAAAGCAGTCATGACCACAAATGCAAGTGGAGTAGAGATCGGATTGAAAGCAACCCTCAGCAGAAAACTTGGGGGTGTTGGTTGACAAGAACCTCAACATGAGCTGGCAATGTGCACTTGCAGCCCTGAAAGCCAATTGCATCCCAGGCCACATTAAAAGCAGCATGGCCAGCAGGTCAAGGGAGACAGTTCTTCAGCATTTACTTCACTCTTGTGAAACCCCACCTGGAGTACTGCATCCAGCTCTGGGGCCTCCAGCATAAGAAGTACATGGACAGTTTGGAGTGAGTCCAGAGGAGGGCCACAAAGATGATCGGGGGCTGCAGCACCTCTCCTGTGAAGGCCAAGAGCTGGGAATGTTCAGCCTGGAGAAGAGAAGATTTCAGGGAAACTTAGAGAGGGCCTGAAAGATAGCTTGAGAGGGGCATGTAGTGAGAGGACAAGGAGGAATGGCCTTAAATTGACAGAGGACAGGCTTAGATGAGGTAATAAAGAATAAATTCTTCACTGTGATGGTGGTGAGGCACTAGAACAGGTTGCCTAGAGAAGTTGTGAACTTTGCATCCCTTGAAGTGTTGAAGCTGGATGTGGCTGGCCCAGTGGAAGATGTCCCTGCCGATGGTAGGGGGATTGGAACTAGATGAGTGTTAAGATCCCTTCCAACCCAAACCTTTCTATGATTGCAAGAAAATTACTTTTTCTACTATTTGATCTTTGTTTAGTCTAGATGTCATTCTGTGCTGGTCATGGTTCATTGTTGTATCTGAATCAGCAGCAATATTCTTGACTACCAATTTAAAGCTTCACAACACAGATTATTGCTCAGCAGCTTTCCATAGCAATTTTTTGTCCTTTTCCTCTCTGTTCAAGATTGAACTGGTTTCTTTGTTGAAGCAGTAGGTGTGGTTGTTTTATAACAAGGTGAATAAATAATTGATTGCTTACATCACTTAAGATTTTATAATTGTACTTCTTATTAACAGTAGCTTCCAATCTTTGTGGCTACAAAGACTCTTGTGCCTTTAGGCAAATTGTTTTACATAGAGCTGGTTCTTGATTATCCAGGGTAACAAAAGAGAGGAGGGGGTGGGTGGGAGAATAGGGATACAATGGAAAAACTGTGGATAAAAAAATAAATGGTAAAGTCTGCTACAAATCATACAGTGAATGTACGGCTGAAGGGGAAGAGGAGGAACTGGTCATTAATCTGCCCCTTTTAACCATTCAGCAATTTTTGTTTATAACAAAAATTCATTATATTGCTTTTGGGCTTGAGTGTAGCTTGGATGTGTTTGTACTTGTAGCACAATTAAACTACAACATGGATGATCCATCCCCACGTAGCTGAGAGCAGGTTATATTGTGCTTTGTTGAAGGTGCTGGGCTGACTTGAGCACTGTTGGTTCCTTGTGTTATGACAGTCTCTCCTTATTCTCCGTGCTTTGTATTAGCTGATCTAACCTGTGCTGTCAAAGCAAATGCCTGAAACAAAAATAACCCTGTTTAAATGAGGAAAATACCTATTTCATGGAATGTTTGACTCCTCTTATAAGGCATAGGGAATATTTCTAAATAGGTCTTGAATGTAAATAAAAAGATGTGAAGTTAAGTCTTACTTCAACCATAACAAGTAGTGTGATAGTTGGCTCTCATGACCACCCTAAACTCATTCTCTTTTGATTCATACCTTGCAAAGACTGGCTGAGCATGTTGCACTCTCATATTTCTCCCTTTAGAACAGGTTATCAGCAGCTTGAAAACACTGTAATGGGACTTAAAACCCAACCAAAAAAGCCTATGTGGTTTGTAGTGCATACTACTGAACATAATGTGTACATACTTTACATAATATTTTGACAGTGCAGGAGATGCCAATGGGCGAAAAAAAGCTATCCCATCTCTAGCCCTGATTCAGTCTGAGTTATGGTTCCCTTGTCTCTTGTCACTACAGGTGATAAAGCAGCAGAAGCAATATCAATACATTCTTCCAGTCTTCTGTCTTGCCTGCAGTATTCAAAAGCCAAGCTCTTATTTTTCCCTGCCTCACATCTAACTCCAGAAACTTCTATTTGACAGCACAAATTGAGCAGGTTAGATGTGGCCATCTATCTTTGTCACCGCAACTTTTGGCTGCCTGTTGTAAAACATGAGCAGCTTCTTTTGCTGTTCTCCCACGTGACACATGGAATTATGGAAGTCAAGATTTCTAGAACTTATTAATGCTGGAGAAGGGGGTATAAAATCTTAATTGTATGCAGTCCCTACAGCAGCAGTACAGCTTTATTTCAAAGGATAGAATAAATTTAGCCTGTTAAAGATCTTCTTGGAACAAGGAATTGCTTGGGCAGAGGTACACACTGAAACAAATCAAATCTTCTTTGAAGTGATAAGTATTTAATTCTGAGGATCACATTTCATTAGCAGAACTGTTACCTCCCCTCCCCACCACTCCCTCCCACCCTGGAAGCATGATCTCTATTCTAGGAACCAGTTCAGCATGGCATCTTAAATTATTTTCAGGGAACACACAGATTGCAGCCCCAGAAGGCATCTTGTATATTTTCAATCCATGTGATTATTTATCAGTAGCATAGATCTAGTGGACCTAAATATAGAGAAAAATCATAACATGTTACTATAGGTCTTTAATTATTAGAACACTTGTAGATTTTTAATTCAGTGCAATACTGTTCAGCCTGTAAAGTAAAGGTAGTATAGAAGATAGCATTAATTATGAGGCCTAATGGTAAGTAAGTGGATGGCTAGTGTGTGTAGTGATGCTAGTCTAGAGATGGCACTTCTAGTGGTGACTCAGAAGAGTTCACCATTCCAAATATGCTGCCAACAAGAGGATCAGACACACTTCAGTCCTCTGTGTTGGACTTCATGAAGTGCAAATGATGGCACAATCAATGCCTAATGAAAATCCTCTTACCAGACTGTCTTAATAGGATTACTTTCCAGAAGACAGAACTGGGAAGGATCTCCTAGGTCACATGGTCTGCCTTCTTATTTGCAGATAAGCTCTTCGCATTTGATGTAATTTTTTAATGGGGTAACTTGGCTATACGATGTTTCTTTCCACATTATTTTATGTATTTAAATATCACTTTTAAACCCTTTAGGCACTAGGATCTTTCCCATCCTTTCCATAAAATATAGAAAGACATAAATGAAAGACCAATACTCGCTTGGAATGCACTTGCTTGGACTTTCACTCTGGGGTGAAGTTTAAACAGATTGTAAATGTGCTTTACTGCCTGCTCTTACTCTGGGCATCATCAGACTCAAGTGATGACCACAGCTAAGGGGTAGAAGTATTAAGACAGTGATTCTCCTGTAGGTCCCTTACTACCTTATAACAAAATCCATCTTTTGAGTACGTCTGCAGACTCTGGGAGAAATGTGCTTACTAATATTTCATGGAATTCATTTAGCACTCCTTAGAAAATATGTTAGTGGCTTAAGATCCTAACTTATTTTAGCACTTGAATGGTACATTTTTTGAAGTAGATATCTAAATTAACTCTAGCCTGATACAAGTGATTAGTTCTACTTTAGGTGACTGGTATGTAACATTTTGACATACTTTAAACAAAAAGAATAAGCCTCTACAGTTGGTTGGTTTACATTTTAAAAGATAGTACCTGAAGCATATAGTGCACTTTTTTTGTCAGAAGAGAATTCCATATGTTCTGAAATAAACTATTGTCTTTTTATTTTTGTTATGCTATCATGCCATTTTAGGTTTATAGTAAAATTTTGTACTCCTGTTTTAGGTGTGTTGAGGTAAAACTGCATACATAGTCTTCTTTCTTAAAACATTAACAAAGCTTCCTAGAATTTGGATTATGTTGATATTGAAAACTGAATCTTTTCTGAGTGCAGAAACTGGTGAGGGGAAGGAGTGCTGGTGGTAATTAGCTCACTGGCAGCCAGAAACATTCCAGCTCTTACTTCAGCTCTTGCTGCAGTAGTGCCTAGTCTGCTTAGCTAAAGATTTAATCAACTTGCTTATAGCTAGCCAACTACTTTTTGTTTATTAAACCCAAACTCTTAGGCAGAAAATTTGGTTTAGTGTCATGAAGTAATTGTGATAACCAGAGAATTCATTTATATGAGGAAGCAAATCTTACACTGTATAATCTGGAGACTGTCTTGTTTCAGGCTGGGGGCAACAGAGGCTTCCAGGACTCGTTTCGTAAAAATCAACACCTAAACAACATCTCTGCCTTTTTTTTCCCAATATGTCTCTGAATGCTTTTTATCTTCTTTATTTTAGGTTCTTATCAGATTTCACCTTAAAATATGTAATGATTACATTGGAATTGTTAGCTCTTGCTCTTGGTTAGTAGTTTGAGGTGCATTTAATGTAGCAAGTGGAAAGAGGCAGCACTATGTGCCAAAATACTTTTCTGAGAATCTGACAGTAAGAAGAAGCACTGGAATCAAACAGGGGTCCTGTATAGTCTTTAGCTTCCTTCTCTTTTTGTCATCCTTGGTGGGATAGTCACAGCAGGTTATGCCACCTCCTGGATCTGGAGTTGTTTGTGAATTCATTTTAAAGATCCCTCAGGCACTTTTCCATGTTTTGCAGTTCAGGGACTTGCCTGTGTAGCCAAGTGGTGTCTCTGGCCCCCAGGGAAGAGGAGTGTCTGCTTTAAAGCATGTTAGAACTCCTGCTGATATTTCTTGACACCAGTGGACCAGAGCCAAGATGCATTGACTGCCAGTCCCTGGCCTGCCTGCTGCTCCAAATGAGTATCTGGGGGGAGAGAGAGTCGTCACTGTGTAGAGCACACTGCTATGTCCAGGCACCACTTGGAGGAGTGACTTTCTACAAAACATGAGAAACTCTCTGTATCTCTTGCATGCATAAATTTCTTCAAAAAGATTACATTGCTTCTAGATTCTGCAGGATGTAAGTGCACTTGTTTTGATACCACTGAATAAAACATTCCTTCCCCCCCCCCAGAAAACAGACTTCTTGTCTCTTGTGTTAAATCTTAAAAGACCTAATACTTCTGGCTAAAGAAATAATAATGATTGAAAACTGTCTCCTGTTCCAATCAGTAACACTTTAATTGGGCTGGTAAGACAAAAATGTGGTGAGAAGACTATGAGTGTGTCGGGTGCTTGATGTACCCATAGTGTATGACTTTTATTGCAGAAGTCAATTTACACGCAGCTTCTCAGTGTAAAGAAAATCAATACTGGAGACTAACAGATTGTTTTTACAGGGCTGCTGAAACTGAGATGAGGAGAGCCATTTAGAAGGCCTCATTATATCACGTGCTCTTTCCTTGTGTTCTTTCAAACAATCTGATGGAGTAATTAATCCTTGAAGTGCCCCAAGAGGCAAACCTACTTAATGGCACTGCTGTTTAGCCTAAATTCCCAGACTGCAAAGGACCTGGTGTTGATCCTGTTTGATCAAAATTTTTACATGGAGCATATATTCCTTAGGTTTTTTTCCATCTTCTCTCTTAGAAGAAAGCAATCAATCTGTCAAATTTGACCTAGTGTGGCATGGTCCTAGTCGTTATTTCATTCTTGCTGTAGGCAGAATTATGTACAAATTGCAGGGAAGCAGTCAGCTGTGCCTGTTGTTGCTTGGAGATGGAGAGTGACCTGCTCTTGTGAATCGCAGAAGGCAGGGATGTCCTGTGACTACTATGTGGAAAATCACTCCACTTGCATAGTCATCAAGGCAGCAACATTTAAGCCTGGTGGCTTAAGCTCTGTGCCTTTCAAGAGTGGCTAGGTAACAGTGATTTGGTGTACAACCTGTGTTTGCTAAACTATTTGCCAAACTATTTCTGCTTGATGTGAAAGTGGATGATGACAAACAACCATGATGTGATGTTTTGTTTAACATAAGTGACATCCAGGCATAGACTTAGCATGTCCTATTTTTGAATTGAGAACACAAAGCATTTGTTCTGGAGACAGCGCTTGATTTTCAACAAATGTCTTGTTGAGATTGAATCTATGTTATGGGTATGGTTAGGAGGTGTTGAATGCTTCTCTTCCACTGCTCAGTATAGTCTGTGATCAATGCCTCTTCTTCATTTAGCAATTTCACACTCTAGTGATTCCTTTCGACTTCTGTAGAGATGCACAAATTAGACAACAATTCCTTAACCAGCATGTTCTGGCTGTATTTGGATAAGTTGTTTTGACAGTTCAGTTATAAAAACTGCAAAATAGTGGTGTCAGTACTGAAGAAGATTAAATGTAGTCTGTGACTGGGTATCAGTTTCTTCTCTATGCTTACTAGTGACACCGAAGCTGCAGAGTGCAAGGTTCTTTGAATAATGAGCACAGATTAATTTTTTTTTTTAATTAACCAACAGAATTGGACAAATGGAATACCTGGTGTGCTCTACTATGACTAGCAGTTCCTTCTTGGAAAAACAGGCATTTTGGTATCATAAAATCTTTTTCCTGTAATCACATCATCTCACCAATGATTTTTTTTCTGTATTGTGCTGAAGATGATAGAGCTGCAGCCATTGTAGCAGGGGATTGACTTTAATTGTTGAAGTTATGGGCACAATGAGGTGAAGAGTACTCAAAATTCAGAATCTTGTGGCATTTGCCCTTGTATTTCGTGTGATACTTGTTCTTCATCATTTAGTAGCAATGGCATGAATCCCAGAGAACTGCTCTGCCTTGTGTCTTGCCCACATCCCCACCTGCTGGCTATAACCCCGTGTTCACTGCCCGTGGCTCTAGGGTAATTTATCCTCTTAGGATGCATACCACAAGGACCCATCTCCTGCCTTGAGAACGGCTCTGAAATGTAAGTGCTTGAGAAGTTGGAGTAATTGGTAACTTTTTAAAAAATCCTTGTCCTAGCAAGTCATAGTTGTCCTAGCTGTCATAAACACCATGCCTTTTACTAGTGGAGAACAAATACACCTCTCTCCTCTAGAGCTTGTTTCTGTGTCTCTGCAGTAGGCAGCAGAAGGGTTTCCACTGCCTCTGAATGGGAAGTGCTGGGTTATCAGGGCCAGGTGGGAAGAGATTAGGGAAGAAAGTGGAAAGTTGTTCCTGGAGAGGTAGAACTAAGGTAGAGATGGCAGTAAGCATGTATAAAGTGTATACATGCTGCCTGCCTCGTTTCCTCATTTTTCCAAGTTATTTCTTTCACACTAGCATGTACTTTAGATCCAGGTGTGTAGGTGTTTGTCTCTTTGGCCAAATTCTGCGGGCTTGCTTGTGCTAGTTTGATAAATATAAGTAATGTTTCTTCTGGATTGCTTTCTTCCTGTGCCCTCAAGTCCCTGGTCAAACTTGTCCCCTGTGTCTTTCTCTACTAAAGACTCACAGAAATATTCACGGTAGTGAAAGAGAGAACTACAGAAGTCAGGGGTTGTAGAGACAAACAGGATTGACAGTAGCTTGCTCTAAGCTTGCTTCTCTTCCTCTAGATGTTGCTCTTTGGACAAATAGGAGCTGGAATTTAGGAAGACTTGTTTGAATAATGTTTGAAGCAGTGCCACTATTGGAGAGTCCATTGGAGGCAGGTTAGAGGGAGAAGTAATATGGTTGCTATCAACAACTGCTAATATTTTCTACAATTAGTAAGGATGTTGGTACATTTAACTCTGAAGACATAATGATGTACTGAAATGCTTCTAAAGCATTTGTCCGGTGGTTTTTGTAACTTGTACATCAGATCTGGGCAAATGTCTTCAGGTACACTTGTACAGTTATCCCATCAATCCAAACCTATTGCCGACAGATGAAATGGTCTTTCTAGATGGCTCTTTCTCAGACAGTTCTGGGATGATAAGTGTTCAATAAGATAAGTTGTTCATGGCCATAAGGATTTTCTTATGGATCAGGAACCAGGTCTAAAGGCCTGAGGTGCTGGCTGCAGCAAAAATGAAATAATAGACAGGTCTGAATTTATGTTCTGCACTCTGTCCATCTTAAAGGCATGTTATGAGGCAAATTTTTAATAGAGGAGATTTTCCACTCATGAAACTCAGCTAAATACTTATTCAATTTTAGTATTCCACCTCTGATACAGATGGTTAGTGTTAGAAAATTGCAGCCTTCCACCATGATTGTTGAAGTGACCTGTTCACCCTGTCACATTATGGCATCTGCTTCTGTTACAGAATACCACTATTTTCTCATTCTTTTGACTCTTAATTTTTTTTTATAAAAAGGCAAAACCTGAACAATATATGCAATTATTTCTGTAGCACTCAACAGGAGAATTAGGGATGTATTTTGGAAGCATTGTAACAGACTGGCTGGCTATGCCTTGAAAAAGCATATTTCTTCCTTTTTCATTTTCACAGCTGCAGTGTTAAGCATAAAAGCAGTGAAGTTAGGGTACGTCTGACTCTGTCCTCCCACACTGGCTTGTTTTTCATGTCATATGTTTGTTACTTTCAGGAGTCATCCATGTTTATGTGGGTTTTGGTTTTGGCTTTGATTTTCAAATGGTCAGTTAGCAAATCAACATTAAGAAAGTTGCATGAAAGTCTAGCCTGGAAGTTTCTTGCCCTGGAAGAGAAAATACATTGACATATATATATAGACAAGGCAAAAGAAGGGAAGCCATCTGTGCATTAGCAAAGACTGACTTGCAGAGTAGCTGTGTGCAGAGCAGTTGGCTCTCAGCTCTGCTGCTGTAGATGAGGAGTCTTTACTTGCTGTAGTCTAAGGAGAAGGGGAAGAATAATAGCAAGTGGAGGCTGTGTGTTACTGGAGAGGAACTAATATATGCAAATATATTCTCGTTTGGCATTACTCTGACATTGTGTTGGAGATATTGCAGGAAATGAGACATGGAGTGGAAGCTGGAAGAAAAGGAGTGTGACTTCTTGTCTCCTCTCTTCTGATATAGAAATTCTCCCCTCTCAAATCTTGTAATGCTCAGTGTAGAACAGCAGTGATGCTGGAGCTGACTTCTGATAAAAATACAGCTGCAGAGCACTGGTGTTGCTGGTGGGGTTGTCTGGCAGTGAGGGAAGAAAAAACCTGGGCACCCTTGGGAAAGGAGGATGGTTGTGGAATCATAGAATTGCTTAGGTTGGAAAAGACCTTTAAGATCATTAAGTCCTAACATTAACCTAGCACTGCCAAGTCTGCCAGTAAACCATGTCCCCATGTGCCACATCTACATGTCTTCTAAATCCCTGTGGGTATAGTGACTCAACCAATTCCTTGGGCAGCGTGTTTCCATGAATGGCACCCCTTTCCATGAAGAAATTTTTCTTAATATTCAATCTAAACCTCCCCTGGCATGACTTGAGGCTGTTTGCTCTTGCCCAGTCAGTTGTTACTTGGAAAGAGAGACCAACACTTCCTTTCAGATACTTGTAGGGAGCAATGAGGTCTCACTGAGCCTCCTTTTCTCCAGGCTAAACAACCCCAGCTCCCTCAGCTGCTCCTTGTAAGACTTGTGTTGCAGACTCCTCACCAGTTCTGTTGCCCTTCTCTGGACATGCTGCAGCACCTCAATGTCTTGTAGTGAGTGGCCCAAAACTGAACACAGGATTCGAAGTGTGAAGTGAAGGGCTCTGTACAAGGTGATGATCACTCCCTTGTCCTGCTGGCCACACTATTTCTGCTACAGGCCAGGATGCCATTGCCCTTCTTGGCCACATGAGGCTGGCTTGGGTTCAGCTGCTGTTGACCAGCACCCCCAGGTCCTCTTTTAATCAGCAGCTTTCCAGCCACTCTTCCACAAGCTCGTAGAGCTGCATGGGACTGTTGTGACCCAAGTGCAGAACCCAGTACTTGGCCTTATTGAGCCATAGCCCAACAATCCTGCCTGCCCTGATCCCTCTGCAGACCCTCCAGCAGATCAACATTCCTTCCCAACTTAATGTCATCTGCAAACTGACTGAAGGTGCACTCAATTCCCTCATCCAGATCTTCAGTAAAGATATTGAGCAGGACTGATCCCAATACTGAGCCCTGTGACTGGCTAATGGTCACCAGCAGTGGCAGCCCAGTCTGGCTCCCCAGAGCTGGGCAGGAGGTGTTCTTTGCATGAGCTCATCTGGGGATACTTCTACCAAAAATGACTGCACAAATGGTGTTTGGTGGAAGATCTGCTCTTCAGTGTTGGTTTATGCAGTGGTCTGGCAGTGCTGCATGGGGCTCACTGCAGCGTGCAGCCCTGGACCTGGCTGCATGTCACCCACCTGTTCCATGGGCATTGCGTGGGACAGGGAATGGCAGCCAGGGCCTGGCCCACCCCCAGCCAGGAGCAGGCAGCCAGCCAAGCCAAGGGCACTGGGGCAGCCCCAGCCCTGGCATCTCCCTGTGGCTGGGCCAGGGGAAGGCTGGGATGTGGGTCTGGCTCAGCAGGGCCAGTGGCTGGGCAGGGCTGTGGCACCTGGCCCTGCTGGGACGTAGCTGGGCAGGGGCTCATGGCCCCAGGAGCTGACATGGGGGGCTGTGGGGATGGCCCTGCAGCCCAGGCTCTCAGTTTGGCTGCCTGGTCTGGCTTGCCTGTGGGCAGAGCCTGTTTTAGGATACATTTCTATAGGAGCCTTTGGGGGCTGGGTGTTTCTTAAGGCTGTTGGGGCAAATAGAGGAAGTTTGTCCTTGAAAGGAGAGCTCCAGGTCTGGATTGCAGACTGTAACACAGGGCTGTGGGTTGTGTTAACATGTGTGTCATGACTGAGAGTTTGAAGAGGTCATGAAGAGGTCTGAAGAACTGCAGACCCAATTATGTTATCATAATCAAAGTGGCCATATGGACCCTGATGAGAAGGTGTGTGTGGCACCATTACTTTAGTTTTTATGTAAAGATTTGTTTTTTGAAGTGCCTTTGTTCAGCCATGAAACCCATTTAAATGTCAACTTCTGAACCGCATTTCTTATTTTAATTTCGTCACATCACAACAGTTTGATATGCTGAAAGATTTTGCTTGCTACAGTCTTTGTTGCTGAGGCTGAAATAGCTGTAAAAGGCAGAGCAGGAGACAGGAAGGGAGAAGAGGGGCAGGCTAAGCCCAGAGTCCATCAATGCTGCTTGGAGGCCCTGCAGTCCTGTCAGGGACTGGGGGCTGGCTGGAGGTATTAAAAAGAGAAAAGAAGGTAGGGGCATGAGTACTATATCTGATCCACTGAAGCTGGCCATGCACTCTCCTCCCTGTCATTCAAGTGCAGTGGTAGATAACACAGGATTAAAGGAAGTACAGGAGCTGATTACTTTTCTGGTTGTATCTTCATAACATTTAGAACTGTTATGAAGAACATTACCTGACCTGTGAAGATTTCTGCAAAGATTCCTGTAGGTAAAAAAAAAAAGGACTAAATTTTCTGGATAATAGTTTCTTTGCAGCAGTGTAAGCTGGTCTTGACTGCTGCTGTGTTAATGGTGCCTTAAAGAAAACTATCAGCAGGCTAATGGCAGCTTTGAAAACAAAAACTTACCCTGCTTCATCCTATTCGTATCCAAAGAGATGTACATTTCCAATCCTAATGATCCATTTAACTGCCAAGATTAAACACAAGAAAAAAATTATATGCAATTAAAGAGGAAGAAGCATGTTAATGTAACATTGAGGCTGCGTGATTGAGGACAGTCAAGCAACTGGAAGACAGATCTTTAAAACTGAGGTAAGTTTTCATTTGGCTCTTAGAGAATTTTATTCTTCCTGTTTCCCAGATAAATATTTACATTGCTTTGATTCTGAAGCACAGTCTGAAGTGCTCAAAGGTTAATGAACAAAGCTTCAGCATTAAGGGCTAGCTAAGTATTTCCTCCATGTCAGAGATGGAAACAATCACTTTATGACACTCATACTTGATGGTAAGATACTACTGGAAGATTGTTGGAATGATTCATCTGTTTAAACTGTATTTAATTTAGGACCACCTCCATTTACTGTTTGTAATTCCTGTTTCCTAAGAGTGGAGCTCCTCACTTGCTTCAGAAACCAAGTTCCTTGTGAATTGCAGACTTCTGCAGGATAGCAAGCTTCTAGTGTACAAGCATGCTTCAAGCATGCAAGACAGCCTTGCATGTAAAACAGCCAGATGCAGAGCAGGTGCACTGACCTGGGCTCCTGGATGCAGTGCACTTGTAAGCAGCATGGATCACTGTGTACTTGGCCACTTCAGTCCCATGTGCCTGTTGCTAGGACTGCTGGTGTCTTATTCCCACGGGGTTTTTTTTCTGCATTAAACTGATCTGCTTTTTATTTCCCAGGGAATTGTGGGAACCTGTCTGTTCTTGAGGCATGTTTTGAAGGGGAAGGGAAGAAGATATTGTGGGAAAGCATCAAATAACTGAATTTGCTTTAGGGCTGAAATCAAAGGGCTATAATCATCAAAAGGTGGAAGAGAACTAGCCCACAAGAAAGCAGCAGTGAGGGTTTTGCCTGTAGCTCCAAATAGGCCAGGGTGGCTGAGAGTGGAGCACTGCATGCAAGGTGCACTGACTACTTATGTGAGTGAGTGAGTGGGAGCTCATTTGGAGCAGTGCATGAGTAAAGGCCAAAGCTGACTTGCAATAAAACAAAATGTTACAAGAAGGCCAGAATAGTTTCCTGAGAATGAAAAAGTTAAATGAGACAGCTACCATTGCCTTGGCTACTAGGGCAATGTGAAGATGCTTTGATTTAAAACTTTGGCCCAGTGCTCTTCTCACCTAAGCCAGATTGAATGTGTAGATAACATAAACCACCAAGCTGCTCTTACTGAGAGACTGATAATTTTTAACTGCAGCTTGTTTCTCTGTACATTTGGAATCTTGTAGATTGGAAGCTCAACCAGCTATTATTTCTCCTTTGGCTCTATCTGCAGTGTTTCACGGCTTCATATGAATATTCCCTACTTGAGTATATATATGGATTTTCAGTTATGAAAAGTAGGGTTTTTTTCTTTGTGTATACTTTCTGTTTGTTTGTTGAAACTTAAAAATTAACCCGTATTCCTTAGTGTATTTTAATAAATTGTTACCCAGATCTACAGCAGAAACCACAGTAGGAAATGAGTTCTGGTCTCTGTGTAGAAACAAGGTGAAACTGATGTCCTAATTTTTCTAATTAACTACATAATTGTTTAATCCCTTTGGAAAATGGTAGTGTAAATGTGTGTACTTTGGTTTTGAATATTTTTGTTTTACAAAGTATCTTATGCCTTGGCTTGTCTTTATTCAGTGGTAGATGCCAAAGGCATTATATGAAGCATCTTCAGCATTTTTAAAGTGGAATAAATATAGAAGTACTCTTGGCACAGCTATCTCCTTCTTGCAGCTGAAGGTAATGGGGATTTTAAACAAAGGGATATTGGGAATGTTTGATTTCAGTGACTGGCAATGGGTTCTGCTACCTTCTTTTAACTCTGTGTTCCACAGGCCAGCTAGAAAGCTTGTGTTGGCCTCTTTTCTGGTCACAAAATCCTACCTGGTTGCCTGTATTTTGCTCTGCTGAAACGACGAGGCAAGGACTGCTACAGCCATTCCATGTTCAGTGGATTTTACCCTGTGAACTCCTGTTATGGAAGGCAGCACTGTTTATTATGAATGTAGGATTTATTAGTGTCCTGACATCTGTGCTTGGCACCGTGTGTGCAGAACTGAACCATTTGTGCTTTATCTAAGGTACCTGCCTGTAGGAGGAATATGGGTACAGTGTCTTTTACACAGATCTTCTACAAGCTGTGAAGATGCATTTGAGGGGGTTGTTCCATCTTCTGTCTTCCAAGCCATCTGGGTTTAGAAGAATATGAGAAGGATTAAAAGTAGATATTTGGCAGCTTTGGGCAGTAATGAGAAAGTGGGGTCCTCAAACAGTGTCCAAATGTAGCTTCTTTAGAAACATCTCAACCTTTTTTCTCTTCTTTATATTCAGAAAACAGTTCTCACTGCTCTAATCCTGTATGTTGTCTTTGAACCAGCAGATAGGGACCTCATAAATGGCCCAAGCTTTCTAAGCCCTCCACCAGAGGAGTCAGACATTTCCTAAGCTGTTGCTTTGACAGTGAAGTTCAGAAAACGGGGGCATGCAGGGGTGGAAAGTGTTTGCTGCACTGGAGGAATTCCTCATGTTTAGACTGTGCTCGTTGTGGAGACATTCTGGAAGTGATGAGGTGAACTTTAAACTGTGCTTGCATCGGCCATTTGAAGGATTAAGAGGACTGGCACTGAGTGAAGGTCAGTGGGAAGGAGCTGATGATACCACTTGTGCTGACTTGTAGGTCCCTGTGCCAGCCACTGCCTTCTCTGAGCTAAGTTTCAAATGCTTTGATTTGGTTTGCTGAAGCAAAGCTTGCCTGTGGAGGCTGCATATGTGTGCAGCCCAGCTCTGCTTAGTTGGAACAAAAAGTCTATCCAGGAGCTTGGATTCAGGCCAATTACTGCATGAGAAAATTCTCATTCTCCTCCTGTATTTTCACATGCTCACTCGGCCCGACCAGCTCTTGGAAAAGAACTGGTGTTTCTTTAGAATTTGACGGTGTCAGTCGGCTCATCCAAACTTTATAATTTGAAACCGGGTATTCTATTATTAGCTGTAGCCTGAAGTGGTTTTCAGAATCCACCTGTCATTTTGATTATGCTTACTCTTTATTTGTATTGTTTCCTTGTTCATTGATATGAGAAAATATTAAAGAAATGTGCATCCCTTGCAGCTTGTGGCTAATGTGGTATGCTAGCATGTTTTAGAATGCCTAAAAAGAGTTTTAAAGGAATCTGGTAGTGTAGGTTAGACAGAGTGATTACATGCAACCATGACTATGCATGTGAGTCGTCTACAGCTCAGGCTTTTGAGTTGAGAGGAGGGAAAAGAGAGTTTGGAGATACCTGAACACTGATTTACCACTACCAGGTATATAAATGCTGAGCAGGAGTGGTTTCTCCCCCGCTCCTTTAAAATGGGCATAAACACTTTTTCCAAGCTCGGGACAGTTTGCTGAACTCCCTCAAATACAAATCCTGAAAGCTGCTTCTCTGGCCTGTATGAGTTTGGATTGTAACTAGATCAGGGTTGGCTGCATTTTAAAGGCATAAAGTTTATTTTTTTCCATTATCAAGCTAAAATGATGTGTTAGAAATGTTTGGCAGAAAATTTTGTCTGTGTGTCTTCTGCCACGCTCTTATCACCCTAGCTTGAAATTGGCTGGAAAGATAATGATACTATAACACAATGATACCTGTAGGATTAAACTGCTTATTTTCACAAAATTTACACAACCTTTGAGTATCTTCACTAAGGTGAAGAGCTTCATGCTTTTTTAGTTGGCAGTGATTCCACACAGGTAAGTTGTTATAGCTTCAGTTGTATTCTTGAAAAGGAAAAGGCTTTATTTGGGCACCTGAGAATCAAGACATGAATTGCAGGAAACCCACACTTCCTTAGCACTAGTACTTCCCAATCCATGTCATTGTTTCTGCTCTGTGTAACAGACAGGAGGAATTCAAACACAGATGTGATACACAGCCTTCTTTTGAGTAGTTTCTTTGTTGGATACTGACAGACTAATCATGGCAGATTTATCTTTCTTTGTCTGTTGTTTGTTTGTTTTGTTTATGGAAGACTATTCACTCTAAAGTGTATGTTTTATTAAAGAAATTTACCTGCTAGCAACAAGTCCCACACTGATGTGAAACATTGTCAAGCTACCAGTTGTTCCCTGGATCTCCTTTGTTGATGTGCCACTTCATTGCTCTTTGGTGTGCCACAGTGTAAAAAAGCAAACCACAAACAAATACCAGAACAAAATGATCCACCTGAAAATACACCACCTCACTTCCCCAAGCCCCATTGATCCTGGATGGTACTCTGGGAGTCCAGCTTTTGTCTACAAGAAATCTTGTGGAAGTCAACTCTTTTGGGATGCATTGGATGTAGCTTGCGCTGAAAACTCCTTTGACAGCTGAAATCTTTTAAAGTGGAAAACAACAGAAACATGAGACAGTAGCAGCATGGAGCTTCCTCTTATCTTTTTTTCCCAGGGAGGGAAAGGGAGTGCCTGACTTTGATCTTATTACCTTCCTTCCACCTGATTCTCTGTGCATGTTCATGCAGTTTCATGTCTGGAGACTTGATTATCCTTTCTGGTGTTCCTGAAATATCTCCCATTTGAGAAAATCTGTAGGTGGAGATAGAAAACCCTGTGAGAATCTGGAGGAACAAAGATTATAGGAGTCTTCTTCATTCACATATTTGTGTCCAGGCTGATCCAGGGCTTCAAACCTTAAGACTTTGTATATTTATAAAAAAAGTAGCCAGTTAGAAATAACTTTATTGTTTGTTTTACAGAGTATTATACTTTGAATTCAAGTTCATTTGAGCTGGAAATTCTGTATCAGACATAGACTGGCACACAGCTGGTACTTTAAAAATGCACAGGAGTGCTTCTGGATTCCTTTTGATGGCAGCAGTTGTGTAACCATGACTGTAAGGTCAGGCTCAATGTTTGTGGAAGGCGTGCGATGCTTATGCCTATCATTTTGTCCCTAGAATGGAAATGGGCTGCTGCAGGTATTTGGTTTATATGCAGATGTTTTGTAGGTGTGGCCCAAATTAAGAAGGAGCTCTACTGAAGGACTGTATTTTAGATTCCTTGGAATTCGTTCCTCAGCTATGCCCTGTAGGGTAATGATGCTATGTTTCTTACATGTACTTCACTGGCACTTGAAACTCTGGGTTTCAGAGTATATGCTAAGTACAGTGTCAGTGAGAACACTGCTGTCCTTTACACCTACCATTTTATCTTAAGTTGCAGTGTTTATTGCTTGAAGTTTTCTTCTCCTGCATTTCCAATCCTATCTTTTATTTCAAAGGTGGAGTAATGTGAAAAGAATGCAAAATAGTCAGCTCTTTGTCTGAGATGTACTAGTGATAAGAAGCTGAACTCTGAACTATGTTTAAGAACTGGAGCAGATTGTTTTAGTTCCTTTTCTTGGAAGTAGAAAATAATTTTCTACAGAAAAGACTACTATGCTATATTAATTAAATCTGTCCAAGTTGAATGTTTGACTTGAGAAGGGTTGAGGTTATGGTTTGTTTGTTTGGGGTTTTTGGTGGTTTTTGTTTGTTTGGGGTTTTGGTGGTTTTCATTTGTTTGGGGTTTTTTGTTTGTTTTTTTTGTGGGTATTTTTGTGGGTTTTTTTGGTCACTGAAATTACCATTTTTTGGTGTTCAAGGTAACCAGCTGGTAGTGTCCATATTCAGAACTTTTGGTGTGGTAGTAAAATAATTAGTCTTAAAATACAGTGTAACAGATGGAAAAGGCAAATTACATTAGTTGTAATTTATAATATGTGTCTTTTGGTCAAGCATTATGAGCAACACAATCAGACAGCCTTTAAGATAGTCTGTGCTTAGTCCCATGTCCTGACCCAACCTTTATCATGGTACACTGGTTAACTTTATCAAGGTCTGAAGGAAAGCACTGTGTCCAGATTTTCTGGGCTAGGATGATGCTCTGTGTTGCCTTCAGGATCAAAAATAGCAGCAGTGAACTTCAGCTACTCCTGTAACAGGAGGATGTAGGTCTTCAATGTAGTTGTACGAGAGAGACCATTGGTAAGATTTATCTGCTGGGAGACAGACCTCTGTGCTGTATTGCTTGATGCTCCCTTACCAGTCTCCTGTTGTTTACTGCTGAGGGATGGTTGCTCAGCCATAGAATCATTGAATAGGTTGGAAGGTACCTTAGAGACCATCCAGTTCCAACCCCCCTGCTGTGGGCAGGGTTGCTCCAAGTGCCATCCAGCCTAGCCTGGAATACTCCAGGAATGAGGCATGATGCTATTTCTATGGGAGACATAGAAAGCTTGTGGCAGACATAGAAAGCCAGGTGAGAGAAATCCCAACTTGTAAGCCCTGGGCTTTGGTTAAAAAAAAAATTAAAAAATTTGTAGCTTAGTTTTAAAATATTGTCCAACATAAATGATTTTGACCAGATGACATTCTCATTCTGGAAGATGTCTGCTCCTGAGTTAGATATGACTCTTTACATGTGGAGTGGTTTAGTGTGTATGAATTTTAGTTGTCATGTGATTAATGTGTATATTAGATAGCAGGGAAGGTGAAGAATGGAGGAGGCTAACCTCCAAGTGTTTCCAAGAAGCAAGATAGTTAAAGGAAAGTAAGACTCAGGAATGAGCAGCTGAAGTGTGAATCCAGGTAAATTCCTTGAATGGTTCCTTGAGAGTGTGCCAGAGGCTAGAAACTAGCTAGCATTGTCCAGAAGGATGACACACGTGTTAGTCTCACCTGATGGCTTGCTCAAGCTGTTCTGGCTCCTTGCTGTAAATGTATTGTATTGGCTGAGTTCCAGATCCAGAAATTTTGAGCCCATATTACAGAAATCATGAAGTAATTTAGAAAAACAAAGTTGGTCTGTCTCTTTACTCTTAATTGTTCTTGCCAGCAACTTTTGAATGATGCCCAAAACCTTATTAAAAATGCTTTGGCAGTTGTTACAGGTCCTTCTGGAGGACAAAGTTACCATTATTAGAGCCCTACTGTGAGAGGCACTTAGTCGTAAATGCAAATGAGATTTAGTACTGCCTGAAGAATGTCTAGTGATGGTGACTGCAATGCACCCAAGTGAGATGGTGTTCAATCCATCCAGAACTGTTGGTAGTCTGCAGCTCTCATCTAAGGTGGCTGGCCTCAAAATAGGGTATTAAAGATGAGCACCATTTTGGACCCTGAAAACATTCTGGGAAGCAGAAGACTTAACTAATAATACTTTGTTTGTGAACACAAAGGTGGCTTTCTAGAAGGACACTTGCCTTTCATGAGCTTGCAGAGACAGAGGAATCAGCTCACTGGACATCATCTCAAGACTGTGTAGTAAAGTTCCCAGTTTGTCTGTTAAGTAAAAAACTGCATTTTAACTTCTAATCACAGTATTTTTTCTGATGCACTTTCATGTGTTCTGGGGTCTGAAAGACAAGTTTAAGCTTTTAACCTCTACTCATGGGAATTTTCAGAAATTTGGGCTCAAAACCTTTTAACGCTAAGCACATTTTAGCCCTGGTAGCTAGGTGTGGTGCTGAAGCAGGATATGTGTTGTTTTGAGCCACTATCTGGCCAGGGAGCAGTACACATGGGCATGGCCTAGGTTCATTGTGGCCCTGTGAGCAAAGCAGCATGGAATTTTTAAAAAATGTTAAAACACTTCGTTCTGGAGATGGCTCAGAACAAGGCCCCTACACAATGAGTAGACAAAGAGGCTACTGTAGCACAAACAGATGGATTTTAGCAGAACAAAATAAGATGTAGCTGTACGTACTACCAGTAACACATCCTCTAATCTGGCAAAGCTTGTGCTCTTTGCTGAACCAGACTTCAACTCTGTTTGGTTATTTGTTTGGAGCATCTGTCTTTGTTGTGAGGATCAAAGTACTATCTGGAGGTACATGTGAGGTAAAGTGTCTGAGATTGTTTCAGAGTTTATAGGACAGTGACATTTTTAGTGAAGAGAAGAAATGTATTTTGAAATTTGACTTGTTAAGCACTCTTTTTAATAAGACTTATGCTGTGTTGGTTTTCCTGTTTGGAATTCAAAGGCTGAGGAGTTAATATTAAATTTCAATCCCAGCTCTCCTGATTTACTTGCTAAACATTTAAAATTTTAAATTTTGAGATGCAAACCACAAGGTTTTTTGGTGTAGTGCAAATGATACTGGCTATTTTCACATTTTTGTGGCTTTTAATGGACTTGAGCATCTCTTAGCATGGTGCCTGGCATGCTCTGAATTTCAAGATTGGAGCCTTGCAAGAGTTACTAGTTTAACCTTGACTCTTTTGATGCCAGCTCTTCTAGGAGGAGAAACTTGCTGAGATTTAGCTTAAAAATTTTGGAACTAGCAGAGAGCTGTTTTGTGTCTCTTCATAATAGCTGGCCCTGACAGTTTAACAGAGCTTATTGACCATCTGCTTTGTCTAGTTTGCCACATGGCAGAGTAACAACTAAGCCAAAATACTGGCAGGACAGTGTATTAATTAAACAAGTTTCTTTTGAACACTATCAAGATACTAATTTGATTGATGTTGTACATTTAACTTGAAGAGTTTTGTCCTTTCTCTTGCTGCACTTGCTGGGTATTGAGCTGAAGACCACAGGATAGTTGGTGAGGAAGGAGATGTTTGACTGTGTGTTGGAGTCCCTATTTGTCTCCTTGCCCTCCATCTTCTGTTACCCACTCTCAACAGATGGGATCCGGACAGTATTACAGTCTTGCTCCCCTGCTGCTACTTCTGACTGCTGTTCTTTGCCTCTCACAAAGCTGGCAAAGCAACAGCTGTTTCATAGTTTTTCTGTTTGAAGGGAGAAACATAGCAAGGGGAGAGACTGAAAGACCAGTCATCTTGCTTGCATAAGACTAGAGAGAAATATCATGCTTGTCTCTTTTTAGAGAGCCAGTAACTCCTCTGTGAACAGATTTCCTGTTCTCCAGTGTTTGTGTTCCTGGAAATGCAATGCATCTTTCTCCAAGGTGAGAGGAGAAGCTGAGAGCTTTAAGCAAATAGCACTGGTTCTGTCTGCATGTACCTAGCTGGAGGAACCTGACTGTGGGCTGCTTGTTAGTGTGACTAATTCTGCTCAAAGGCACAGCCCCTTGGGAAGGCAGATTTTAAATCCAGACTGTGCTGGTGGCAGAGATGTGTAACATGCTCTCTGAAAGGGGATGTGGTGAGACTTTGGCAATATCCAACAACTGTCTGCTTGATCAAGGGACATGCTGTAGGTGTAGCATCTCTGCATCTAGAAGATGAATCCTGTTGAGCTTGTTATAATGAACAGATGGCTTGTTAATATGTTCTGCTGTGCTATGGCAAGTCATGCTTCTTCAAGGCATTGCTAGCTACACTTTCATTGCAGAAATTTATGTACATTCTCTTTCTTCTGATAATTTTCTGTAATGATGGGTTCATGCATACGTGGAGGTAGGTGTATGTTTCTGGTCTGTTAACGCGGTCCTGAAGGGTTGGTGTTTATGTATGGGTGCGCTGTGTATATAGTATGCTCTTGGATGGTGTAATGTGAAACAGTATTGCAATTCAGCGCAACATCAGTCTCAATGAAGCTACTGTTTGGCTCTATTTTTAATATACCTAAGCTGCTGGAAAGGCTTTGCAAAGTATGGAAAGAACTTCAGGAGCAAACTGAAAGACCCCTGTACTCATTTGGGCTCTGTCTGAAAAGCTGTGTGTAGTCGGCTGCAGACAAAGCCTCTGATAACACACCCGTGGTTTGGCCTCTGGAAACTCAGTGCTAACCAGAAACATTGCTCTGATTGTGTTCAGGACTCTCAGGAGCTGCAAGACTGCACCCAGGTAGTCCTGGTGCACGTCTTGCCCTACAGAACCAGGAAGCTATTTAAGCAATGAGATCTTGAGTATGTATGTGAGTTCTCTCCTTTCTGGGAATCTTTGGTATTCCTGATAACTGAAAGTGGCGCCTTCTGGCATTTAAGGTATACTTGAGAAAATTACATTCCTCTAAAAGCTTTTTCTCCTCCTCACATATTTTTCTTTTTTGTTGTTTTTGGGTTTTTTTTCCTTATTCCCCCTATGTGTTAATTAAGATACTTAACGGTAATCTTTCACTCTTTTGTTAACTTGATAACATGAGGGTTATAGTCCCTCTACTAGGCCTCCAGCCCTGGAAATGGAGGGCTAGGCTTGATACAGCTTTAAAAAAGTAGTATTATCCTGGAGCTGTAGTTCACTCATAGGAAACAGTTTAAGCAGTTGTTTTCTTTAGCACATACAAGGGAGTGGTACTGCTAAGAAGAAAGGGTGGGGGGAATAAGTGCTCACCCTTCAGCAGCCTGTTGGAGTGCTCTCTCCTCAGTTCAGCCCAGTTGTAGTGTCTCTGGTTTTGCTATTGCCAGTCTGCAAAGTCATCTATTTTAGGGGCTCTCGTCAGCCCTGGACTTTCTTTGTTTGCCTACATCATCTTTCTGCTACAGTGATTTGTGAGGACTAGCAGCTGTTGCATGAGCATCTGGAATTTTTATGGTTGTGCTGGAAAATAAATGCCTGTTTGTGTATCAGAGGAGCAGAGGGACACCTCAGTGCTTTGGCCCCGTTCTGTTTTGGGCTAACACTGCCATGGTCATGTATCTCACTGCAGTTTTTCATTATCCAATATCAAAAGGTCTGTCACATGTTTGCTGCTGGTGAGAGAGTATGTTGTGGAAGATGATAGGCTCTTTAGCATTTAAAAAGCAAAGCTGTAAGTAAATTAGAAGCTTCAGGAATTACTTTGGTTTTCTACTTCTATACAAAGCCAAAACAACAAATATCTTGCCTTACATTATGCTTTTCTCCTTCTGTATGTCTTAAATTACTTCTCGGGCTATGGCTATGGAACTAAAAAGCCTTTATTTCTTAAAAAAAATTAAAATATATGCATATCATCATACTTACTTCTTTTGGAATGCCATATGGAAGAAAACCACATTTTTTTTTCAGCCTGTGACAATTACCAAAAATGAGTATGATTAGAAATTGCTGACAATTCCTGACTTTGCATGTTTGTGTCTCTGAAAAATGGATGCAAATATTTTCACATGTATTTGACATCTTCTTAAGAAAGATAAATCTTGAAGTGAAGTAGGAGAAGAGAACAAATTTTAAGCTGACTACAGCAAAGTGAGAGTTCAGTTGAAAAAGTGTGCTGTTTAGGGCTCAAGGGGGCTGAAATGGGAGTTCCTGGTGCTGTGGGCTTTCTTGGAAGGCAGTTAGGCTGATATCTGTTCTTAAAACAGTTGTTGCAGATCGTCTGCAGGCCTGCCAAGGGACACTTGCTCAGTCTGCATTTTCAAGATGGCAACGCAATTTATAAGGTTTGCTGGCTGTTCAGAGTGCAATTCTTTGGCAGTGAGCAAAGGTTAGCTTCTCTGGGGTAAGTAAATGTGCCCATAGGGGCCTTTATAGTGAAATGGGTACAGGAATGTGGGAGGGGCTGGGCATCAGAAGGGTTTGCTGGAAGCTTTTGTTTTACCTGGGCTTTGGACTTGTTCACAATGAATTCTTCTCTTGCATTTGTGCTCCGGTGGCAAGGATGTGCTCTTGATGTGGAAATAGAGTGTCTCCTTACAACCCACTTTTGGAGACTCTCAGGAAAGTGTGAATGTGTATACTTGAAACCAAATGAATGGCAAGGCATTTTGACAGACTCCTGAGAGTTTTTAAATTGAGGTATCCTAAAATGGTAACTATAACTTAAATTCCTTTCAAGCATGCTACATTTGGATATAATAAAAGGATTTTGGAAAGAGAGTGGTTCAAAGCTTGCTGGCAATTGGATATTGACTAAAACAAGATAAAAATGACACAGAACCCATGAGCGCAGATGTCAGGCTGTGAAATGTGTGAAGGAAGGGTGGTTCTGCATGATGGAAATCCCAGTTAACAAACCAGCTGGGAAGATAACACTTCAGTGCAAGAAAGAGATCTGAATGATTCCATTGAAAATCCCTATTTTGAAAAGAATTAATACAACATTACAATGGCATAGAATATAGTCCTGAACTTACATGTTCAGCTTCACCTCCCAGCACTTAACTTGTTTTCTCTATCTTCCAGCGATACAAAATTTTCGGATGAGACATTTATTAAATTGTGAAGTGGTAATGAAATGGAGCTTTACTTGTATGTTTCTTACTGGCTTGGCCTATTTTGTCTGAAGAGAAATGTTGGGCAAAGCTGGCTTTTTCTAACTTCATAGAAGCATCTGCATTGGATCATGATGACTCTTCTTTGGAGATTAGGCAAGAATTTCCCAGCCAGGAGAGGAAAGCACAAAGAGATGTTCTGCATGTTAAAGAGAAGTGGCCATGTTTCTGTTGTACTGGGCAGTTGCATCAATGTCACAGTCAAAATCATCTGAATTTTAAGGGCTGTCACAATTATTGCTGAAGTTGTCAAATACATGGTAAAAGATGAGTAAATAATTTGTATCTGATTCTCAACTTCCATTTTCTAAATAAACTCATGGAAGTATTTAAATGGATGATGGGGCCATGAACCAAGCAACTCTTGCCAAACTGTTTTTTTGGCCATCTAGGGATCACTATAAGCTGTTTCATTCCAAGTCAGAGCCAATTTTGGTTACTCAGTGTTGGATGCTTTATTGCAGGGGCTCTGAGCAAGTGCTTCCTAAACAGCTGCTCATACAAGAACTACTGTGTATGGACAGACCAGAGTCAGCACTGCAAGTGTGTGACCCCTGACTAGTGTTTCAGTCACCCATTCAAGCAACAGATAAATACCAAACTAAAAATAGCAAGTCAAGGGCCCAGGATAAGTATTTTCAGTCACAGACATAATAGGCTCTTTTGAAACTTGTTAAAACACGGGATACCAAGGAACTGATTTGATTAAAAAAACCCTAAGTAGCGTGTGCGTGCATTTGTTTTAACTTTACAAAATTCCATTTAGCAGTTAGAGGAAAAATTGCTCCTGTTGATTCTTTGCAAATTACTTCCTTAGCTTCCATATAATAAAGAATAAATAAATAAAAAAAAACCTGAGGGAGAAAAAATCCTGATCAGAAGTAGGGAAAAGAAAAGTAAAAGGATCTGTTATTTAAAGTAAAAGGATCTGTTATTTATCTTTCTTGGCCAAGGCACCTGCACAAGCTGCCAGTGTTGTTCATGGAGTTGCAGGCTGCATCCAAGACTGTATGAGTTACCTCCCTGCTGCTGATGGGAGAATGCAGCCAGTGAATTATGGCAGGCAGCCCAGGCATCTAAATAAAGGGGCATGGTCTTCTGAAAGGGCACAGAAAGCCTTCCTTCCAGCAAGAAAACCTTGATGGGTGTGCTGGTGACCAAGAGTAGGCAGTGTGTCTGCTAGGCAAGCGTAGCCTCAGCTGAGTTGGCAGAGTTCAAAGTGCAATAAAACTTAGTTTTTCTCCTAACACATTATTCTTTCAATAGCAGCTTTGTGGCCCTGCTAGCAAGTAGGTTGGAGAGCAGTGGAAAGAGAGGAACCAAGATTTCTTCTTCTGCAGAGGCACTCCAGAGTATTTGACTGAGGTCACCATGTCACCATTTTCATATGGTCTATATAAGCACAAAGGCAACTCTGACAGTAGTGGTCACATTGGTGCAGAAATGTAAAGTGAATTTTTATGTCTAGTTTGCCTGTACTGGTTAAAGAGAGCCCTTGATCTCTGTTTGAAAATCCCACTGCCACCAGTTCTGGGTGTAGATAGGTCTGAATCTACATTAAAACAGCTTGCAGAAATTCATCTGTTGCAAGCTGCTAATATTGTAAAGCTCTACCTATCAATGTTTTTTCAACTACTTGCTCTATTGTTTTTTGAGAAGTGGTACCAAGTTTTATTTGAAGCTTTGTGTTGCCATAACTGTGTGGCACTGAGGCAGTTTGGGTGTGATGGGTAGCATCTATCTGTGATGCAGTGGAACACAGTGGTCCAGATTTTCCATTGCTCTAATTTGGAAAAGCCAGAGTTGCATAGCTTCTATATATTGAGTTGTTCTCAGAAACAGGCCCTGCCTACCCTTCCCTGAGTAACTTCAGTAGGGGTTTTGGCAGTGCTTGTACCTGTCTCACTGTGCTTTGGCTTCCCCTTTCTCCTCCTCCAGCTGACTTTTTGACACAGTTGGTTGTCTTATTTTTCCCCTCACTCCTTATACAGGTTAAAATGTTGTGGTAACCATGTTATGGTATAGGACCTAACAGCTGACTTGAATTTAGTGCCTGTAACTGTAAGGAGTTTGGAGGGAACCATGCTGTGTTGCCATCATTTTTCTGCCCTCTAACCTTCTAATTGCAGGAAAGGCAAAACTGCAGAGGCATCTGCAAAGGCAGCAGCTGACTCTGTGTTGAATGTCAGTGCAGGAAGGCTTGTGTTCTGGGGGAGGGTGAAGATATTCAGGTAGGCTGGGTGGGGAGACTTGTGCTCTGGATGTGGATGTCCTTTCCCTGTCCTCTTTCACAAAGACTTGCCCATAAAGGGAGCTTTCACAGGAGTTGCATTGAGGGATTGATGTTCTTATCTCTGCCCAAAACTCTGATCCCTTCTTGCTGATAGAGGGACCCCACCTGGAATAAGGGCACGAGAGACTTGTGTCCTTCTGTATCACCTGAATGCCAGGATTGTGCTGTTTCTATTTTTGTGTAGTTGGATGAGATTTTACAGTAAAAACTTTGGGGTGCATTTGCTGCTTTAGAGGGGCTGGTTCTTTGAATGGAACTTTTAATTGGAATAGCATCTGTCTGTTTCCTCTGCTCTACTGTCACTTGAGAGCCAAGAGGAGAGGCTGATCTATGATAGTGCCAGCTTGAGACAAACAATGGTTTACAGTGACTGAGGCAAGAAAAAAAGCCCACTTGGCTAATGAGATGGAAGAACTTGGCTTGAGTGGATGATCCTCCCCTGACTATTAAAAATATTAGTTGTTAATTGCTTTAATGAGGTTCATAACTATAATGTGTTTTGTGTGTACTATTTAACATTTGTGTGTACTATTACTATTTTAACATTGCCATGTTAATTTATTTTTCACTTCCACTTGAAGTCTGAAGTTGCAGCTGTACCTAACTGCTGGCATGTACATGGGCATTAAGATGCCTTTATACTTAAGGGATTCCCAGAAATTTTCAAATGTTTTACACCATGTTTTTTATCTGTAATTGTTTCTAAGTAAGGAAGTTTGAGCTGTTCTTGACTATTGTTAAGTAACATTAACATACAGGATTAGTGTTCCAGTTTGCTTAGGGTGATATCCTTATATAGGGTTTGTCCTGCTTGAGATCATTCTGATCTGAATTCCTTCCTCCTTCCCACCACTCAAACCCAAATATGTGACCCTCATGGCTTACTCTTTCTAGGCCAATTGCAAAAGTACTGATTGACAAGTCATGTCAGGTAACATATCTCGCAGAGGGAGCATGTCCCTGTTGTTTAACTCTAAATCTCTAAATTTGTCATTATGTCGACTGATTATATCAAAACTGTGTCCCTCTTTTTTCTATAAGGAACATACTGCTCAAACTGGTCTCCTAACTGTATGACAGGAAAAGATGATGGTGATGGTTATGGAGGGGGCCAAGAATTCCTATCAGTGTTCTTTCAGGGAAGGCTGACTAGGCTGTGGGGTAGCCATGCTTTTCCAGTTACCCAAGGAGCATGGTGGTATCCTTTTGACATATAATCCTATCCTTTTTCCTATAGTGTGTCTCTGGCTGGGAGCAACACACACCTAACTTTCATACTGGCCTGGATCTGGGATGCTGTTAGGTTATGCTTTAGATCTTGGAGCTTGAGAGTAGTCCTTGTTCCCTGGGTTCAGACATGAATTTCCAACAGATTTCCTGGTTGAGATTTCCTTGTAATATTATGTGTACTTCATAGTATAAGCTTGGGGCTCTATCCCACTTATCTACTAACTAACATAGGGTAAATTGGCAGATGCAGACAAGGCTTTTTACAAGCAGTTTCTTTCTTCTCCAAGCCAGGTGGTTGTGGGTAAGCTTTGGTCTGGAAATCTAATTGCTCTGTTAATAAACTATGGCACTTGAATATAAATGCTCTGCCAACAGGGTTTGTTCTCTTGGTCTGAAAGCTGCCCTAATGCAGCTATGTTTTTTGGACCATGCAGTTTGTGCACACTGGCTGAGCAAGCTGTGGTCCAGCAGTGCCTGCCTGTGTAAACAGTATCACTGTGTGTTTAAGTGTCTGTCCATCTCCTTGCCTTTTCTGCAGCTTTGTTTCATCCTCTA
The DNA here is from genome assembly GCF_012460135.2 of Molothrus ater. NCBI lineage: Eukaryota > Metazoa > Chordata > Aves > Passeriformes > Icteridae > Molothrus > Molothrus ater. The sequence goes on along the minus strand of NC_050480.2, from coordinate 56,323,802 downwards.
TATTACTAGACTTTGCAAATTCCTAGGTAAGCTCCCCTTCTGCTTCACAGCAAGGTTTGTAGTTCTCCATGCAGAGCTCTGTAAGCATTGTTCTTGGCATTACTCTTGATTTAACAACTGGCAAACACACTTAAAATGTTCAACTTGTCCAAATTGAAATAATCTGAGCTAAGGAGGTTCACAGTATGTGCCTGCCTCAGCTGGAATATCTTGAAAGCTTTTTAGGTAAGATTTCAGTTATTTCTGAGGTTGAGATTAAAATCAGGAAGAAAAAAAAGTGGTTTTCCACATTGCTTGAGGACTTTCAACAGCCAAGTTGAAACTCTGGTATGTGTAATCTTGGAAATTTTGGAGGGACCAGATTTGCAGTGTGTCGGAGATGCCTGTGGCCAGTTTATGAAAGTGTTCTCAGTTTAATCAACCAACTCCCCTCCTCTTTCACTTGTGCTTGTCATGTGCCTGAACTTGTTAAAGTTTGGCAATAAGCTTAAAGATTGGCATATGTGAACAAGCTTGCTCTGTGGGTAACTAGAAGGGGCTGGGCTCTTGTAGTTTCATCTTGGCAGGGAGCCCTCATCACGGTGCCTGGGAGCTGAGTTGCTCCTTTTTCTGCTTCCAGCAGTCCTTTCTCTGGCCCTCAGTTGCAGAGAAGGGGTACAAAGGATGGATGTAGAAGCAAATACCTGATAAGATAGGAGTAGAGGTGGTAGGATTTTGCAGAAAGTGAGATGTTAAAGTAAAAGCTGAGGGCTACATTTTTAAGACAGGAGCAGCGGGCAATGTGTACTGTAATAAAATTAGATTTGTTCCTCAGACCAAGAACTGTATTTAGGGCTCAGAGACCTTTCCGTGCTTTACCAGCAGCTCCAGGGGCCCTTGTGTTTGCAAACTGTTACCTCCCTCTAGTGGTGTGTGCACAAGGTTGTGGGCTGCTAGCTCCTGGGTGAGGGTGTGCCAGATCTGCACCATGTCTATAAACACCGTGGTCTAGACTTTTACCCAGCCCTTGATACCATGTTATGTAGATGGAGATGCATTTGGTGCACCAGTGAGATACTGGGCAGCTTGCATAAGCCATTCTGTTGCCAGGAGTGCACTTTGTGTCCCTCCTTTGTTGTGTATTTAACTGGATCCACGTGATGTCAGGCTTGAGGACAGGCTCAGCACAGAGAAGGTTTCTGTTAAAGAGCCACACTGCCACAGATAAATTGATTATTCATAAACAGTAGGATTATTGACTCAAAATGAGTGGAGAAATCTGGTAACTTTGCTGTGAATATCTCTGCTCTTTTATTCAATAAACAAGAGTGATAGAGGAAGATAGACTTGCTGTTGGTAGAAGAGGCTGCTGCTCTGGTTAGAACAGTGTTGGGTAAAACACAGTTTTTTCTACCTCTTAGCTGGAGCCAAGACTGAATGGCATGTGCTCAGGAGCGTGGGGCCTCTCTCTCTGTGGTGCCTTTGAGATTTCACATTCAGTGACTGGTTGCAAATGGGATAAGTGCCTGATGGGGGAGAAAATAATATGTTACTGCATGCTAAAGATTGTATCATACTGGGAGCAGCATCCTAAATGTGTTCACTGATTATCAGCAGTACAAACTAATATTCACTGTTGCATGAACTACTTCACCTGGACCAAAAAAAAAAAAAAAAGAGCTGATTTTTTTTTTATCATGTTCAACATTAGATCATCATGTCTGCTATGGCATTACTGCTCTTAATATTCTTGGATTGGAGAAAACAGGCTGTCATTAAGTAATTGGGTTTTAGCACTGAGGATTCTTCTTCTTACTACAAATTTCCTGAACCCTGGCACTTTTGAGTACCTCCTTGCTGTCTTCAGCATCCTTTCCTAATCTTCTTTTCCTCATACCAATCAACAGACAGAGCAGTCTTTTTGTCTTGCAAATAGCTTTATTTTAGCTGTGTATTTTGACTCTACACTTAACTAGGATAGGCTTTAAACAAAAAAAGAGCTTTCTTTAATTCTGGATTAATAATTTTTGATCACTTAAACTATTTTTTTTTGTTTTCACTTCTGTCCACTTTTGCCCTCATGCTTAAGTCCCCCAAAACAACTGAATGCTTTGAAATAAGAAGCAGATAAGTTTTTCTTTTGAGTTTTCTAAGAATTACTATTTGGTCATATTCATTTACCTCGACTAAGTGCAATCCATTCATAATCCCACCAGGTTGCATATGCAACCAATGATTTCTAGTCCTGGTAATTTGTGGGGTTTTTTATTTATCATCCTGAGACTTGCACCCCTGTCCTGCAGTGCCATCCATGCCTGCAGATGAACTGGTTTAGAGCTGCCTTTATTAGATGCCCAGAAGATGCCTGTTCTAAAATAAATAAATATTTTAATGTATTGAATGGATATTTCCAGAAAAACTGGTTCTATTTTCTACTTTGATTTTAATCACTCACTGGCAATCTTCCAGGATTCTGAGAGAAATCCCTGATTAGTACCATCTGAAAGTTTCATATGTCTGAATTGTAAGGTCATCTTTCCTTCCTTTTCCTTCATTTTTCTCTTGTTATCCTTTCCTGCTGTTTCCTAGCTCACTATACAAACGATGACTTTAACTTTTCTTGCTGTGTTTAACTTCTCCTTTCTTTCCCAGATTTAAAATCTAAAGTAAAAATCAAACAAGCCTATTTAATTATTTCCCAACACTGCAAATGTGATGATGTGCAGTGAATGACAGTGAGGGTGTGGGATAATGGATTAATTTGCCAGTTGGATTTACAGTGGGAAGTTATCCATAGGGCAACCATTGCCCTTAAAATTTTAAAGCCTCCAATAAATGTTTAATTAGTAGATACTTGGAATGATGTCAGACCTGCTTTTGCTGTATTGGAGGTGCTCTCCTCAGGGTCAGCAGACTGGAGTGTGCAAGTCTTCTTCAAGATGCCCCTGCAAAATCCAGCCCTTTGGCTTAAGCTGCTGTGGGAGCTGGTTTTGAAAACCTTTTTCTAGTCTCACTAATGGATGTTCACCTGTTTCTGTTTCATTCACCACTGCCAGCTGGAGAGGTTGTCTTATACTGCTACAGCTATTTACTACTTAATGCACGTGTGTGCCCAAGGTCTTTTGCCAGTAGCCTGCAAAGAATTCAGGCAATCTAAAGAGTAATGGGGCTGTCTTTCAATGCAAGGTTGAATTTAAGTTTTATTAAATATCATGCAAGCTGTCTTTGATTTTTTCTGACTTTTGAATGATTAAGCAGAAATCAGCTCATGGTCTGCCTACATTGTCAATGCAGACTGCAGAGGATGCTTAAAAGGAGAGTGTCCATCCTCCTCTCCCTCAAGAGTCTCAGTGGATAGATGTTTGCACCCAGAACCCCCACACCCCTATTTTAGCTTTTCTGGAGGCTGCTCCCTGTCAGCATGCTGCTAGTGGTTCCTTGCCCCCCCATCTGCTATTTGCATCACTTTGTCTCCCTCTTACTGGAGCAGAAATGGTGGCAGTGTTTGTTCTTTTGCACAGCCTCATGACAGTTACAAGACCCTTAAAATACCATCCTTTGGCTATGCACAGACCCTTTCAGGCTTGGCCCAGCCCAATTTGTATCTAGTTGCTGAATTGTAATTGCAGCAACCAGACTAATGTCACCAATAAAATCTGTCAAACAGAAGGCATGACTTTGTTTCTCCTCCCTCTGTCATTGCAGCTGTTATGGAGTGGTCAGGCTCCTGATCTAAGGGCATGTTTGTCATGCTTTACATAAAACTCTTCAGATCGTGCAGCTGCAGTAGTTCAGATGCAGAAAAGGTGTTTTGATTGCTTGTTCATTCAGCCAAAAATAAGAGCAAGAGTTACCTTTTTGGGCTTCCCCCTCCCTTTGTGTTATGTATCAGAGTTCAAATCTGCTGTGAAGTGAAGAAGATACACATAATGTTTTACAGAAAATGTAACTTAATTGAATGCCATTGTATCAGATACAATTATAGTTCCTTCTTTCAGAAACATTTGTAATTTATTTTGTATTATCACTTTTTGTGATGTACAGGATCTGTGTTACCTCTTATACTGAAATTTCAGTGAACTGCTGGTGCAGTTGCCCTCTGAATTGATGGCACTGTGAACCTTGAAGATGTAGGAGAAAGTTGATTTGAAAAAGAGGGAAGAAGCAAGGATTTCTTCCATTTGACTGGTACCATTCAGAGTAAAACTAACCTTTTGGGAGCACTCAACTTCGATGAAGTGTGATCACAAAAAAGCATTATATACCTGCTAGGCAATTTCCCCTCACTGCTGCTTTTCAACATTGTTTCAGTTTGCTGGAATGCTGCTCCAAGGGACAAGAGTTCAAAATGTGTATCTGACAAAATACTCAATGTGCTGAACAGCGCTTCTGAATGCAAACATATGCACAATTGCTATTTACACAGTTCAGTGGATGTGTATTTTGATAAGTTTACAATATTAGCAGTAACTCCAGGCACCCTGTCTTAACAGTATTTAGGCTGAGCTGCTTAGATAAAATGTTCAGGAGATTTGCTACCTATGTGGGGAATATCTGGTTCTTGGTGTGATATGCGAATTAGTATAGAGTTGGGATTATAAACTACTAAGTAACTGTACCACTGTTATGGATTATTCCTTATCCTTTCCAATTCTGATGGCTTTTACTGAATATATAGCCTGTAGAAGACTTCTCTTCATCTTACTTAAATTGCTAGTGAATCTGTTGCATTGGGTTAAAAACTCCCATATTGTGGGCCAGATTGTGTTACAGTAATTGGTATCTTTACTTCATCTCAGCAAATGTCCATGCTTTCTGACCAGGCTGACTGGGGAAAGGGTGTGCCTTGTGCATTCTTGTTCATTGAGTCCAGCTGCCTGCATGACTGCCCTATGGTGTCCCTGCAGACTTTCCTTCAGAGATGAGGAATGAGGAACTTAATCATCCAACTTCTGTCCTTCCTTCTCACACTCAAAAAGATGTTGAATAGTTGGCATTTTAGGTGGAGTTTAATACAGCCAGTTGTTTGCCACTTTGGTGCTTAACTTCTCTTATATTAACTTGAACTAACTTACCTTCATTGCTGATGTTTAGACTGCCTTTTACCCAGTAGAATGATTTTGGTATTACCTGCAGCAGTTGTTATTGGAGCTGTTAAATTATTTCACAATTGTTGAAACTTCTGCAACTTGCTAGAACCAGCACATTTTTGTAAAAATGCTTCTTTAGAGGATCTTGAGAACTGTTGGTGGGATACAAGAAGGCAGCAGCTGCTGCTGTGATCTTTTTGCTTCATCCTGACTCTTAAATCCACCCTCTGCTTTGGAGACCTTCAGGTCCCTGTTTTCATTAGGTAGGTGCCAAAGTGATGCCACATCAGTGAGTCAATTGATGGCAGTGCACTTGTGGGTGAGGAGAGTCTTGCACTGCCCATGTGTTGGCTTAGATGGAGGAGGGGCAACAGAGGAGCTGTGTGCCATGGCACTGAGGCCACTGTCAAGGCTGGACTTGGTGTGGGAGAGTGGCTGAGACCAGAGTTTTTATGTGCAGCAGGGAGTTGCATAACAATTTTGATGAAAAAATGTATAAAATGGCCAGCAGAATGTTTTTTGCATAACTGAAAATGCAATACGTGGTGATATCTGTGGATAATGAATTCTCATTGAGATTCTAGAGCTCAGAGGGCCTTAAAAATGTATGGACTGCTGCTCTGGCTCAGGGAACAAGGCATCTGATGTGTTGGTGATGCAAAGAGAGAAGTGTGTGGGTGGAGGAGGTTTAAGAAAAATTCTCTAAAGTACTTTATGCCTTAGACTTTGTGCTTTACTGCAGGTACTGAAAATCTGAGTTCTTCTGATGCAGCATGTATGTCATCCTTGTAAGCCAACTTTATGCAAGGGAGATCTTCCACAGTGTTACCAAGAAAAGCAGTCCAATCAAAAATGCTTTCAAAACAATTTTGTGGCTTGCTGCGGTTGTTATCTACTTTGTCTTCCTTCTACTTTTTCTTCTACATCCTCTTGCCCAGTACTGTGAGAGTAGCATGACTTGTCCTGCTGGCCATGAGTTAGTAACATATCATGGCTGAAAGCAAAGGATTTCTTGAGAACTGTCACCTTCTGTGAGGCTGGGACTTGGCTGATGCTGGCCTGGGAGCAGGGAATCAAGCCACCATCCCCTACTGATTTCCTTGTCTGGCTCCAGGAAGATGGGTTTGTGTGTTATCACTAGGCTGCTTTGGGGTTAGTTAAAAGATAGCTCTATGGACTAAATGGGTCTTTTTGCATTTCAGGAAGAAGAAATGCCAGAGGTAGAAATTGACATTGATGACCTCCTTGATGCAGCCAATGAAGAGGAGAGAGCTCTCAAATTACAGGTAATATTATTTTATAATTTTAAATTGGAAGGTGGCTGAAGTAATGCATCTGGATCGATATCTTATGTTTGATTGAATCCACTGTAAATGTAGAATTAGAATGGAGAGATTCCTAGAGCCAGTCTAGCATAGTCTACCAGACTGTTCAAAGTTAATCAAATCCTTTTAGATAAAAGTTTTTTCAAAGGTAGATGATAACAATAGTAAATAAAAGTTCAAAGATCCCAGTAATAGAGGGAAATATGCTAAGCCAAATTAGCCTCATTCAATTATGTACAAGTACATAAAATAAAGAACAGAAAATGTAGGAAAATGAAGAACAGCACATGGAAAAAGCTATATGACTGAGAGTCAGTTATGATGACCAGTAGTTTCTGTGATTCACTTCAGCAGGAAAAATGTGTATACAGAAATCTTCTCTTGTTCTTAGACTACTGGCAATTGTTTCTTTCTATACCAGAAAGAAATTGGAACCCATCAAAAAGTTTAAAGAAAGGGTAAGATGGTCAGGAACAGGAATTAGTTGGGAAATTCTAAATCTATCTGCCAAAATTAAACAGTTCAAACCAGCTCTCTAAACTTTTGAATCTTGTGTGAGGTAGGAATTAATGAATGGACGAATGAGGGGGGGAAAGAAAATAATTTTCATTGCCTTAATATAAATCTCTCTCTAAATCAATATATAAAACCAATAGGAAATGTCTCCATTTATAATGTTTTCAGATGCACTAAGAAAAGTGTTCTAGAGTCGTGGCTTGCCCTCAGCTTGCTCCTGAGAGGTGACTAATGTGGTGCTTCGATGCAGCACATCTCATTTTCGTGCCTCTAAGCACCCATTTCTCAGTGCCCGCTGGCCAGCCACAGAGACTGGGGCATGGCCCCAGGCTGTTTGCTCAGCGTTCATAAATAGCTTTGCTGCTTCTGCCTGAACTAGCTGCAGCAGCCCCCTGCTAGGAATGCCCTGCTAGGAATTACTAACGTCTCTATTTCTGCATTGCAAAGACTCTCATGTCCTCACAGAAAGCTGCCTTTCACATGTCTGTTCCTGGCAGAAATGTTCTTGGATTCTCCTCCTCTTCTCAGTTTTCCTTGGAGACAGGGGTTTTGTAACTTTCTACCTGGAGAAAAAAGCAATTATTTCTCTCCTGGAACAAATCATTCTGATCCATATAGGGAGCAAAGGTGACTTGTATAACTTTGGGTTTTCACTAACATCTTCATTCAGTGATTTCTGTTCTTGCTTATTTTCTTTCTCCCCTCCCTTGCCAGGTTTTATACCATGTTGTTTATGTTCACTATTACTCTGTATGATACTGACACTTTCATATTTTGCTTCTAGGAAACTCTTGTAGATTGCTACAAACCAACAGAGGTAAAAGACTTTTTAAAAATGCTATTAACCTGTGGAAACTGTAGTTATGTTCAAACTAAAGTAACTTTATTTTTATTCTTATGATAAAGTAATTAGATTAATATTAATGGCTAGCTGATAGACTTGGAGCTTTTTATCCTAAAAATGTTTGTGCCTGTCACTTAGCTACAGTAGGAATGTGATTGTATCCTGTGGAGGAACTGCTGGTCATTCCAGCTGAACTATCAATATTGTTTGCTGTAATGTCCTTCTGACTATACTGACTTATAAAGCTGCTATGCTACAATAAAACTAAATATAGTTATCATCAGATGACTAAATTATTTGCATGTTGGACTGTGCTCTTCACTGTGAAATCATTTAATTTTTATCTAGGACAGTAACATTTATTCTGAGAACCTTTATACAGATATGCAGCTTGGCTAATTGTTTGTGTGAATGGACTTGAATAAAATTGTGAGATAATCCTGTACTAGCAGGATTTAGTTACTCAACTTTTAACTTGTGTACCTATTGATGTGTCTAGTGCCTGCTTTTCATACAGTAATGTGTACTTACTAGGAAGAGTAAATATTATAAAGAAACCCCTTTGACTCACTGTAAAAATCAAAAGTCTAGGTGATGGGTCACTTAGTTTCATAAACATAGTCAATTCTTTCCCAGAAGTGGCTGCTGCACAGTGTTTTATAGATGGGTTGGCTTACAGGATTCCTCTTTTCACAGACCTTTCAACTGTGCATGACTAGAAGCCAAGTGTTTGGTTTTGAAATAAGGCTTCAAATAGGTTGGTTCTTTTGTAATATCTGTGGCTGTAGCCACATAAACTGGTGGGGCTTAAGGATAGTCAGACTATCAGGAAGAACTGCTGGTATGGTTGAATAGGCACTTCACAGTCCATGAGATATTTTCTTCAAGGCTTTTCCATTTTTATTGACTCCTATGGTAGATTGGGAAGAATCTCCAGAATTGCTATTATAGTTGCTGGTACAAACATTTTGACAGTGGGGAATTGACCCAGAAAGACTCAGCTGATAACACTTGTAGAGTTTGTTGTGTGTTTGTTGTCTCGGTTGCCCTACAGCAGATAACACACATCCTCCTTTATGGAGATGCCATAATGCCAAGTCTTCAGCTTCTCCAGCCTTCTCTAAGCAGTGCCATTGAACCTTGGTGCTTCTTCTTAAGATAGGTGTGAAGATGGATGCAGCATATGGAGCCTGGTGTAGTAAGAGAAAGCTGAAGTCATGGCTAGGTTGGAGGAACGGGTTGCCAAGGGCTTACCAGTCAGTCAAGTGCTGACCTCTTATCTCTGTGCTATCTGAAGGCAGGGGAAGAAGGCAGAGATCCAATAATTACTCTTCTTCCTTCTTCGCTAAACATGCCATATGAATGATTTTTTTTTAGCTGTGAAGTTTGACACAATGCAAGGACAAATTTCAGAGAGCTGATAAGGATACATGACAGAGGGCAGTGAGTGTTCCACTGGAAACCTTGGTTCTAGAACTACAGGGAAGATTTGTGCCATACTGGAAAATTGAGTTGGTGTGGCAGTTCTCAGGAGACAGCATTCTGGACACATCCTTGTCTGCCCTCGAGGCACCTGGATCAAGGTGAGATTTTAGTACTGAACTGGTGACCTGTGTCTTCAGTCCTTTGTGAATGGGATGGAGGCAGTTCCCTTATCTGTGAGAATTTTCATCTTCCTTGACAATCTATAGAGATAGCCAAGTTGAGAGGGTACTTAATCCACTCACTCTACAACCAGCTGAAAGGAGGTTGTAGGCAGATGGTGTTGGCCTCTTCTCCCAGGAACTAGTGATAGGAGAAGAAGACATAGCCTCAAGCTATGGCAGGGGAGTTTAGATTAGACATTAGGAAAAAATTCTTCACAAAAGGTTTGGTAGATGTGGGAATGGGATGCCAAGAGATGGTGGAGTCACCACCATGGAGTGTTCTAGGAAAGGTACTTTGTGCCATGGTTTAGTTGACAAGGTGGTAGTTTGGTCGTAGTTTGGACTCAGTCTCAGAGGCCTTTTCCAACTTAATTGATTCTGTGATTCTGTGAGGTTAGTTTCCAAAATGAGTCACATCCCAGGACTGTTTTACAATAGCAACTTTTCTTCATCTATGGCATGGTGAGCTCAGTAATACTGCATGGCTGCTAGCTTAGGCCACTTAAAAATAATGATTTTTGTCCTGTCATGTGTGGTCTAAAGAGCCTTTTAGTTGACTTAAACTTGCTATATAAGGATCCACACCTTGACTAGAAAATCTGCAATCTTTTTTTATATTTGCAGACCATTCAAAACTCTTGAGGTAGTTGGCTTGTGAAAGGATTTTTAGAGGATTTGTGGAGAATGGATATGAGCGAATGGAATTTCTCCTGACCAATGAAATACAGTCTGTCAAGTGCACTAGGGGTTTTATCATCAAGAGTTATACAATTTGCAAAAGGTAGTGATCCCTAACTGGGGGAAAAGTTATGTAAAATGTTGTCCCCGCTATTCAGAACATAAAGAAAAATAGTATAGGCAAAAAGCTTGACTCAAAGCTCTTACCCAGCTGTGAAAAAAACCCTCTAAACCTGCAAATGTATATCTTAAGTCAGTTTTGCTTAGTATCTTCCATTTAGACTAAAGGTTAAGGAAAGACTGAGGAATGTTTATATGTATCCTGGATTGACTTTTCATCAGGAAGCTGAGTTATCCAGGTCACTTAAAACATGGAAAGAGTTCCCAACTTCTTTAATAATTTGGTCAAAGGTAGTAACTGACAGTAACTAATGAGGAACTGTTACAAAACCTTTCTTCTAATGGAAATTTCACTAGACTGTTGAATGTACTTTAAAGTATTAAAAGCTTTTCTTAGGTAGCAGTTATAGCTGTTTTAATTTGTATGGAAATATGCTTAATGTGGGACCTTTATATAAAGAATCATTAAGTACACAAAGGATTTAGTATCTGCTAAATCAGTGCCGTAATCAAATTTTGGATCTGAACTTTTGTAATTGAAGAGGAGCAGGGAGCAGCATCCTCTTCCTGCATCATCTGTGTGCCAGTCAGTTCTTCATACAGTCCCACATGTCACTTGTGGAAAATCCCACTCTGACCTTTGTTGAGTTGCAGCTCTGTCTGATGTTCTCTGTCATCACCTGATGGTGGAGAATCTTAATATGTTCACAGTGAATACAACAGATTTAAATATAATCTGCAATCTTGATGATCTTTAGATACTTCACAATAGATTCTTATTTAGGACAGGAAGACAGTTGTGATTGTGAAATCCATGAGGTTTTTTCAAGACACATATTTTGAGGAAGGCTGACTAAATCTGTATTGCTGTTATCTCTGCTATTGGTAACAGCAAGGCCACTTATTCAGACTGGGCATTGGAGAAAATTTGAAGTATTTATGGCTGATGTGAATCAGAGCTTACAGTAGTGGGAAAGTCAAAGCGATGACAGGAAAAATGACAAGGAAACTCTTAAACTAATATGGGAGAGAAATCCAATGAGTGGGCAATTTTTATGCTCACTGGCTCCAAAAGATGCAGCTGAGCAACACAAGGTCTGCAGATAATGAGTGTTTGAAGAGAACTGAATAAATTAGATTTGCAGTTTATTTACTTCTTTTCTTATAGAAATATACAAAGCTTAAGATGAATGAGCTGGAGATCTCTCCCACTCAGGCAGGATTAAATCTATTTTGTTAGTACAATTCTTCACTTAGTGCAAAATGGGAGAAAAAGGAGATGAAATTGCATCATAAAAGGAAGTTGCATAGCTGGAAGCTTCTAGTAATAATTTTTAATATGGTTTGCAAACAAACTATGTTGAATTGTTGTGCATATTTTCTGGAGAACTTTGGCAGAGATTTTATTACTGACTACTCAATTACTCCAGTGGTTGGACTATTTCAGCAGCTTCTAACACTTTTGAAAAAGGTAGAGATGCATTTGCTTAACTGTATGTTTCTCCAAGTTTAATTCCTAGTTGGAGCAAATGACAGGCTTGTGATGCAACTTTTTAGAGTTGTCTAGGCACTGTGGTTTTAAAGATAAAAGCTGTTTTGTGTATGTATTGACATATTGTATGTTTTTAGCATACAGGCATGAATAGAAAGCTCAATGCTTCTGAAAGAGAGCCCCATAACCCCAAACCATAAGGTTTGAAGGACCTTATGTTTATTTTGCTCCTAATATGTTATCAATTATTTCCAGTTAATGTTACTGTTTGCTTTTTCTATTGCAAGGCAGCAATATGTAGGATACCCACAAGAAGCAATAGTCACTGCAGATGTGTCCTAAAGCCTCGATGCAGTGTGCTGCCTTACATCTAGGCAAGCCAGGGCAGCTGATGAGTGGTAAATTATTAAGTCACAGCAAATGTATTTCATGTCCATATTACTTGAAATGAAATAAGAGAATTTGTAGAGAAAAATGGTTAGAAAACATGATTGTTTAAAAGCAATGCAGGCAGATGCATTTCAAGTAAAACATGATTTCTTGTTCATCCATTTGACCACTGAATTCAGTGAACTAAAACTTTTTATGTGCCTGCTGAGATCTGCCCTATATTGTACTACAGCATTGGAGGGAATTAAGGTTGCATGTTTTCATTTCTGCAAGTAATCATGAACACAACTTATACCCACAGCAATATCAGAAGGGAAGAGCAAGTGGTGATTTGACAAGAATAAGCTGTGCTTGTTTACATGCTGCTGAATTGGAGACTCACTGGGCTGCCAGTCTCAACTGTAGCTAAGCTTTGTGGTATGTAGTTAGTGCCTCATGCAGAGCTCACCAAAAAGTGCTGCAAAAATGTCGTGCTCTGGACACTGATGGTGCTGTGGCCTCAGTGGAGAGGGCATGTTGAGGGCATCATTCAGTGAGGCTACAGAGATGCTGCATTGGTTCTTGCTAATAGAAGGCATCTTCTGGCCCTGTTCTCCCAAAGCAGGGAGAACAGTTCCTTTTTCTCTGTACAATTGGCTTTGCGGGGGGGTTGAGCCTGTGTGGAAGAGAGGTGTTTGGCAGTAAGATGGGTTATTATTTAGGTTCTTTCCCAAATAGCTGTGGGATTGCTCTCCAGGCTGACTTTAGTTTTTACATCCAATTAATAAAGCCATCTTACAAGAAATAGCCTTGGGCAAACAGTTAATCTTGGTTTTTGACCTGGCTACAGGGAAGTAAAGCTGTAAAGGAAAGCTGACTTAGGGTTCATTTCATGCTCTAGTGAAGCAGGAGAACTAGAAACTCTAAATTTTAGTTTAAAAACTAGTCCTACTACATGTGTACTGTTTGAGGAAGAGAAATCTGGAGAGGCAGAGTCTAATTAGTCTCCAGAATTAATTGGAAGACTTGAATAGGAAGCCTGGAATTCATTGTCTGTCAAATGACCTCATTAAAACAATGAGTCACACCACCAAAGCAGAGAGGTGAAGTGATTTCCTCCCCTTTCCTGAATTATCATTTCACCTTTGTTTTTTTGCCTTTATTATTTTTTTGCCTAAGGCTGAATATAGATGAGTTCAAATGAACTATAGATTTAGTCTGTCTCTCATTAAAATTTGCCTTTAGAATTAGAAAGATATCTTCTAGAAACAATGATTTAGTATTACAAATTAAAAAGACTCTCAATACTTTTAATAAGGGTGCCTCCTTGCAGAAAATCTGTAAAAAAGAATTTAAACTAAGTCTGCATACATTTTTGCACTTTCGAAAGACTTTATTTTTCATTTTATTTACCAAGGCACAAAGTGCTGGTGGGAGATTTTTCTGTATTACAAGTGCACGTAGCCTGTGTAAACCTTCAAGGAATAATGAATAAGTTTTTGAATCCTTAACTGAATTATTCTTGTTTTTTAACTCCATGAATTAAATCAGTATATATAGGTAGATAATTCGAGCTGCATTACAGAAGTGCTTTTAACATAGATTAGTACATGATCAGCTTTCAAATGTCTGATGCTAAATTTCAGCATATCTTGTTAGGGGGGATTTCAGTAAAATGCTCTGTGTAAAATGATTTTTGTGTACAAGGTAGAGATAGATGAAGATATTAAGTCTTGACTCAAATGGCCACAAGGAACAACACTGCAATTTTTGAGCAATGGCATAAGAAAACAAAATGGGTATTGCTGACATAAACCTGAAGTGGTTAGTTATAAAGTGAAGGTTTACTGAAATGCTGTGAAGTCTGCTTTCCTGCCTCCATGAGGGAAAATGTGCATCTTTTCTAGAATGCTGATTTTCCTTCATGGAGAAGGAAAAGCAAAGCAAGAAAGGCACAAGTACCAGAGCACAACTGTGTTGATGACAGCCATGTGAGTGTCAGATGCAAAGTGATGCTTAAATCAGAAATGTGCTGAACCAGTGCTGTGGCTTGGGTGTCTGTGGAAGTGCACAACAGTGCTACTGCATTATGCAAAATGTCTGCCACATGCAAAAAGCTCTTGATGGGTTTTACTCTTTGGTACTGCAGACCCTTATTTCAAGGAAAAAAGGTTTCTGGGGATAAAGCCTTTAATATTATTATATGTACTTCAAATGAATGCCTCTCTGCCTTAAGAATAGTTGCAGTTGCTGAAGATCTCCTTTAGGGGGTTGACCCTACAGTTGGGTTTATTTTGGCAGCATTAAGTTTCTGGATGGTGTTAAACTTACCTGAAAACTTCAAGCAAATATCTTGTTTTGTAAAAGAAAGTGCTTTTGATAACTCTTCAAAGTTAAGGGGGGGGGGGGAATTCCTCTCTTTTGCTATAATGTCATATTAAAAAGCAACTGACCCTTGGCCATATTTGATATCTAAGGGAAACTTGCTCCAGACTCTATTGAGCTGTGGGAGAATGGAGAGAGGAATGGCAGGGTGGGATATCCCTAATGACTGCAGAGTGCCATAGGTGTTCCTGTCCACTCTGCAGATGTCCTTTCCTATAAGGCTCTTACTTCAGTGAAGCTGCTGGAGACGTTCCAGATGCAGTATCTTCTTGCAGAGTATTTGTGGCTTGAACAGACAATTAAAAAGTTTTTCTAAGGGAAGAACTGCACTTCAGCCCTGTCTTCTCCAAAGCTGTCCTAATCTGATGGGAGTACAGTTTGTTGGTTTTATTTAAATGGAAAGGCTTGTGCTGAGAGGAGATACAAATGACACTAATCCCAAGTAAAAATCTTCTAAGACTGCTTTATTTCTCTAATGATTGTACTGCAGGGCTTTATATAGGTTTGATAGTAAAAAATCCTAAAGTGTGTTTATGTGTTTCAAGCAGCACCATGCTATATAGTTTTGCATTATCTAACAGATCCTTACAATGATGATAGGATGACACAGAAATAATGCCAAGTTTGTTGAAAGCTGTGAATTTTTAGAGTAAGCATGTCTTCTTCCTTCTGATTTTTCAGTGGAGAAGTACTGGACTGTGACAAGTTTAAAGTTGATATTGTTGCAGTGGTTTGTGCCTTTGTGAAGTAAGACAGCCTCAAGAGGATGGAGGGAGAGGATTTGGGGGTCATAAGAAACCTGTTTTTCTGATCATGTGATTAGGCTGTCTGTCCAGATGGGAAGCATGATATTGATATGCATAGATGTATTCCTGAAGTGGCCTTTGCTTAGTTCAGGGTGGAAACCCCACTGTTGTGTAGCTGCTCTGCCTTTGCTGCTGTTCTTTGCAGCCACAGGTAGTGTGGATGCAACAATAATTGTGGTGCAACAGTACATACAGTACATGCAGTTCACTATAGATGTGCATAATCTGTCAGGAAAGGAAATTGGTTTGTTGGGACCATGGTGCCACCAGAAAAACCTGACATATTTCTTAATTTAAAATGCACATTTATGCAGACTTTCCTTACACAAAATGTAGCACCTTGTAATACATGTTTCAGTGTGACCTTTTTTGGAAGGTACTGTTGTCATTTAAGTGGTGACTTTGTTCACTGGAATTTTTAATTTCAAGCATTCATCCAGGAAATCATGCTTTTAGTTGTTTCATAGAATCATAGAATGGTTTGGGTTGGAAGGGACCTTAAAGATCACCTAGTTTGAGTGCCAAGGGCTGGGACACCATCCACTACTACAGGGCTCAAAGCCCTGTCCAACCTGGCTTTTCATATCAATCTAACTGAATAATTACATTCCATGTTTACAGCTAGCTGATAAGAACCTTTTTGTAGGTTCATACACAGTACTGTGGATAAACATTATTTTCCCAATGTGACAGTAAGGAGGTCATTTAGCTTTTAATGCACCTGCAAGAAATTGTATACCAGAAGAATTTCAGAGAATAATGCAAATCTGTAAGCTTCTCACATAGTTCTCACACAGTTTAAAAAGAGGAAATCTGCTGAAACTGAGGAAAATATCACTGTGTATAAAGGCCTGGTCCGTGAATTAGTTTGTTGGGTTTTTTTTGGGGGGGGAGGTGTTGGCATTTGTTTTTTTGTTTTCAAAGTAGTGTCATTGACTTAGTTTGCAACTAGTTCAACCCATGATAAACCAGTGGTGCTACCTCTGGCTCCTTGTTCCTGCCTTGCCTTGGACTGACACAAGTGTTAGTGTGGGCTGAGTGGTGGGCCAGGTCAGAGAGCTGAGCCACCAGCTTGGAAAGTAGCAGGGCAAGAGGAAAAACACCTGAGTTTTTTAGCCAGATCAGCTTTCTTGTACAGCTCACTATGCAGCCAACCAAAATGCTAGCTCCAGCATGGAGAGTGGCAAAGAGAAACAGCTCTTTGGCAAGAGTGCTGCTTTCTGTGCAGGCTTAAGCTGTGCAAGGCTGCTTTGACTGTTTGCATTGTATCCAGCCATAGGTTTTGCTTCATTCAGTAGTTGGTATAAGGCCCTGTGCAGTAAAAGCCTGAAAGATGGGTTATAACTGAGCCAGCATAATCACAAGGAAAAGCTCATTGTTCACACTTCTGCTGGATGGGAAGGATGTGTATAAGGTTCCTGGTGATCAGGTCAGAGAAATTCCAGCTTAGCAGTAGAAGCTTAAATAAAAATGTATCATTTGCAGTTTGTTAAAAAAACTTGATTATAGTATTGTGGGATCATTAAAATTGCTTATGTTTTCTGTTTTTTTCCTAGGAATTTATCAAAGAGCTGCTAACTCGGATAAGAGGAATGAGGAAACTCAGTCCCCCTCAAAAGAAGAGTATATAAATAACTCAAAGTAATAGCCCTCTGTAAAAGACATGGCAAGGGAAAAGGGACTTTGAATACAAGACCTTTATTAAAATAATTGTCTTTCTCCACAACTTTTTTGATTTTATTCAGTTTTGACTCAAGGATTTTTTTTGGTGTGTTTTAAGGGTTCTTTTTAAAGTGTCAATTATTTTTTATCAAAAATATCAACAATTTGGATGCTGCTCAACTTTCACCTGGAGGATTTCTGAAGCAAGTGAAGAATCCAAGAGTTAGAGATGAGGGGCAGCAAGCCTGTGTGGTGAACCAGAAGATCTTGTAAATTTACAGAGCTAGGAGACTTCTCCTTGCAACTAGTTGGATAACGTTTCTTAAGTTGGTTGTACATTTAACTCATGGATGTCAAGTTTCTTGTGCTTGTCTGTACATAAATTTTAAAGTGGGTTGTGAATACTGTTTCACATGGATGGAAGGAGAAGTTTGTTATAGTAAATTATTTAAACGGTGGTTATTGCAAATTTGCTACCAAAAGGTACCAATTTAGATTACTAAAATGAATGCTGCCATTTTTCTAAATACCCTTAAAGCAGCCCAGTGAAGAATCTCATCATATGTCCTTGTTTAGACCGCAGCATATGAAAATTGGGAATTTTAAGGGCTTAATTTGTAGAATTAAAAGTTATTTGATTGACTTTGATGCTTTGCCAGGATCGCTTCCTCTCCACCTCATGGTGTCTTGGAGCTGTGCTGACCTATACTGAAAATGGGCCTGGAGTGATATCTAGAGAAATGTCCATGAGCATTTAAAAGCTGGTTTATGCTGGAGGAAAGGCAGTGATACCAAAATGAATTGCAAGTACTGTATTGCATTTAATGATGTGGTCTTAATCAAATGCAGATTCCTCTCCTATAAAGGTAGGCAAAGAGTAATACAGCCTTTGTTTATGGCTCTGCCCTGAGAAGTGGGAGACTTCTTAACTTGGGCTCTCTTACTTGTAAGAGCAAGAGCAGAGATCCCTGCTCCCTTCTGGAAAATGTCCTAACTAGAATGTTTGACAAGCTACCATTTACTGGTAGGTGACATTAGTCAGGCATTTTATATCAAGGGTGCTCTGAACATATTTTATTTTTCAAAAGAAGTACATGTTTGTGAATTTTATGTATACTGGCAAGCTTTTTTAATGTATTTAATTTTGTAATGTTTACTGATGATTTTATTTACCAGATATTTACTCAAATAAATGGAACAACTTGTGACTTGTTACATGTACACTTTACAAGACTACTGTTGCTGAGTAGGTTTATAAATGGAATTGCTTGTCAAAAAGAGAAGCCTGTAAGCTGGTAAGTACATGGGAACTCAGCTGTATTGACCCTAACTGGCTTTTAATGTGCCCAGTATCACTCAGCCCTTGCCCAGTATCACTCACACTCCTGTAACCTGGTGCACATTTGAAAGTCTCCTCCAGATGAGGCTTTCCTTCCCTGTGCCTTAGGGAATTTAACAAAGAGTGGGGGAAAAAAAGCTTAGAAGTTCTTTCAGATAAATGCTGACAAATTCAGGGTTTTTTTTGTCCACCAGAGATGGACTGTAGGGGAAGTGGTACTTCAGTGGTTCTCAGTTTCCTAGTGAAGGTGTGGCAGAAGGGGATCTTTCAGAAGGAGACACTCTACCTTTCTTCCTTTAGGCACCTTTTTGGATCCTCAAGAAATTCCAGCACTCCTGAGAAAATACTCACCTGCAGCATTTTAAATTTAAATCTTGTATCATGCTGAAGTTGCAATTTATCTCTGGTTTGGACTTGCTGGCAATTCTCATGTTCTCTATTGAAATGGAGTCTGAAACAAGCCACAGTTTGAGCAATAAGGGTTCTAGTAATTTTTACATTCACTGATGCATTTTGTGACTTCACTGACAATTTCAAATATCACTTTTTTTTCCCTTTATAATAACCGTGTGCCAAATCAGATGTCAATTAATGGCAACTATACCAGATCTCTCATTACCTACAGCAAAAAATGCTATCCACAAATATTTTTTCTTTGTTTGGCTAAAAGCTGTCCACCCAACTGTACTCATGACACATTTATGTCTTTTATCCTATTCATCTTGCACTGAGTAGCTGTGGAAAGTAGCAGAAAGTACCCTTTCTAAAACTAATAGGTTTGGTGGTGCCCTTAGAAATGGTGAAGGCTGGGACAGTCCTTACTGTTGTTGCCTCCTGGAGATGGGCTAAGTCACTTCTGAGAAGAGCTTCCTCCAGCACCACAGATTTTGCTGTCTTAGAACTGTCAGGGAGCAAAACCAAGCTCTAAATAGCTTTTGTTTGCAGCTGGCCTGATTTTTCTGGGGACTTGTGGGGTCTCATTCTTACTAATTTTTACTTAATGGAGCTACTCTTGGCCTTGGTGTTACTGAGGGGGGAATTGACCCATTCACTAAAGATTTAATTGTGCTTTATGTCTTTATACTGCATGGGTGTTCTTGGCTCTGGGGAAATATTCAAGGAGCATATAAATAGAGCTCTGTTACTGAAACAACTTGAAATTAAATCTTACAGCTCAGTCTCTTTACTGTCTTGGCTGGACAGCTTTCATGAGAAGGGCCAAGTTGCTGCAATGAGAGCTTCCTCTGGGCTTTTAAAGTGGCTAATGAAAGAAACTGAAGTTCCTTCTTATAAATACATAGTGAAGCTGAGGTTTTTGTTTTGGAATTGAAGTGCCCTTGCAGTGTTAAAAAATTGCCTTCAAGAGCTTGTGTTTCTGGAATCTGCTTCATGACATAATTAGCTTTTGCATGTTTTACAGCAGGACCTGACAGTTGGCTTAGAAAGAAAAGCAAAGTGCTTGTATAATTATACTGAGTGTGCCTCAGGAGGCTGCAGTGACAGGGTGCTGTTTTCCTGTGGCACAGAAGAAAGGACATGAGCCATTTGCCTGCCAGCCTTATTTTTGTTCCTTCCCCCCCAACAATGGGGTTTACTCCTGAAGTTGCCATTCATGCAGGGAACATCATGCAGAATGTAGAAGGGAGATTTTTTCTATTCTCAGAGAATATGGTCAAGAAAAGCAGGAGCAAAATATCTGTCCTGTTTGTGCACTTGAAGCTCTTTGACACAGAGTCTTAGTAAGAATTCTTAGTACTTTATGCTGGTAGGTAAAATAGCATAAGTGAAATTGAAATTACTCAGCAATTTATTTCTAAATGGTTTTTCAGATTCAAGACAGTCTTAATGTCAACATGCAGCTCCAGGGTATAAAAAAATTTCTAGCCACATCAACAAAAAACCTATTTGAGTGGAAGCTAGAAGAAAATGCAGGTCTTATTCTGAACAAACAGTATTTTGAACTGAAAACTCTGGTGAAGTGCTGTAACAAAAGGAAAAATTGCTTCTTGGCTGCATAAGATTTGTCACTGTATACTGCACAGATTGCATACAGGTACTGAGTAACTGCATGCAATACTTTTTCAAAAGGTGTTGAGATTTGGGGAGGAAGCCAGAAAAGAAATCATATGTTGGGAAGTCCAGGAAAAAAACATCACTAAGAAAATTTTCTGTTAGGAAAACAGAAGAGTCTTGTGTTACTGCATATATTTCTGTATGGAAAGAAAATGAGAGATGTCAATGCGTTCATGTATTGGAGAAAAGCATGAAGAGGAGAAATGTCTGGAAGATAAAGGAAGGAAACTTGAAGTGTTGAAGAAAATAGAGCATCCTGATGGTGATGAGCCCTTTGAGCTTGCTACTGTGGGAATAGGTGAGATTGACATCTATTAGTATCTCCAAATGGAAATTGGATGCTTTTCTAGATAAGATGTCATTGGACAGTTACTCAGTTTCGGTCAAGGTAATCAAAGGCCTTAAAACTCTAGACTTCTGCTTTGTGGGGTTTTGCTTGTTTGGTGGGGTTTTTTTTTCTATTATTGTTTTTGGTTTTGTTTTGGGATTTTTGTTTTGTTTTGGTTTTTGGTTGGTTCTAGATTTCATGTTAAAGCAGAGGAAACTAATAGGAAACTGATTTCTATGTATTATGGCAATGTAATGACATGCTTATGTAGTGATTAAATCAGATTACTAATACTAGCTACACATTTTATATATAATTCAACTACTTTTTACTTGACTTTCATGGTACTACTTTTATTTTTTCTGGAAGTAAGAAAATAGGAATTGTGAATGCAATTAAGGTTGCTGTTGAAAGCCAGAGAGAAATTGAAATGAAGAAGAGAAAATGTGACAAGTGCTTAGTGCAGCAAATTTTATTTTTGCCACTGGAGGATTCTGTCATCAATGTGTAAATAGAGTGTTTCTGAAGTTTTGAAATTGCTATTTGTAATAATCAAACCTAGAGCTGATGGGGTTTTATTGTTTTGTGTTTTTTTTGGTGGAAGTAATTGCCAAATTCTATGAACTTACACTGTTTACAGACTTTACGGTTTTCCAACAAAAACTGACATCAGTTTTTTAATGAAAGTGAGCTATTTAAAAAGTTATCCTAAAAATGTATATAAGACTGAAAAAGTCTTTTGGAGGTGCAGCTAACAGCTTTTGTTTGGTAGTATTGAATTGGTCTTATTGAATTGGTATTTTAGTTAAACTTTTTATCTTCCAAGATTAAAATCAAAAATATCCTGTGGTAGCCCTTAGCAGAGGTTTCAGTCTGCCTAACTGTATATTACTGGGTTGGACTTGAAGCCCATAATTACTTGGCAAAAAATGTAGCAGCTGATCCTCTTCAAGGACAGAGTCTTGTTTTACCACCCCTTCTAGGGCCAAAGGGGATGAGAGCACAAGAGGCTTTCCTGCCTTCCTAAAGGAGGATCCTACATTCAGTGTCAGCAAGGCTTTGGCTCTTGCAACAGTTTTGTGCCCAGTTTCTGCCACTAACCCTACAAACTGCATGTTTTCTGTTGTGTCTTTCCAGACTTAATTTCAAGCCTGCCAAAGCAATAGTTACTAAGTCAGTTTTGGGACCCTTTGTCTCCTGTACCTCATGATGTGTTTGCCAACAGTCTGCATTATTTTTCCCCATTCCTTCAAGTTTGACAGCTCAATTATTTCTCTTAGGAGAAAGACTTACTACTATATGGAAATGTGTCATGGTGCTATTTCTGCCACAGTGTTTCTGCTGTCAGTACCAAATCAATCCAAAATACTAGAAAGGATGCTGTAAATTTTAGTGTCTTCTGATTTATGGCCTCATACTGCTGGAGTTTACTCACTTTTTGCATTATTTCTTTATTTCCTTGAGTAAGTTTTCATCAGAGTGTGTATGCAACTCAGCCACAGACTATAGGAAGAGAACAAAGCTCCTAGGAGTAATCAGTTTCTCTTACATTCTGAGAAAGAAATATAAATGTGGTATTTAATTTTTTCCCCCAAATAACTGGAAGATGCATTTGCAGTGCCACAGAAATGTTCTTGCTTAGAAACTTCAGGGTATAGTGTAAATGATGAAACTAGGGCTGAATGGTGCAGACACACAAACTCACCAAATGGACACATTCCTTGTGTCCTTTAGGAAAAGAAAAAATAAAACCAGATTCATGTCTCCTGAGCTCAGTGCTTGTCAGAGAATAATCTACTTCTCTTAGGCTCTGCTGGGCTTTGTGCTGGTCCAGGCAGGGACCCTGTGGTGATGAGTACTGGTCCTTGAAGAGTACTGCAGATATGAGCACATTTCTGTAATTGCAGACCAGCTAAATTGCTTAATCCTGAATCCAATGTTTGGGCTGTTAAGAAGCCAGTGTTTCAGGCAGTGTTGGTAGGATGTGTCATCTCCCTTTTTCACTTTGCATTTGCAGACTTGTGATGTGCACAGTCTCTGCTGCCACTGCCACTAAGGAATACTGCAGTTTTTCAGGCATTAAATCAGGAAAGAGCATGTTTTCATTTGGGAAGTGCAGTAGTTTGTTACCAGCCCACACATACCAATGACTTTGTTCCTCTGATGTAGGTACCTAAAAAACATGCCTTTCAAATGGGTATGGCTGTAAATACACTGTTACCAACTGGCAGTGTCTGGTTCTGTGAGAAAATGAAGCTGTTCAATGTTCTTTTTTCTGAACTAATTTAATTTATGCCTCCTGAACTCCAGTTAACCTTTTAATATATGTTTCATAGTCATAAGAAAAGCTTTAGCACCTTTGGAGAATTTTTCTGGGGCTGGTTTAGACTTAGAACCAGGTACAAAATGATCTGATATTGGAAAAAGGCTATAACTAGTTTGTAAGATTCCCTTCTTTAGAGTTGTCTCAAAGGTGTTTCTGTTTCCATATCAACAATGTACCACAGTAGTGCTTGTTTTATAATGGTAAATCCTTAGAATTTTAATAATTTGCCTCATGTGTTGGCTCTTTCTTTTATCCTCTGATGTGCCTTGGCCAAGAGCTGATATTTAAAGTATTGATTATTTCTTCATCTATGAAGTTGTATGTTCAGCTCAGCACTTAATCAGTCTGAGGCTGGGTTTTTTGTGCTTGGCACAAGGACAACGTGTTTAAAAATATGTCAACTTCTCAAAAATAAAGGTTTTAATGCCAGGGTTGAGTGAAGTGATAATTTTCCTCTCTTGGTTACCTTTGAAATCTGGAAAACCTGAGGGCTTCCTGAAATTTGCATGATTTTTTTCAGTTCTAATCTTGTTAGATGTTTCCTAATTAATTTAGTACTTGTATTTCTTACAGTTTTTATTTATAGTAACATTTAGTATCTGCTCTAACAACTTTTCACCCTCCCTCAAAATCTTCCTCTTCTGCTCTTATCCTTTTGCAACAGAAATTCAGGTATGTCAAAATTATGCCACATCTGCAGCACCAGCAAAGATAACTAGACAGGGATTCAAGAGAGATAAAATAAATCAGACTAACCCACAGTATTGCTGTGTTTTCTTTGCTGGAGAAAGTTAGGCTATCATGCCCAGCCCACTCCTGAATTTCACATCTCCTTCTCACACAAGCAGACTCTTCCCTAGGAGAGTGTGTTTATTTTAGTTAAGCACCCAAATTGAAGCACTTAAAACTCTGAGATTTGGTTCAAAAATCTCAGATGGAACTAATTTTTGAGGTTGGCTTTAAAAAAAATCAGTTTGGGGTTGTCCTTTGTATCCAACCACTGGGTCTTGTTAATTAGAAATGGTGGAGCAACTGTCAAATATGCAGGGGCGGGCCCCAGATCAAGCAGCAGGCAAGGAATATGCTGCTCTTTCACTTCTTTCAAAGCTCCCTCACTGTCTGAACCTTGCTCATCTCAAGTGCTCAGGAATTATAAGACAAGTAAAACAGGCACTCTGAGGCTGGAGTCCTGAATCTTTTATAATGCTTTGATTGTTCCTTGAGTTGCTTTCTCAGGGACCACTTGTAATTTGTTCGTACTGTTGATGGGCGACTGAAACTTCCTTTCTGAGCTCCAGCAATTTCAGGAGCAGAAATTCTCAGAAAGATGCTGGGCTTGTGATAAAAGCATTAAAGTCAGAGACAATCATGGAAATAACATCTGTAGATGCTGGAGTTGATATTACTCTTGATCTGCTACAGTGCCCTTTTGGATGCATCTCATGTAGCCCATGGAGCTCCCCCTGCGCTGGTAGAAGCTCAAGCCTGCTTGTGCACAAAACCCTACGAGGCAGACAAGCTAGGTAAAATTAAAATATCCTGGTGTTGCTTGGCATTAGATGGTTTACTCTTTATCCATTTTAGTGGTTTTCTCTTCATCCATTTCAATGCAGGCTACTCATTTCATTAGCTGGAAAGCAACCTGCCTTTAAAGTAGGTTGGTGATGGGGGCTTTTATATACACTCATCCCTGCTTTACTGCAGTACACAGGGACCCTGGTGGAAAAAAAGCAGTTCTTCAGTGAGTACTAGAAACAACCAGCTCTCTCTTTTTGGTATTAATAGTTGAGGACAGAGAGAAGCAAGCTCATTTTTAATATGTGTTTAGATTGAAAGTGAGTTGCAGTGGAGCCTAGCTAACACCCCAAGCAATTATACTTCCAAATTTTGCCCTTTGGGGAGAGAAGAAGGCTGTCAAATGCTGGGCTCCCTACAAATCAAAAAAGTCTTTTGAGTTCTCTTCATTTTTAAAAGGGTCACTTACTGAGAGCAAACAACTCTAATAAATGAATAGTAGTTGCTCAAAACTTGGCAGAAGGTTTCAGAGCTGTGTAATGGCATTTGGGAGATGGGTACACAGCTTTCTATGCCATGTTTGTGGGGAGCTCCATAGGGGCAGCAAACTGAAATGACAACATTTTCATTATATCCTCTTTCTGTAAATGACAGAAAGTTAGGTGTGGGGTTCAGTTAACCACAGATCTTTTCCTCATGATCTGGGAGTGCAGTAGTGCTGAGTGAAACAGATAACCAGCAGTTAATTTCTGTATACATCTTTGGACAGGGACTATCTTACCAGATTTGTGTGAGTGCTGTTGGGAGTTATTCAAATGAAACTGGAACCCTCCCCCTCGTAGGGTGGAGCAAGGAATTGAAAGAGTTCCCAGAGAAAGACCCGATCTGCATGGAAGAGCAGGTGACCCCACTGGCTTATGTGGTGTCAGACCACTTGAAGCTGAGCCAGAGGCCAGTGCCATAGCAGCATATGAAAGACTTGAAGTTATTTACTTAGACATATGTAAATATAAGCAAATGACTGAGCTCTTGTTTTTAAAGACCACAAAATACTTTCCTCCCTCTTTGTTGGCATTAATTAAACAGAATTTAGTTCTTTACTTCATCTGTAATTCTGGTGCCCACTGACCTGGGTCAAGGCTGAGATTTCTGCCCCATCCATTCTGTTCCAACCTAAAAATCTCTGTCTGCCATTTTGTCATCTGTCTCTTGTGTTGCAGATCTTGGAGAAATGTTTCCCACAAGAGGATATAAGACAGCATTTTGCATTTACCCACTGCCATGAAACTGGATGTTAATTCCTACTACTTGTATGATCCCTACATGGATCATGACAGTGTGCTATCCATCACCACTTAGGGAAAGAGAAAGACTCCAGTGAGCACAGCCTGCCTACTGGCTCCAGCTGGGACTCAGATAAAACACACAGATTCTCACAAGCTCTCACTTAAAGTGGTGTCAGCAAGGCCCCTGGCTGAAAGCCTGGTCACGGGTGATGCTCCCACCTGCAGATGTCAGGTGAGCCTGTCAGCAGCAGTGCCAGGAGCAAGGAGCAGCACTTCCTCTCCTCCTCACAAAGCTCTGGACAGTCAATGTGCCACAAGCTTTGTGTAAGACAGTCTGCTGACATTAGTCTCCTCTATCTAATGTCAGATCACATTGTCAAAGCAGGTCGTGATCAATCTCTTTGAAGGAAGAAAGGAAATCCCAGCGCCCCTCGTAAACTTCAGTGGTAGTGCTTCTTAGGACAGACATCTAATGGTACTTCAGTATTTTTCCTTCCTTATTCCCTGATTTCTAGTTCCCTAAAGGAGCGGAGTCGGTCCTTTCAGCAGCTGATATGTCAAAAGCATTCAGGGGGAAACTACAGGAAGCTGGCAGTGACTTGGAAAAATGAAGCAAATCTGCAGGGAATCTCTTGGCTGATTCAGTGGCTTTCTAACATCTTTCCCTTCCAGCTGGACCTGCCTCCTGGTAGCAAAGGCCTTGTCTAGGCTGAACACATCAGAGACAGCACACTGACCTCTTTAAATTCTGAGGATTAATGAGGTTTTACTGCTTAAGGTAAACACCTAAATTAATGCTGAGAAGCTTTGCTCACATTTCTCTATCTTTTTCCATCCTCCATCACCTCTCAGTTATGACTCACTGGCAGGAGTCATAAATAATGTAGTGTTTTTAAAATAACTCTGAAAAAATTGAACTGTGCAGTATAAGATCACTTGTGAAGAAGGAGCTGTGGCAGATGTAACAAGTGGGAATCCTGCTGAGGCACTGTTGTTGTTTGGATATATTTCAAAGGTTTAAATAGGATTAAGGTATTTATTATTATTAATGGGAAAATAATCTTTATCCTTCCAGAACATTAGAGATATGATGGTTTTTTATGCCATAGAGGAATACTCTATGGGCAAGTACAAGGTTCTTGTAGTCTAAATAGTCAAGGTTGAAGCTTACGCAGACTGAGGATTTTCTCTTACTAACAACAACACTGCTCATTCTGCTGCAACCTTGTTAAGGCCAAAGGCTGAAGCATTCATAATAACTCCTGACTGAAGTGCCTTGATTTATTGGTGTTCCACATGGAGCACCTTAAATGGGCCTTTATTTTTAGAATAATACTCTTTCACACCTGGAGCACCATAAATTTGAGGCTCCCAGCTTGCTGGCCATTCTTGAAAACCTTTGGAATATTGATGGATGAACAAATAGCACATGCCTAGGTAAGATGATCTGTGACTGCTTGGTGCTATAGCATTAAGAGAGGAAAAAAAAAAAGATAGCCTTTATAGTTAAATAAACTGCCATATTTTGACAGGATAATGCTAGCATCTGATTTTTAGGGCAAGCCAAAGGCTTTTTCCCTCATAAAAATCTTGGATTAAATTTGAAAGAAACCCCACCCTCTCAAATGACCTTCTGTTACCCCAAGAACTCTTAAAATTGCAGAAGGTATCCTTATGTAAAATACTCCTTTTACACTGACCACTGCTTCCTCCTTTGTCCCTGGCATGTGTGCAGCACTTTCTGCTATTTGAAGTGGGGAGAGGTGTTTTGGTGTGGTTGCCTGCCTCAGTTCAGGACATATGAATATTTTTTGCTGCTGAGGATGGTCTTCCTGGTGTATGGAGAAGAGCTAGGTCATCTGGAGCAGCCTAAGGAAGAGAATAAATCAATGAACCAAGCAAAGGCAGTTGCTGGTAACTAGCTAAGAATAAAGAGTCAGGCTCATGTGTGCAATATTCACTGTCAGCAAACAGAGCTTGAAATCCTCAAGCCAAATGGTGAATTTCTGAGCTCAGGATGGGCTTGGAGGAAGTGGAGTTGTAATTGGATCTTGGGATGCTGTGGTCTGAGTGAAGGTCAGCTTCAAACAGTGTTTGCTGACAAGTGCAATAGATGAGTTGCTGTGTGAGCTGGCTTTAATGGACTTGAGTGAAATAAGAAACGTTGGACCCTGATGTGTTGTTAAAGGGTTTTGTGTATGAAGCCATTATCTCTTGGTTTTTTAGCCCCACTGGTTTTGCCTGGGAGATGGCAGAAAACCTTGTGGAGCTCTTTCTGACCCAGCTGGTGGGTGAGGAGAGACCTGAGTGCCTGACTGCAAGGTTTCCAGCCCAGCGAGTAGCCTGAAAAGACACGGATTATTCAAACACACTATTAAAACCCTATAGATACTCTGGGAAGGAAGTAGCGCATGTGAGGTTTCTTCAGTGCTCAGTCTGGCTTTGGATTCATGTATTGCTCTTCAGTTTAACTGGCTGCTGTGGTTAGGTAATGCTGCCTTGACATACTTGCTTTCAGGTGGTAGTAGCGTGCACTGGACCAGGGCTTGATCCAGGTCAGTAGAAAAGTAAAATAAAATATTCCTGACCTGTTACAGAGAAAGTCCAGACTGCTCCTTGCTGTGCTTGCCCCCATGGGACACTCTACTGTTTGTCCCTTTAGCCTTCAGGCTCTGGTGGCCATCCTTGCCATCCCTCACGCATGATCTGACGCCTCCTGCTTTGGCAGCTCTTCTTTGCCCACAGGAGGGGTGACTGAACTGCCTCCTGCCTCACCCCCCTCCTGTCCCCAGGGCTCTGTTCAGCTCTAGTATCTCAGTGCTGTGCAGCACTGCGAGGTCTCTGTCCGAGCTGAGGGCTGGTGCTTCCAGCCAAGCAGCTGCACAGCATCCTCCTGTGAGCAATTGCAGGGATCTCCCAGTCTATTACTGCTCTGGTGCACCTGGGTGCTGTGCTGGGGATTTCCCCTTTGGCAGGGAGGAACTCCCAATACAAATGAGCTTGGGCTGCAATAAAGAAAAAAAATGCAGTTGATAAAGGATATTATCTCCTGAAACTGTAATTTAGGCTTGCTCTTGTGCCAGCAGTCTTCTGTGTGGCCTTATGACAGTTGTTTCTGTGCAACAACTCCCCCTCGCACTAATGGTCCAGGGCTGGCTTTGTCACAGGGATATTGCCAGGATAAATGCAGCTGAGGCCACGAAGCATTGTGGTGGCATGAAACACTTCACTGGCTTGATCGATTGCATGCCATAAACAGGATGTCTGTCACCTAACTCTCATCACAGGACACCTCACTCTCACCTTGATGAAGCAGATTTTCTGAGCTTGCCTGGAAATTGTGTTGATATTGTAAAGCAGAAAGCAAAAGCAACCCCGAAGTCCGGCGCATAGAGACAAGGAAGGTTATTTTTAACAGTGTGGGAAGTGCTGTGCTCACAGGGCTAATGCTGCCCACGGGACGTGCCTTGCATTTTGCTTAACAGAAGCAGAGCCCTCTCGAGTTACGGAGCTGAAGGGGAATAGCAAGCTGGTGTGCTAATAATTCCCATGTTACTATTTTTAAAGTACTGCCTGCGTTGTCTGGAGCACTGTTACCCAGCAGTGCCTCCCAATGCCAGGTTATTTCAGGCAAAGCTGGTGTTTGAACTTAAATCTGTATTAATTTACTTGCTTTTTGTTTGCTTCCCTTCTCCTCGTTACGGTTTCATGCACTTGTAAATTAAAAAAAAAAAAAAATAGAGAGAGAGAAGCTTGTAGCCAGAAACTAGAATTTGACAAAATTCAAGTTTCTTGTCTTGTTCAAATACTCAGAGCTGTATTTACAGAGTCCCAGCACCCTTCACCTTAGTTGTGGGGACACAAAATGACTTCCATGAGTTTTTTTGTCTTGATGGCTCGATGCTTTCCTGGTCAGCTTATCTGTGAACACACCACTGGACACATCCAGACAAGCTGATGGGTCAAATAATCAGAGGTACAAAGCTGCTTGTTGCATGCCTGTTCTGGTCTCCAGTGGAGGCTTGCAGGGAGGCTTGCCCTCTTGCTGTGGGGCTTGGTGGAGCCTCTGCTCTGCTGGCAAAGCTGTCTGGGAAATCTGGATCCCTTGCAAAGGCTCTGGTGATATGAACCAACAACTGTGAGGATGCCCCTGAAAGGGGAGCTGCTGGAGGAGCAAGCAAGGCTGTTATTAGCAATAAAAGCTGAAATATTTGTGAGAGTCCCTCTGAAAGAAAGTGCTTTTTCTATGAGAGGGGGGGAAAAGCCAAAGTACAGCTTGTCTTCTGTGGTAACGCTGTTTCTTATCCCTTCCATGCACAAGGAGATTCCAGCACATCCCTTTTCTGTCAGCCTGTTGCTGCTGTGATAAAGCATCACTTACCTGGGGGCGGCAGGACTGCTGACTTCTGCAGTGTTCCTATAGTGGCAATCAGCCTTCCCAGCTGTGTGGAGCAAATAGGGAAGGGGGAGAGCTGAAGGGGAAAGGAGGCAGCTCATTTTTGGGGTCTCAGGGGCAGGAGGTGGAAGCAGAGAAGTCCTTACATGTTGAGCAGTCTTGCTGCAGCCTCTGAATCCCCTTGCTGTAGTCTCCCATCTGCCAGCACACAGAGGTGTAATATAAAGGTTATACCACTGCACCAATCCAGGCTTCATTTTTATTCCACAGGGGGTTAAATTATTTATGTTCAGCACAGCAACAACTGAACCTGCTGTTAGAAGGTACCTTGCAAGACCTTTTTAAATATTTAATACTTACTAACAGAATGAAACAGGAATAGCTAAAGTGTTGAGGATGCACTCAATTTTTAAACAGTGAAAACAAATTAGGCAACATTTCCGAAGACAAGTGTGCAAAGGCCATTTGCTTCATACCAAGTGGTCTGCACAGTGACAGGAGACCATCTGGCTGATCTGGATTTTTATGTGGGGCTGACTGCGCAGTTAAATGGATGGTGCTCTTAGAATGATGATCCTGTAGGTTCAGCTGCTTGGCAGCACCTGGGTCTATCTCTTGGGTAGCCACAATGGGAGCCAGGCACTTTCCTTTCTAAAGATGCACCTGCTGTGGGCAAATCTCGCTATGGTATGTCCTTGTAGACCTACGCTGGAGCTCTCGCTCTGCCAGCTTCCCTCTATTTTCCCTTCTGTGTGGGTGGATGTTGCCAAAGCGAATGGATAGCGATCGTGCTTCCCCCAGGCACAGAAAATAGAAAACATTCTCTGGCAGCTTTCTTGATTTCTTATTCCAAATTTGTGTTTATCTTATCAATATTCATGGTGCTCCGTATATTCTCAGGGTACCTCATAGGCCAGTGTGAGACTAGGTAGATTCAGGAAAGCTCTGTTCTCAGTAGGGCTTGTGGGGCAACTGGACTTGCCCAAGATAATGCAGGAAGTACAGGGCAGGGGGCTTTGCCTCCAAGTTTGCTGGGTATGTTATTGTTCCTGGCTGCTGCCACAGGAGCTTGGCACAGTGTCCCTCCCACTGTTGCTGGTGGCATCCAGAAACAGCAAGGGGCAGCTGTCTGTGTGGCTTTACAGCACCTGGGTGGGAGGAGTGGGTATGGCTTCCTGACCTCAATCTTCCAAGAAAGGCCAATGGCTTTTGTGGAATGTAAAATAGTGATCTTGGGTCCCTGCAGGGAAGGAGGAAAAAAACCAAACGAACTCAACACCCAGCTGAGGCCTGGATGCAGGAACAGTCCTGTTTAGAGCATCTCCCCTCTGTCCACTGAAGCCAAAGGGCAGGAATAGCTCTGCCAGAGTCAAGAAAGGTTGGCCCTGTGGGTGGACTGAGGACATATCTGCACCTGGGTCTGGATTGCGAAACACAGGCTGCCCAGCCATAAGGATCAGGGATGAGGTTAGCACAGAGGACAAAGGGGAGAGCAAATGTGTCCTAGGGAAACGCTGCGCTTGAGCTTTTCCTCTCCCCACAGCAGGAGGGAAGACAATGTGTGACACAGGGATTGCTCTGGAATAAAATTATATGAACAAGAGCTTGTGTCAAGCCAGAAGAGCTGTTCTGAGAAGAAATATGAAGATAGGAACTGATTGTGTGAGAGAGGTGCAGGGAAGAAGCAGGTGAGCAGCAGGAAACAGCTTGAGATGAAATGAAAAAAAGTGGAACAGAGTACAAGCAAGTGACATCAGATGTAATAAAAATCTTGGCACGGACTAGAAAGCATAAAATGAGGTGTGGCTCAGGGAAAAGAAGATATAAATATTAGAAAGAAATTCTAAATGTCCAGGGCTGGAGAAACAGTGGAAGATAATGCAATAATATTAAAGAGAGCAAGCACTAGCACTCATTTGCTAGGATAAATCAGTACTGTATTTATTTGAGTAACACAAATACACTTCAGGGTTGCTTAAAAGGATTATATGGCCAGAGCATAGTGAGTGCTGGCTGCAATAGCTGACAGTAAATAATTACAAGTGGGAGGGCTAGAGTTACTAATTATTGACATTTCCTGACCCTGCTCATTACAAGATGCTCATTTTGGTTACTGGACCATATGACTGGGCTGTAATTTTTCATACCAGCTGTCTGCCCCAGGCTGGATGTGTCTGAAAAACAGCATTTCAAGACATCTGGGACATTTCAAGACAACTGGGATGAGACTTGGGATCACGAAGAAGATGGAAATGGGGACATACAATAGGAGTATAAAGGCATGCCCTGTGTGCCTAAGGATGAAATCAAGAAGACAAAAGCCCAGCTGGAGCAAAGACTTGAGGCAGGCTTTTAAGAGTAACAAAGAAGGAATCCTGCAGGTATGGTAGCTGCTAAAAGAAATTGAGGGTAAATATGGATGTGCTGACAGAGAGAGGAGGCAGCCATGTTCGACACAGAAAATGGTGAAGTGCTCAAGTACTTGAAAAATAGTTACAAAGAATGCAGGACCCAAATCTCTCCCAGTATTTCAAGTGGTGATGCCCACAGACTGCACTATGGGGTGCTTGGGTTGGAGCCAAGGTAAAAGGAGATGGATACTGCATAGTAAAGACATCCAGAGGGGTTTTGAAGGTCTTTGGGGCTGAGATAGACAAAGCTGAGACTGACTTGATGTGGTTTTACCGATAGCCCTGCTGTGAATGGGGACTGGACTGCCTTCCAGCCAGCATCTCCTTGGCTCCTCTGAAGGAACCAAGAGCATGTTGTGGAGAGCATTCCTGTGACTATGCTGGTAAAAGCATTTGATTTGAGAAGATTTAGGGTCACTGTATTTTAGATTTGAAAGCAAAAGAGGTAAGGATTTTGGTCATGGTAGAAGACCCAAAACACTGTCCAGCAAAGCAGCCTTTATTTTTAAGTCTGTGATGACAACCTGAAGTTTTCCCCTTTGACTCTTAATCTGCTTTCTGAAAGTGTGTGCCATGGGCAAAATATTCCCTCTTTCCTGGTGCTGCAGATGGTAAAAGAGGCAAACCAGTCTGGCTCTCAGGTGTACTTTTCTGCAAGTGCAGCAGTCAGCTTCATGTCTAAACTCTGGCAGGGTTTGTATGTATTTTTCCCCATTTGACATCTGAATGTTTCTGACATGATTGGAGATCTTATAGGATGACAGCCTTGAAAAACACTGGAGGAAGCAAATAATTCTGTCTCCAGAGCAGGGATTAAGTCATACCTCACACAGAAAAATAAAGGTGAAACCAAAGTAACTGTGAAGTAAAACCCAACAATTCTGTGTAGTAAATAAATGGAAGAGCCATGTGGAAAAAATAATAAACCCCGTACAGTAAACAAGAAGATGTGATAGAAGTAATGTCTTTTTTTCTCAGCTTTCAATTACCCATGTTGTGGCTGGTGCCTGGCAGTCAGGTTTAAGCAGGAAAGATTTCTGCAGCAGTCTTACACAACAGACTCTAGTTTGCCCTGAAACCAGGAGAACAGCATCTTGATAAAAACAACACTGGTGTATTTGTAGACCCTCTTTTAACTTAGCAGGCCTTTGGCATGTGAGGAATGGGTGTAGGCAAACAGGAAATGTACCAGTATATCTCCTGTCTGTAGGGCAGTAGTTACCAACATAGTTACAGGAATTCAGAGATGTGGTTTCAGTTTAGTAGGTCAGAGAGACAGAGCCCAAACAAGCTGAATCTCAGCACAGAGTAGAGGATATTCACTTGCTGCCTCCTGGAATATCACTCTTGGCCAACCCACAGAAGAGAAAATCCTTACGCAGGTTTAAAGTCAGGAGCCAGGGCAGAAGAAAGTGTGCAGTTCTTGGTTTGGAGAAAAAATCACCAGAGAAGCTTGTGGAGTCTGTGCAGTTCAGCAGATTTCTGTGTGACCTAGAAAAGGGGTCAGCTGTGAGCTGCCAACATTTGCTGATGGCATTAAATTGTTCAAATTAGTAAGAAGCAGAACCAGCTGTGAAGACATGTAGAAGAACCTTGTAATAGTGGGTGACTGAGCAAAAAAAAAAAAATTGCATATGACATTCAGAATAAATGAATGTTCAGGGATGCATGTAAGAGCAAAACAGTTATGACTCCACATATAAAATGATAGCCCTGATAAGAGCTGAGGGAGCAGGGAGCTGTAAATCAGGAACTTGATCTGGGATTACATCAAACACCTGACGCACTGGTAGTGATCAGTACTCTGTGATGGTTAAATAAAACTGACATACAAAATGTTGGCAGTTATTAACATGTTAGGAAACAAAACAGAACATACTAGTTTTGGTAAAACAGCACTTTCTGCTCTGACTTCACTAGATTGGTTTCCCAGATGATGAGTGTTCACAGCCTTTGTGCCATTCTCTTGTCTCAGAGAGAGAATGGGGAGGGCTAATAAAGGAGAAGTTTCTTCTCCTGGTATGTAACGTGAATTTCCCTCTGACATCAAGGACTTGTTCCTCTGTCAAAAGAAGCCAATTTTGCTATGTGTGAAGGAACAACATGAGCCCTCCAACAACTGCTGTGGGGAGAACCCCATAGCCCCATCCTATTTTCGTTAATCTAACCCCAAAGGTTGCATGAAGGATCCCTGTTAAATGCAGTAAGTACAACACAAGTGAAAACTGATATTGTGGTGAGGTTATAGCTCAGGATTATCTTTAAAAAGTGGGAATCTTCAATAAGATGCAGTAAGGAGTTCTTGGAAGAAAAAAGTTGAATAGCATTGCTGAAAGGAATACTTGGAGGTCATTTAATCTAACCAATTTCTAAAACCAGCATTTACCTCTGTGGGGGGATAGAATGTAAGAGAATAAAGAAAGTGCAGAAGGCAATCTCACCCCTGATGAGTTGCAGCTGTGCTAATTACCAAAGATTAGGAGCAGCCCTGCCCTTAATAGGCCACAGCTGTGTCCAATAAGGATGAGTGCTATAGAAGCTCGTCAAGAGGAGAGCTGCAGTCTTTTGGCTGTGCTGTGAGGAGCTGCCTGTGAGAAATCACTGAGAAGGTATGGAACTTTTGCAAAAAGATGACAACAAACCTCAACATGAAAATAGGTTGGTCAGGGGCTCTTTGTGATGCAGTGGCTGTTGAGGAGTTTCAGTGGTCAGCCATGGGCTAGTCCCAGTGCAATGAATCCTGCGTGGATCACGCAGGAGTGTGAAGAAGTAATGAATCTTGTAAAGTCAGAATTTTTTTTTTCTCATATCTATTCACATTATCTGTTTCTCACTGGGGCTGTGATGTTGGTAGTTTATGCAGGATGTTGCTATAAAAAGTTGCCATCCTGGGCTGGGAGGGTTAATGGCAAATATGTGCTACAAGCAGAGCACTTCAGGCACTTGAGCTGGTCCTGAGAGACAAGTGATTGGGTAAGGCTGACAGCTAAGTGCACTGCACGAGGAACGCTGAGGAAAATTAGCAGCTTTTCCTGTCCATGAGAGCTAGTCCTTGCCCAGCTGTTGAGTGGCAGGAGGACACTGACTGATTGCCTTGTGTGTTTTCTCTGGTTGCTCTGAGAGTACCTTCCCCAATAGACATAACCTCTGGGCCTTGCTGTCCCCAGAAAAGCTGGTGTGTGGGCTTTAGGTGAAGCTTCTTACTGGGTTGGAAAAGCCAACTCTTGCTCCCTATGGGTCACTTATTTTCAGCCTCCCTTAGTGCTGTGTTGACCACTGCTTCCAAGGTAGGTTTGTATTGGGAGTGAGGATCAGTGTGTGTGGGGACTGGTGGTGTTCAAAGGCAGTAGACACATGATTGTATCTTAAATACCTCTTTTGACTTCTGTGTGGTTTGCTGAACAGGATGAAGAAGCACAAATGAAATCAAGTACCTTGGTTGTGTCCCTTCCTAGTCCCCTAGCTCAGATGTATTCCAGCAGCTTCTTGCTGGTGAGCTTGTGTGGCAAAATGAAGGCTGTGGATGAGCTGAGGCTGAGAGCTGTGGCAGGACAGTGTCCCAAAAGCTGGGCACAGCACAGGGGGCAGTGAGCTGCCTGCTGCTGCCCAGCTCTGATCTCTGCTGTGGCCCAAACAAGGGCTCCTGGACTGGCTTTAATCTATGCAAGCTTTCTGCCACTTGCTCACAGAATGAAAAATTAATATGCTTATGCAGTGACTAAATTATGCTGTACACTAATTCCTGGAGAAAATGTTGATAAGAGTGCTTTGAGAAAGGCTTTTTAATATCCTTTCCAAGTGACTAAAGGAATTCCAATTAGACCTTACATGTCATTTTCATTTCCCTTGTCATTGCTGCCTAATTCTGAAAAATGCTTCCACCTCTCCTGCTTTCATGTATCATCTGCTTTTCTTATTTGTCCACCCATAATCCTGGTGGGTGACATGACAGCTATTTCCATGGCAAGAGCATTACAAATTCTAATAATATCTTTCACTGAAGTAACACTTTTATCCCTGGTGGAGCTGTGCAAAATGAAGTTTTATATACATCATTTCATCACTTCATATGGTTTTCTAATCTTGCATTGTGCAGTTCCTGGTTACCACATTTCATGTAACTTGCTGGAAAAAAACCCACAACACTCCTTTTTTACTTTGTGGTTTTAATTGAAAAAAAAAATCCTTTTGGCTTGGAAGTATGATTTATTTAGGTTCTGGATTGGAAACAAAGCTTTTCAGCATTTAAAAATGTTAAGAAAGTGTCCCTATGTGCTAAAACAGGTTTATTTTGGTTTGTGTAACAGAAAGAAAAAAACCCATCCAACCCCTCTGAGTTTTAGCTAGACAACTTTGTATTTGGTTACTTCTATCCCATGCATCTTTACTCTGAAAATTAAAGATGCATTTTTATGCTGAAGATTTTACAAATAATAATTGTTTTATCTGCCATTGAAGCGCAGCTTGGTTTTGCAGGGGGTGTGGCCAGTGCTGAGCCCTGAGCTGCAGCGCTGCTGCGCAGTAGGGGCTGGGGGGCTGTGGAGGGAGCACAATGCCCAGGCATGGGGATAGAGAGGATCTGTGTAGGCTGCATGTTAATGACTCAAACTGCAGCTTTTCCAAGGCACTAGGCTCAACTTCTCTCAGGATGGAGGACAATGAACAAGAGATTTTCCTGGCTGAGTCTCACTGTTTTAGTTCAGCACAGATGTGGGGGGAAGGTTCCTGCTGAACACTAGTGCTAGTTTGGTGGGTTTTTTTGCAGTACCTGGGATTTCTTTGTCCTTGCTAATTAAAAACATGTGTGTGAAATGAAGGAATAATGAAAAATAGCCCATTACTTCTTTGGGTGTTGGCTTAGGACAAAAATGGTATTTCCTAGAATTCTCTAATAGTTCTGCTCTGTGACTGAATATGTGTTGTTTAAATTGGATAACTACGGCTGCAGCCTCCTCTTGAGAGGAGAGAGGAACTAGAGTTCATTTGTTGAAACTCTGCTGCATTTGTTCTCACACAGTACTGAGCTTACCCTTGGCTGGTTTCTTATTTAATTGCTGTTGATCAGGAGTAATTTCACAGAAGGCAAAAGACTGATGCTGCAAATAGTGCTAGAGAGAACTAAGTAATGCACAAGGACTAAAAATCTCCTTGTGCATAACTGTATTAATATGCTTGAGAACAAAGAATATAATTTGAGTCAGTAAAATGTTCAGTGAGTCACTGCTTCATAGCCCCATCAACTTGCCGGGGTGGCTGTGCAATTTGTATTTTGCCCCTGGAGAACCTATGAGCTCAGTCATGTCCAAATCAGTAGTACTAATGTATTTAGTCCATATTCGAGTTCATTTTTATTAATCCAAGGTTAAGTATGGATTGCCCTTTTACTCTGTGGCGTTACATCACTTGAAGGAAAACTTTTAGTTGTCCTATATTTTGCAATGTGTAGCCCCAAGTATCCCATGAAGGGGGTATTTCACAAGCAGTAAGTACCTGCTTTTTGTTAAGGTGTGGACAAAAGACATCAGTGAATGATGTTTGAAACCACTGAAAACTAAAGTGAATAGTCCATGAAATTCTGGGGGAAATCACAGCATGACCTGTCCATTGCCCTTGCTGTCCTTGGATCCAGGGTCCAAAGAAAAGCACATGTGCAGTGGTTTAAAGGAAAAGGAATTGCACAATATATGAGGGCATGGCACAATGTACTGTGGCACTAGACAGTGTCCTTGGTCATGCAGAAGAGCATTTTTGTACAGGGGAAAAATGTTGCATTTTCAAATTCATATTGTATTTGAAAGGGACCTGCAAGCATGGTAGCTGTGTGAAAAAGAAAAGTAAATTTGATTACATGTTCAGCAGCAAGTTCACCCTCTTTTGTTGTTTTTGTGTAGATGTTGAATGCCCCCAAAGTGGAGGAATTATCCTACAAAACCCTTAATCAGTATACTGAAAGTTACGGGTTTGAAGAACACTAATTATGACGTTAGAGATAGTTATTTCTGATTTGAGATCCCTTATTTTGTGCTTAAAATAGCATACAATGCAAAAGTGCTACAAAACCAACTTCAGAGAATTTGTGACTAATTACAAAATGTAGTAGGTAACATCCTTGATCTCAGGGATACAAAAACTTCTGGAAAGTGGTGATCAGAACTGTGATGTAAAACCACAGATCATTTGAGGATTCACCTAGATTTTTGGGAACTTTTTGCCTGCCTTTTGCTGCTGCCCTGCTTTGGAAAGCTGATTCTGCCATGTTGTGTGCACTAGGGGACAACCCAGAAGAAAGCATCAAGCCCAAAACCTCTGATTGCTTTTGCACTGCTACTTCCATTTTCACTGTTAGGACTATTTTTTTAATAGCATTTGTGTCTAGAATCAAATGGATTTAGTATCTCTGCAGTAGAAAAAGTGGCTTTAATTCTTCCTTTTTCTTCCTTACTTTCCTCAGAGGAAGTACCATCTATTGTCTACTGTAACTAGCTGTGCCAAAGCATCTCTCTGTTTCCAGTCTGGCATCCCTTCCCTGCTGTTCCAGGGCAAATCTCACATTCCTAAGCAGCTCAGTTCAGTTGCCTGAACAACAGCCATCTAGTGCTGTTTAAGTGCCTTGCAGTATCAGCAGATGTGACACAGAGCCTGTGCATAGTCCATTCCCTACAGAGGAGCAGGATGTGGTAAATCTGGCCTCTTAGGGGGACTGGGGAGAAGTTGTGGATGCCCTGAAAGTATTCAAAGCCCGGCTGGATGGGCCTCTGAGACACCTGGTCTAGTGGAAGGTGTCCCTGCCCATGGTGGGGGGCTTGGAAATACATGATTTTTAAAGTCCCTTCCAACTCAAACCATTCTACAAATCTAATATATAGATTATCCTAACATTTAGGCAGTAGAACTGGTCCCACCCTCTCCTGGTAGTATCCATCTGTGTCAGAATGAGGACCACATGGGTGGATGAACCCTTTGGCCTTCTAGCAGGATGCTTGCCTTGCAATTCCCATTGGCAAAGAGCCTTCACAGAGCAGGTGATGGGGCAGAAATGTAGGATTAAAGTGTCTTAGGAAATAAGGACACTTCTGGGACAAAAGGGACCTGTGCAGACTATGCCATGGTTAAATGAGGTCAGGCTGTGCCTCTGAAAAGGCTGGGTGGGAAATAAACAGATTGGAATGAGCAAGGAAATGAGGCTGCCTGTGGTCCCTCTTGGCCAGCAATGCTCAGTGACAGAGCTAGGGAAAAGCAAGTCCATGCTTTTACAGCAGCACTTAGTGTTTAAAAATGAGGATGGGAGAATGAGCATTCCTGGACTCAAATGGGAACCCTGGCAGAGCAGTCATCCCAGGGACATGGTGGGAGGAGTAGGATCAGTGGGATATGGTGTTGCCAGGCTACCAATCTTACAGGAAAAGAAAGCAGGACATATTTGTGGGGGAGTGGCGTTGTATTTGAAGGATAATATGAAGTGTAATGGCATAAAAATGTTCCAAGGAAAAGAGGCATGCTGTGGAACCCCTAGTTAGTGGTGGCCTGGTGGGACTGTAGAGACCCTGTAGAGCCCCTGAATAAGGACAGGGACTGATCATTGTAACAGGACTGGGCAATGTGAGGTAAGAGGGGCTGCACTTGCAAAACAGAGAGCGAAAAGGGGTAGTTGTGCTGTTCCTCTGTAGACTGGATTGATGCCTTGTCAGGGCAAGGTGTGGAGGTAAAAAAGTTTGACATGAAGTATTTCCTGCTGTGTAGAACAACATGCAGAGGATACTGATCTCTGTTTGGACCCAAGTGGTTCATGAGACCTACTTCAGGAGGCAGCTGTCTCAATGTGATTAGATTTCAGCAAAAGCAAGCCAAGTGAATTCAGAACATGAATATTCAATTACAAGACAGGGTGCTCTGTGGAAATGAGGCAATTTGTCAAAAAAGAAAATAAAACAACCTTGAAAACACTAGTCTAGGAAGTGAGAAAATTGAAGCCTCTAAAAGTTACAGTATTAGAAGTTGAGGTAAACTTTGCATTACAATTAGAAAGAAAACATAAATCCAGTGAAATCTCTTCAAGACTTAATAAAGAATTTGAGGCAATCACAAAGAGTGGATTGATATTTAAAAATGGGGAAATTACCCAAAGGAAGAGAGTCCATAAATTATGACAAGTGAATAGGCAATTAGGAGAAAATATAAAACTTGAAGAGAGCCTTACTAATGATGCTTGAGCTGTTAGTGACAAGTTCTCCAAATGCATAAGAATTAGGAAGCCAATTCCTCCTGTGGGATCAATGGGACCACTTGCTGGCCAAAGGTGCTCTCAGGGCTTCATATCAAGAACCTCACTGTATTTGCACGTGTTTGCTGATGGGGAGATTGCTACACAGATTTTTTTCACAGCAGGAAGGTGTGAAAAAAACACACGGAACCCAGATGAGGTTTGAATAAGCAGGTAAATGAAGAAGTTCCTAGGACTAGATGGCATCTATCCTGGAGTGCTGAAGGATCTCCAAGGGGACGTTAATGCTCTTCAGCCTGTGTGACACATTGTACCTGCTGTGGCAGCAGACTGGTGGGTCTCCCTGGTAATTCCTACCTATGACATGGGGCTGGAGAGGATCAAGGGATCTCCAGTGAGTCTGATTTCTGCCCTTAGCCAGTTAGTGCTGGAAAAAAGAAGGTCACTGAAAGTGTGGATGAACAAAGCTGGCTTGGCAAGTCTTCGTCA
Organism: Molothrus ater; assembly: GCF_012460135.2. Lineage (NCBI taxonomy): Eukaryota > Metazoa > Chordata > Aves > Passeriformes > Icteridae > Molothrus > Molothrus ater. Next base: position 56,282,506 of record NC_050480.2, on the reverse strand, counting down.
CTGCAGTGAGATCCTGTCTTGCTGCTCTGCTCAAGTTTGGTACACGCATCAAAGAACACGGATGAAGAAGTTCCAGTTGGCACACTGTAGCTTGGATCTTTCACGTTCGGAATGCCAACGTAGATGGACCATTGCTCTAACCCAACAGGCTGTCTCTTGTGCTCCCAGACACAAGATTTAAAACCTTGCAAATCTTTGCAACAGAATGAATTCTGTGATGCAGGGCACCGTGAAGTGAAAAGCCACAGTGGGCTGCTGCTATGGCATGGCAGTCTTTCTCCTCTTGGAGTCTACCTGCTCATTATATAGATAAATGTTTATTCTTCCCTTCTCCAATTTGTCTGAACACTGGACAGACAAATATATATCTGATCCCTGAGAACTTACATCTAGTTTCCCCAGACTGACAAGTCACCAAATGTAATTTGCTTGCTGTTAAGAATTGGCAGAGATGTCCCAGCAAAAATGAACTTACAGAATCCTTCAGAGCAGCATGTGTTGTTAATGGGGGTTTAATTACCCAGGCATTTGCTGAAAACAAACATGACAGTACACAGATGGTTAGTCCAATTTTTAGTGTACTGGTGGAGAGTTGTGATATCAGGTGGTAAAAGCAATTGGGAAGAAAAGTACTTAAAGACTTATTTCTTACTAAAAGGAAGAGTTGAAAAGGTTATGCAAGGGAGCAATTAATATGATGGTGATCATGAAATGATACAGTCTCTGATCCCCCGGATGAGAAGAAGAGGTGACAGAACAGTCAGGGTCCTGGACAATGAGAAAATTACAAGTGTGATACTGATAATTAAAAAAGGGAAAGCAGGTGAGTTATTTTTAACCTGTCACCAGTTCTCTGATAAATTCTGAAACAAATAATTATGTGGTATTTTGTAGGCACCCTTGAGATAACAAAATAAAGATTACTGTTATGAATTTGTCAAGAACAAAGTGTTAAGCCAGTCTTTTTTTTTTTTTTTTCCTCTAAAATAGCAACCCATTGGCAGGTAAGAAAGAATCAGCAGGAGCTGGCATTTGACACTCTTTCACATGTCCTTATAAGTAAACTACAGAAAAATGGTAAAAATGGAATTGTTGAGGTGTAGAATCAAGATGTATACAGTACCCATTTTCTGAGGTGATGTTAAAGGTTTGTAGTCAAAATGATAGGATGGATCAAGTGGGGATTTGGGTAATATATATTGGGGGTTTTCCTCCTTTTAGGATCCCAAAGCATTTTTGATAACTTGAAGGAATTGCTGGGAAATATAGTGAGACAGTTCAATAGGAACAAGTTCAAAGTACTTGAACTACCAACTTCCATTATTAACTACCAACATTGGTAGTTAATAAATGGAAGCAGTCAATATTTGACCTGAGGCAGTCTGATGATTCAAATAAGACACAGGAAAATCTTCCAAAAACAAAGCACTAGAATAGATTCTAGAGTGGCAGTGTTGGTGATGCCTCATCACAAGTAGTTAAGGCAGATTAGCCAAATCTGTCCTGGAAATGATAGAGGTACAAGGTGATCCTGCTGTGGGACAAAATTATTCTGAGACTTCCTTTTCTTCCCATCCTATGTTGTTCTGACTCCTTAATTTTAAATTAAAAGCCTTTTCTGAGCAGCATTCCCTTCTCCTCTGCTCTATTTTGTGTTCTCTTTGATGTGACATGTTCTTTGAATAGTGCCGCTGATACTTTTCTGCTCTGTTCACCTGTTTCAAAATCATAGAAATTGTTTGCGTGACACTTTTATTCCTAGTGTGCAGTAACAACCTGATCTTTGACACAATAATCACTGAAGAGCACAATTGTTTCAGTGCTTGATGAAAATCTCAGCAAATAGTGAAGTAATTAGAAATAGCTTCCTGTGTTTGTTTTCTGAGTACCCTTTGGCTTTTTTTGGGATTCGATCCTTTAAATATTTTATTCTTCATCTCTTCTACCTCCACCTGTTGTATTCTGTTCTCCAAAGCCAGTAAATTTATTAGGAAGGCATTTCTTGTTCTCTGTGCTTACACAGCCCTGTTCCCTCTTTAAGTACATTTCTTCCCTTGATGTTGCCTGGGCTAAGTAAAGGAGGATTTAATGTAATTACTTAGTGAATTTGGAGAGAGCTTTACATTGTTGGTAACTGGGATGAATTTAGGAGTTTGCTGTGTATCTGTCTGAGCAGAAGGAGTTAAACAGATAAAAGGCTGCTGTTTGGTCTCCTGTGTGCATTGTTTTACTCCCATGACAATTTTTTACCTTTGTTAACAAGCATGTGCCCACTCATTCTTTCTGTCTCTCTTATTAGGAGAAGAGAGAGCAGTGAATCAACATGTTTCTGTCTTCTGTTGTGAAGTATTAAATTTCTACAAGGCTTGTAAGATAGTATGGTGACGAATCTACTCCTATCACCATGACCTGGAAGTTTTGTGTGGAAAAATTGCTTCCGAATATGTTCAGCCATTTAGTTCTGCTTCTGAAAAAACCCCACCTTTTATTCTGTGAGACACAGGGAACCTGTATTGGAGCCACCTGTTTTAAGTAGACTCTCAAAAAGCCATAGGGGGAGGGTGTCTCAAAACTCAGATGGGGTGATTCAAAATAAAGGATGAAAGAGGAATGGGACTTCTGTGAGCAGGAAGCACAGGCAATCTGTACCCTACAGCAGGCAGAAAACCACATTTGTGCTTCAGCCACCACAGATATGTGCCTGTATGAGTTGTGATGTGTGTTGCAGAGTGTGGATGAGAAGATCTGAGGTGCTGGTCACCACAGCAGCCTTGGGAATGGCCAGCTGCAGCTGCACGTCTGTGCTGATGAAGGCTATAGAAGATAAAACAAGCTTGCAGAAAGGCAAATGAAAAGATGAGAGTCTTCAAATATTTACTTTTCCCTTCTGTCAGGGTTTCTCACGTCTAGAAGTGAATGGGATATCCCTGTGAGATTTGGCTTGTTTGCAGGAGGGAGTGTCGTGCTCTCTGCAGCATCCTGCACAAGGGCAGCAGCTCAGGGGAGGGTGAGAAGACAGCTGGGCATTGAATAATCAGGAAAAAAAAACCTTCGAACTGCTGAAGTAATAAAGCCTCTATTCTGGCCTTATTCTCAAGCAGTGCAGGATAGCCTGGGAGCCCAGTCCTCAGGGAGACAGGGTGCCCGAAAGCTGGGCTAGCTTGAGGCCAATTGCTGTGGGCTAACCCCCTTAGCAAGCTTGATGATCATCAGCTCTTTAGTGACTGCAAGCTCTCTTGGGATCTCAGCTCTTGCTTGCTAAGATAGGTTGCCCTTGGCTGAGGCTGCAGCAGATGCAAGAGAGGAGAGGTCCTGGCGTTCCACAGCGATGTTTATTGGGGGAGTCTGTGAAGGGTCCCAGCGACAGCTCCTCTTCTGTCCAATGGGCTAAAGTAGGCCCCTTTTATAGGGTTAAGGGAATCCAAACTTGACCAACAGTAAGTAACGTAGCCTATAGGGTCACAGAGATAAGCTTTGGGGCATAGGTCAGAGAGACAGGAACTTGTGTTGCTGTCTCAGCAGTTCCTACTATTCAATTCTCCATGGGGCCTTACTCAGGTCCATGGGGTTTACTACACTGAAGGCCATGAAAAATCTTTTCTCTGTCCTGCACGTTGAATTCACTAGTAAATCCCTCTGAGACCATTGCAGGCAGCCTTTGCCCTTGGGTTTGGAGTGGCTGGTGAGACTGGCCACTGTTGTCCTGGTAGGGCAGCTTTTCCTGAAGGGGCTGGGAAGGGATTTATTGTCTGCTCAGTCCATTTGTTGCACAGCTACACTAAAGGCAGGCCCACATAAGATTCAGCAGAGTGGCTCTGACTGGAGAAAGGGCTCTGCTGTAGATGTATGGGTGCATCTGTTTGGTCTTCAGACTGCAGTGGTAATGTTCATCAGGGGTGTGACCCCGGCAGTGCTGCTGTTTCGGAGTAAGCATTAACACTGATGCCTTACTTATTGCTAGGCTTGATCAATGATTTCAGTAATCAGGGGGGAATCAGTGCTTATCTATTAAGATTCCTCAGTAAATCAAAGTATGACAGACAGATAATAGAACTCGATGGGTCTTTTAGACCTTTTGTTTCCTTAATAAATGCAAATCAATTGTATTTCTTATCCAAAAGCAAACTAGACAGCTGCTAAAGAAAGGCCTGGTATCCTTGCACCCCAACGTGTGCCAAAAACAGGTGGTACAGAGGGCACAAGCACCCAGGTTGCTCCTGGTGGGGCCAAGATGGAGTATGTTGATTACCAGCAAGATGGCAGGACAGAAGCCAAACTGGTGTGAACTCCTGTGGAGAGTGGGAGAGTTTTGATCACTTGTTTTCCATGAATCAGCTCTTCTGACTGTTTCTGTCTAGGAGGGGTGGGGGGAGAATGGCAGTCAGAGGCAGCACAAATTAAATTACAGCAACTTGGGATAGCAAAGTAGCATTTGATGTGAATTCTGAGGTTGAGATTCTTATAAAGATCACAGCTGGCATCAAAACGTCTGAGCTCGGGGAAATGAAAATTATTTGTGTTGCTTAGTTCTTTGTGACAGGGAGTTTAGTTCCTTGCATTCTAAAAATATGCAAGACCTCCCCCCACTTTGAACAGCAGCATTTCAGCATAAAATATTTCCCTCTACACAACCTTATTTCTCAATGGAAGGGTCTTCTTCTGTAGATGCTATTTTAAATTTACTGTACAAGAGACATGTCAAATAAAGAATGTTTCTAACATTATTTATTGAATATGATTTAATTGACTTGAGAAACAGTTCTGTCAGCTTGAAAATACCCCAAGTCATTTGTGTGATGCTCATTCAATGATTTCAGACAAGCAAGTGTCTCCATTCTGGGGTTTTCCTTTGATTAGCACCCATTACAATGCTTCTGTGAATGAATTCTTTTAGTCCTCAAGAATCTCATGCTGTTCAGACAGTGTTATAGGAAAGAAATGGACCTCTTCTTTCAGTGTGTGCATTGAAGTATACAGCAGTGTTTTACAGCATGCCTTAGAAAAAGCAAGAAGTCAGGAGACTCTGTGAATTGCATTCATAAACCACTGGACTGGCACTTTGTGATGCTCTCTTCTGGGTGACCCATTACAATTCCAGGCAATAATCCCTCCTGCTAAGAATTGCCACCCTGTGTGATTTAACCAGACCCGCTCCCATGCAAGGCTTGGTTCTGCCTGTGTGAGAAGGGAACCAGGAGCAAGTGTTTGGATTTCAATATAGGGAGAGCAAGGGGTTGGTGCAGGATATGGGGCTCAGCCCATTCTGGGGCAGTGGAGAGCAGCAAGCCACTGCTGGGATCCAAGAGGGATGGGGATAGGGTGTGTGTGTACATATGCAGGTGGATATGTAGGAAACAAAGCCTGACAGTAATTTTGCAGGAGGACTGCTGCACATCCAGAGCTTGCTGTATGTTGACCTTGGGATGCACTGAAGGCTTTCACTTCAGAAGAGATAGCACAGTCAAATACAGGAACAAGTTTTACATTCTGTACCTATTTCATCACATTCAGACACCTGAATGGGTAAGGTGTGCTCAAACCTCTGCAGCAACTTCTGCCAGCTTAGTCCACAAGAAATGATACTTGTATCACTTTGTTAGGAGCCTTTTCCTTTTTAAAGGAAAACTTTAAAACCTTTTAAACCTGTTAAACCTTTTCCTCTTTAAGTTCCTGTATCTCATTTGTTTCTGTATTAAATGTGGTGCTGCATTTTCTGACCATGTTGGAAAATGTGCTGTTCAGTGCTTTTTTCTTTATCACAAGAACACTGCTTTAGACTTAAATATCTGCACCAAAGTAATGTGAGCTATATATTGAGTCAATGACTGCTAAATATGTGAGGCTGCAATTCCCTACACAGTAAGTGTGAGTTATTCCAGATTTTGCAAGACCATCTGTATTCCAGACTTCTAGCTGAACTTAGTGCAGAATATGTTTGATAGACAATAGTGTTATTAGATAAATTAAGTGTTAGCATTTGGCTGTCAGCTTAATTATGGTAGCTGGCTGCTCCTAAAAATCCAGTAAGTTGTTTGGGATGGAAGTGTCAGTGTGATAACCTTCTCCAACTTCTTGCAGATCTTGAAGTTGGTACAGCAAGGCAGGAAAATGCCTGCAGCAAAGCCCTGCTCAGATGCTTTATTTATAGGTCCCTGATAGCATTTTCTGTTTTGACATGAAACAACCATTGACTGAATCACAGGATGACCTCACAGCTACTGAGCCACAGCTCTCTGACAGGGCACTTGGAGATTCTCTGTTATTCAGTTGGCTTGGCTGTTAGATTTTTGTTTTCCTTTTATCAGCCAATTCATATCAGATGTCCTGTGTGTTAACATGGGGCTGAAATGGTCAGGAAGCAAGATGTGCATGAAGCATCCTGGAGATGTCTCATGCTCTCTGTTGATGCTTGAAAAATACATTCATTCAAAAGTGAGCATGTGGCTTTTTTCATGGACCTGTGCCCTGGGATTCACTTGCTCCTACATTAAATTGCAACCCAGTCAAAACCTGTCTGCTTCTGCAGTCTTTTTCCTTGCTTGCCTCCAGGATCTGAGCTGGAGATGAGCTTTCTGGTAGGAATAACCAGACTCTGCAGTGAGGGTCATCACCAACACTGGGTTTTGCAATAAATAGGACTGGTAGTTGAAACGTATTACACAAGTGCCTTATATTTCAAAGCAATTATTATAATTTGCTTTTATATGATACTTGCATAATGTCATCTGTTGCATTTCAAGACTAGGGCTAAGGCAATATCCAAGAGCCACAAAACCTGACTGTAACAGGGTGCTGCACCCTGGGGAGTGGGAATGAATCTGGGGGTTCCTTCAGGCAAAGTTACGCCGAGTGTGTTCAGGAAGTGACCTTGTGCCAGCTTCTTGACTGGCTATGCAGCTGTGTGACCAGGCCTTTTTCCCTGCTAAATTCTCCTGACAAACTTCTGTTCAATGGCAGTGAGCTGTGCTGTCTCTCCCAAACACTGCTGAATGAAACATCTCTGTCTCCTCTTCATCTCATTTGCCCATTTATGTGAAAATATTGGGTTACTCTGGGACTGGATTTCTCCCTCCTTCACTAATGTTAGTTACCATGGGGACTGCTAATAGGAGAAAAATCAGTGATTTACCCAAGTAATAGCTGAAAACACTTCCATGTTTTGTTCATGCTATGAACTGAATATAAGATTCCTGAAGGATGGATATATGAGTGAGGATTGTTGTGTGAATGGTTGTAAATGCTATGTAAGGGGAGTGTTGTTCTTGCCTTCAATATATCTGGCATCATAAAAGAGTGTTCTGGTACTTTTGCTTCCATGTACTCTGTGCCTTACAATAGAGGGATTTCTCTATGAAATTGTATTTTTCCTCCTTTCAAAATACTCATAAAATGCATATATATCAGTTAGATGTGACTGGCATTTTTAGGATAACAAATAATTCTACAAAGTTTCAAAGAGAAAGAATGCTCAGATCTTAACCAATGACTTGATTTGACCTGAGGTGAGGCAAAAGGCAGATTCCCAATGAGTCTCTTGAATGTGGTGACAAGTGCTTTTATGTGTACGCTGCTTTCTGAATGGCACCAGGCAATTGTGCAGAAATCTGAAACTGCTTTCTTTTTCATTTTTTTCTTTTTTTTTAAGTAGAAGTTGTAGATGACTGAAAGAGATTTCAGGAGTGTAATTTCCATTTTTCATTACTGTGTAAGATTTTTTTTCCTTGGTGATGGCTCTCCTATAGAGGAGAAATTAAACAGAGAGAAGAAACTGCTAGGAAAAATTTCAGAACAGCCCAGCACCAAAGATTTGGTATTTGGCTAGGGCTGCTGGTAACTCTACTGAAGAATGTGGCTTCCAGGTATCCACTGGATGTGATGTGATGAAGAGGAGTGGATGCAGCTCTGTAGCTTGCCTCTGCAGACCCGTGCCACACTGCCATGAGGCAAGGTGAGCTCCACCCTCTGTCTTTGGTGCCAGGCTTGTTCAGGCACTGATTTTGGGTACAACACAGGTTTGGTGCATGCTGAGAGATTTGAGCAGGAAAAGGGAACGTGTTGAAGTATTCTGCTTCAACCTTCAGCTTGCCCTTGGGATGCATTAGGTGTGGGTTTCTGGTCTAAAATCAGCAAATGGTACTTACAGAGTTAAAAAATCCTCATGTTGGTCTTTCTCCCCCCGCCCAAACCCAAAAAACCCAAAATGCACATGCATATAGACACACATACAGAAGAAGGGGTGCAGTGGAGGAATTTGTATGAAAAGCGTTTTTATTTTATTTTTTTATGCTTATTAAAAGCTTATATCTAAAAATGGGATTTAGAGTTCTGTTCTTCTCTAGCAAAGCAGAAAATTTATGTATGCTTTACCTGCTCAGCCCTGTTTCAGTTGTGTATAGAATCTCTTCCAGCTGACCTTTCCCAAGCTGGCATTTATGTTTTGAGGGATTGTCCTTGAATCCCTCACCCTTATCCTGCCTCCTTCTGTCACTAACATCACAGTGAGTTGGCTAAGTCATCATGGAGTGCTTTTCCCCTCTCAGACTACTGTAGAAGTAAAAGTTGGAAGCTGTGCAAAACACGTTACCCAGATTGAAATTAGTGAAGACAAGGCCCCACATGCCAGACTGGAAAACAGTGTGGGGAAACTGAGTGACTGAAACAATGACTGAGTGATGAAGGGCAGGGTTTCCAGGTGGAAACCCCTGTTCTCGATCTGCCTGCTTTTTCAGGGGTCTTGCATCTGGGGCTGCAGTGCTGCTATTGTGCATGTGTTCACTGATGCAGGATGACTGCACTGCTCAGCTGTTCTGTGGGCTTCCACCTAAAGCCTCTCACATCCCCTTCCCCAATCCTTCAGGTGAATGCTTCCAACTATAGTTCAGCCCAGGGAACCTTCACATTCCAAGAAAGTCATCCCAAGCTCTAAAATATTTCATTTGCCCCTTTTTATAGCAGGAAGAGAAAATATGCCCTTGTATGGGGTTTTTCCAGTGTGGGTGGCGATGGAACATATCCTAAGCCAAGAGCACTTTTACAACCCCAGCTCTGCCCATTGTAGTTGGTTTGAAAGGCTGTTTCCAAAGAACTATTAGAAATGTTTATGGGTTATTTTGTCTTTTTTTCTAATTGCATCTGCTGTAGAGAACCTTCCCATTGCCTGCCTCTGTTATTGATATAAAGCTCTGTTAAGGTTTTTTAACTGTTGTACAGTATTTCACTTCTTCTATAGTAAGAATTAATTCTGATTGAATACTTTGCTTCACTGAACTGCAGATAAGATGAATGGGGAGCTGCTGGCTAAGAAAAGGCTCTCACAATGTGTTTTAGACCTCTGTGTCCCTGAGCACTTGATCTATTGATGAGTTTTGTAATGCTGTTATCCTGCTGATCAAGTTGCAGGATTTTACCTCATGCTGCAGAGTGCCTGTGGAAGAAAAAAGGGAGGAAGAAGAAGTGGTGACCCAGTTATTGGCATGTGTGTGCACACAGAATGTCCTGGATGCCCTCCCTACAAGTCATTGTTGTGGACAGTTTCCTTTGTGCTGGGGTTGGTCTCAGGGTTGTTACTCCTGCTGATGTTCTTGAGGAAAAAAGGAACAGGACAGAGTGGATGGTATGCTCTGTGTAATTTTTTTTTTTTAATATCCAGGGCTGTGGCCCTCATACTACCTCGTAGAAGGTGAAATTGGTGTTTTAGGGCTGCTTTAGGAATCTCCTTAGATGTGTCTCTTGAGGCTTAATGCCCTTTGGTGTGAGCTGTGCAGAGTGAGGGAGAGAATTAGTATTAACAGTACTCTTTAAAAAAAATATGGTGGCTAACCCTCAAAATCCCAGTGCTGAAATTGCATTTATCTTCTTCCAAATGCTTTCTAAAACCATAAGCTTAATAATATTTGCTTGGAGGGAAACCAGAGATATTTTTAACTGGAAGAGACTAGGCTGCAGGGAAGGGGCATTTAGCCCAGGACCACAAGCATTTAGTGCTGCTTCTTGGCTCCAGCCTCCCTGAAGGGAATGAAAGGCAACTTATTTGCTTTGTCCTTGTACCACTGCAGCAACACAGTGCCAGTGACAGCCTCATTACCTCCTGCAGTTCTCCCAGTTTAAATATTTCTTTAAAACAGATACCTACAGGGCCAGATTCCAGGTAGTGTACCTCTTCTCATTGGATATACACCCACATGGATAATTTACATTTCAGGCACTCTCATTATACATTATTCTTGACTAAGCAACTGATAGAAAATCCAAAGTATTAATTACAAGCATGATATCCAAAATCTGTACAAATAGTGAATGTTTTGGTCTTATGAGAAATCTGTTCTCATGTCATAGGCAGGGTCTATACTGATTTGGACCCCGCTGTGCAGTGTGTGTAGAGAATTACACATGACTGGCCCAAAGTAAGGTCCTGTTCAGGTTCATAGCAATTGCCATTTATATCAGTGATGACCAAGTCACAAGGCTGAGGCATATTTTCCAGTGTCTGTTAAAATTATTATTTTTTTCTGTCAGATATGAAGTGCAGTTGATACCTACCTCGATGCCTTCAACATGTTTTCACAGCTGGCATGTAAATACACATATATCAATCCTTCCTGGTAACTGGCTGGCTGCCAAAGCAGCTGAATGCAGTCACAGCCCTGTTTGAATCTGGACACACATCTTGCAGCCTCTGAGATGCTAAATAAGTCATGAGCTGTTGCAAGAGTATTTAATGCAAGAGTATTTTTATTCAAACTAGTATTTATCCACTCTCTTGTAAACAGTTCTTGGAGTTCTTCAAAACTTCCCAGCACTCTGCTTGTGGATTTCCTGTAGAGCTTCTTGCAGGGGGCAGAAGATCTCTACACAGTAATTCTGAGGTGGTGCTGGGGGAGACAAATAACTTCACTGATGTTTAAGAGCAAAGCTGCACATAATTGGGTTTTTGTTTGTTTGTTTTGGGTTTTGTTTTTTTAATTGCCTCAATAAATTGATGCTATCTGGTGTTAAGGTAGATGGCCCATGAGAGACCCATCAGGAGCCCCTGGCTTGCCTGGGCTTCCCTTCAGCAACAGTGGCCTGAGACACACAGCTTGGGTGAGTCAGGACATTGGGGGACTTATATGAACTGCCTGGCTGATCTGTGTGTGCTCTTTAGACAGAATTAATTACAACTAAAATCAGAGAATGAAGTTCACTGGGATAAGTTTCTGCCACAGGCATGACCTTCACATGTAGTAGCTGCCCTTGTTCCGGAGAATACAGTGCAGATGTACTTTAGCACAAAACCAGATGTGTTTGAGTGTGTTTCAAAGTTGATGCTTGCCAATATAGATGGTTCTTTTTGCTCTAGACATCGGCCTTTGAAATTAAAAAGAGAGCTGAATGAGCTTTTCTTGTAAATGGGGCATTTCTACCTCCCTTCCATGGGACTTCCCTAGTTTCTAATTAAATGCATGTTAAGCCAGAGCAAGAAAAAAGTCCCTTTTCTTTGTGGCTATTTATTGTGATTATCTATTTTCAAACAACTTGAAATAGATGAAAATTACTGAGACTGCATAAAGACATTTTGCTCTTTTGTGAAATTTCATGGAATTTGGCTTGTGGGTTTAAGAAACCTGTAACCTGCACACACTGGGATTGCGCTGGGTGTATTTCCACAAAAAAAATAGGCTAAGAAGGTCAAGCTGTGTTTAGCCCCAAAGTTCTTGGCTTACTTCTAAATGAAAAATATTATTTGTTTCTAACTTCTAACAATTCCTAGCACTGCAGTGTTTCCCTACTTTATTTAAGGTTTTCTGCAATTAGAAGAAAATGAATAATGCAAAAATGGATTTGCAAATTAATAGGTTGAATTTATGGTGCTAAAAATGAGGCTGCATTATGAATTATTAATGTATATCTGAATGAGCACTATCTTGTCTTATAACGTCTGTAAGGTCCATAAGATTGAGCCTCTTTCCTCACCAAAATAGTCTTGTTTGGTAGCCAAAAATAACAGCATCAAAATCACATAAGAATAACAAAAAAAACCAAAAAAACCAACCCAGATGAAATAGGTTTTATGAGTCATATTCATTAAATATGTAGAAACACAATGATCTGTTTTAAATACAGACTAACTTTGAAAGAAAAAAATAGTCTAAATATTATACAAATCAATGTGGATGTTAGTCTTTGTAGAAAGGAAAGGTTGTTAGAGGGTGGCATGAATTATTTGTTCAGAAACTTGCATTAGAAGATGTTTAAAAAAGCTCAGTATATTTTATAAAAGGGCAGAAAGCCTATTCCAGCACAACTAGCTGAATGAAATTCACCTTGGGGATTCAAGTGCCCTGAGGACACCTACTCAGTACTCAGCTTCTGCAGCCCTTCACATTGCTGTCTTTGGCCAGCGGCTCCAGAAGCACAGGAACATCTGACAAAGGTCACGTACTGAGTCCTGACTTCTATCCTTCAGATCTGAAAGGGAAAATATCTAGCACTACAACAATGGGACACGTGAATGTTGATGTACTGACAGACCAGCCTTATGTTTGTATTTAGCAGGAGCATCCTGTTTATCTGACATGAGGCAAATCCAGAAGTCCCTACCTGAGGTGCTCCCCTCTGGTTAGTGCTCATTTTCAGGGCTCTGCGCCTGAGTAAAATGGTCATATGACCTCTCTGAACTCTTGGAGGAGGCAAAAGGCCTGGACCTTTCCCCTGGTCTCTTTTGCATGTGTGTGGAAGATTCCTGAGTTTGTTTGTAGAGATAAAAGTGAGCTCAAACCCTGATGATTGTAAGTCACCATTTAGGTTTCTCCTGTTTAAATCAGATCAGTTTTACAGTCCTTTGGGTAGTCCCTGTGGATGCTGAGCTTGTTCAAACCAGCTTCCTGAGAAGTGAAAATCCCAAATATACTATGAGTTTTCTTTGCAGTAAGTGTCTCCAGCTTCACTTCCTCTGTAATCTCTTCCTTTGGGGCAAAGTGACTCAATACTGCTGGTGGTAATGAGCAGACCATTTTGACTGATGAGCACTTCACACTGATTCTGTGATGCTGGGGTAAAGAGCACAGAAAATTCCCAGAGTGCAGCCTAAAAATGTGCTTCACTCAAACCTCTTTCTTCACACTGATAAAAGGAAGGGGAAAAATGGGTGTGAGGTTAAATACTGTTCTACTTTCAGGTTTTGGCTTTTAGATCCATCCTTTTCATGAACAAATATCACTCTGTTTAAGCAGTTATCTATGCAGTTGGAGCACACCAGGCTTTTGTCAGTGCTGGGATCCCAGTTTGCCAGGTGCTGGGCAGGGGGTGCCAAATCATTTAGAGCCTAGTGAAGCCAAGACACCATGAATGGACAGAGCAAAGTGCTGAAAAGAAAGGAGAAACATGAATGGAACAAGTAGCTGTGGGAACAGATGTACATTTGCAGGCTAGAAGCAAATAGTAATTAAGAGGCTTTGAATGATTTGCAGTACTTGCATACAAACATCACCTCTTTAACTTGCTTTTCTCACTTTCTCCCTAGATCTCATCTGATGTGGCCCATCAGATGGACTCTCAAGTAGAATTTTGTATAAAAGGAATTAGAGGAAAATAAATATTCTATTTGTTACGTCTGGGAGACTCTTTACATCTGTTTTTGTGAAGACTCGTGAACAGGAGGTTTTCCAAGTGGGGAGAATTTGGTTGGTGACAAGATATTGCTCTGTCAACATCATAGGATTTGAAGAACAGCTGCTGGTTGTGTTTGAATCTAGAAGGGGGGGAGAGGAAAAGTGCTAACTCTGGGCTGGTAACTGCTGAGAAAAGGAATAATTTCTAAATCACTCTTTTTCTAAAATGTGGTGACTATGCACTAGGGACACTAACTCTGAAACATCTTGGTGCCTTTTTTCCCATTTATAATACTAACCCATCTCTAAGACACTGGCTATGGCTTCCTTTTCTCTCTCTCATGATGTTTGTCAGTGCTTTTACAGCCTTTGGCAGCTTCCCAGCCAGAGCAGGTTGCCTGCCAACAGAGTCCCCTCATGGCAGCTCATCCTATAAAGGGCTGACTGCTTTGATGGATGATAAGGCTAAAGAGAATGAAGGAACAAGGGATTTTTTTATTTTTAAGGCAAAAGTCCCTCTCTCATCTGAAAGACACTTTGTAAATCGAGTCAGTCCAAACCTTGCAAGCTTTTATCAAGAGGGAACCCACTGGGGGTAAAAGCTGTTCCTGTGGTGCTATATGTGTCATACTGGATGGGGGAGGTGGAAACATTAAGGCAGGAAAGGTTAGGAAATTAAAAACAGAGCAAATTGGAGTTTTAGGCTATGAGAGAAAAACACAGTGAGTGAAGGGAAGAATAATCAGTCAAGGGAAAAAACTGGAACAAAGAAGGAAAGAAGTTGGAAAGGAGAAATAGAAACAAAAATGGTTTGTAAGCAGAAGAGAAGCTGAAGAGAAGTGCTGGAGGAAAATAAGGTTGATATATACCCATCCATTTATGGACACTTGGTAGAGGAATAAGGAAGAGCTGAAGCCAGGATGAAAAATAAGTCATTAGAAAAGATAAAGTCTTTTTGCTCACTTCTCATCAGTCCCACTGGTACCTCTCAACATCAAATCTAATATTGATGTTGAGTTCTGCAGGTATCTGGTTGAGCCTCAAAGGTCTTGGCTATAATCATCTTGTGGAGATTTGCCTCAGTGCTCATAATTGTTGCAGACACAGAAGGAAATACATGTTTTGAATCAGTCCAGTGTTTCCTTCATTTTTTGTGTCCTGGCTGGACTCTGAAGTTGTCAACTACTCCAGCTTTGCCCACCTTACCTTATCTTACCTTAATACATATTTTGTTTATCAGCTTATTTATCAGCTATTCACATGTCAAGAACTTCTAGTGCAATGTGAACCTCTCCCGTAGATTATGTTTCACATCCTCTGGCTATAGAGAAACATAAAATGACATGTTCCCTCAATGTCCATATGATCCTTCCACAGCATCAATATGTCACTTCATTTCCTTGCTCATTCCAACAAAACTCCCCATATGAGTGTGATTACTCAGGAGCATTTAAATTGTAACTTATGGGAGAGACCTGTACAGATTTCTTGGCAGGAGCAAACCTGTCCTACATGCCTGTATGCTTGGGTAAAACTCTCTTGGGTCTCATTCCAGACTGGCTCATTACAAACCCTGCATTTACAATTGCTTTTTCCAGAGGCAATGTCCAGCATATTAATGGCTACTTTGTTAAGACATTTTTGTCTCTCTCTTTTGTTTTTTACTTTCCCCCCAGCTGAGGAGGTCTGCAGGACTGTCATTAATTTAAGGTAACTCTTAAATGTCTAGAAATAGAGTTATTCTACCTTTTGAATACCTTTCTTATCTATGCCTGTAGCTCTTGGGGCATTCCTGTCCCATTCGCGTTTACTGCGATAGCACAGACAAGTGCTCCCTGAAAATGATGCATCAACTCTTCTATTTCACAGTGAATTTTCTGGATTCCTTGGATAGCACAGGTTGTGTTCTCTGTTTCCACAGCAAGTCAGTGGTACTGCCTATCTTCCTGCTGCAGGCTGTGCTGTGGAGGCTGGCACGGGCTGCCAGGCTGCGCTGCTGCCGGCAGCCAGCAGGAATGGCCCTGGGCCCGGCTCCGCTGGAGACGCCTGCGGCACGACGAGGGAGCAATTCCAGAAGAGAGGGATTGAACTGGGTTGAAGCAAGCTGTGCTCTTACAGCACAGTGATGAATCTGGAAAAAGGTCCCATTTTTTTGTGGTTTTGTTTTTCCCCCTTGGTTGCTGGTTGCTCATACTGTTACAGGGATTAGATAATGTGTTTATACCTCAGCCTGGTTTGGCTCTTGTTACCCCCTACCTTCAAGGCTCATTCCCTGCTTCTGTCTTTGATCTAGCCTAGTTTACAAACCAGTTTCCTTAGGTTATAGACAGAACTTTTGAGGTTTAAGAGGCGGTTGTCTGCTTAGTTGCAATTGAGGTTTTATGGGACATAAGCACTGACCTGGACTCTGGATTTTTTAAAAGCAGCCCTTGGATTCCAGTGAAGGTGGCAGGTGCTCTCCAGTTCATGTTGAAGTGCAGGCATTCCAGCCTAATCTCTGAGTTGCAAATGCATGCAGATCCTTCCCATCAATGCCTGGGTGCTGGAAGAATTATGTCTTCTGGGATTATGCAGACTTCAGTTTCTATGGGTTTGATGTGAGCATCTAATCTGACCTCCTATACTTCAGGCTTACTCCTACAGATAACCCTAAAGGTCCTGAAAATAATATGTGTTTAAAAAAACTATGAATGTAAAAGTGAAATAAATGAGTTAAGAAAATTCTAAGAGTAAAAGTGAATCCACACAAGCATTCTGCCTGTGCTTATTTTGTGAATCTTTGCTTCCTCTATCAATCAAGAAGAGATTAAATTTACTTGTTTAATACTTGGTTAAACATTACATAGTCCATTGGCTCCAGATAAATGTGTCCCCAATTACATGGGACTTCTACTAATAGAACTTGAGCTAAGTAGTAGTCATTAGAGGAAATCAAATACCCCAGTAAAGTGGCTTCAGCTGAAGTTAGGTGCAGTGCAATCATGGCCCTCAGGGCATGTGGCTTGATTGCTTACAGCCTGGCATGTATGTTTCTATAAGTGCCATTTTCTAAATGAAAAATGTCTTCTTTTTTTTCCTTTTTTTTTCCTGTGGATCCTTTCAATTCATAATAAAGGACCTCAAGTACTTTTTGAAGCCTCCTTGAGGGAATTCTATTTTTACTGGGATTTTATAAAGGGAAGTAAATGGAAAAACAGGGAGAACTACAATGTTTCATCTTGCTCACCAAAACTTCACCTTGTTTGAACTCAGCAGTCAGAGTATATTCAAACATCACGGAAGCAGAAAGTGTTCAAGTTTGTGGAATAATAGCCTTTAAAAATTCACAGAGTGTTAAATATTGGATGAATAGCTGAATGAAAATTCCAGACCTAGAATGTGGAAAGATTAGTCAAACTTCCCAAAGGAAATGTAGCTCGGGCAGCTACGCTGTCTTTCTAAGCTGCCTATCCCTCCTCCCCAGGTGTAATTTTTGAACCCACCAGTCACCTGAGCAGATCTGATGGAAGCATGGGGTTTCAAAGGACATGGAGTTGTTCCAAGCTCTGTCAGGGTGGTTAGTCAGAAGGGAGGAACAAAGAGGCTCTGCAGGAGGATAGAAGCTTCTCCATGCAGATCCTCCATGATGCTCAAACCCCTTGCAGCAGGTGCTGTCCTCAGTTCAGCAGGGAGCAGGACAAGGTGGGGGGATGTGGAGACAGCCAGAGATGTTTGGGGTGGTTCCAGGGGGCCACCATGGTGGGGGACCACAGGCTGGAGGTGGTGTGCTGAGATCAGCAGGGTGCATGGGATGTAGAACATTAATAACCAGGAAATCAGCTTCATTAATCTTGTTGGGAATGGAACAACTTGTCGGTGCTGTGTGAAGGAAGGGAGAGAGGGAATGGATCTCTGTGAATTTATATCAACAATTTTAATGTGTAGCTCAACACTCAAGAATACAAAACATTGCTGCAGCCCTCCTCAGCCCCTTCCCTGATTCTGCTAATAAAGTAAGACATCAGGAAGAAACTGGGCTGTTGGAGCAGAGCAGGTGGGAGGGGGAAGGCCCAGCTGGGACTATGCAGGAGGCACCCAGGAGGGCCTGGGCACTGCAGCTCAGTGTGATGCTCCTGGGACACTGCCTGTGCTGTGCTGGCCCTGTGGTGGCCACTGATCAGCTGGCTACAGAGATCACCCAGTGCCACAATCAGAACCTGTAATTACACCAGGATTTTTTTTAGATCTCTTTTTTGTGGTTGTTGGGGGTTTTTAGTTTTGTCTGTTTGGGGGTTTGGGGTGTTTTTGCAGAGGTTTGTTTGGCTTTTTTCAGGGAAAAAGGTAGGATGTTGCTGCTGAGCAGGAGCAAGATGTCTTCCAGTTACAGCTGCTCCTGCAGAAGCTCTGTCTGGTGATGCTTTGTTTATCTTCCTTGTGAGGATTGTGAGAAGGGAGCCAAAATTACCAGGCAAGCTCTGCTTTAAGGGATAACCTCTATGATATCTCTCCTTTTGCATCAGAAATGTGCAAATAGAAAATGACAGCATTATTTTCCTTTCCCTCTTTTTTTGCTGCAGTATGCTTTCTGCCCTGCCTGGCATACTGATTTGCTCAAGAATCCAGGCAGCAATCTGGTGGAGAAAAAAAATTAAGTGCACACAGGCTTTGCTCAGCACTATATCATGACTGGACTCCTACTAGAATCTAGTAGTTTTTGCCCCCAGATCTCAAAGTACTTAATGTGTAAAATAAAGTCCTATTTCAACAATTTTTTTTTTCAAGCTTTAAACAAAGGGAATGACTGAAATATATTTCACAAATCAGCTCATGGGTGTCCTCCTTGGCCTCGTATGTGTCACACAGCTCTGTCTCAAGCATTTTTGCATAACGTGCGACAGCATTTTGCATTGCCGGGATATTCTGGTTGCAAGGACTTTCTTAATTTAAACTGAACTTCAGCAGTAGCAGTAAAGCTTTATGCAAGCCTTGAAATCATCAGGAGAGTAGCCTAGAAGGTGTAATTATGTTTGTGCTCTTTTGTGCTGGTGCTCTTATTTGTGAGCCTAGGAGAAGTAGCCAAGCTTGCCTCTGGTAGGAAATTTTAAAAAATATGCAATTCAGAGAGATTTAAAAAAATATTTGGGAGAGGAGCCAAGCAAAATGGTAGATTTGACACATATTAGAACCCTAGAGGTAAGTCAATCCATAAAGAAAGAAATTCCTTATAAGAGAGAGAATTTAGTTATTTTAGAATATAACATTGGTGATGCAGACCCTGACCCAGGTTTGCCCAGCCCAGTGTGCTATTTCTGACAGCATCCATAGGTGAAGACCTATGGAAGAGTCTGAGCAAGACAGGTATGTGTGGTACTTGATGTTCTCCCAGCCCTCATGTTTTGGAGCTCAGAGATTTCATGGCTAGACGTGGTCCCGGGCAGTTGCCCTCTGTGAGAATATGTCCAGCCTTCCCTTGAAGCCACAAAAACTTGTACCATCTGTAGTGCCCTTTGTCAAGGAGCTCCTGCTGCCCTTTTTGCTGTTATTTTGGCTCCTTCAAGCTTCAACTGATGACCCCCTGTTGCTGGTACTGTTAAAGAAGCAGACAATCAGTCTTTTTGCAGCCTTTTTTTTTTGTATACCCAGAAGTCACCTCTTTCACAGACTGATGTATCCTACCTCACTCATTTGTTCCTTGTACAGGAGCTTTCTCTACCTTTGATCTTCTCTTCTGCCTTCCTCTGAACATTTGCCAGTTCTGCTAGAAAGCTTTTGAGGGATTTTCTTGCTCAGTTGTATGAGATTCCTCTGCAATTTTTCACAGCTGGTGCTAGTCCTTACTATCCTGAATAACTTGGTCTTCTTGGTAAGTTTTCTCACTTCACCCTCTTCTAAAATTTCCATAAATACACTGAACAGCAGTGTATTTATAGAAATTCAGACTGCTCTTGAGCTGTTGCTTACTCTTCGTTGAGAAAATGTTGCTACTCTGTTTCCTAACCAGGCAAAGACCTTCTATGGATGCTTGGTTTCTTCTAATGCTTTAGAAGATGTTTTTGAAAATCAAGGCAGTCAGTGTCCACCAAATTACTCTTCTTTTCAGATTTGTGTATCCCTTGCTCTCCAGGGAGAACAAGAAAGATCTTCTCATTATAAAAGCCTAACTTTTCATACTCTGATCATCCCAAGTAGCTTGTGCTTCTCTAGTTGACCACTAGTTTTTTTCACTAATAAAATTCCTCTTAATTGTCTTGGTTCAAAGGTCAGGCTGCTTTTCCTATGTTGCTTCTGATGATTTTTTTTAGGAATTGGTGCCACTTTGGCCCACAGCTGTGACTGAATGTTGCAGTGCATCCTAGAGCTGAAGAGATGGTCTCCAGGAGCTCAGCACCCTGCTGGTGTCCTGGCCCCATCCTGGGCCAGTACTCAGGACACATCACACTGTTCTCAAGTGAAAAACCATGTGCTCAGGGAAAGAAAAGGTATTAAAGCATAGATAGGTAGGCTAGACTGGGCCCTCACATGGGAGGGGGGTGTTCAGTCCCTGCTGTGCCACTGCTCAGTCTCTCTCTGCCTCTCTCCCTGCATGTGCTGTGGGTGTAGTGGGATTTTCCCAGCTCACAGGGTTAGGGCTGGATAAGTAGTCTGCAGACAGCAAGAACCTTATTTACTACTGGAATCTGTGCCATAGTAGAGCCAAAAGTAGGTGGGTGAGTGTACTTACAGTACCAGTGGAGCAGCACTAACCTTGTGTGACAGAGTGAGGGCTAGCATGCTCCAAACGTGTTGTGCAGAGGGAGTGGGAAAGCCTTGGCTCAGCACAGTAGGATCAACCTCTCCTCATGGAAAAGGTGCTGGTTCCCCTTGTCAAAACATTGCCGCTAGGTAGGATTTTCCAAAGAGGACATTTTTTGTCTGATTTGACCCTTTGTGTGTGAGCTTTAGGGCCTGCCTAGGGTTGTAAACCCATAGCTTCAGACATGCTGGAAGTTCTTCACGGTCTGGAGATGAAACTGGGGTGGCAGAAAGGGCCAGGCCTTGTGAAACACAGAATGACAGAAAGGGACTGTGACAGAAAGGGGCACGTTGGCCGCAAGTCTGCAAGAGTAGTTAAAACTGGCTAGAGTACAGTTATTCCTTATGTTGCACTACACCTCTAATTTAAGCTTCTATGTGGAAGTTACTTTCAGCAGATAGTGATTTGCAGGAAAAAAAAATTGTTCTACTTAGTATTATGAGAGATATCTCAGGCTGTCTGGGGCACATTGAACTGTGTGCTCTCTCTGCTCCATGCATTGTGCATTAGTCCAGCCACACCTCACAGAGGCATTTGCATGAGCAATTAACTGCCATTTCCTGCAAATCAAATTACTTGGAATTAGAATTTAAAATTACTTTCCAATTACTGAACCACACTTGTTAGTGAGAGCAATGTTTTTACTGTGCCATATTTAGAAAGGGCAGAGGCTCTTAACTCTTTCAAGAGAGCAATTATTTCTGAGAAGCACAGTGTGTCCAGGGATCCCAAATTTATTTGCTTTACACTGCTAACAACCACTGGAGCTGGTGATGCTGTTCTCACAAGTGAGACAAATTAATTTGCTTCTTAAACTTTATAAGTAGAACAACATAAAATCTCCTTTATTAGCATCACATTTCAAGGATGGTTGTATGGGCTTCAGTACAAAGTTGGTTTTTGTTTTTAAGGTGTATACAAGCAAAATTGTGCAGAGCCTTTTCATGACAGGCTGTATAACTGTATGTGCAGATGTATATGTAATTCTAAATGAAGATATCCCTATTATCACTTAGAGTATCAATTTAAATTGCCAATAGGAATGATGCACTAATATTAGAGAAAAGTATTTTCTGAAAATATCCTTTGAAAATTTACAGATCCTGAATTTCCTCATGTCTTGTGTCTGATAGTGATCAGAAAAATTGTCTTTCTGTCTGCCTGAAACACAACTAAATAATAAAAGGGATTATGCAAAAATGATGAAGTAGGACATCATATTTTAAAGTTGTGCTGTGGGAACTTTGGCTGGCATCAATGTGTTAAAGAAAATAAATGCATTCATGTTTCTTGATTCCAGCAAACCAAGTCTTGCATGTAACTTAAATGACTTCCTGGCTATCTATTGTGGTTTCACAGAGTCAAAGCCTTATTATTAATGTCTGCTTGAAGAACACAGTACCCTGTTAACTGTTAATAGGAGTCAATGAATCCTAATTGATTCAGCGACCAGGGAATATTTGATGTTCAAGATCATAAAATATTATGAGAGCAGCCATTAATT
Source organism: Molothrus ater (assembly GCF_012460135.2). Taxonomy (NCBI): domain Eukaryota; kingdom Metazoa; phylum Chordata; class Aves; order Passeriformes; family Icteridae; genus Molothrus; species Molothrus ater. The sequence continues at coordinate 56,260,641 of NC_050480.2, read as the reverse complement.
TTTGCTATCTCCTGCCTAGAAAAGGAATGGATTTAGTTAAAAGGAATACTAGAAGTACAACTTTTTTTTTCTGTGTTATATATAAAAGCATAATGATATTGTGTAGCTAACTTGAACTGACAGGAGCAATGAAATGTAAGGTTAAGATTCTTACTACCTTTAATCTTGCTGAGGCTGGAAGTACTGCAGTGCACTAAGCAATAACACTATGGAAATAAAGAGACCAATTATAATTGTAAACAGGGGCATGGAAAAAGGAGAGCTTGACTCATTTCTTATCAGATTTATTGGCAGGCTGTTAGAATAATCATAGAATAACCCCTTCTGAAACCAATAGAGGTCCCCAAATTAACAGCAAAAAGAGAATTTGCCCTAAATTTGTTTCATCTCACCCCAAATGTCGCCTTTAATTTACCCTGTCAAGTTAGGGCATGGGTTTAAGGAGGAGTGATGGCACAAAAGACATGTCATTGGTGCTGCCTTCTTTCTTTTGTTCAGGCCAGATGGCTCTGCTCTGGGGAACCTGCAGTGCATCCTGGAGGGCAATCATAGTATGGGAGGTGATTGCTGAAGATGAGCTCCTCTGCCAACATCCAGACAACTAGAGTTAGGGTTTCACTGACTCTCATGTCCTGATTGTAAGGAAAGGCAATATTTGTGCTGTTAAAGGGTGTTTGGACCTGTGATGGAGGCTCAAAAGGAAAGAGCGACACTGGAAAATAAAAGGAGAGGGAAGAGGTAGGGAAAGTGAGAGGAAGATGAAGTAGGACAGCATGGGTGGATGGAGCAGGTGAGCAGGCTGATGGTAAATGAGCAGAGCTGTTTGCTGCCAAGCAGCTCCCAGAGGACAACACTGGGAAAGAGAGACTTGTCTCTGTGAGGCCTGAACATACTGCCTCCCCCTGGGCTATGGCTGAGCTTGTCAGCTTGTATCAGCATGTTTTCAGAGTGTCCTCAGGAGGGTTTGATTCAAGGGTGATGAAGAGTGCAGAAAAGAAGCCTTTTCTTAAGCCACTTACTAGCACAAGAAGCCCATCAAGCAGAGGGTCATGGTAATTCAAGCCTTTACCTTCTGAAGAGAAGGCTGACATACTTTCAGTGATCTGCCTTAACCATTGCCATGAAAGGACCTGGTTTTGAAAGAGATGAGGACTTAGCATCATCTGAAGCATTTTTTGCCACCGTTGCCAGGATGCTGGAACAGCTGAACAGTTGCTTGGATCTGTCAGTTTGGTGTCTGTTCAGAGGCTCATCACACAGTTTTGCTGGACAATTAGCTCCCTGAACCTTCTCTAATAGGAATAATGCTGGGCAGAAACCAGACAGGACAGTGCTGTGCAATGTATTCAGACAGTTAAATGGTTAACAACAGAGCTCCTGTTGTGATTCAGTCATGCCAGTAGCATAATGCCAGCTTCTGTCCTCATCTGACACTTTCATGCTGCTCGGAAGGAACCGCTGGGGAAATATGCTTTCACAGATTGTTAGTTGTACAGCCACAGCCCTCAGAGCCTTGTATAATAAGGCACTGCCTGAGGAAAGGGAAATAACCAAGTGCTGGTCACATACCACGTCTATTTTTGCTATCAGCACAACCTCAAAAGGCAGCTGATTCTGGGTGGGAGGTAAGGCTTCTCAGAGGGCACCTCAATTAACATCAGGGCTTGGACAGGGGCCCCGCCTGGTTTCATAGATAAAGCTTTGCTGCTTTTTCATTTACTGAGACAAACCTGACTAAAATGAGCAATTGGGTTCTCATGCTGCAAAAAGCCACTGACAAAGCTCTAAAGTAGGATCCTCGGTGTGTGTGTGTACCTGCTGGCAAAGCACAGGATGACAGACTACCTCACAGTTAGCAGGGGCAGGACGAAGCTGTGGCACAGAGAAAGCAGTATGTAGGTCCTAATTATTTTTTATTTTGGAGTGAAATCACACTGAAAAGCAAACAGTTGCAGTCAATACTGAAAAACGAGCTTATTTATCTCTTTGGACACAGAAGATGCTCCAGCATTGATTAACTGTAATGGACTGCAGGGCACTGATTGCAAGGTAAGGTATGATTTATCGAGGGTGGGAAGACACTTGGTATAGGGGCAGCACCTTGGCAACCTTTGAAAGAGCACCACCCACGCGTGCAGAGCTGTCCCAAGCGAGCTCCATGCGCAGTGAACAGGGACTGTGTTGTTGCTGCAAAATAACCTGGGAGCATCAGGCAGGGCAGAAGTCTGTTCTGTCACTGTACTGGTGGCAAGGTGAGGGTGAGGAATCTGGCAGAATGCCTGGATCTCTGAGTTCACTCATTTATGGTGCACATTGTATTTTTCTAGAAATACCCATTCATACATTTTTAAGTAAAGTAACCTCTGTGGAGTCTGAAATTCTTCTTCCTCATACCAGTGACTACAGTCATAATATATCTGTGATGTGAAGAGTTTCACAGTGGGTTTTGCCTGTGTAGTTAGTTTGATCTTTTCAATGAACTTAGATCCCAAAGATACAGAGGAAAATTCCAGATCAGCCCATTTCCAAGCTCAGTATGCATAAATCAGATCTGACCCCACTGGGAGGAACCACATGCCAAGTTCACTGGCTGGTAGAATAGCAAACTTCAAGAAGTTTAATTGTCTCACACAGTTGTATTTTTCAAACAGTCCAATAATATCCAGTTTCAATTTCAGGGAGCAATTGTCTGTAAAGAAGTGTTAGCTGAGTCAAGTGAATTCTTTGAACAGTGCTGGGATTTTGAACTGTCCTTGTGAGAAAGGCTGCCTTTTTTTTCTTTTTTTTTTCTTTTTTTTTTCCCCTTGACCAGCCAGGGAAAGCTGCAGCTCCTTTCTATAGGAGGGAAGATGGTGAATATTAATCATCCCTTGGCAACCTGTCAGGTGGCGGATTGCAACCCCAGAGAAGTGATTTGCTGATTATCTGATGTGACAGGTTAATAAACAAATATTTACACATAGGGTTAAAAGTAACAGTAGAGTTGGGCAAGAGATCTGCATCTCCTGAACTCTTAGGTCAGTGACTTGTGTGGGAAAAATGTTTTCCTTTCTAGCCTTGGGAAAAAGGGCGGAAATATCTTTGTCAGGAGATATTGTTTAAATTCTCTGTGTGCTTGGGGTTTCTCTTTGAGCAGATCATTCAAGAAAAGAACAAGTTTGGCAATTCTGGGTTCCTTGACTGACTTCCAGCCTCAGGACTGCTGCGGCATGTGCTGACCTGACTAACCAACTATCCCACCCTCTCTGGGTACCAAAATATTTGACATTATCAGGCGCTCTAAAAATATCTCCCACAGTGTCTGATGTCTCTGTGGTTTACCTGAGAGCTGGGTCAGCACATGTGCTGTTCTGGGCTTTGTGCATTGCACAGGCATCTGCTTCCCAGCTTCCCTTCATAAGCAACAAGTGCTGGAGCAAGGGAGAGGGAAACACTGAACAGCATCATCCTTGATGCAGGTGAACCAGCATCCCAGCTGATCCTTGGCCACTGATTCCACTGTGGGAAGGGAGGAAGGGTTTGGAGGTAATTCCAGGGGAGTGCAAAGTCCCCTTAGGGAGATGCTCTGTTAGGCTGGGTGAGGAGCCCGTGTGGCAGCTCCACCATCCAAGCCAAGCCTGCAGACAGCAAGGTGTGACTCCTGTGGAGGAGAGCAGCTGGAGAGGGTAGAGCTAATGATGGACACGTACACCTTAATGATGAGAGGAGGCTATGGATGCCCTTGGCAGTAAGGACAGAGCTTCATACTCATGATAGATTTCTTCAGGGGGCTAGGAGATGAAACTCATTCAAAGCATGTAAAGAAGAAGAAAAAAATTCAAAACAAGCAACCCACAAAAAACCTGAGCCCTTTGAACATTGCTATTTATGATTACATAGGAATTCAAGGCTTCCTTCATGTTCATAGCTAGAAACTGTTTTCCTAGATAAAGTTTTAGAGGCTTAGATGTAATCAGCTAAGGAACTCTTCAAATAAGCTAAGCCGTGTTTTGATTTGGTGCAAATAAGTGAAGTAATAGGAATAGCTATTCCTGGAGCAGCTGAAGCTTTGAAATGCTGATTTAAAATGCTCCATGCTGCCATTCAGCTGTCCTGTCATAGCAGTATGGAACAAAAGACAGTTTTCCTCTCTGTGAACATACAAAAAGAAGGATATATTAGCAATTGGAAATAAAAAAATAGGGGAGATAATTTTTGTCCTCTTTTACCTTTTACTTTATATTTTTATTCTATTTTTTTCTCCCTGTATTTCTTCTTCGCATCAAAAAGACAATAACAGTGTTTCTTACATCAGCTACAAAGGACATCCAGTTATCATTTCTCTACTGCTGTTACCTCACTCAACATCATGATCTGAAAAGCCTGATCATGTGGGGCACGACTATAAATTTGCTATAAACACTCATTCTCCTGACAAGGAAGAGACATCTGGGATGATGCCTATGCTGCAGTCAGAAGCCCAGGCAGAGCAGGTGTGGGCTCTGTGACCCTGGGGATGAAGGCTGGGGAGCTGCAGGGTGCCAGCTGGAGGAGCTGTCAGGTCTCTGCCCAGGTGTTGGGTAAGCCTTTGGCATGGTGGTAACTGTGTTGGCTCTGATAATGGAGCTGGTTTTGGTCTACCTATACATGTGCTTCAGCCCCACACCCTGGGCAGTGTGGTCAAACACAATCTGCCTTTTGGATTTCTGTCTCTGCATTCTGCCCCTGCCTTCCCCTCTTAGGCCCAATATGCAGAGAATGTTTCCTGTGATATTTGATCCAATGTTCTGATATTTGATCTGAAAGAGGCTATTCTCAGCCTGCTGGCCATTGGGAGGAGACCATTGCTACCCCTCTTTCCTGTTCCCTAAACACCCCTATCTGAAGAGGTTTTAGCAGCCTCTCTTAGGCTTTGTGCTTACATGGGGCTACTCAGAAATTGACTTTACTTTCCCCCATCAGCTGGTATCAAAGGTAACTCACAGAATAAAACAGATTTGAACACAGCCTATTATGAGTCTGTGCCTAAAAATGATTGTGGAAAAACAATATTTTGTCTTTATTTTGCTCCCAATTTGGGGCATATATCTTCCAAGGTCTGTGTTATCTGCAGACCCTTGGTGGTTTCCATGTAAGTTCAGTGATGTTTTTGGGATTTTTGTTAGAGTTTTAGTGAGTTTCTGAAAACTCAGCCATGCAGCTTTACTTCAATGAGTAGCACTAATGTCCACTAGATTCCTGCCATGTGGAAACACTCCTACAGCTTTGTGGTGGTAATGTTGGTAGAGCAACAGCAAATTTCTTGTTCTGCCATGAATCGGGGGGCAAATTAGTCTCTGGGTTAAATTTACTTTCTGAAATCAGAAATATTTTTAGGAGCACTTGTTTTTCCTGTTGAGAACAACTAATTGTGTCTGTTAAGACAGATCCCAATAAATGGATTATTCTATTTAGAAAGATCCTAGTAAATCATGTCTATAGTTAGGTTATTTCTTCTGCCTGTGGTACATAAACACAGGGAGTTTGCAAGTGAAGGGCGTTATACTGAGGACAAATGGAAAGAATTGCTCTGTTGCATGGTGCTCTATTGTGTTGTGCTTTTGTTGCCATGGGATGTAATTCTATTACCTACTGTCCTGCTAGATTTCAAAAGGGTAGTTCATAAGCACTAATAACATTTGTGGCAATCTGAGCTAAGTTAATGAAAAAGATAATCAAATCTAATGCTCCAGGGCAAGATATGTGATATCTCCAGGGGTCATAAAGAGATCATACAGCTGTCTTGGGGCAAGGGGCAGTTGTATGTGTGAGTGCAAGAAGAGGCAGCAGAAAAGTGAGGGTCACCTTGCCCAGAAGCACTGTGTGCTGGTCACTGGCAGAGGCAGGAGGGGATTGCTAGATATGTCTCAGAGATGGAGATGCTTATGAAGCTAATGATATTTTTAGTAATGCCAATACCTAATAGATAAGTTTCAGCTGATCCCAGACATTTGTCTCAATGTGTTGATTGGGAAATTGGATTAAGTAGCTCATGCATGGCTCTGCCTTGCCCACAGCAGGCATATACTGACTTGGGAGCTGACCAAGGATGGCATTGAAATAGCCTTTGGAAATTTTTTTATTGGTAAACACAAGCTTCAGTGTGAAACTGACTTCTGAAGCAAATGCAGTATTTTATTGCATCTCTAGACAATACCCAGTGGTGAATTTTTCTTACTTCTAGCTATAAACACAGATTTTTTTGGTGGACCCTTTCATCACCACATACTGGTATATTACTTGAGGGTCCAAACAGGGGCTTCGTGTTCCTTGCAGGTATGTAACTGATGATGTTCAGCAAAGGACACTTGCAATGGGAATTATAGCCAGCACCCAAAACACCCATGTTTTCTCTCATAGACTCATACTGTATTTATTGCAAGTACCTCCTTCATCTTACTCTGCACTTCTGTATGTTCACTGTGAGCATTCTTCTATTTCTTCTACTCTTCTCTTTAACACATATCTGCTTTTTGCTACAATAAGATTCTGTCCTAGTTTCAGCCAAAGACAAGTTAATTTTTAGCTGTAGCCACGAGGTGGCAGAGCCTGGAGCTGCGTTGGTGTGCCTAAGTTGTTACTCTATACCATGCAATTCATCAGGGGGAGGCAGAAATAAGGGATTCTCACTTCCAAGGAGGATGATGTGGCTTGTTGGCGTTGCCAATGTGTTTTTCTCCGCTCCTCTGGCAGCAGAATGCAGGCCTCAGTTTGCTTTCAGCTGGAGGGGCATGTAGTACATCTGGAATTGACTCCCCCAGGGGTGGAAGCACAGTCCCACCATCTGCCATGGACTGATCCAGGCTGCATTGGAAAACTGTGAGGCTCCAGAACACCTGCAGTTCTTTGATGTCATCATTGCATGGGGCGACATGGCAGAGGAAGTTTTTGAGAAAGGGGAGAAGATAACCCTGATCCTCCTAAAGGCCAGTTCTGCAATAAAACAAGGTAAGGTTAAAGGACCTGCTCAGGAAATTCAGGTTTTTGGAGTAAAATGGCAAGATGAACGTTGTCACATTCTCGTGGACATGGTCAAAAATCAGCAAAGCAAAATACCAACTGTGTTCCCACCAAGAGGCAAGAAGGAAACATAGTTTTCAATCTCATTGCTGTTTCCAGTAAATTTTTCATATCTCAGCTAAGGATACCTGCCCTTGTCTGTCTCACTGGAGACAGAGCTAGGAGGGGAATTGGTCATGGCTTTCATTTTAGTGGGAGCACTAAATTATGTAATTCCATTCTTACACCACAACAACTCCTTGTACGAAATCCCTATCTGTGTGAGGACATCAAGTGCTGTAGCCTGTGTGTATATGGCCAAAGGTAGATGATTAGGAAAAACAAGAAGGCTAAGGACTGCATGAAGTGGTCCCTCCTTCCACATGCCTTCCTAAGCCTCAGAGCCTTCCTAAATTAGGTGCTTTAACCTCCATACTTTGCCTCTGATAGTTAAACAATTCTGAATAGATGTGTTGGACCCCTTTTCAAATGCCTAGATCTAATTTTCTGTAGCACTGAAGAAGGAGTCCTAAGAGTTCTCCAATAAAGAGACTTCTCAAAGTATGTGAGAGCCTGTGATGAGCAGGTGCTGTTTGTTGGCTTCAAGTGTCCTTGCAGGCTACAATGGTGCCCGTGCCCACCACATGACAGTCTTGTGCCCATGGGTGATCCTTGCGTGACTGTCCCACCACGGGTCCATCCATACTGGCATTTGCTCATCACAACTTTTTTCTTTGAGGAAAAAAAAATAAAGGGCTGTATTTGACACTAGAGTACTTTTTTGCTTTTTCCTTCAGAAGAACAACAGCTATCCACAGAATTTAATGGGAAATATTAAAGTATTTTGAGACTAGAAGCTTTTAGTATGATAGTCTGTACCTTTTAGCACCTTTTAGCGCTTACATGTTTTTCATGCAGTAATAGTGGAGTACTTTGCTGTTCGCAATTGTTGTACTTCTATCAACATTTTCTAACGTCTTTCCATGTTTGTCAGAAAAGCTCCATTAATTTCTAGGAGTAGGATTATTTGTAAAGTTTCTCCTGACTTTTCTGAGACTCAACCCCAAAAATTCAGCTACTAGTTTTTAGGGTTTACTGTAGAGCAGAATAAATAATTGTAATAAATTTCCTGGACTTTGCCATAATATTAATCACATTTCTATAAAGCTTGAATTGAAAAAAAAATTAACAGAAAAACTGATTGAAAGCTACTGTACAAAATTAACTGCTTCCACCCACCCATTCCCCCAGTTCCTCAAGACAGCACCATGTTTCTGTTTTAAATGCTTACAATATAAAGCTATTTAAACTAATTCAGGTTTTAATTAAACATGGTAGGCTGGGGTTTCTGTGGTATTGAAGTGCAACCCAAAATTTTCAATATGTAACACCACATAGATTTTGCTTAAGTGAATACCACAGTCACTTTTATTTAACTTACTTTCTTTCTCTGTTCTACAAAAGAAGAATTAATATCACCTGAAAGGAAGTCAAAGTTATTCTGGAACAGTGAGCTATTACAAAGTTTCCAGCATTGCAAATAGAGGTAGTTATTTTAAACAACATAATTCACCCTTCTGTATTGCTTCTCTCTCTTTCAGCACAGACCTGTCTCTTCATAGGATGGATTCTCAGCTGCAGAGCATCCAGATCCTAATTTACGTGTATGTGAATAATCAAGGTTAATACATTCCCTGTGGGAGAAACTGTCAGTGCCATTCAGACCACATGCTGTTTTCCTACCTTGCCACAGAGTAGGCTGTTGAAAATGTGTCTGATGAAATTGCAGGTCCTTCTCTATTCTCATGAATTAATTTAATGTTTCTAATTGGGATTAGGTAAAGTACCTCTCCCCATGACTGGACAGCCAGCAGGTGGGACAAATGAGTTTAAATATCTACTCTAAATCAAGGAGAGAGAGGATAAATTTACATATTTTCTTTTTCCCCCAAATGATAATTGTTTCTATTCCTATAGAGTGTACTGGTTTGGGGGCTTTTTATACATGCAGCCCAAATCAATGACCCAAGCACGTGTCCCAGGTCACAAATTGACTGGAGAGTAGGAAAGACAAAATTCATGGCTTGAATTTTCAACAAAATTGTCCTCTTAGCAGAGGTAAATGGAAGTTTATTGCCAACTTTACTGTATTAGATTAAATTAGGAACCTTAACACAACTTTCTCATGTCCTCTTTATCCTCTATACATCTTGATGGATTTGTGCAATCCCTTGGCTGGTACTGGGGCCACCCTTTTTACACAGATCCCAAATACTGCCCATAAGGACTGGTACCTGCAGGAACTGGGGGCTTGTGTGTTGGAGTAGGATGCAGTGAACAGCAGTAAAGTATTTATTCTGTATCTGAGCTGGGCAGCTGAGAAAGCCCAGCCTGGGTACAAGCCTTGAGGCAGTTTCATTTTGCCTCTAAGCATGTTTGGACAATATGTTCACAGCTGTGCAATTCATTTGACCTTGCCCTTTTAACACAAGGATCTTGTACTAACAGAGGATACAGGTCTGGACTGTCAGCCAGACTATCATTGTGTGTGGCCAGCCAGTGTGGTCACACATTCCTCTTCTTGTGCAGCATCTGGTCAGTGTGCTTCCCAACACACAGATCAATCCTCAAGGCAGCTGGCAGTATCTGCTGGCGCACTGTAAAGTAGGGAGCCCTTGGAGTGACAGTGTCAAATGTGAGCAGTGAGGTGTGCCCAGTGCTGCAAAACTGGTGGGGTGAGAGGCATGAGTGGTAGGGCATGGACTGAGAACCTGTCAGGAGGGAACCTGTGCATACCCCAAATTCTCTCTCCCCTTTGTGTCCTGGTTTCCATGTTGAGAAAAGGGGGCTGCAATGACCCCCTGCAGGTGCCAGCTGGGACTCACCATCTCCTGGTAGGGCTACACTCACAACTGCTCCCACTTATCTTGGGAGGGCTTAATCAAAATGTGGATTATCTTGCCATGGATGCCAGGACATCAGAAATGGCCCTGTATGGCATGAGATGAGGCTTGGCAAGGATGGGCTTGGCAGGTGCTAAGAAGAGCTGATGGACCCTGGTGATTGCATGCAGAGAACACTCCTGCACCCTGCTCTCCAGCACAGCCCTCAGCACCTACTGCCATCTGGCATTTCATTATCCAGTATGTCCAAACAGCCCCAGACAAAGACAGCAAATCAGTGTTGCTGTGTTGGTTCAGTTCCCAAGCAGCTGGCTGAGATAAAAATGGGTTAAGCATTTAGACATTGACCATTATTGGATTATATCAGGATCCTATCGGTTTTTAATCTTCGATAAGATGCTGAAGCATGCCTTTTAAATTCACTGCAGCCTTCACATATTTTTTACTTTGATTCCTTGAATTCTTCCTGTCAGTTCCCCCAGAACAGCCAGGATGAATACAGGGCTCTGTGAATGGTCTCATGCTTTATAGAGAGGCAATGCTGCCCCTTTACTTATCTGTTTTATTGACCCATTGACATAGCTGAGGGTGGTGCTGCAAACTGATTTGTGATTGGTGATATTCTGGATTCCTAGGATACATGTAAATGTTAATTTTATGAGTTAAACATTGAAGAGGGATCATTAGTTTTTAAAAGTAATATTCCCACTTGGCTCTTCTCATAATCACTGTTACAAGGATGATTACTGGGATGACCATAACAATAAAAAATAAGAAGGGAGAAGTCTTTTGCCTTAGTCTGGAGTTTGAAAAGACCTTGAGGTTTTTAAATTTATTTTGCAGTGGACAGCATTTATATATATGGTCAATGCCTCTGCTTGCTCTTTTTAAGATGTTTCTTCTCAGAAAATATATAAACCTGGGTCTGGAGGTTTTTTTAACTGCAGGAGCTATTTATTAACAGCAGGAGCCCATCACAGATGAGATTGTGGGGGCGGTGTCTGAAAAGTAGAAGCAAGATAGGGTAGAGGACTGGACCTCGAGTCCACCCCTTTTTGCTTACTGCTTTGTTGCTCTTCCCTCTTCAGCCTCTCCTTTTCATGAGAAACTGCTGAACGTGGAAAAAGGCTCCACATTTCCATAGTCATGGCACTCTTTTCTTCCCTCACACCAGTCTTTATAGCCATTATATGTGTTTTGATTGGGGTAATAATGAAGAAGACAAATGGAGAGAAGGAAAAACGTGACACTAAAAGCAAGCATCCATCTCGCCCGTGGGTGGATGAAGATTTAAAAGATGGCACTGACCATCCCTTAGAAGAAGAAGGTAAGAAAAATCTTATCCCAAACACTTTTGTTGGTTGAATCTTATCTGCTGATATGAATAAAGGAGGTGCAGACTTTGGCACTTCTCCACAGTGGCAGCAATGCTCAGTGCAGCACTGCTGCTGTGCCCTGATCTTGTCAGCTCCCAGCCAGGGAGGCAGTCCTCATGTCATGTCACTCTTGGTGTAAATTTCTATTCCCTCCAGACCCCAGAAATCAGAGTGCAAAATATATATATAAAATATATTCTCAGAGACTCCTGTCTCTTCCTCTGTTCAGCAGATCTCAGACCTATGAGGGACTCTATGGACAGTGTAAGGAAAGAGAGGAAATCTTGCTGAATTCCCTACAGTCTCTTCCCAGGTCTTATTAGTGTGAGCAAAGGGAAGACCTGAGCAGATGTTTCTACCTGCAAGTAATCCCACTTTATCACTCAGTGGTACATGTTTGGTCTCAGCACAGCTAAAAATTTGGAAATGGGTTTATTACTGTTTTTACAAATGTCCTCCATTTGTGCCTCGTGAGAATGTCAATGACAGCTTTGTTGAGAGCTGTGTTGATCAAATATTTAAGAACAAATTGTGGTGGTGGTGATAATCTGGTCACTCAGCTGCCTATTTGAACCCATACAGAATGTCCTTTATTTTCATTAGCTTTTTCTGATTCACAGCTTGGACAAAAGTCTAAGGTAAAAATGTACCCTTCCTTCTTCTTACTTCCTAACTATCCTCCATAAACTCACTTTATTTCTTTGTAAAATAAAAATCTACAGAGTTCTGTTCCTATCAAATTTTGAAAGTTGTAGTTAATGCAGCTCTTTTTTTTTTTCTTTTTTCTCCCTCAAGCTGGTTTCAAAGACATGTTGAGGGCTCTGTCTGGGTTATTTTTTTCCCCTCATAATAGTACTTCCCCCAGTCGGCTTCTAGGCATCTTAAAACTTACAGTGTCCTGCATATAGACCTCTTTCTAAGAACTAATTTAGCTCTTTTCTCAGTCTTTCACTCATTCAAAGTGATAAACACCACTTTGAGTTAGTGTTATCAGTTTCTAAAAAGAGTTGATACCAAGAAAGGTTTAAACCCTGTTGACTATATTCCAAATATATAAAATTTCTTTACAAATCAGTTCACCTATTGTATCCTTTGTTCAATGCAAAATAGATTCTGTATAAAATTATTCCATAATTTCTTTGTCACTAATGGCTTACTACTTCAGTTAAATTGCTGCAAATTAGAATTCCTGTAGGTAGTTCAAATGATAAGCTATGAATTACCATCTTGGACTATAGCTGTTTCTGTCAGTTAAAAAATTTAGATCCTTTGCATAAACAAACCTATTAGCTCTTATCAAGGAGCCTCACTGCTGTAGCTCCATATATAAAATTTTGGTCTTTTATGTGTTAGTTGTTTTCCCTGTTATTCAGGCTCTAAATTCAAAATTGTACTAGCTTTGTTGCAGAAAAAAAATTGCTCGCAAAAAATTTTTGACAGGTAAACATGTTGGTACTGTTGCTAAGTTTTATTTACCTACTAAGTTTTATTTACTTTTAAATAAAACCTTTCTCAATATACCCTGTCATCCAATATTAAAGTTTCTTGCTCTTTTTCTTTTACTAACAAATAATGACCTTTCCCTTAGTGGTGTGTGATTCAAACCAATTTCTTTGTAAAATAGTTGCGTCTTTTATCTCTAGAAATAGTAAAATAATTTCATCATTCATAGGAAAATTTTTCTTCAGCCTAGCCTAAATGAGAAGAGTAACAAGGAGAAGAAAAAGAGTTAGTAAGGATCTGCTACTTTGCTAGAGCCTTAATTTAGGATCAAAACATGTTAACCTTACTGTCAGTGTTAAAATTTTCACTGACTGCACTAGGTGCTGAAATGGAAACATAGATGTAAGAAGAGATTTTTTAAATGCTAAAGAATGCTTTACCTTCTGTGTAAATTCTATTATTTTATTAATGTATCTTACTTTATCAGACAAGCTCAGTTCTACTTAAACGTCTCTGGCTGGCTTGTGCTTAAAGATTAAGTTCCTCTGAAGAGAATTTGAGTTAGGTAACATGACAGTGGCATTCTTAAGGCCTTTTCTAAAGCTAGAATCTAAGGTTGCTCCAGGTGAACAAGCTGAATTTTCAGCAGCCCCCTGAATAGGAAGGTGCAGCTGAAGACCAAGTCTTTTGATTCATGTCCCTGACCAAAGCAAGGTCTATTTGCTGAGAGAGTGAAGCACTCAGCTAGAAAAAACAGAAAAGCATTGACCTCACTTGTAGCCCCACGAGCCTTCCCTGCAGTGGAACCCTCAGGGAAGTTTCCCATGAGAAGGAGATGCCTTTGAGCAGCAGAGCATTCAGTGTGAGGAGCTGAACTGCTTGGGCAGACTCAGTAGGGTCACTTATTGGCAGTGAAGGGTGGAATGGTGAGGGCTAAGTGCTCCTGAGCTTGTCTGTGTTGTGTTTCCACAGCTGAAGAGATGGATGTTTCTCATGGCAGCCAGAAACTCAGTTCTTTTGTTAAGTGCAAAGCACTCAGTCCATTTGTTTAATGCTTTAACTGGCATTACTTCAGATTTTTTTGCACGCCCATCTATCCCATAACCTTTTTCTTCATTTATGTTATTAACTTTTTCCGTCATTTATATTAAGATCCAGAATAAGAGATTGTTATGCTGTGGATTGGCAAGGACACTGATGATACACTCTACTTAAGGACTACAGAACAACACACAAAGTCCCAAATGTTCCATTCCTCCTGAAAATGCACTGCTAGTTGCTTGTGATACTCCTTGTAATAGACCTCTCCCACTTAAAAGCATTCTCCTCTCCCCAGTTTCAAAAACTTAATAATACTACTACTGACATGGATGAGGCAGTAGCAATTTAAACCTCCTTTTCAAGGACAGTTCATGTTTTGTATCATTTAGGAACACAGGACTCAGATGGACACAGTGCATTACTGTGTGTATCTTCCTGCTGCTGCAAATACATCCAGCCTTTGTCATCAGCTGAATGAACATGAAAACTGGACTTTTGTCACCCTTTTTCTTTAACCTTGATGAAAGGTTGGTCCAGAATTTCTTAGGATAGGGTTAAAAACCTTCCTCTACCTTTCTGCCTGCCCAAACTTATTTAATACTACTGTATATCTATTTAATCTGTTCCATCCTCTTGATTTCAAAGGATTCTCTTCTAGCCCTGGCATATACTCTCCTGTGGTTTGTGGATTGCAACCAGATTACCTCTCATCTTTTCTTATACTAGGTTTTCTCTTTATATAATAGCCACTCTATTTACCCTAAGATTGTAAGAAACCTTCAGCAACTATATTCCAGTTGAGGCAATTTTCACAATATTTTGATGCTGGGTTATTTTTTTCAGGGTCTGTGCCTCTCCAACTTGGTACTTCTTTTGCTTAAGATCCCTGATCCACTCTTGAGGTTTCCAGGATTAGCCTGCTAAGCACTATTTATAACCCACTAGTAGGGTAATCCATCTCTTTTAGTTCCCTATTAGTCACACTCAGTTCAGGGCTGGATTCACTACTGGGATTCCTGCAGTGGCCCATTTTGCAGCAGTCTGCCATTAATCAGATAAAGAACCCACAGGGTCAGTTACCCAGCATTTAAGACTAAAGATGTGAAAGCTTTCTTTACATACATTGAATTTTTTTCCTATGCATCATGTCTTTACACTGGAAAAGAGAGTTAGAGAGGAATTGTATGCTCAGGAAGCAATTCTATAGAGAAGAAACTTGTTTGGAAAGCAAATGCAGTAGTCTTGACTGGGGTTTCTCAAGGATCAGTCTCAGGATCAATTGTTAATATTATCTAGTGGTCTTTGCATAAAACCAAGGAGAGTAAAAGTGAAATGTCTTAATGACGTACAGCTGGAAGCCAGCAACACAGAGAAGTGTCAGTGTGGGTAAAATAAGTGGCCAACAGAAGTGAAAGGACAACTTACTGTTCTCAGTATGAGTTTTTAATTAAGAACTCATGCTTCAAACTGAGGTAAAACTTATTACTTGATTTGCAGGCTGATTATAACATCCCATATGGACTGCTGGGAAGAACATAGTTATCATCTGAAAATGTATCCAGAGAGGAATTTCTGATAGAGATAGAAAAATGTACTTTTAAAATGAGATTCCATTTGGGATGTGTGAGCCAAAATCATTCCAGATTTACTTAAAAAGCAGGAAGCTTGATGATTACTGTAAATGGCAATTGATGGAATTGATGGCAATCTTGAGAATGTGGCTAACAAGGTAAAAGACTTGCTAGCAGGATGTCTGTTGTCCATCAAGTGGTGGAATGCAAAGAGACATAAGCAAGACACTTGTGGTACTGTGTAATGTGACTGTACAAACAGGAGTGTGTCTAAACACAGCAATTAGAGATATAGAGTGCATGCACTAAACAGATGGTGCTGATAATGATTTAAAGTTAGCATATGGATCATGTTAACTGCTAGGAAAGAATGGTAGACACATGATGGAAGAGAATCTATAATAGATTAATTTATTTTAAGAAAATAAGTTTGCCAGGAGAGTTTTGTTTTCGTGTGTCAGTTCCTGCACTTCTAGGTTTTTCTGCTTCAGCCAGTATTCCCATGTTGAGTGTATTGAGGTTTTCCATTCTCATTGGCCCTGTCACCTTTGTCCCATGTTCAAAATCTTTGAAAGTACATTTCTTTTTTCACTTTATTATTAAGTTGAGATATCTTGACCAAACAGCAGCTTCACTTCTCTTCTACTTACACAGGAAAACCCCCCCACAACACAAAACAAGCAAGCACTCACTATTTTACCAAGTGTAAATCACACAGGGAACATTACCAAGAGGCACCCTTTTACTTTTTGAGCGTGCACAAGATGATCACTAAAATAATTTTTACCAGGGCTCACTACTTTCCATTAACCTGGAGCCAGGTCCTTGCAGACTATGGCCAAGAGCGCTTATCACAGGCATGAAATGTTAAACAAAACAAATTCTCAGGGTGAATTCTTTGTACACAAAATGAAATGATGGTGGTTTGGGGACCAGAACCATTCAGTTTAGATTCAATTTATGAAACTGGATTTATTTTGCCCCTTTGCACAGGCTGAGCCACACGTGAATATTTCACTGCTTTTAAAATGAACAAAAAAACCAGCCTGGTCTCTAAGGCAACTGCATACTACTAAAACACAGTAGTAATTGCTGTTTGAACTTGTGCTGGAGATTGCTATGATTTGGGAATAATAGCCTAATAGCAACAGAAAAAGAACTGGAATATTTTTTCCTGACTCAGCTCTCTGTAGCAGATTGCTCAATACTATTGACTAGTCAAAATGTAGCATTTAAATAGCTTTAACTTCCAGATCATAGCTGCAAAAAATGCTGTCCATGCTGATTCTAGGAATATGGGGGAGAAAGAGGCCTCAGAGACAACAGAAGATGCATTTTGTGATATGAACAGACAGATTTCATTGAAATGGAGAATCATTTTGTGTTTTTAAATTAAAGCCAAGAAACACAATATCCTACATTTGATATGTTCTTATCCTAAATATAGATGCCTGACATCCTTTTCCTCTTATGCTGAAAGTATCGGGAAACCAAAGAGCTTAACCACAAAGTCACATTTCTGCAGAGCCAAAGCTTGCAATGTTTCTCCTATGAAACATGAATATGGAAGAAGTTGACATTCAGCTCTTCAGAGGAGATTTTGCACATATTGGTAGTTAAGCTCTCTCCTTAACTTCAATAATTTAATTGATTTTTTCCTCATTAGACAGCTCAAGAAGGAACACACATGTTCACATTTACCTGCTGAGAAAATTGGGCTGGAAGGCTGTCCGCTTTTTCAATGCTGTTTCAGGTTGTAAGCCATTTTTGCAGGCAGGCTTGCAGGCTGAAGCGGAGAAGGCAATGACTTCTTTGTGGATCACACTTGCTAGAGCAGGTCAGGACCCTCCTGCCTCTTGGGATTTAAACAAGGTGTTTATTCAGTAGCTGGAGCTAGGGATCAATGAGTTGTGTCAACTGGAACCTCAGACTTTGCCTTACCAGTGGTGTAGAAGTGCAGCATATGCCAGTGCAGGATAAGGTGCCTTACAGCGTGAATGCCAAGGATATTAACAGTATTCTGAAGCAAAAAAAAAAAAAAAAAAAATCCCTAACCACTTGTATTTTCTTGCAGAGGGTGAGGAAGAGTGGCAAGGACTTGAAGAAAATGTTGCCCATGTCTCCTTCACTGGCGAGCGCTACTCTGAGGCTGAAATGATCAAGAGGTCGCAGACATTCTATGAGCTTCTAAATAAGAGACGATCTGTCAGGTTTCTCAGTGATGAGCCAGTCCCCAGGGAGGTCATTGATAATGTCATCAGAACAGCAGGTAGGTACTGAGTGGTTCAAGGTCTGGGGGAAAAATAAAGGACCAGCACTGTTGTTCAACTCTGTAACTGTGGTGTAAAAGGTGGTGTGGAAAAGCCAAGGGAACTGGAATTTTGCTTATGGTTTTCCTAGATTCACCTGTAGCTGGAATGAATTAGCACCCATTGATTGATTGGAAATTACTCAGCTTGAACAACTGTATGTCAGAGACTCGTTTGGAGTCTCCCAATTTCTCTGTATTTGCAGTTCACCCATAAGGGAAGAAGAGCATTTCTACAGCATGGAACAAAAAACTCAATTTTCAACTTATAAAAGATGTTATTTAAAATTAAATTTATGTGTGGTTTACCGAGACATCTTTCAAATAGAAATATTGAAGTGTTTTCTCAAAAATGTCAAGCCATATGTACTTCACATGCTCTAAAATTTAATGCATTATAATGATATTTATCATGTGTGGGTTTTGCATTTTGGGGTCCCTCCACAAACAAATAGATTAAATTGTGTCAGCCATGCAAAATATTCCATACATATTGAATATATGTTGGCATAAATGGTTGGTGCTTAATAAAGGGAAAGAATTTCAGTCTAAAAAACCTTTTCCAGTCCTTCCAACATTATGCTAGACCCCTGTTGCATATGATTGGAGTGTTATGCTGAGGACCCTAATAGAGGTTATTTGACTGAATATCAGAAATGGATTACCGTTGTTGTTGAGATTTTATGTATTTCAAATCATTACTGTAATGTCCTGGCCTAATCTCATCTCTGCCTAACTAACATCGACTTCAGCCAGGAGTGGTTTTGATAGTCATGATTTCTCTTATTCTATGAGCCAGCTGCTGCTACTATAGAAAATATTCCCAAGGTGCCCTAGAGAAAAGTTCAGTAGCCTTTAGCAGGGTTAATAATCTAAAGAATCTCCACATTTGAGGTGCATTATTTTTCCTTTAAGAACTGTAAGCAGCTTTGTTACCACACTGTAAAGAGTCTCCATCTCCCTCTAATTAACTAGGCATCATTAAAACACTGAGCATGTTTTGGCAAATGCAGCAAAGCAAACAAGCCTGGCGTGCAGATGAAGTACTTGGTAACCCTGAAAGCTTTGGGCTGTGTATAGAAAAAGAAAACAAAAGGAAGCATGAGTGCCATCAGTTTTTACCCAAATCTGAGGAGAGGCAAGGTTCACAATAAAAAACATTTTCATATAACTAGAGAGTTCAAGCTGCTTCTCTAGTATTTCTTGAACTAAAACCAGTCCTTAATATTGTATGCATTCAAGTTCTTCAAATGTTTTAAAATGTGTATGAGGGACCAGGGAGGTCTAAACAGTCTTCTTAATGTCTATATCTGTGAACCTGTGCAGATATATATTCTTCAGCTTCTGGCTTTTAACCTCTAGGCAGTTAAAATATTTCTCCAGTGGTGTTGGTGGGTGAACAAGTACAGATTTAATATATATAATATATATTAAAAAAATATATATCATATATATGTCTACACTATGAACACCAGCTGTCTTTGGGACAACAAACTCAAACCTGTACACTCTGTGGCAGATGTCTGTGTTGCACAGCTCCTTATCTTTGTCAGTCAGCAACAGGTTCCTGCTGGGGATCACTCAGCCTTGTTTTCCTGAAAGCCATTGTTTTCACCCTTTAGCTAAAACCACGTGTCAGAGTTGGCTGTCTATTCAGACAGAGCTCTGCTTTTGGTACAGCACTTTGTAATAACATTACTGCATTCATATATATTGCACCATATTACTGCCTTGTCATAAGAAGCACCAAAAAAGGAGTTTTTTACAAATCCTTAACACTAGCTTCCTGTAAGATGGCAGTATGAAAGGACTAACCTTGGTTCTTCAATGGGATTTCACATTCTTTGAGAAAGAAATGAACAGGATTGTTGCCAGAACTTAATCCTTTTCTTCCCATCTCATCCACTTGCTTTCCCATTGCTCACTTGGTCAGCCTAAAAGCTCACAAGGAAGAACTGATATCTCTCACTGCCTACCCTCCTTCCTGGGTTTTCACTTTTCCCTGTTTTTGTATGAAGGTACTTCACCTAGTGGAGCACACACTGAGCCCTGGACCTTTGTGGTGGTGCAAGATCCATATTTAAAACATAAGATTCGTGAAATTGTAGAAGAAGAAGAGGAAATCAACTACAAAAAAAGGATGGGAGACAGATGGGTTAATGACCTGAAAAGATTGAGGTACGAAAAGTCAATCACCCAAGGGGTGTGAAGATAGCTGTTGTTTCAGTGTAGGAAAGACTTCTATAATTTTCTATTTCTTCCTCCCTCTCACTTTTAATGTTTTTCTAAAATCTGTGTTTGAAAACAAAAACTTCTAAATATATGTAGAACTGTGCCTTGGTGGCTGGTTCATAAAATTGCTTCCAGTAAAAGGGATTATTATTCTCTATTTTGAAAGTTTTCCAAGCACTTGGCTCCATCATTATTTTTTCCTACGTAACCTCTGCGACTGAAACTCTTGTCCCAGATTTTTTCTGTTGTTTGCCAAACAGTCAAGCTCCCAAAGTCACCGGAAGCTTTGCTACCAGCTGAGGAAGCCCCAAGGCCTGTCCCTATCCAAGTGCTGAATTATGCAATATTTAATTGTTCCAAATGCCCTCCCAAGCCTGACTGACTTGCTTAACTTCACACAATGGGAAGATGTCTACTGAGTCCTGGCTTGTCAAATGGAGCATGTGCACAAAGCTTTGTAGGGTTGACTTGCCCTACTTGTTTGATTATATTACTATTTTTTGGGTGCTTAGGTGCTATGCAAATTTATGTGCTATGCAAACAACTGCCAGAGGTTCTTATGTTTTGAGTGACAACAGTAGAAAGCACTCATTTTCTTGTCTAAACCCTATATCATGATTGTCATTTAAGAAATTGGGAACCAAATGAATTGTAACAGGGATGAAATACCCAGGAACAGAATAACAATTTTTGCCATTGGAATATATTTCAGTTTAGACAAAAAAGTTGTGAACTTTTCTGGCAGCAGGCTTTCCTGCAATGACAAAAAAATTGGTACTGCTGGTAACAGGCAAATCTGCAAAATTCCAGGAATTAAATAATCACAAAGGCAAATGCTCATGAGTCCAGTTCATAGATAAGAGGTCAAGAGCTATTTCTTATTTGTATGCAATTCCACTCTTCAGAGTGAGCACATCAAGCCCTCAGCCAAATCTGTTAAAATTGAGAACTCTATTCAAGCTTTTTTTACTTTCTGAAATGTTTCTATTTAAGCTGATAATACTTAATCCTTTGCAGTAAATGTTCTAAGGTTTTGCCCACTGCTTTAATTGTCATGTATCTTTAGTGCCCCTTTGCAGATGGAACTGCAGGAATGCAGTTACATGTAAATGTATGTACATGTAAATCTTAAACATTCTTTTGCAGAACAAATTGGATCAAAGAGTACTTGGACACTGCTCCATATCTGATCCTAATTTTCAAGCAGGTGTATGGGCAGCTTCCAAATGGCAAAAAGAAGACCCACTACTACAATGAAATCAGTGTTTCCATTGCCTGTGGTATCCTGCTTGCTGCACTGCAGGTACGTTGACAGAACCAACATACTCTGAGTCCATATATTAATTTGGATTACCTACCAAGACTGTTCTGCCCAAATGAGGGTGGAACTCAGTTTAGATTTTAACATTTTTAGTCTCCTGGATTACTCCAATTCCTGGCAATACGTCTTAGTTTTGAGTTTTAATGTTATTCTACACAGGTCGGCATCTGAGAAGGTGATTCCTATCCTCAGTACTGGATAACAGGAAGAAAAAGCTAATGTAGCTTCCAGAGTTGTCACTCTTTTCTCGGCACAGGCTTCAGCTCCTGTGGTTTCTGCCTTATGCTAACGGGGCTGACAAGCTCTTCAGACTACCCAAGCACGACTGTGTGGTGCCACACTAGCCCCTTCTTTTCAGTAATCTCTATAAAACAGCTTGACACCAAACCACTTTTAGTATACAATGCTGAAAAAAAAATCAGGGACATATTCCACAGAACACGCTGTACTATTTCAATCAGTCTTTCTGAGGCATTTCTGAAAGTGCACTGATCTCTAAAGCTCAGCATGTTTGACACCAGCCAGTTAGATTTTCTCAGCAGTTTCTCAGTGCTCAGTTCTGCTTCTTGTACCTGATGTACTCACACAAGTGTTAAATAGAGAAGCTACTCTGATAGTTAACCTGGCCTGTCAGCAAGATAACAGCAAGGTGCCTCCTCTTATATTAGGCCAACTTCCTACCAGGCACTGCCATTTCTCCTCCATTCTGTTTTGAATGACACTTCCTTTCGTGCATTGCTGCTCCTCAGGCACCATTCAGCACCATCACTGTTAGCTCTTCTCCTCTTGAGAAGATTGTAGAGATTACTAAACATGACAGGTGCATTTCCTGGGCACCTGTCCCTGGCTGACTTGTATCTCAAAGCCTCCCAAAATGCTTGCATTGAGTAGACAGAGAGACTGAAAACCACACGTGCAGCTCTCAGGAAGTGACTCAGCTGTGTGATCACACCTTGGATGATGTCAGCTCTTTATTGTTTGCCCAGAATTTTTAGGGTTTTTGTGAGGTTTTGAATGAGAGGAAGAGTGATACATAGACTTATTTTGGGATTCTGATGTAATCCATAACAATGGCCAGCGTGAGAGACGCCAACAGACTCCTGTGACAACTTCTGAGGCAGAGTCTGTGTCCCCTCTCCCTGCAAGGTACAGCTCTTGAGGAGGAGCTCAAGTGTTCACAAGGCATCTTCCTGCCAGCTGTATGGAGGCAAGAACTGAAATAGTTCTCTGTATGAGCCAGATTGTAGAATCAGGGAATAGTTTGGTTTGGAATGGATGTTTCAAGATCATCTAGTCCAATCACCAGCACCATGGGATGACTTTCCAATCATATCCCCAAAACTGCCTCTCAACTTCCCTGTGGCCATGGATTCCCCATCACACTGGCACAGCAGGCAGGCTCTGGCTCTACAGCACACAGGCATGGCATTCAGACTGTGCTGCTGCTGCTGTGGTGGAGAAATGCTCCACTTCTCTGTAAGCAGAGCAGGCATCCTTCATGATGCCACTGAGTCTGTTAATAAATCAGGTGTTCTAAAGGCTGCAGCAGGTCTAACAAAGCAGCATTTCTGGGCTAGCTGACAGAAGGATGTGTACAGGTGTGGTGGGAACAACCACTACAAACAAAGAGCACAGACCTCTGTCTCTCTGTTGCTGTCTGTCTTGCTGCAGAACGCGGGTCTGTACACAGTGACCTCCACCCCGCTGAACTGCGGCCCCCAGCTGCGGGTGCTGCTCCAGCGGCCAGCGAACGAGAAGCTCCTCCTGCTGCTCCCCGTTGGCTATCCCAGGAAAGATGCCACTGTGCCTGCGCTGACACGGAAACCGCTGGAAGACATCATGGTGGTGATGTGAGCCCAGTGCCAGGGGAAGGAGAGCAACCCTACTGCCAGCTGAAGTTGTCACTGCTGTTTCTGTGCATCATCCCCCTATGTTGTTGTTGCTCTGGCTGTTTACACCTCTATTTCTTTTAGTGCTCGTAATCTACTAACAGCAGTGAGCAGTCAAGCACTGGGCCTTGGACAGCTGCTGTTACCTATCTGACCAGGGTGTTGTTACAAGGGATATGTACAATGGCATTTAAATGATCTTGTCACTTGATTTTTCTCATGCATTTTGGGGACGAATCTCTTCTTGAGCTGGAATATATATTTTCTTTATACTTTTGTGATTGCCATTACACAGTTATTTTAAGAATTTTAATGAAGGTTGTATTAAAAGATACAAAGAGGTCAAACTGAGCTGTCCTATCTTGGCCAGTGTGTGTTGTTTAAATACCCCTTCCCCTTTACTGTGTTTACTGTGTGTAGAAAGATGGAATTTTTCTCCTCAATGGTACGATTTCTCTGCTTGATTGATCTCAAAAACTTTTTCTGTACCAGGCTTTCTTAAACTATTGCGGCTACAAGTGTCTCAGGTTGGGGGAAATTGAGTAGCAACAAGGCATATAAATAATTTGCTTGTTACCATTTATTTGTATGTGTTCCAGGCACAGTTAGATCATGTTGTAGCTATCAGTCGTGCCCCTGGAGGGAGCTCCTATTCTGGTTATCCTGTTCATACCTACAGCTATACCAGTTTAACATCCTGAAACCGAGACTGCTTTAGACACCCTGACACGTGGGAGGTGCTTTCACGGCAGCCCCAATCCGGGATGTGGGAGCTGCTCCCTGGAAGGGCCGGCGCTGCCCGTGCCCGGGCGGGCAGAGCCCCCTCGTGGGGCCGCGGCTCCGCCAGCAGCGAGAGGAGAAAGGCTGGAAGAGACGCGTGCTTCCTGCAGGGCTCTCCGTCCCGGGAAACACCTCCCCACCTTGATCTCTGCTGCATCCAGCGTCAGGCACGTTCAGCCAAATTGGCTTCGGCCTTCCTAGAGGGATGAGATGCTGGAAAGCAGAACCACAGAAGGGGGACCTTGGGGTCCTGGTCCGTGGCAAGTTGAATATGAGTCAGCCGTGCCCTGGCAGCCAGGAGGGCCAGCCCTGTCCTGGGGGCATCAGGCACAGCATGGCCAGCCAGGCAAGGGAGGGGATTGTCCTGCTCTGCTCTGAGCTGGGGCAGCCTCACCTCCAGTGCTGGGGGCAGTGCTGGGTACCACAGTACAAGACATAAATGAGTGCCCAAAGGAGGAGCAACGAAGATGGTGAAGGAAGGACCTGAGGGAATGGCCTGAAGTTGTGTCAGGGAGGTTTAGGTTGGTATTAGAAAGGGGCTCTTCGTCCAGAGGGTGGCTGGGCACTGGAACAGGCTCCCCAGGGCAGTGGTCACAGCACCAAGCCTGACAGAGCTCAAGAAGCATTTGGACAATGCTCTTGGACACCCGGTGTGACTCTTGGGGGTGGTGCTGTGCAGGCCCAGAAGCTGGACTCGATGATGCTTGAAGGTGCCTTCTAACTCAGGATATTCTATGTTCTGGGTTAACTCACTCCTTATCTGAAGTCTAACCTGATCTATTGGAAGGCTCAGCAGGGGGACTGAAAGTACAGGATCCTTAAGGTTCCTTCCAATTCAAACCATTCTATGATTCTACAAGTCAAATCCCATTTACCACCACTTGTCAGCTGAGCAAGTGGAGGCGATAAAGTTTTGCAGAGGTACAGATTTTGGCCGTGTCAATGCCTCTGTCACCTAGTGGGAAAAACTGTTTTCTTCTCTGACAGACCATTTTGCTGGTATTTAGCAGATATGGCAATGTCTCCATCTGTTGTACGGGCCTGTTTCATGTTCTCAATGGTACAGCTATGGCAGTAAGTTTCTTGCGTGGGCCTAGTCTGAGATCAGCTCTTGTAACTACAGTCAAACACAATCTAAAACAGAAAAAAAAAAAAAGAAAAAGAAGAAAAAAAATAGAGGAAGTCCTGGATCTACACACTGTCAAGGTCTAAAAACTAGTAAGGGAGATAGGGATGGGCTGAACCAAGGCAAGAAGCCAAGGCTGATCACCTGGAGGTGCCCAGTTATCAGTAATACATGTTAAAGTCACTGTTGCAAGTTTTCCTTCTGTACAGATGCTGCTCTTGCCCCATCATGTCGCTTCACAAGCAGTTTGTACCTGCTGGTTACTACTGTGTTTTAATTCAGAGTTTCACATCAACAGAGGGAGGACTGATTCCCTGCCACGTTGCAATCTTTCCTACAAAAATAAACTCTCAGCTACAGAAATAAATTGCTTCTGCCCAGTCTCAGTCTGCAAAATAGATGATACTCAGAGAAACTTTACTAGATTAATTCAGTTTCAAACAGCAGGAGCTTGCATATATAAGGCTATTTCTAGTGTGGTTTCATAACTAAAAAGCAAAGAACTAAAGCAGTTTAAAAAATACATAAAAAATGTCACAATAACACACATTGGTATATGCCAATATACCTTTTCACACCAAAGAAAATTAATGGTTGGTTTTTTCCTCTATGTGTTCATTCTCAACACTAAGATACACATAGTAGTTTGAAAACTCAAGCTCTCACACCTACTAGATGGGAAAGATTCTATGCAAAAAGCATTTCTGGAATCATGAAATGTAAGTAAAATAAGCTTCTTTTTCTTTTTTTTTTTCTTTTTTCCCTCCCTTAAAAATGCTTATTCAAATGGAAATACTTGTATTACTACTGCTGATGGTACTGCAGAGTCCCTTGTAAATCATGTTAGTACTCCTGTTGTGACAAGTCTACTTGGAATTGTCACTATTCTCTAATGAGTGCACTTTAATTAAAACACAATTAAATAATAATAAATTTTGCCTTTCCATGCAGTACACTGTTGAATAAAACAAAGGTTAGCATTTAAATTGTTTTACATTTAACTAGGGATACCTTGTCAGCATTTGCTCAATTTTAAGGTAAAAAATGTTTTTTCTCTTATCTAAATGGATTTTCCCATGTTTTCACTAGTGTACATTGACTGTTGGCCTGGTGCCACCCATCTCCAAGAGAAGTCTGATTTCATCTTCCCTGTATCTTTCCATCAGGTAGCTGCAGACAGCAGCTGGCTCTCTCCATTTCTGGGAACTTCCTTGAACTGTGTGGACAAATTTGTGTGCATTCAAGGACTCTCACTGCCTGAAATTTGCCTGAAATCAGGTGCAACACGGTGGGTTGCATTTTGCTCTTGAAATCAGGTGCAACACGGTGGGTTGCATGACAATCCAGATAATTAAAGGAATAAGTATCACATTTGTTGGAACCACGGCCAACTGCCCATCTCCTCCCACTGCAAGGCTGACTGAGCTGGCGCTGATTTCAGTCTGCCCTTGAACAGGGAGCTGGAGGATATTGCAGCTGGGGTTCATTAGCAATCCAGCTGGCCATGCCATGAGGCAGGGAAGCATTGCTCCTGGAGCAGCACCATCTTCCCCACTCCATGGTCTTCTTTTCAGGACAGGTGAGCCAGAACTCAAATGATGCTGCAGAAATTTTTTGAACTGAGGACTCTGTTCCACTGGTCTATGTGCCCATCTCCTCCATAGCTATGTGATCGAGTTCAAGATTCCCCTAAATGAGCTGGGCTGTAGTAACCATCTCAGTGCTCTCTGCTTGATGGAAATAGCAGGTTGTCAGTATTTAGCTTCTTTACAAGTAGTTCAAAACAAAGTGCTGTTACCTTGAATTTGACAGAAATAATTGTTCCCAGGCACAGTTACTGGGTGTGAGCTGGTCCACAGGGATGTAACAGGCTATAATTTATTAGCTGTGTGTTTGAGAATTTCTTACAATACAAATTCACACTAGTACAGTAAAAGTAAAGCAACTTCTGAGTGTAAGTATCAACTTGGTGCTGTGAACCTCAGATGAACAAAAACATACAAGCCCCTACCTCAGGTTGTGGTTTTGCTCTGATTAAGCTGCAGCACTTCAAAGACATTTAAGCAGGTAGATGTGCCATCAGCATCTGATTTATTTCTTTAATTGCTACATAGCTGTCATGGGCCCATGAAAAATCAATATTGAGAAATAATCCAGCTTGCACTCCAAGGCAGGATCAGCTATATTTGAATGCCAGGTACTAACAAAACATGAATCCACAGCACTAATAAACTGCTCCCAGCAAAAGACTTGAAAGAAATAAAAAATGCAAATGCTAATTCTGCCAGCGCATGCAAGTCCTAAGAAGTTTTATTTCCGGAAGGGCTCAGCCTTGGCATCATGTTGTGTCACTGATGAGACCTCCATGGAGATCATTAGGAGGAGGTTGGGCTACTCTATTGTTTTTGAAGATTTCCACCCACCTGAGCTTAGTCAAAGCAGAACAGCCACTGTACTTAGAAATATCAAGGAACTTAATTATTTTTTTGGCTAACATTACCTATATCAAGCATCTGTGAGAGCCAAGCCTTTGCACACATAGACAGAACTCTCCTTGTAGAGTGTAAATAATGAGAACACTAAATTACATGAGAGCTGGGCAACAGTTCCATTCACATTTAAGATGGAAGAGTCATTGAAGCTTGAATCAGTGCAGCAGCAAGGTACCAGTTAAATACACATCCTGTTCCAGGTTGTGCATGTGTATTAACTTAGCTACCAGATTGGAACTGAGTTGAACTAGTTCTGATAGAAACAACAAAGGCATTCCAAGAGCCAAGTCACACAGTGTAAGACATGGGAAAACAGTGCTGATCAGCAAGATGGATAATAACCATGACCCCAAGGCATCAGTTGGCAAGTTTTTTGAGGCATACATTTGAGAGATGAGGTGTTTGAAGGATTTTTAAGAAAACTCTTGAGATTTTTTATGAGGAGCTGCCCTGTGCCTGAGGGTAAGTTCTTGTCTATTACTTGAGGGCAGGATGTTGTAGCTGAGACCACAAGTGACTGAGCTTGAAAGGGTGAGACCAGAGTCCAACAGTTTTGCCCTACAATGTGACAGCATTGGTGAAGTTATCCTGAGGAGTACCTCCTGCAAATACCAGGTTCAAAGTGTGAATATTGGGAATCAGATAGACAAAAGCACAGCTGTGGAGACCCACAACAGGCACAGATAAGCTTCAAAGAGAGAAACTGCTTCAACAGGCTGCCTTTCATTTTTCAGTTGTATATGCAGTAGGGACATGGTCTGTAGATTATGCACTGGATTTTAATGAAGCTTTTGTGTCATTGTTTTTGTAGTGCAAATGGTCCAAATGTCAGAAGGCTTTTAACATCTTCAAACTATTCCTTTAGCTCACTCATAGGATAGCAATTATCCATTCAGCTTGCAGAAGGCTGTCACAGCCAATTCTCCGTGGGACTAATGCCAAGGTACCACTCTTGGTAAAGAGAAATATGCTCCCTAGCAGCATGCTGTGAAAGATCTCTCTATGCAAGTAGCATTACCAAGTGGAAGGGTTAACAACAACCTACTGGCTTTGCCTTCCTGGGGCAAATAAATATGAGATGTGATATAAGTCCCTTTTTCAGTCTGAAGATCTTAGTTTGCTTTCAGTACTAGTGTAGCAGTAAACTTGTTCTTTGTGGCTTATGAATGAAGAAAAAAGAAACAGACCAAGACAAGCCACAGCTACTAGGCAATGCTAAGTGCCCACACAAAGGAGTCAAAGAGCTGAGGAGAAAAAGAGCTTTCCTACACTGGCCATTCAGTTTGTTCCTGCTTGTGAACTGGTATGCATTAGATTTAGATCTGACTAAATTTCAGGAGACTAAGTGACCCATGAAAAATCTGTGTCATTCTTGGAATTATGTGTTAAAAGCTACTAATGAGCAATGACTTAGCTGCTGTCAAGAAGGACAGCACTCCTCTTTTTAGACTTAATACAATACAGCAGCTCATTCTTTAATATTGCTCTCCATTTCTCTTTTAACTGGAAAATGAAGATGGGGCACATGATAGAAGAAGAATAATTTTAAATTCAATGAAATATAAATATTGGTCAAAACAAAAAGGTGACATAATCAATAAACAAAGTGATGGACATTAGCTTTATAAATTTAAATGTTAAGTGATCACATATTTTATGGTTTTGTAAAATGGTATAAAGTAAGAGCATCCTCAACTTTTAACTAGGGTGAATTATCAATTAACTTTAGTAGCAGCTGCTCCTGAAAAGGGCAGAAAAACTTCAAAATGAATACTTGAAATATTTATAAATAAATTATCTATTTAGAAATCAAAAGCCACTGAAAATACTGACTCATTTTGATTAACTTTCAAGAAACATGAAAAGAATTGTGATTATTTTCTTTCACTGCTTTCGAGACCAAAGCAGCATATGCAAGTATAATCATTTGAAAGAGATTTAGGATCTGTTTCATTCTGAACTGTATTTCAGACTGCCCTTGAAATGAAAAATTGTATTTCCAAACTCTCTACTAGCCAGGATGTCAAGGCAACAACTGATCAACTCTGTGTAGGATTCCAGATATCCTTACTGTATTTCAGTAAGGATATATTATGCACTGAACAGGGCATGGTGGCTCATTTCAGTGGCTCAGTGAGATCTGAGAGACAAACACTATGCACAAACCTTAAATCCATTGCCCTCCAATGTCTCTGTTTGCTACAATAGCATCATAAATCAGAGATGGTGGATGTATGGTACCTGACAGGGAGATTTCTTGTTGTCACCACTAACTCTGGCTGTGCAAGCACATGTGAATGTCTCTGTATAAGAGGTGTATGTATAAATATAAAGCATAGATAAGGACTGTGAAACAGCAGAACTGTTCCTGCCTCATGTCATACAGATTGGTGCTTCCTAACTGGCTGCAGTTTTGCCACTCTCCCAGAAATAAATCTTAGAAAAAAGCACCAAGGTCAGAAGGATTCTTAAAAAGTGTCTTAGTTCTTAGCAGAAGATAAGAATGTTTTATGCAGGGTAACCTCTAACTATTGCTTCTCCCTGATACCTGGTATCAGGTATACCTCACAATTTGAGTGCATTCATGATGAATGAACAGCAGCAAAATAATATCTGCTTCTTGTTTATTCTTATGGTTTTGACCTCAATTTCTTTTCTGTCCTTCATTTCACATCTGTCATCTCACAGTACATTTTTGCTATAAGTACTTTTTGAGCTTTAAGCATAGTTGTAAGAACAGGTGTTCCTATTCTTCAGTAGAACAAGCATGAGTACTATGCAAAGTGTGTTGGGCTGGCAGAAGGGTCAGGAAAACAGCAAGCACAGGTCAATAGCAAGATATCCATCTTTCTGCACATATTTTTACTGTGATTTTTTTATCTATGTGGGTATAGTACCTGAACTCCACTAGATGTGTAGCAAAAAGTGGTTCAGGCTCGAAAGTTTGTCTTTCTTTTAGCTGGATTTGTTGGTACTATCTGTATATAATTAGATGACAAAACACAAGTATGAATGAGGTAATAAACAAAGGTTAGAGCAAACTCCTGTCAACTGTTGTCTATTTTAACTGCCAGCAGAAATCTGGCAGGCACCTCCTTTCCTGCAAATCAAAGTGAATAAACATTCTCTGTAAATATTACCTTCCCATCCAATTTAGTAAATTGTTGATGAACAAATTGCAAAGTTCAAGAATTATTTGGGATTAGTAGAGAATTTCTTTAGCATGTAATTGATATTCTGTGGATCATTTGATTAGCAGCTGAAAACAGTTTGTAATTGATGCTGTAATTAGCCAGCACAGTGCTCACTCCATATGAGACTGCAGTGTTATAAATTTGGGTAGACCCAGAATACAGAGCAATGCAGCTTGACTGCTAACTAATTCACACTGTTTTGTAGGAGACTACACTTTCACCTGCAGGAATTGAATATAGAAGATTGCAACCAGGTCTGAATCAAAAATTGCCTCAGAATTCTCTTGCCTTTAACTCTGTACTGATGTCAGTTGTCTTTGGGTACCGACTTTGTGGTATCTCAATGGTGTTTCAGGGCAGATAAAGGTGATTGATTTCTGAAAATCTGCATGGAGAGTAGCTATGGATGGTGATGGGTCCTCTGTATAAAAGTCTCCTGTCTGTGGGGTGTTCCCTCAGAGCACGAGACTCCCTCTTGGTTGAAGACTGTGTATGTTCACCTGCACAATCATGCAGCAGACCTGTATTGTGGGAGGAATGTGTTTCCTTCCTGTCCCTTAGATCCAGGAGAGCAGAGTCCTTCTGTGAGCAGCTAAGTGGGGAAATACTATTTTCTGCATGGATTATGATGTAATAGGAGACCCTATTGCATGCAGGCCAGTATCTCTGTCCAGAATTAAAATGCCTTTTGTAAGAAAAGTAAATGATGTTTTAAATAATCTTTCTTTTTTTTTTTTTTTTTGGTTTGTTTATGAACTGCATAACTAACCTGGCACTTCTGTTCTGCTCTCTAAGGGCTGGATACATAAATGTAATTCTATGGTTTAGCTTCTCGGAGAAAGTCTATTCATATGGAAAGAGCTTCCCCCTAACCTTTTGTAGATACAATCTTTTTTTTTTATCCCTAGCTGCTCCTAATTGGCAAGAAAACACATGAAGTGCTCCATTACATTTGCTACCATCGCCTTTGTACCACTAGATGGCACGAAAATGCCGTTTAGGAAGAGAGGACCTTTGCCTGGAAATAAACCGACTCCTTAAGTCCCCTTACTCCAGTTACCTTAAACCACACTCTGTTACTCAAATCACAGATCTAGGAATATACATCTGAGAGATAAAAGCTGGAGGTTTATCTGTGATCAAAAAAGGACCACACACAAAGACTGAATTTGTCATGCACTTCAATAGTTTAAGAATTGACTGTAAATGCAAAGGGTGAAACTCACTTCATCCAAGATCTGACAGGCTTGTATAGGTGGGGCTTTTCTTTGCTGTAGAAGGGACCCAGTTTTATCTGGCTACCTAGTCACATATTGCCATATGCTTTGCAGTCCTACAGATGCAAAGCTTCCCACTAGTTATAGAGCAGACTGTCAAGTGCACAGGTGTCTTCAAATAAGCATATGGTCACTAATTTTCAGCCATTTCCTTTCACTGATTTAATTCCCCATGTGTTTCCCTTCCTCCCCTGTTGGTCTTCATACTCTTCTCCAGACCTCTGCAATCCTGGCTGGCCAGCAGCTAAGGCATGACACACAGACACTTTGTCTCTTGAGAAGCAGATCCAGCTCCAGTCTGCTCAAAGGCTCTTACTGGCTCATGAGAAACACAAGGCATGGGTGGCCTCTGAGTAAAGAGAGTAGACTTTTTTAGTTTCTGCTGTTTGACTGAGAGAAAAAGGAGATAGTTCCTTCTTTCTTCCCCTTCAGATATGGATAAGTCATGAGGGAATTATGTAACACAAGAAAGTATGGTGACCTTAGAAGCCAAGTGGGAGCTTAGAAGGACAAAAAGGTCTGGGAATGGAACACAGGTTTGAAGGCACGTCTGTACGACTGTGTTCGGGCTAGATCTGTTGTGTTACAACAAAAATTGTGTACTGGGGGAAGGTAGGCTTGGACTTGACAGCAGGTGTGGAGGAGTTACTGTGGTGCCCAGGTAGTCAATCAGTCAGATGCCAACATCAAGTGAAGGAACATTCTCCTCATGGAAGATTCAGTCAGGTAGCAAAGACACAAGGCTGGAACTCCTGTCCATGTGACACTGGATAAATCACTTTCCATATTTTTTCTGTCAGTGCATGAATGGTGGGATTTGTGCTGATAATCTACAAAGGAAGTGAAGGGAGGAAATTATTAGAGCAGCCCATGATAATCTTGGTCTGATAATCTCAAATTTGCTACTTACATCAGTTTTCCACATTTCATATTCAGCTTATCTGTGACTAAATCTTATCTGTACTTGATCATTAATCACGACTGTGTTCTTCCTGTAAAAGTCGTTGTGTCTAAAAGGGTACCAGGAAAGTAGAAGACCAAGAAAGGAAATACTGCAGAAGTATTTTAACACTGGACAGGCTGGCAGCAATGAGCTTTGTGCACTTGAGGAAGAAAAAATTTACACTTGAACTTAAAATTTGTCTTGGATGCTGCTTTCAGCATTTCAGTTACTTCTGAGGAGGATTCCAGGTGTCTATTTGAAAATAGAAAGTGTTCCCAGGCAAGGATTTCTGTCTGTATTCTGCACTCCTGTACTCACAAAGAAGAAGAAAATTTCTTACAAAGGTAAGGAACTAGATGTAATATACAGTGTTGGATTTTTTAAAGATAGATCCATACAAGTTTAATAAAAGCCTCCTTACTATGTTGTTTGTATAATGTCTATATAGATATGAGTGAAATTTCTCCAATTATTTAGTGATTCCTTGCTGTGTAACCTAATGTACACTGCTTTGCATTTTTTCACTAGAGGCAGAGCAGTTGATGGAGAAACTGACTTTGACAAAATAAAATATCTTTAGTTTTTACTTTGAAAGAGTTGCTAAGGGGAGAAATTGAAGCAGAGGGAGCACTGAGAACTAAACAATGAGAGAGTCTTATGAATTCATGGCATATGTGGTAGAGGGTGGTTACTGTTTTGCAGAACTGCATTACTTGAGAGATACAATTCCACAGCAATCTTTACCAACTATTCTTTGGTGTTTTCATGAATTACAGCAATATGATGTATACAGCTAATAATATGCCCTTGGCAGCCTCCCTGCATACATACCCTTACTGGCTGCACCTGGAGCTGAGGAGCAAGCCTGCCTTGGGTAGTGTGGTTGTGCCTGTTGTGGTTAAAATTAAGGAGCAGAAATCAGAGTGATGCTGAGGACTGCAGGGCTGACCACCACCTCACCCAGACTAG
This sequence comes from Molothrus ater, assembly GCF_012460135.2. Taxonomy (NCBI): domain Eukaryota; kingdom Metazoa; phylum Chordata; class Aves; order Passeriformes; family Icteridae; genus Molothrus; species Molothrus ater. The sequence continues at coordinate 56,226,759 of NC_050480.2, read as the reverse complement.
CCCATGGCTCTTGCTGAGCTTGCATGTGCTGGGTGTTGGGCATCTATCAAAGCCTGTGGTGGTGCAAGGCAGAAGGAACAAGTTCTCCCACGTGAAGAAAGAAAAGTGTGTGTGGCTGAAGGAGGAAATAAAGCACTGATCCCACAGTCTTTAAAGATAAACTCCTATGCAAGACTGAAGGGTTGATTATTTTTAGTGAGGGTGAGCCTAAGGGAAGGGCTTGTCAAAGAGATTAAACAATTGCAAGAAGCAGAGCAGGATTCTCCTGCAGCACTTTCCTTTCCATCACACCTGCATCCTGATGTGAAATAAAAAGTGTGTGCATGGTGTGGGGGGGGAGGGGGAACATGGAGGAGGAAAAAGCTGCACTTGGGAGAGCTGAAATGGTAGCAGTTAGTGGTGGAATTGTTATTTCCTGTCACTGCTTTTACCCTATTAGCTTCTCTTATGCTGATTTCTTTCTGTTAATCCCCTGGATAGCCTCTGAGGGTTGTTTATCATCCTGGGGCAAAATGGTTCCAGCCTGCTCTCACCACTCTTTTCCTGCACACAGTGTTGCTGATGTGCCTAAGTATCCAGAAGAGCCTGAGGACAGAGTGGGAGGATATTTTCTCACTTTTCTAATCTCTCTGGGCCCATGACTTGCTCAGCACTGTTGTAGTTCCCCCTGCTTCTGACCCAGGCTGTCAGAAGCAGTGCTGTCATGCTGCAGCAAACAAGGTGCTGCACAGCTGCTGGGCAGGTGCTGTGTAGCCTTCCCTTTGGGAACACGTGTTTGAACACTGTTCAGATAGGTTTTACTAATGTGTTTGAATGCTGTTCAGGGCAGTCTGGTCACAGGGGGATGTTATGGGTGCACTGGGGAGGGTGGGGTATTATTCAATGCTGCCTTTTGCCAGCTAGGTTTTACTAATTTCCTGGTTCTGCTGCATGGCTTATCTCCCAGACAGAAGGAAAAACAGGCTGGGAGGGTGTGTTTGCCCCAGAGAGAGAAGGGAGGACAGTTGGAGGTTCAGCCAGGTGTTGTGACAACAGAAGCTTTTTTTTTTATCTGGAGCAAGAGTGTGAATATGTGCCGTGCATTCCGAGACTGGGAATTAGGGTATAACCCCATCTGAGTCTGTCTTCTCTTCTACCTTCCTATTCAATTGTTTAGGTCAGCTCTCTAAAGAAGAGCAACTTCAGGTGGCAGTCCATCACAGAAGACTTCTGTGACTCTTTAGTCCTGATATCATTCTCTAGTTTTGTATTGCCCTACAGATCCTCTGCCTTAAGGTCTTGGAGTCTAGAAGAGGAGGCTTGTACATAAAACAGCACCATGTATTTCCTAAGAACTAAACTTTGGGGGAGAGGAATCAAAGAAATATACAAGCAGATAATCCTTATACAGACCTATTCTCTTTAGAAGCCTATCAAGCAAAAAGTGGAGTCTACTGGAACTCCCAGATTTGAGTGGAGAGAAGGTGGGACTGAAGGCTGTCTACTCTCCTAATAGTCTTTCTGAATACTTCAGGAAATGTGTCTCTAAACCTAGTCAGATGATCCCTCCTCCACAGTTCTAACTTCTTACATAGCAGATTAATCTGACTTTGGGAAGCTCTTGTACCATCACAAGAAAACATTTTTAAGTCTTGTCCTAGAGTATTCGCTCACCCTACTTTATAATCTGAAAGGAGGGATGAGACCCCCTCCCTAACCTCTGAAGGGCCTAGTGATCCTAAGTGTGACAACCCTCTCCAGAAATGGTAGGTAAATGGCTGAGCTGTATGAAACTGAACTATGTTCTTCCCTGCCTGATGTAGGCAGCTTGTTTTTCAATTTAACTCCCTGTTTTTATACAGTAAATTGCCTTCCAGTAATGAAACAAACATTTAAAAGATTATGTATACAATTTCAGGCATCTTCAAATCCATCACAGATGTCCTTGGGGTTTTGTATGCTCAAGGGAAAGCTTTGGTTTTTAAAGATGGAAGAAACAGGAAGAAGATGAGAGATGAAAGGGGAGAGACTAGTTGCTTTCAGAAATATGGGAATTATCAGTCTGAGCCAGACTTAGACCATGTAGTCTGGCTTGGATACATGGAGTGCAGAAGAGGACTCTAATTATCACTCAGCACACACTGGTGGAGTGCATGTCTGCAGCCATGGAGGCTCCTGGTTTCTGCACAGCTGAACTGTCTCCCTTTGGAGCTGGGATCCCTGCAAGCAGAATTAGAGCTTAATTACTCTGCCTGTTCCTCCTGGGAAGGGATCCACACACTGACGTCTGATAGCAGGCTGAGCTAAGGGAGGAGCAGGGAAAGAGGAGCTGTTGCCTTACTGTGGAACAGCTGCATTTTGGGCTCAGTGCCAAAAGTGGGGGAGGAAAACTTCTGGAGGCCTGAAGAGATAGAGAAAGGCAAATCCCTTCAGGTCTTGGGCTTCAAGAGACCAACGCCGTGTGTGGGCAGGAGCTGGGACGCTGTGTGGGAAAGATTTGCAGTTTCAGTAGGAGTTCCCTCCCAGGTCTTCATGCAAAGCAAGTCCCCTAAATCCCAGGCTTTATCACAGATCTAGGCTAGTACTCTGGGATGGGCTGCAGAGCTACAGCCTCCACCCCCTTCCACCCACTGGGACAAGATAGTGATAACATCTGGATTTAAAGATGCACTAATGGATTTAAAGATGGTCACTAATTTTCTGCCATTTCCTTTCACTGATTTAATTCCCCATGTATTTCCTTTCCGCTGCTTTGGCACAGAGGGTCTCAGAGCTGAAACCAGCAGTGTGGCCATCTGAACCCCTCCTTGGCAGCATGAAGCAGCACATTATGGGAAGCTCATGCTCAGGGCACAGAACTTGGCAAGTCTGTGTAATGTAGTTGCCACAGCTCTCAACCTTGCATGCTTTATGCTCTGTTGGGTGCAGGACAAGAGCATTCCGGCAGGGCAGGCAAAGGGTTCAGTAATATGGCAGCTGACTGCTTGCTATGAAGTGAGAGCACAAAGACCATGTATTGTTTTTATTTTATGGTGTTTAAGATCAGAAAAGCACTTTGCAACACTGCATACATGCCTGGGCTTCCAGTGACTTCATGATTTAGAAGTGTCCAGCCACACCTGGAGGGAGCTGTAAAGTGCAAGTCAGGATGACAGCATCTTTTGTAAACAATGGGATTTCCTGGGATTATGTTTGAATGGTTGGCCCTCTTAGAGAGGGGGACTATATTAGATCTCTGACAAAGTGATGAGAAGACTTTCTGTGTTATGTAATTTTTAAGGCTACTGGTTATCACTGAGCCAAAAGCCTGCTTCCAATTTAATGGGTTATGGTTATCCACATGGTGCTGTTGCATAAATTCAAATCCCATGGGATACAAAAAAAATACATCAAAAACTTTAGTCAGTTTAAACCATGTCTCTGTCATTTTTATTTTTGATAAGCATAAAAACACCCTGTAATGAAACCAGGTAATGGTGTGTTACTTGCAGGAATGTGTCATAGGATTATGTTGTGACCAATCAAAGTGCTTTTTCAATGTCTCACAGCTTTCTGGTATGCTCTCCATAAAACTTTTTTCTTTTTTTTTGTTTTTAAAATTCATTCTGACTGTCTGATCAGGACCGGATAAATACCTCTTAATGAACCCTATAATGAATACAAAGCTGCTCTGCAAACCTATTTAATTTTCATGAATCTCATTGATAGAGGAATATATTTTTAAAAAATAAAAGGTAAACACTTCCTTTGAAATCAGGCAATATTTTGTGACCATAATGCTTAGCTCTTGTTCAGTGGCAGTGACCAGGTAAACCATGCTGTTGTGGCCCTATTAGGTGGTATATATAAGCTTTCTAATGTACACTTTAAATGAGATATCAGCAAATAACACGTGTAGCTTCAAAACAAGCTTTGGCAAGCAATCAGTCTGGCAACATTTGACTCGACTTTCAGCAAAGTAGAAACAAGAATGTACACTCTTCAAATTTGCTTGTCTGTTGGTGGAAATAGTCCTTGTGGTATTTGTCCAGTTGTGTTACTGAATCCAATCACTGCAGCAACTTAAAGACATTTTCATTAGCTAGGACCACTGGATGTCAATTCTGAAATTCTGAGCAGTAGTTTTAAGAAAAATGCTTTTTAAAGAATCAGTCTCACTTGCCTCAGTGATTGTGGCTTCAGTGCATTGTGGCATGATTGCTATCAGCATCAGGCCATGCTGACAGGCATCAGGAGCTAGGAGATAACCAGGATGTCCTGGTTATCTCCTGGCATTGCCCATAATATTGTTGGAAATCTGTCCTCCCTAGCAAGTGCACTGTCCCATTCTAAGAAAGACTGTCAGGTTTTGATCTTCTGGGGTTTTGCTGCTTCTAAAGTGAAGGGACTGAAGTGGGCCATGGATGCAGTTCAAGTGGTTCTTTGTTTTAAGCAGCCATTGGATCTCAGCAAACATCAGAGAACTTTGGGGTACCAGACATTGCCTTTGCAATCTGAGCTGTATCTTTTCTGGCATGCAATGGTAGAGATAAAAATTTCTTTTACAATATAGAGAAAGGAAGTACATTTTGGTTAAGGTTGGTATTGTCAGGAGATAACATTTGCTTGAAAATGGTGTATTGTTCTAGCACAATATACTGTAATTTAAATAATTCAGAATACAATTTCTTCTGTGGTTCCAGTTTGTAAATTAAACCAGAAACTGACATTTTAGCTGGTACATTCAGTTTCAAAGCATTGACTACTACACATAATGTAAGCAAGAATTTTCATTTTTTGCTTTGTGTAATTTTCATAAGTAGTGGTGCTACAACTCTTCTTCATCTGAATAATGTCTCTGACTTTTTTTTCCTTCCTTACTCTGGAAAAATACTGTAATATCACTCTGGAAAAATACTTTACTATTGTCATGTTCAAGATACCTGTCTCAGTTTACCTGGTTTCACTGTGCCAGGCAGATGAATGAGTTAGAGTTTTGTCTTCTGAGACATAAGCTGCTTGAGGGAACTTGAAGTTTACTGCTTTGCTCTGTACCTAGATGTTCACTGAAGGGTAGTTTTCTTCCCTGAAAGCATTTTGTTTAGCTTTACCAAATTAATCTTTGTCAGTGTTGCCTTAAGGGTTATACCCTTCTTCACTGTAGGTTTAAACTTGAGTGTGGGGACATGATAGCAGAGTTCTATGAATCTGAGCATACCTGGAATGTGCAGAAGGAGGCTCTGAACATGGGCTTTGAGTCAGCAGAGGATATGCTCCTGAGGATGCAGGGGAGCTGGCCAGAATCCCTGCTTTCACTCTTGCTTAGGAACTTGCTGCAGAGAAATGGGTTTGTCTCCCTTCAGGTGAGATTACTGCCACTCAGTCCTGCCTTCCTGGCAGGGGTCCATGAAGGCCAAATTCTCTTTCAGCCTATGCAAATCATGATTCTGCTTGTTTGCTTCTCTGTGTAGGTTTTTCTTTCAGCCCCATCTGCTGTCCTTTTGCCTCTTCCACTATCTTTTCCAATGCATCATTCATTCTTAGTGACACCTGATTTGGATCTGGTGATTCATGTATATGCTTCCCTGCTGAATAACCAGCACAAGACAGGAAAGTCTACCTGCTGACTAGTGACTGCTTCTTTCCTCCTTTGCCTTTTTCAGAGTAGATTGAAGTCTGGCTTTTAATGGAGAGAAGGAAGAAGGGTTATGCAGTACCACCAAATTGAATGCCACCTTCACTCAGCTTTTGTGCAAGCTTTAAACAGTGTTAGAAAATAATATGAGGGGACAGAAACCTATCATGTTTAGACCATAGCTAGAGCTTTTTCTTTAGATCTCAGTATCACTATTATACTCCACATTAACAAACTTGTTCTGCTTGTTTTTTAAACCAAGGTTTAGCAGGGTTTTGTTTGTTTCCTGTGGTGACATTTGAGGGATTTCCATGTATGGCTGCATCATCTGAAAAAGATGCCAAGGCTAAAATGGACCTCATGTCACAAAGTCCACAGGAGTCTGTGTAATGTGGATTTCTCCCACATCACTGTTCTGCTCAGTGCATGGTAGAATGGATATTCCTAGTAATGGTTGTGTGATTTTACAGGCTAGGGATAAACCAATTGGAAGACTGGGGAATTATTCCCAAGTCTGGCATAAGTAGCTCTGTTCAAGCTCTGTTTTGACTCCATTCATGAGCCAGCTTCCACACCTTTCTCTCCATGCTCAGGCTTTCAAGCTTCTAGAAGTAAACTCAAGCACATGAGCCTGAATGGGGTTTCACCATGGTGCAGTCAGACAGTCATGAAATCAAAACTAAAGAACATGCCAAGGAAAGCACTCACCCCACAGGCTAGATGTGGAAGCTGTGTATTTTTTGCAAGAGGAGTTGTCCCTTCAAGTAATTCTTTACTCCAAAATCAGAAACATCAAGTCCCTTCTGAATGGCATCCACCAGGGTTTGGGCAGGGACAAAAGATGGGAGCTGCTGTGCCTTCAGGGGATGACTGTGACTTCCAGGCACACTCTGCTCCTGAAAGATGGAAATTCCTGTTGTGCACAGAGGTAATGTACAGTTTTGAGCATATGGCAGGTGGGAGCTTCTTGCCTCTTTGAGAAGCAGTACGTGATTTATCTCTAGTTCAGTAGGGAAAAAAAATCTGGCGTGCTTTTGTAGAAAGGTTGCTGGGCCCTGACCTCCTTTGACCTGATTTAATTGAGGATTTTGCCAAGCTTATTACATGGGATGTTCTTTGGCAGCACTGAGCAAACAAAGCAGGCTGATCACATATTATCATTTTACACGTGCACAGAACGAAATATAAAAATAGCTATTTAAAAAAAAAACTTCCTTTTCACTGACATATAATAACCTTCCTTTAGTGACCTGTCATAGACCTCAAGATCAGTATGACAAAACATCTCAGCTTCCTCAATTTTATATCTTCCCAGACACATTACTAACACAAGGCTGAGAAATGAAAAAAATGCATATACCATTATTTTTTTTCTTTTTTTTAAACAATCTTACTGGTTCTACAGAAGAATCCATTTTGTATCTGCCTACCAGCAATGTCTGCCAATATTTACTGATGTACCTGCTTTACCTTTTACATATTCCCACAAATGAAATACTGGGACACACTAACATATTTCAGGAAAAAATATCCTTTGTATACACAAAGCATTTGCTTTTGAAGTATTAAACCTCAGCTTGTTGGCCTGACAGCTACTTTCAGGACAGTGCATTTCATGACATGAATGAGTGAGACAACAGGATAGGTCAAAAGGGAGTTACAGGTGAAATTACCCTTCCTTATTGTTTTTAGGCAAGATGCCATTTCTTTCAGAACATTATTTATTAAGTGAAAAGGTGAGAATAAATATTTCAAACTCTTCGATGAAAATGAAAATCACATTCCAATGTAACTGGCTTTGGTTTTATTTGAAGAAGCAGTCTAGCAATTCTCCTGTGGTAACTCATCACCTCCTTGACACCGGGTATGTTTCTGGGCTTAGGACAGTCAATAAGAAAGCAAGTGACAGCAATTTTTATTGTGCCCATATCAATTAAAAAGTGATAAAGTCTCACAGTGACTCCTCTACTATTGAGAGTTTTCCCATGTTTGGAAGCTAACAAGACTAGAGATTTTTGCCTTTATGAAATGTTATTAGCTACAAGACTGAATCACTTGCCAAATCTGTGGAACAAAAAACTACTGGTGACTTAACAGCTCTTAAGGTTCATTGCAGGATTGGCTTTAGTTTTCTTATTTAGGAGGTGTCTATCTCTGACCTAAGGTAACTGCATATTATATGTTGACATCAGTAGCATTCCTAAGTGTCAGGAAAGGAGACTAAACCATAATTAATTGGCTGACAAAACTGCTAAAGACTCATATGTGAGCTGGTTCTTTTCCCTTTACTTTTTTTTTTTTTTGCCATCTCTTGTCTTCTGTTTGGCTGTTTCATGTTTACGTTATAGAAAGAAACAGGTTTATGTTATAGAAAGAAACCTGGGATCAACATAGGATCCAAAAGAGACACAGAAATGGGAAAACTTGAGTGAATTCGAGCTTAGGTATGGCCCTGTCAAGCTCTCCAATTTCACCAATAAATTCTAAATTTCAACCAAATTCAGCAGAAGCGGAAACATCTAAGATGATAAGTCCCTAGAAAATTATAATGAAAATTCATTGTGAGGAAGAAGACAAAAGAAAATTTGAGTTCAGTCCTTATCTTACCTCAATGATCGGCAAGTGTTGCTGTCAGCACTCAATGGTCTAAATCAGCCGTGTCTCATGCTGCCTCTTGCCCAGTCAAACAGGTAGCATTTGGCAGGGAAATAGAAGTGTTGTGAGAATCAGGGCTAGAGCATGGAATATGGGATACTGAGAAACTAGGATCATTACTACAGGAGAGATTCTGGGGATATAAGCGCAATCTGATGGTGCAGTGGGAGCTTTGATTAGTATCGTGGGAAAATAAAAGACTTTAGTGACCATATGGATATGCAGAAGACAAGTGCTGTCTGGATAGCAGCTTGGATTTGTAATACTACTTTCTTCTTTACATGTTTACCCCTTTAGTCACCCTACCCCCTTATCTTTTTTTCTCCCTCCTCTGCTTGACAAGCTTCCTCACTTACGTCACGGCCAAGGTGGCCATAAATCAGCTGAGAAATGAGGAATGAATAATTTCCTTCCCCTTGGGGCACTAGCACGTCACTGCTATGAAACACTTAGGTCACCTGTCTTCCCAGCAGGAGCGCAGCAAGGACACTGTGTAACCCAACAACTTCCACGTGTCTCCTCCCTTTGGAAGAACCACTGTAGTGGCTACAAAGTTGGGGGGTTATATTCTTAGTGAGTTCTGTTAGCTTTTACCTGCAGGGTATTTTTTTTCAAGTCACGTTTTCTCACAAACTTCATGTTTTCAGATACTTCTATAGAGCCCTATGTTTTTTCTGAAATACTGCAACAGTTCTGGGCTGATAATTGCATAGATATTAGTTGTCAACAGCTTTAAAACTATATGAATTTTTAGAAACAAAAAAAAAAACCCCAAAAAACAGAATCACAGAGGAGTTTTAAAGCAAAGTGAAAGGAAAGTTCTGAGCAGAGCACAAGATCACAGCAAGGCTTGTAAATGTAAGAAATGTAGGTTGCATAGCAAGCCTGGCCTGGAGATTGCATGACCCACCTTGGAGATGCCAGCTTGTCTTCTGTGCCCAGTTTCACCTAGTTAGAAAGAGGTTAGTACTCCTGTCTTTAGAAATACAGTGTTGCCAATTTATTTAGCTTATCTTTTCAGAGCATTTTGTGATGCACAGCTAGAAGGCACTGTAGAAATATAAATGACTGTTTGGGAATTAGTACAGTTCTGTTACCATCTATTCAGCTCCTCAGGAAAATTGTTTTACAGCCTTGGGCTGCTCCTATAACACACTGAACTTGACACAAATCTGTTCCAGCGTGACCAAGCTGGAGGAAGTAAGCAACAGTGCTTGTTTTCCTGCCTCTGTAAACTCATCCTGCTTTCTCTCTTTGACTTACCCAGTAGAAACAAGACAGTTTAAAAATGGCTCTAAACTGTAGCCCTTGAGATTCATGACAGACCTTAAGATAATTTCCTCACTATAAGCTGAGGTGATTTAGAGATATTGCCTTTCCTTAGCTGGAAATGTTTTAAGAATGTGTTAACAGCATATAAATTAAAAAGGGATTGAAGGCTGGAGCTTTAACACTAATGCCACAGGAGGACAAGTCAGTGCAAGATCAAGAAGTTGTGGAAGTAAAATCAAAGCAATGTCAGAGCGATTAAGAATAAACCACATCAGAAGTGCAACTGGTAAGAGCCTTAATCATTCAGAGTCAAATAAAGCAGGGAATATGGTATTCCTTAGCACCACTTCTTGGAGAGATTTTTCTGACCAGATACAGAATGGAAGAAAGTGCGGTGCAATAGGCTGTGGTTCTCAGATGAAAGATGAAGACTGGACTTGTCTGGGCTAAATGGGGACATATATGGGGTGTCTAGTGGCTGATATAATGTAGTCCACTCTTTTATAGCATACGTTTGTTTTTTGGGGTTTTTTTTCTCCTTTGCATCTGGTGCAGGAAGTGTCTTAACTACAGCAGTGAACTAGCTTGTATTTGTATTTTTCCTATTTAATTCTATTCCATAGAGGGCTGTGTTGTCAAGGAGCTCTAAAACCTGTGCTCCACATTTTGCAGTATGGAGAAAACTTCTGTTTGCTAGGCTGGCAGCTGCTGTGTAAGCTTTTCAGTCCTTTTTAATCACTCTGCCTCCCATAGCAAGCTACTGTGAATTAGTTCTTTGGGGCTCATTATCCAGACTCTTTTACCACCCTTGAGAAGGAACAGGAGGTACTGAAGAAAGCCCAAGGGGATATCCTCTCCTTAATGAATCTCTGCTCTGCCTGTAGAGCCACAGTGCCAAGAGGAGGATGGAAGGGTCATGGCTGGAATGTATCATGTTCTGGATGGTGGTGCATGAGAATGAATCAGAGCAGCCATGAAATTGCTTTGCAAAACACTGGAAGTCAAGTTGGCTTTCAGTGATACCAGGAAACAGAAGGATAAGGACACTGGAAATTTCCTTTACCCATGTCCTCATTTAGGCTGGAGTGCTGAAGTCATTGACAATTGAATGATCAGTAACTGGAAAGAGGAAGGAAAAAGTCCAGTATTTCTGCATTTTCTTGGTGTTTTCTCTGATTCCAGAGAATCTGACCTTAAGCAGCATGCCAAGGCAGGGAGGCAGGGCTCTTCGCATGCAGCAGTCACTCTAATTGACAGAAATGTGATTGTATTCCTTGTACTTCCATTGATAGGTTTTACTTACCCAGATGCTGCAGATTTATACTGAAGAGCTATCAACTGAGATTTCAAATGAGGGTGTTTGCCCCTCTTGCTCAGCAGATGTGAGAGCAACAAAAATCCTCACTTTTACAACAGAAAAAGAATTCTTCCCTATTCTGCATGGTAGTTGCTGCATTCTGATTAGAAACCTGCTGAGAAAATTTTTACAATAGAAGGCTCTTCTCCCTCATTTACTGAATCATGTCAGGTGCAGGAGATAGTAGGAAACAAAGCATTTACAATAAATGCTGAAGCTTCAAACTCAACACACATCTCTGTGTAGACTGGAGGTGCATACTACTATTCCAGGTTTTTACTTCATTAAATCTCCAGGGCTTTTGACTCGTTAAACCTGCTAATCCCAGGATTACTTTTTAATTGCAGTTTTCATCTCATCTGTTGTGCTACCTGTTGCTCCATCAAAGTTGTGCTCAGAAGGAAAAGCATGAGAAAAGGAACCAGGGGAAATTTGTTTCTGTGGTCAGTTGCTGCCTGGAGCTCTCTCACTGGCTTTTAAGTACCTTGTGAAAGCATGACTGAGTGAAACAGTTACATCTGAATAGATTAGGCTGTGAACATCTTTATGAAGATGGGGAGGTTCACTTACAGGTACAGTATGTTCTTGCAGCTAGCTGCATCAATATGAAGAGGGCAGAGAGGCACACCAGCTGTGCACAACTGCACCATATTCAGCACCATATGCAGTGTTTGAATATGAACAAGGCTCTCATTTCAGTCTCAGTTCTTTCCTTCTCTCCCTGTTGAGTGAATAAATCTGCTTTGTTCCTGTTTATGTGATACAAGTGGGTGAGAATTAGCAGTTTGGAATTACTGGTTTGGGTTATTAACTTGGGTTCATGAATAAACAGAATGACTGCTGCCAGGGAATCATGCATTAATTATCCTTGAGCTATGCTGATGGAAGAGTGATAGAGAACCAGCAAATATACTACAAGCTTCTGACTGTTTTATTATTATTAGAATTGCTAAAAGGAGAAAACTGGGAAAAACTGCTTTTCCTGTCTGCATCTGGACTGTGCAGGGGGCTCCAATTCAGGCACCTCCTCTAGAATGTGAATGACGGATGTGTTGTAGTTACTAGTTTTTTGTTGTGATCATTGCTAGCCAGTCAGGGAAAGAACAGATCCCATTCTGGTATCTCTTGCCTTGGCCATCCACTTGGCTTCCATAAAATTGGTAACTGTGGCTGTTCATCTTGGGACCAGCTCTGGTAATGAAGTTGTTAAGCGAGACCTGCAGAAAACCCAGAGAAATGCACCGATTAAACACTTTAGTTTTATCTTCTGTTCTTCTTGCCTGGTCTTTTTCACCTTCTTCCGGCCTTGTGTTTTTTGAAAAAGCTGTATGGGAAATTATTTGGTTCAACATATGTTAAGGAAGTGGAAACAGCTGGGGGCCAAAGGCAGAATGTGGCTGGCAAGGCAAGTTGTTATTTTTATACAGAGCTGTTCAGTTAGGTCTCTTTGTGTAGAGACATCATCCCACTTGGCCCAATTTTACCTTGATGCCTCCTATTAATCCTCCTGCCTTTGAGCATTTTGTCTGAGTAGTTTACACACCTGCATGTTTATGCATTGTGATCCACTGCAGCTTCTCCTTATCTCTCCCTTTCCTCAGCACTTTTCTCTTCCTTTTCCTCTCCTACAGCAGTTGCCACTCCTACAGATACCAGGGGCAATGGGAGGGAGGCCCAGTTTTGTCTGTCACCTTCCCAGCCCTTCCTCTTCCCAAGGGCAGGAGAGCCTAGGGTGAAAGCTGGCGTGAAGGAAAAGAGACAGCCAATTTCTGCCAAGTTTGAAGAGCCAGACCAAGGATCAGTTGAGAGGGAATTATTAGGCAGGGGAGAGGATGGGATTTCCATGGTGCCCAGGGAAATGGTCTAATTTAAGTAATTTGCATGAAGTCATAATGAGACAGGACATAAAACTTCAAATGTATGAGTGATATTTTCTGCTCTGTATTATTATGTGTAATTACATGTATGTATTCTATTATTATGTATTCTAGGGTGATAGAGCAGGAACTCATAACTACCTCTTTTGGGGCCGGAGAAAGCCTGAAATTATTCCATTAGGAAAACAGAGATGTTACTCTCTTAGAAGAGAAAAAAGTAATGTAGTAAGTGATGCTATATCAAGGCAAAGAATAAAATTGTCTCCTCCTTTTTTCTTACCCTTTCCCTGTATGTTTCAAAAATTCCCCCTTGAGTCTATTGCCACTTATTCCCAGTAATGAATTCAGCTGAGCAGACTGGCACATTTTTGCCTGTCACGTGGAGATCTCGCATAATGTGGGCAAAGCAAACAGATATACTTGGGCCTTGATTATACCAAGGCCACTTTATATGGCCACAGGGATCACTCTTAGTGTTTTTAGTCAAACATCAAAGACCAAGGCCATTCTGTTATTTCTTCCTGGTTTGCTAAGGAAAGTGATTTAGTTGCAGAGCTCTTACTGCTGTTTTGTTACTGTTGTGTACAAACCCTTATAAATTCCTGGGAACTGAAAAACACTTCCAAGCAAAACATGATTTTGACCTAATGGCTTTCATGTGAGAGCTTTGTAGCCTAATTCCTGTGTCAAAGATCCCATAAGACTTATTCAGAGTCAGCATGGCAAGACTTAACTTTTGGTTTTGTATCATTGACTCTGAAACGGGAGTTTGGCAGCCTTATGCAGAGAGGAGAGATGAGGCTCAGAGCCCCCTCACTGATTCCTGCCACAGGAGTCTTTAAAACAGCCTTAATTCTGATAACCTCCCTGACATAATTTCAAACTGTTCTATTGAGTGTCACTAACAGTATTTCTCAGAATCCATCTTTATGTCTTCTAATAGTTTATTTGTTGAAATATATTTAGTATCTTCTAAAGCTCAGTAATGAAGTTGCTGTTTTTATGTATTTTATGTGCAAAACAGGGTAGCCTTTATGCTATGCAGTGCCATTAGGTGAATATAGGAACATTAAGCTTAATAGCTTAAATGCTGAAACAGTAGGCATGGCAGTTGCTTTACCTGATTTTTTTTATTAAAGCTTTTGAAGTGTTTACTTGTTATGTATTTATCATATGCAATAAAATGCTCCAAGGGCAAAGAGCAAATGGGTTAAGCCATTGTAATAAGTAAAGCTAGTATCAGTTAGCTTGCCATTGCTTTCTCCCATTAAGTTGGAATGGATCTTAGCTCTGGCAGCTGCACTTTTGTTTCTTTAATGTTTTTTTTAAAGGTCCTAGGTTGCAGCTATGCTTTTGTCAGTAAAGATAAGCTGTTGGTATTGATGCCAGCTAATTGCTTCATTTCTACAATCAGATGTTTTCCATTTTAGAATCCTTTGATTTCCTATCAGTCAGATGGTAAAAAGAGGAGAGAGGTTCTGTAATAAAACTTTCAAAGAAGAAATAGAAAATAAAATCTATTTAGAGTCTAACAATATAATTCTTGCCTCCTTTCTAGTTCAAAGGGACAAATTACCAGCAGCCTCTGAAAAACCAGAACATGTACAAGACTTCATAAGCCAACGATTTCAGGAAATATTGACAGATCTAGTTCTGAGGCAGAATTTCCTGCTTCCTGCCTTGATGGATAAAATACTGACACACACAGATTCATCTGTTCATTTTGAATATGTGCTGACAGAAGCAGTCTGACTTTCAGAGCACTATCTCCAGGTGTACACACTCGGGATGTCCCTGACTACACAGAGCAAGACTCTTGCATCCTGTTTGATATCCCGGGGGATCTACAAGAGGAAAACATAAGCTGTCATGGACTCGTGATGGCAAAGGTATGAAGGTGACACCCAGTGTCCTTGCTGGAGAAGGAGCATTGCCTCCTGCCAGGCTTCAGCACATTTTTGTCTGCATGAAGAGAAGTTGGCTCAGTAGCTAAACTTTAACAGCAGTAGTTCAAAATGGTTTCTGTCACTTTCTTTGCATTGCTGTTCATTTGTTGCTAACCATCTCCATCCTTTTGGTCTTCTTTTTGAAGAGAACCCCATGAAAACATTTTAAAGGAAAAAATCTCAACCTGACTTGACTGTGGAAGCATAATATGCCTAAAAATTTATTATTTTTTCCTTTTTTTTTTCTGTTGTAACTCAAACAGTTTCAACTAGTCCTAAAAATATCAGCCAACTTTTTAGTGCTAAGAGATTTTTGCTTTTTCAGTAATTTGGAGCCAGTAGCATTGGTCACGCTTAGAAGATCGTCTCACCCGAAGCTGTCACAACTTGCAACAATGCTACGTGTTGGAATGATGGACCTATTGGTGGAAACCAATGGTTAAAGCTGAAGTTGAACAGGCAAGGAGAGAGATTTCTCAGGAACACTTTCTGTCTGTAGGCCTTTAGAAAAAGCTTGATTTATAGGAAGCAATGCATTGGCATTTAAGCTGTCTAGACATAGGTGCCTACTTTGAATTAATTTTGAGGGCAGTTATGCCCTGGCGTGCTTTCTAAGTGCCATAAAAATGCCATAAAAAATGTGGTATGGTTATCTTTTGGGGGGCCATTAAAATAGTTTGTTCAGATATTGTACTTACAAAGACAGTATTAAAAAAAACAAACTAGGGAGACTTTGATAAAGTAATATACAGCAAATGTAGTTGCATACATTAGGTATGTGTATGGTTCTAGTCACGCCCATGGTAGGAGTGAAAACTTCTGTGAGAGGATAACATTAAAGAAGCAGCAAATGTTTGGGGTAAAGCTGTGGTTGTTGGCACTTAATGCACATCTAAGCTATGCATCTGAACGCCATTCAAAAGGCCTAACTTGCATAAGAGTGCCAGGAAACACTACTTTATTTGTAGACATCCTGGGTAGCTGTTGCCAGATTATAAAGAAAAGGCAGAGAAGGCACAGAAAGGAAAAAGCCTAAATGTAATGTATCTTTTGGACTGAACAATCTGTCCTCTTCTTTTGAGACACTGCAAGCTTAAGGAGACTTCAAATAGCTAAAAAGCTGTAATTAGAGCCTTCTTCTGAAACATGCATTTGTTTCCCTGACACTATGCAGGAGAGTTCCTGTTTTCCTGTTGTTTCCTGTGGCATAAACATTTATTTTAAATTTCTTTTGTCATCTGGGGAGATGCTGTCTGGGGGAGAAGTGCTTTCACATGACATTCTTCCTTCCCGCTGCTGTTTTTGTGGCCTCAAAGGCAAATGCAGGATATTCCTCTTTCAGTTCCTTCAGTGCCTCAGCTTATTCCAGTATTTCTGATCAATTAATTTGCAGTGATGTCAGCATTTCCAAAGTGTTGATACAATTGTGTGAAACAAACAGAACAGACTGGCATTGAATTTTCTAGAAAAGGCTGAAAGGTTCTTCAAGCTTGTATAGATCATAGAGGGTTTGAACAATAACAAAAGTAGAGTACTTCAAGTACTGTAATGTAAGTATGATTCAGTTGATACTAAAATGAGATGAGGATGAACATCAGATTGACATAATTTGTCTAGACCCCTTGGGGTCAAGAATGAGTTTAGCAAAACCCTCAGAAGACTTTTTAATCAATTGGGACAATCCAGATAAAATTGATCCTCTCTGTGTGTGGCCCTGATCTGTACTATCTCTCAAGTCCCTTCTTTGCTGTACTTCTGTGACAATTACATGACTCAAGTTGCTTAGCAGGTGATATCCTGTGTCAACACTAAGAGTTAGAAAGGTAGGAGAACTTCAATTAGCTGCTGGTGCACACTGATGATCATATTTAAGATTCTGCATTGCCTTCTGCACATTATTTCTCTATGGCTGCACAGCAGTGATCGGGACTGAGCAGTCTAGTGGATAATCTGTGCTAACAAACCATTAATGGGAAAAGTCTCATAGGAGACTGGGAACTGCAGAGAACCCATGTTAAAATTAGCACACAGGTGTGCTCCTGCAAGAAGTACTTGACCTGATTTACTGCATGACCTAATGACTCATGACCACATGGTTAAACACCTCTGGATAATCTAGCTTAACTTCCTAATAGTTGCAGTAAATCATTTAAGTAAACCTTCAGAAAGACAGGTGTGAAGAAAGGAGTTTCTTGGTTTAGATCCTTATAAACTCAAAAAATGGAAGAGTGACATTAGGAATCCTGTCTTTTGAGATGACATGTAAAGTCCAGTTTATTTAAGGTGCTTTCTGAAGGCTATAACTGATGAAAACCAGAAGTTTGTGTTCATCAGGACAGAAGATGGGAGGCAGGTGTGTGTGTGTGCTTTACTCTGAAGAACTCAGCAGGAATTATACTTAAAGATCATGTGGGTTTATCTCCTACTGGGAATTCCATGACACTAGTTGACCTTGGCCTTCATTCAGTAATGCTCTTTCTCCTGTAATTGGTTAAAATTTGTTTGCTTTAGCATCATGTGAAGGAAAGAAGGTAGAAAGGAAATATGAAAGGTAAAATCAACTGTGTAGCAAACAGAAAATATGTAGGTTTTCGACAGATGTGCCCATGATCAACTGAAAAGGATATGATAGAAGTGATCCAGTGATTTGTTATAAATTAATTAACCCCTACAAGTAATTAACCTCTTTGTACAAAGATCTATATTTCAATAGGAAGACATGCAGTCTGAAGAACAGTGAATTTTGTTTGTGCTGCACTTACCTTGCAACTGTTTACTCCAGTATTGCAAGAGGAAAGGTTTTATCTTGTCTCAGTGAAGGTTTCAGTATATAGCTTTGCTTGTTGGCAAACCAGCCTGTGATACCTACAAAATGTTGGTTATTTTAGAAATCAGGCTTCTCCTCTCCTCAAGCAACCTTCACCATATTCCCTTCCTCCTTCTGATCAGAGCACTGTCATCATGTTAGCCTGCCATCCTAACTATGGAAATTTTCTTTGTGTCTCTCCCCATAAACCAGATCTTCTGTCCAGGTTAAGGACAGCTGATGTGATCACAAACCAACCATAAATATCCATAAAGATATTTTCTCAGGCCCTGGCATTCCTATAGAGTTTATAGCAACTGGCAGGGGATTGGGTCTTTCAGTAGGGTCTGTTTTGGGGGAGGGTGTGGACACCAGGCTCTGGCAGAGGAGAGCAGGGAGTTGGGAGTGTGAATGTGAGCAGAAGGAAGGAAAGAGCTGCCTGCTAGTCTGCAGATCGGTGCTACAGCTCAAGGAGAAGAGGCAGAAGAGGCTGAAGTGGTTTTGGTGGTTGGGATATCAGTGAGCTGCTTACCCAGGCAATACCACAGCATCTCCATGCAGGGCCCCTTCAGCTGGATTGGGCCTGAATACTGGTGGCTGAAGTAAGATATAAATACAGTGTGGGTGTCAGCTGCTCCTTGGTCCCTGCCTGGGTATGCATTCTTACTACCTGATAAATTTTATCTCTGTTTCAGTGATGATTCACTCTCCCTGAAGGATAATGTACATTGTGGTTACTACAGAGAAGTGGCATGTAAATAGGCAGTTAATGCAAAGTAGCTGGCACAAATGCACTACTACTTACAACCTGAAAAATGTGACTTTCCAGGTGACGTAGTGTATTTTTGATATTCTTAGTCTTCTAGTTGAAAAATGTTTCTTCCCTTCTGTATGAGGCTTCTTTACCTGAAGCAGCAGGGTGTGGTTTTGCAGTGGGGAAGATGGATGTGGGAAGAGGCTTAAATTAGATGTCAATAAAATTCAGAGTAGGAAGGAAAAAGTCATTATGAAAGCGTTTATCACTGTTGCTTCCATTGCCAAAGCAGGTAAGTGTGCCATGAAACCATCAGGTGTCAGGTTCTAAACAAACAAGAGATAACAGGCTGCTTCACAGGCTACTGCATGTTGAAGTTATGCAATCCTTGGCCACGGCATGTCTTGGTGTTCAGAAGTTCTCAGAGCTTCAGAAACTGCCTTTGAAGGTTCACAGATGAAAGATGGCTTGAGATTTAACAGGCACAAATATACCTACCATGGCTTAAGGTGTCTGTCATACACCAATCCCTGGAAACAAAGTATGAAATCTTGCAGAATGTCAGTCTGAGCTTTCCATGCTAATTTATTCCTCACTGATGTCCACTGCTGGCCAGTGTCAAGCACAGTACATTGTGCTAGATGCCATTTTTGATCCACCATTAATTTTTTAATGTTCATAACTGTGCTGTTAGAGGGCACGTTTGTACCAGTACTACTGCTTCTACACTTGGAGAAGATGGTGTTATCTTGTACTGTTTTAACTATTGTCAAAAGGATCTTGTCTTTCTGTGTGGATGAGGCAGCAAAAGGCATTTCAGTAACAGCTGGGCTGAACCAACAGTTTATCTTTTGCTCTGAAGACAGAAATGCAGTAGAAGATATTTTTGATACAATCTTTATAACAAAATAAAAGTCAGATGTTTAAATTCCATATGACAAAGATGCCCTTTTAGGCAGAATTGCCTGTTTGAGAGTTCAGTGACTTGTTTTGAGTAAAGAGAAATGCTGTTTGGATTTTGAAAACAGAGGGGAAAACTGAGACATTCAAATTTGTTATAAGGAAATTTTTATTAGTCTGTGGATACCCGCTAAGTTAATTTAACTGGGACTTCATATCCTGTTTTCCCAGTTGTTGATTAGGAAACTAATACTGCTTTTTGTAAAGACTGAGTGGAAATTTATAATTTTGGCAGGAGACTCTAATGGTTTGCACACTGCAGACACCAGCATGCAAGAAACTTGGGTGAAGTTTCTTGCAGAGGGAGAAGAGGAAGCTTTCCAGTTATTTTAATTTCTGTAATGAGGATGAAGTAAGATATTATCCTTTCTCTGATAGTTAATGGGCTACAAGTAATTTGTTGGGCACAAGGAGAGGATGAAGTTGCACAGACTAACTTTCTTGGATACTCTGTTGTGGTACAAGCAAGAAAAATGACAGATAAGCCTTTGATCATGTCAGTTGCTGGCCACATCTGCCTTCAGGCTGGTCAGCAGGACAAGTGCAGACTGCAGAAAGTAAATTTCTAAGATAGGTTATTGAATATCTGCATCCATAGCTATTGACTAATATTGACCTTATAGGAAAGAAGCCACGGAAGCCCTCCATACCTCCTCCTCAAGACTTGCTGAAACCCCCCTGCCTCATGCTGGTGTATCCTGTGTCCTAACAAGGACATGGAATCCTAAGGAGGAAATTCAGCAAACCTGCACACAGCACCTTCCCTAGTACCTTGGTCTCCTTTCTCTAAACAGCTTCTCTATATAGCTTCAAGGCCCCTTAGTGCCAAGATCCTGGAATGTGGTGTACTGGGAGCAACTTCTAACCACAAGAAAGAGCCTCCCTGTCTCAGGCCAGTGCTGTCATTGGTCCCTCATTGAAACAGGATAGTAGGAATAAAGTTCTACCTTTTTTGCCTGCATAGGCAGCAGAAACAAACACAGCTGCCAAGAAGGAGGCCACAGATGCAGTGGTGATAGCTGAGACTGAGTTCAAGTGTCTCATTAGACTGGGAATGCTGTAGGAAGGTGAAGGCTGCACGATGGTCTATTCAGCCCCAAGTCTTAGAGGCAGCAGCCTTGTTTGGTGAGATAACCTGTTTTCTCCTGTGCAACATCCACCTCTGTTTAGTGTCCCACCTATGACTCTTCTGCTGTTCCTGTTGTTCCCAAAGCTCTGGATGCAAGTATAAGAACCAGAACAACAGGGCACAGGACACTGTTGAAGGCTGACAGTTTAGGGAACTGTGAGAGCAAGGGAAAGGAGGAGGAGGGGGAGACTTGTTCTCAGCTTTCCTACATGCCAGGTTGCTAACATAGCCCTGGTGGTAAAGCAATGGTGATGTTCTCAAACCTTGTCTGCCTCTTCTAGCTCAGTACATGGGTAGTTTGAGCACACAACTATCTGCATTAACCTTGGCTTGGATCATACACTTCCAGCTGTAGAGTGAATTGGTGGTGAAGTGAGACAACAGAAAGTAGGAATTTCTGGTCAGGAGGCAACACAAAATTGGGAAGGGGTTTGTGTGACATTCATTGTGATTCAGAGGAACCCCCTGACAGGAAATGTGCAGGTTTGGTAAACAAGCCAATAGCACTAAGAAAACACTTGGCTACATGTCACCAATTTTGACTCCCAAGGGAAACTGATTTGCAAAACATTGTCATTCAGCTCAACTCTCAGAGGCTGTGCAGGTTTTGCTCAGTAAACATTGCCTTACTCAACAAAGGCTATTACTAGTGAAGAAAGAAAAGGCCAGGTATACAGTTGCTGTGAAGTAAAAGCCTGCAGGCAGAATAGCTGACATTCACTTAAAACCCTATAATTCTGCTAGTGAAGAAAAGAAAATGCTCTCAACTGGCAGATGAAATGTACTCTTTTCCTTGTCTTCATGTAAAAGGTCAAACAGAAAAAAAAAATCAGGAGGTCAGAAATAAATCAGGAAAATAGCCCTTAAGTAAAAATAGCCCTTAAGACACTGCAGTGTTAACAGTGCTTTTCTTCCTGTAGCCTGATCTTGCTGCAGAAAAAAAAAAACAAACCTGAAGAACCTGCCAAAGCATTAAAAGCAATACAATTGTGTTTTGAAAGGCAATAAAAGCAGACTGTGTGGGTAAAGGGCTGTGCCATTCACCTTTCATCTCTCTGATGGTCACCCAAGGATCTCTTTTGTGTTTATAAAGGGTGCCATTTTAAGACCATTTTTGTTGTTTGGGAGAGTTATTTGAACTGTATCTATGCATTGCTGAGGTAACTTTAATTGGGTTGCTGTTTAGGTGATGCACTTAAACTGTTGACCTTCTGATAGCATAATATTCAAATGAAATAGTCTTGTTTGGGTAGGGGCTATTAAAATGTATAGTGGCTTATTGACATACTTCAGGTTTATTGACCTAACCTTCTGAAGTTACCATTTGTAATGCAGAAAAGCTCCTCTGTGCCTTGCATTAATTTCACAGACTTTCCCCCACTGATTTGTCAGGGGCAAGAGCTCAGAGCATCCTTTACCCACTATTTAGTGAAAGTCCTCCTGGAATTTGCATGTGCAAAGAAATTCAGTTCTTGAGTAGACCCGTGCCATAGGGTTTCAGTTTTAGCTTGCAGAGGAACCTTTCAGCCATCCCTTCCAGGAAGAAAGCCAGGTCAGACACAGGGCATTTGATTCTCAGTTGTAGGTAAAGAGTTAACAACATCCGTGTTTTTTCCACAGATTAGACATGCATAATTAGAATAGCTTCTCATGTCACCTTGCTGGTTTATGAATTCAGAAGGATTTGTGCATTTTTACTGGACGCTGTGATCAGACATAGATTCTTTTGTAATTGTTTTCTGTTTGGGGCTAATCTCCATAGAAGGCTGAGACCTGGAATGTGACATCAGTGTGAAGAGGGTCTGTCACTTCATAGCTGTAACTGATTTAGATTAAGACAAACTAAATTAATTGACCTTTTCTTCTTTGATATCTAAGAGCTACTTTCCATTCTCTGAATTTTGACTAGCTTTTTTTCATCACCACCCTGAAGATGATGTCTGTGTCTCTGAAACACACTACACAATCTAATCTGCTTTCAACCTCTATCTACCTGCCCTTCATTCTTCATGGGTTCTATCTGTTAGCAATCTGATGGAGAGACTTCTCCTTGAGGTCTTCTGTCTGTCAGAGCAGTTTATCCTTTGTGGTTTAACTATTTGCCTTTTTCACATCCCTGGGTTTTACTTTTGGGGAAAAAAATTGTAGTGATAGATGGCAGTGGATTTCCATACTTCAGATACAGATAATTTCTCTTGACCTGACCAAACAGTTTGTTTCTTACCCTGTTTTCCCTGCCCTTACCCAAAACAACTTTTCTTGATAATTCAGGTTGCTTTCTGATTTCTGGAGCATGTTTATTCCTTTTCCTGAGTGGCAATGAAAGCTGGTCCTGCCTGGTTGCTGTGAGTTGTCAGGACATAATTTCAAGTCCTACTCTGAAGAGCTCAATTATGGGAGTTATTTTTTTTCCTCCTCCGCCCCCAAGATTTAGCATAAGCCAAAAGGGAAATTAATCTGATGGCTCTTAAAAACAAATTTGTAAATTTTTTTATATCAGACTTTTGCCGCAAAAGAGTTTCAAATCCTGTTTTTATGAAATCCATGGAAATTTTCAGTGGATCCAAGTCTGAGGTGGGTGTCTGTTAAGAATCAGAAAACAAAATGTGGTATGAGTTAAAAACAGAGATCATGTTAACTGTTTTCTTTCCAGTTTCCTCTCAAAAGAAGTTCTGTTGTCCCACATATTTCTTCTTCAGGCTGTTTTCCTGGAGAAAGTCTGGATGGGCAGTAGGTTATCAGTTACTCTGCCCCATAAGTTCATGTTTTTTCAAATTACTACCTGTGAATGAGGTAAAAAAGGTGTGCTTTTACAACTCTAGTTTCCTGCCAAACTACCTGGGCTCAAGGCACCTCTTCACAGTGACATGTCCAAGGCCAAAAGCAATCCCCATATAGACCATGAGATAAGAAGTTTTTTTGACTTAATAACATGCCTAATTTTCCCTAAAAAGCAAAACAAGCATCAAGCTTGTTAGGATTATTCATCTTTTATGTGGTCATTTCTTTGCTTAATCTATGAAACTTATTAGAGGCTGGAATACATCTAATTTATACAATATGGTATTGGGACTCCAGGGAAAGGTCCTACTGTTCAAAAAAGAAAGGGAAAGTGAGACATCTGGAAAAAATCAGATGAGGAAAACCCGAATACAAGTTGGTGGAATTGCCACAAAAGTTTTATTTCACTAAAATTCCTAGGGTGAGCTTGCGGCATTATTCATTTTACATGCCAATTATCCTTGCCTTTGCATCTATTTATAGTTGCTCTCCTCTGGAGGCCCAGACTGAGAAACATACTTTTGAACTCCTTCCACACTCTTGTTGCACAAACCCATTTCATGCTATTTTGGGGCCAGACACCTGCAGCCAGAGCACTGGAGGGGCAGTGGAGAGGAGCAGGCCCTCAGAAAGAAAAGAAGTAAAACAATTCCTGTACAACATTTTGTAAGACTTTGGCCAGTGCCAAAATGGGATTAATCAATTTTCAGCAGCCCTGAAGAAATCACGTGCCTGGTGCCTGACCAGTTTAACCACAGGAGCTTGTCAGTGCAGGGGGAAGGCCGGGCGTTAACATCCAGAGTCAAAAAGCAGCTCTGGCTGCAAGCGCCACCATCCCACTGAGCTCTGGCTGCTCCAGGGCAGGTGTAGGAACGAATCCTGCAGATAACCTGGAGCCAGAGCTCTGGCCATCCATCCATGGTACAGTCAGAGGGCTCCTGGCTGCTCTGCCGGCCCTGTGGGCCTCGCACAGCCTGGCATGGCCCAGCACTCTGCCCTTCCAGAGCAGGGGCTTGTGGCAGGCGCTTGGCTGTTTGGCACTGGAAGCAAACTAATGCAAAACACAGTCAAAGGTTTCATGTGAACTCCTGAGGAGAGGCTGGGGCAGCTGGAGAGGATAAGCACAGCCTTGGGTTTGTTTACGAGGAGAGAGAAAGGGCTGCTGTGGGAAATGGCTGCATCACTTGTGGTGTACTGTGTGCTGTTTATACAATAGTGCCAGGTGGCAAGCACAAACACACTCGTGACAGAGCACCTCAGGAACTCCTTTTGATCTTCTTCAAAACCTAAAAAGGGAGAGAGTTGTTTAAATTTGTACTACTGTCACTGCTGCTCAGCTGTTTGAACCTTTTTTCCACCCACTTATGTTTACTTCTCTCTGCGCCAGTGAGTTTCTAGAGCACA
This sequence comes from Molothrus ater, assembly GCF_012460135.2. Classification (NCBI taxonomy): domain Eukaryota; kingdom Metazoa; phylum Chordata; class Aves; order Passeriformes; family Icteridae; genus Molothrus; species Molothrus ater. Next base: position 56,202,225 of record NC_050480.2, on the reverse strand, counting down.
TTAGAAACATTGCAGGCAATGCCAAAGTTTGAGCAGCTGAGGTCACTTCTTCAGTCTGGAGGTGGGGAGACTTGACAGATCTTATGGTGGTCTGCAGCTTCCTCATGAGGGAAAGTGGGGATGCAGGCACCAAACTCTCCTCTCTGGTGACCAGTGACAGGACTTAAGAGAATAGCATGAAGCTGTTTGGGGGGGGAGTTAGATGGGTTATTACAAAAAGGTTCTTCCCCCAAAGGATGATCAGACACTGGAATATGCTCCCCAGGGAGGCCACCACAGCACCAAGCCTGCCTGAGTTCAAAAAGTGTTTGGAAAAAACTCTCAGGTACATGGTGTGACTCTTCAGGCTGTCCTGTACAGGGCCAGGAGCTGGACTCCGCTTGATCCTTGAGGGTCCTTTCCAACTCAGGACATTTTGTGATTATATGAAATCCATGCTTGTCTTTTGGATGGATGTTTTATAACAGTGAAGATCTGGGTAGTGTGATCATAGTTGTATTTGTAGCAACCTCTGTTGTCTGCAACTTTCCCTTTTTTACGGACATGTTCATAAGTACTATCCCAGACTCAAATGAAAAATACTTGTTATTGTTTCATAAGACTTTAGCAAGGTTGGTACATTGTGTGAGTCCAGGAGTGTAAGAACTCCTGGCTTTTCTATCCATTCTTTGTGAATTTAATTTACATTTTCAGATTAGTTTTATTCCCTGTAGGTATGTCCTGGACTCCTCTCTAGTAATTATTTTTGATGACTCCACTAACGCCTACTTCTTAAGACAGAGATGATCTATTTCAGACTCCTCCGCTGAATGAATTTAGCCAACAATCCACTCATGACTCTGGCAGATGTTTTTACTTTCTTTCTTTCCTTCAGGCCAGTAAAAACTTTATAAATCTTTCCTCTACCATTCCAGAAATGTGAGAGCTTCCCCCTTGACACCTGAAACATCTCACTGACCTTGTCTGCATACAATAGAATATATTTGTAGATACTGCAGACACCTAAGTTTAAATAAATGAAACCCCAGTATTTAGTCTTATGAAGGGTTGATCCAGATTAGACTAGTATCCACAAAACTAGGTTTTTCTTAAGAATACTTACTCCTGAGGCTCATATACCCACAATTCAACAGCTGTCAACTTGATTCTACTGTAGCAAGTCCAATTGCTTATGTTGGTTGCCCCTGTTGTTTATAAAATAACATTGTGTCTCCCCTCCTAATATGCACATCAGTAGCCATGAAATTAATGGACTATTTCCATTGATCTCAGAAAATGTTAGCAAAAGGTCTGCAGAAAATGCATGAAGTCCTGCTCCAAATCAAGCTGTGGCATGATCAGTCTTTCCTTTGTCTCAGTTTTGAGATGTTAAGTCATTGGTCTGCTCTCCCATTGAAGACCTGAGAGTTCAAAGAGGCTACTTCAGACTCTCCATATGCCCTTTATGCCTTGTCCTGTTTGGTTGGAACTGGAAAAGTTGATTATTTCCAGGGAAAGAGTAAAGTGAACTGATTGCTGTAGTCTATCTCTCCCGAGACTAGGGGACACATTATTTTTTTGGAACTAAGTTTTGCTAAGAAGCCAAAGATTAATTGGTTATGGAGACTAAATTATCCTTTGACTTTATAATTTATTAGAAAACTTCATGGCATTGTAACTAGAGGCTGTTAGAAGCCTTCATGATGATGAATAATTATGACATGATGAGACATGTCTGAGGAGGAATTTTTGAAATCACTCTGATGCGAATAAATAAAATAGAGATTAGTATTCCAGGGAAAATACATAAATTCACAAAACTGCAAATGAAGATTAGCATACTGTTTTGTGGTTTGGTTTCTTTGGTTGGTTTTTTTTGGTTGTTTTTTTTTTTTTTTTAATTGTGAAGTTGCTGGAATTTTTCCAAAGTAGTAGCATAAAAGACGGTATTTTGTATCTTATTATCTCTGTGCTAATTGCATCTTATTTACAGCCATTTTAAAAGAAAATTCCCATCAGGGTAATACACTATTTCAGATTTCTTCATAAAGGAGTGGTATGGGAATCTCTCCCTTATCATTCTATCTCAGTGCCATTCTTTTTCTTCTGATTCACAATGAGCTTGCAAGTTGTCTGTGTAGAATTTGCAGTATTTTACTGTGAAAATTTGTGTTGTACTCCCTGGACATCTTGGTATCTCACATCTACCTGAGTATTTTCTGCTTTCTGTGCATTCTCTGCAACTGCAAATCCCAAATGCTTGCATCAGTTAAAAGTTAGTGTTAGTGGTTCTATGGGATGGATTCATACAGGTTCTATGCTGTGTTGAGGAACAGCCATTAGTGTAAAACTCACAGAAATGAGACAAAATCATGAACACTTTATCCAAAAAACTCACCACTCCACAAAAAAAAGTAAGAATGACTTGGTTAGGACAACTGTACAATTTGCACTTCCATCCAGCCACAACAGCAGAGTGTGATCAAAATGAAATTTTGTTCTTCCTTCTCTTCTTTTACCCTCTTTGAAAGAAAACATTTATACCTGTAGCTTTCTGTAGGATTTACTGAGATTTCACATAGGCCAATGTCTGGGACTTGACTTTTATAGGTAGTGAGAACCTGTAACTCAGGTTTTGATTTGCAGCAGGTATGGGAAATGCCTGCTCCTGCACAGGAGGCAGTGTAAGTCAGGAGCTGCTTTGTAAAACCAGTGCTGTTGTCCTGGTAGTGATGGCAGTAGTAGTAATTCAGGGGACAGCTGTAATGAGAGTGCCATTTGCTTATAAAATGCCAAAAGGTGGAAATAACCATTACTCACTTGTAAGTGGGGTGAGATAGCTGTGTGTACTTATTAACCTTGAGCACCTATTTTATTAATTATATTGCTGTGAACATTGTGTTTGAACTATCAATCCTTTATTGAGCCTGAGAGCAGACAGCCAAAGCTGTCAGGGTCTTTCATATCTTGAAAGGCATGTTTTGCAGGACAATATGCCCACTGGGGGACACCTGAGAAGCTAATAACCATAGAATTGTCCACTTAGGTCACCTAACCATATGTCATGACTGCCTTAACTCGCCTCCTCAACAATAGCCTGACTACTTCCACCTGTAGTGCATTTTCCTAGGAGTGACTTGCTGAATTTGAGAAATTGGATCCCTTCATGGTTTAATGGGAGTTTTATCTCTGACACCCATGAGGCAGGGTTGAGGTTTTGATGATGTGTGAGGAACAGCAACCTAGCTGTATTGCCCATCTTTCTGGAATAGTCACCTAGAGAGGCCACAAGAGTTCTTGACACAGAGAGCAGGTATGCAGTGGGGAAAAGTGCTGCTTCTTTGCATCTGCTTTGCTGAGAACACTCCTCTAATGATTTCAGACTTAGAAACAATGTGCTTACAAACAGCAGAAATAAGTCCAAACCATTAATAGCTGCTCAGATTTTAGGCTGGATGTTTGGGGATCTCCTAAGCTTCTACAAGTGTTTTCTGTGTCTGTCTGGCATAAGAAGCAAGTAGTGTTCTGCCATTAATACTGTTACTGTAATCCTGTATTATTTGTCCATGTTTTACACAGCATTGTTCTGCTCCCTAAGGACTAGACTTTGGCCAGTGTTGGATTCTCATCAGTGAGGGATGGCTTGTGCATCTGGGTTTTACATCAGAAACATGCTCTCTCGTTTGTGTGGAACTCATTCAGAAAAGTGACTGAACTGTTTTTCAAAAGTGGGATGCTGTAGTTTTATACCAATGGAGTGCCAAAAGACTTAGGTTTATGTGTCCTTGTTTCTGGTTGCAGGAAAAGACATCAATACAGAACACATATGAAATTCTGCCTGTGTAATGAAGAATATTCTTTGACTACACTGTTTCCAGTGTAAACTACTGAACGTGCAAACACAAGTTGCATGGAGATAAGCCAAGGTGATGAAGTCCAAGCAAGATGAGGAAGCACAGAGACTGTAAACACATTATCTTGTATTAGAGGAAACATGTGTTGTAAAGATATAGGGTCTTGTCTTTTATTTTGGTAAGAATATGTTGGTTTTTTTCTGATACAGGTGGCAAATTTACCAAGGAAAACATCCGCCAGAGAGCAGAGGTAGGCCAGAACACTTAACAAAAGCTTCATTATCTGCTGTTCTGTTAAGCAGAAGACTGAATGCTGGTCTCCTGAAGTTACTGGCAAAACTAGCTTTTTCAATGGCCTAGGAGGTTATCCCAGGTGTTTTGCTACCATAGTGACAGTCTTTTTCACACATGCAGAGAGCAGTTGGTTTAAATTAAGAACTGCTCTTATCAGGGTGCAGTTTTTGGAACCAAGTGACAGTTACAGTTAAATGCAAGTATAATGAATAATATTTCTCAGTACACTGTTTAGATGTAGATTAATACTAGGCAGGATATTGCAGGCATCACTGCAATGCTAATAGATCATAGTAAATACAGCAGAAGTATATATGATACAGATGATTATCACCTTTTTTTATTATTATGGTCATAGGTATAAACTGGGCAACTATTTTTTGGAGGTGCAGTTCTTGTGAAGCAAATGAATCTTATTGACAGATCTGGTTCAGATGATGATCTGACAGATGATTTGGATTCACAGAGAACTTGCAGATGCCACTTGTGACTTTCCATTGCAGTTACTGGGAACTGATTTTTAATTCTTTGCTGCTGTTTGAGACAGATAGCTTTATTTGTTTCAAATTTTTAATAAAACTGAGCTGTTTATATCTTTGGATATGCTTACTGCATCAGCTATGAAGTAATTTAAATGGTAACAGTGCTAGTGAGCATAGTGGAGTACCAAAAACAAAAAAATATTTTGATAGATAGATCAATAGTTTTTTTTAAGCTCAAAAACATCTATTTGATTGAAATCACATGATGTGTGACTGTGATATCATTAAAACAAATATCCTAAATGAGCCATCCCTCACCCTTCATACCAAAGGGGTGACATAATTTCTGCACATTGTATTGATAGTTTTTGTCATTCAGTACAGAGGTCAGACAAGTAAGCTGGGAAAGCAAGTTGTGTTCCAAAAGGCCACACCAAGTCCCAGCACAAGCTTTTTATCTTCTTTGAATGTAAGATCATAAGAAATTAACTTTTACTCTGTTTTGTCCACCTGTGTTTACTGTAGCTAGGGGACCTATTGCTTTTCTATTAGGGTTCTATTTATTTAAAAGCAAAATGAGAACAGAAGAGTATATGGGAAAACTCCTAATAAGGCAAATTTGGCAAAAGGAGTCTGTACATTGGCACCCCACACAGTGGTAGCTTCAGAGCAGACTTCTGATTGTTTGCCTGGTTGATTTTTTCCTGTGCTTCCTACTTCAGGGTATGGCTCCTACAGAATCAGTCTCATTCTTTATATGTTGTGGAAAATGGTATTTGCATTGAAGTCAGTGATAGTTGAGTGCATAGACTGAAGAAAATAAACACAAACATTGCTTTCATTGTCTCTTCCTTCCTCTATTATGTATGCTAAACTTTTGCTATTGTTGTTTTTTGCTTACAGAGATACCAAGAATACCACTGGAAATTGTGTCTTCCAGTTCCTTCCTTGAAGGAAGGACAAGGAATCAGTTTTTTATTTTTATGTTTTTAATGAGGGAAGAGTACCAAGTCACAACTCTGAAACTTGTTCTACTATGAAAATAGCCCTGCTGAGAACATAGCATGGCTTTGTTTTGCTATTCCAGAGAAAAAAACCGAGAAGCTGATGAGCAAATGGAAAAATATGTTGGAAAAAAAAGGTTTTTCTTATAAAAATTTGCACATGTTTATCCTTAGAAACATTTGCAAAAGATCTTTTGTTATGTCCTGAAACAACCTGTTTCACTGAACAATATGTAACAGTTGAGCTAAATGCTGTTTGCTTTTATCATAGTAGCAGCAGAATGGATGTGACAGTGCCTGTAGTACTGTTTGCAAAGAAAGGTATGCAAATTCAGGCTCATACAGCTTGCCAGACACAGAATATTCACTGTATGGAGAGAGAAATTAGTTTCTATTTTTATGCAAATTTTCCTGCTTATTGCCTGTAGAGCTTGCCTGTCATATTTGGAGGTACTGCACATCAAGCACCGGAGGAGAGGCTTTGCATTATTTCCAGAAGTCACACTGAGATATGAGGGGATATGTAAAGCAGTCAGAGAGGCAAATTAATGCTATTTCTTTCTGCCTTCTCTGTATTTCATCATTGATTGAAGACATAATGTGGGAAAAAAGATTTTGACATCTCTAGCTGAAATAGTGCATTTTCCAGACCACTGCTATTCATATAGCTTTGTATGTAAATGTGTTCATTGTGTAAAGAAGACACAAAAACCCCAGCAGAGCCATCTCAGATTGCACTGTGTGGTACAGACTGTGAGGGAACAAGAAACTAAAGTTGCTGTGTTCAACATAGAATGAGTTCTTTGCTGTTGGAACATTTTAGTTTTGGTAGTGGTAGAAGAGAGATGAGGAAAATAGGCAGGGATAGAAAGTGTGACTTTGAAAAGTCTATCGGAAGGATTTCCTGTTTATCTTACAGCTCATCCGTTGGAACACTGTCCTGGGATGCAAGTTTATGTTTCCTCTCTGACTGAAGCAATTCTCCTCAGAGAGGCCATCCCCTCCTAATGTTTCAGAGAGGAGAGTTCTTCTCAAGCTGTGGCAGATTCCTGGGTCCTGCCTACTGGAACTGCCCCATCAGCGCTGAGCAAGTGGGACCTCAGTTTTGGCTGCTCCCCTGGGAAGCAGGACTCTCAGGTTCCGTGTTGCACATCCTACTTTGGATGGAGTATAGTCCAAAAATTCAGATAACTGTGCGGTGTACACCTGTGGTCTGAGCCCTCTCATGAAATTTAGAAATATATGTTCAAGTTGTCTCAAGCAGAGGAAGAAACCAAACTGAGGTTTCCAGTACCTAGGCAACATCCTCAAGTCAGTGGGGAAAAAGAAGTTATGTGCAGTAATATTGTCCCATGATACTCCGTGGCTGCTCTGCAGCCATGTAAGCATTAAATGGGAGATCTGGAATGGGAATCTAGAACAGTTTTTTCCATATTTTTCTACCATGGGAAAGGAAGTACTGCTTATCATACCTCTAGCTTAATAAAGCTTGTGGGTTTATGATTATCTTGGAGACTTTTAGCTTATGTTCATCTTGGACAGAAATGTTTCTATAGCCCCCCAAATACTTGGGAGTGGGAAATATGATCATGTATGTCTGGCTTTCTGGAAAATAACCAAGAACCCTTGCTTCTAACTATTCTACTTTTGTTGCTGTAATTCTCTTGGTATTTTTAACAAGCTTTGAGCACTTTTGGGGTGAGGTGGGTGTGGGGAAAGTATTCATTTGGGTCTACTATCCACAGAATTTTTAAAAACAGCTTCTTTCTTATTTTTAGAAGACGTTTATAAATTGCCCATATAGTATGTGAACTTGTGAATAGCATCACGAGATGACTATTTCAGTGCAACACAGAATTCCTCAGCTTTATTTGCATCTTCTTTTTTTGGCATGTTTCCAACAAATGCATGACACTTAGGTATGTAATTCATGAAATTTATGTCCTTGCTGTATTTTTGTAGAGTCTTTTTTCTCTTGCCTATTATTAGTGAATAAACAAATTTTGCTTTCTTAAACAAGATCTACTACAGTACAATTCTAAGATCACTTCTGTTGATGCAAACTCCCAGGTGATTGGCAGACTATACTAGAAACCAGTCATCAATACTGTCCCTTTGTTAAATGTCTTTAAATTTCAACAGAGACGCTTTATGGAGACTGCTTCAATGGCATCTGGCATTTTCATTTCTAAAAACTTTGAATGCTGGAAGACCTATAATATGTATAGCATTAATTCTAAATGACATAGCACTTACAGAATGTAATTAAAATGTTACTGAGAGCTTAGAATTCTGTGCACTATATTTTTGTTCTTACAATCTTAATTGAGAAGTCCATTTGGTGAGTATATTTTTAATCCCTCCACAATTTCTTATTGTTGTTTTTCTAAATTTGTTCTGAATGTCACAATAGATATAGAAAACATCCACCAGGTGGTTACTTTATATAAAGCTAGATTTTAAAAAAATCTTGGGGTTTGGCAAAAAGTGTGGTCCACTTTACTCATCACCCTTCTTCTTATTGACATAATTACCATGAATTACATTTTCCTGCAATTTGAAATTATGATTTCCCCCTGGCCATATTCATTGGAGTTTTTTGTTGGTTTGTTGGCTTTCTTTTTCAGTTGGTTGGTTGTAGGGTTTTCTGGTAGGTTGAACTTTGCATGCTAGAGTAGAGATGGCAGACTGTCTACCATTCCACAGAAACTGGCTCAGTATGCGTGAGAGATCTTAGGGTTCATGTCCTCATTACATGTTCTCTTTTCTGAATTCTTTTCTATTTTTCACTGCAATCTATTTTTCATTGGCTTTTCTCTTATTAATACCATACAAAGGTCAAACTGAACTTTTTATCTTATCCGGTTTTAGTTTTGGTTTTCTGTTTGTTTGTTTGTTTTTTTTGTGAGGTCAAAATTAGGCAAAAAAGAAACCTTACCTGAAAACCTCTTTTTAAAATCTACACTAATAGCACTGGGATGGAAAAATAGGTTGGAGAGAGTTTTAATTCTTAAAATGCAAAACAAGGACATGTAAAACATGGACAGTGAAATGTGGAAATAAACGGAAAAGCAAGAGGGGTTTCTTGTCAATAGTTTTTGGTAAGTGGAAAATTATCAGAGTCCAGAAAGGCCATAAAGACTTCATTGTGTCTTTCAATCAAGTTTTGGAGCCAGATGGTTACAAGGCAAATTCATTCTCAATATACAGCCTCTGGAACGATGACCATAGCATTCAATTAATCTGATGTGACCAAAATGTCAAGATCCTCATAAAGAAATCTTTCACTCATCTGGGTTTTTATATCAAGAGATTTTTTTTAGTCTGAAATATAGGGCATGGAAGGAATTGGCTTATTTATAGTTTCTTCTTGTTTCATAGTGATAGAGCTTGCCATCCCTCCCATACAGCTGCAGAGCTCCTTAGATAGGAAAGACATAGACTGAGTAATCAGAATTGCTACTAAAAAGGAGAAAACACAAAAGGATTGTATTCAAAACAACATCCAAACCCAGCTCTGCTGCCCTGCACTCTCTGTGTAATATTTTACCATTACTTCTTTTAAATGTAGTGTTGAAACCCATTCAAGCTCAGATGTCACTGGAAACTCATAAAAACACCAGTTTAAGCAATCCCATGCTGGTTGAGCATCCCGTTAGCCTGTCTCGGACAATGGCCAGCACCAACTGCTCAGGGGAAAGAGCTAAGAAACGCAACAATGATCCATTCCTCCTTCCTTTCTTCTAGTGATCAGCGCTGCAGGCATTTCCTCCTCTTGATATCACATTAGGGCCATTGTTTAGTTATCCTCGATGGACCTTTCTCCAACTGACTTGCCTAATGCCATTTTCAACCTGCTAATATTTTTCACATCCAAACTAAATTTAGAAGTGAGTCATACAGCTCACTATCTTGTTGTGTGGAAAATTATTCCCTTTGGTTTTAACTGTTTTTAAACCTGTCATTGGATAAATTATTTTGTTTATATGGCAAGGAGTAATGAACAATTGTTCCTTATTCATCTTCTCTGTCCTAGTTATGATTTTCTAAACCTCCTCTCCCCACACACACAATCCTGAGCTGAAGAAAGATGGCCTGCTTTGCTTGAGCCATACTTGCAGCCACCCTTGTCCCCCTTCAGAGTACTCCAAGTTCTACTGTATCCTTTCAGAGGGAGCATCATCATATCAACATGCTTGCCAGATGTAAAAAATGTGCAACAATGGAAGTACTCCAGGACATAAAATAATAGTATTTGTGGTTTGTCTATAGATTTAATGAGTAACTGGTTTGGGAATTTGGTTGGTTTTATCTTGAATAGAATGGTGATTTTTTTTCATCTCTCTTTCTAAATGAGCTCAAGCTGCTTTGCATTTGGACTAAGCAAGCTAGAACTTGCTTCAGAATATGAATGTTCACTCATAGAGGCAATCTGAAGCAGCTATCCATTTAAAAATGTTTCCCTATTCTATTATACATCAATTTTTATCCATCAGCAAACCCTCAGCCTGAGAGCTTTCTTCATTTCTTTCACAGGAGCATTGTGTAGATTAATTAATGCACACTGTTGGTTGAAAATAATTAGTGAAAAAATTTAATTACCTTCAACACCAGTTGACTCTTATCCACACATGTGCAAACTATAATTTCCCATTCCTTTGGGATACATTTCTCATGTGGGCCGCACATGTTTAGTAAATTGAAATGTGTTGGAGGTTCTCCTTATTTTGGGAAATTTGTGTGGTCTGCAAACCACAGCTACAAGCAAGAGTTCAAAAGGCTTCAGTAGAATACAGTTGGCTCTAGCACAGTAGATACACAGGTCAATAAACATCCAAGTAGTGCACCTAAGTTGATACTAACTACTGTGTGTGCTATTTAGACAGAACTGAGAGATGAACTGCCTTCCAGTCTCACTCAGTTGAAGCAGGAATATTGTCCACAGTTTTAACTCAGAAGAAGACAACTATTGTCCATTCAGTCCTGCACAAATCTGTAATGAAACTGTTAAATGGGAAATACCACAGGTATTTTTAGCAATTGATATTTATGAGAAAACACTATATAGTTGGAATCAAAATGGTCATTGAAACAAACTTTTTCTTAAGCCCAAGGTCTAGTATGCATTTTAAGCTAATTTGAATGTTTTTTTAATGCAGCTTGATGGAGTTGACTCTTGACCAATAACAGTTAAAGACTCTACAATATAACATAGTGGAGCCCTTACTAGGTTCAAGGCACTGAGAAAACAAGAGAGATGTACATGACAGTGATCCAGGACTGCCTCAAGGGACCTGGATTTGAATTCTGAAATTGCTGATGACCTGTATTTTAGACATGGTAATTTTTCACTTCTGATTTTGTTTGGCTTGCTTAGCTGTAATGTATTTGCAGAAGACAATTTTTGCTACATATTTGTAGTCAAACACAATGCAGTCCTCCTTCTCTCTTGGATGTCTGCTAGTCATGTTCCCTGCTACAAACCTAATAACACAGAGATTTCCTAAACTTTCCTGCAGAATATCTTTATGCACTTTGTAAATTCATGAAATTAGCAAGAATTAGTTAGCTGAAGTCAGCAGGAAGTGTCTTTTTTAGCAGAGGAGGTGAGTCCTTACTCTTTGAGTCTTGTCATATTGTTACTTACTGAGCAGTGGTTCCTCGCACTAATGACTCCCAGATTCCAAGACATGAGAGTCTTGTTCTTGTCCATGCACGTGCCATCCTGTCCATTCCTATTGATTCATTTCCAGGCTTAGAGCAGTGTAAGTGACTGGTCCAGCAGCATAAGTTACTCAGCAGAAGAGCTGGGCAGTCTTCTACAAGGTTAGGGCAGCATCCGGAAGAGTCCAGATGTCACGTGTGTGGTGTAGGAGCAGGGCAGGGGAGAAGAGAGGCCAGGCAAGGGTCACACTTCCCCTTTGTTGGCCACCATAGGGCACCAGGTTTTCTCAGTTGTCCATAGAACCTCAGCTTAATAAACTATTAAATTGTCTCCAGCTGTGTATTGGAGGCCTAGAAGATTCTACAACTCTAGGCTGGCCTGATTTCTTTCTGAATTCATGCAGTATGATCTCTTCATTTACCAGAGGCTTGAATTCAAATGCTGTGTCCCCAATATATCTTTGTTAACAATGACACAGATTAGTAAACATACTGCACTGTTGGAGCGATGACTGTCTTCTGTGGGGAGGGAGCAGTTTGTTTTGGCATTCTAGGAAACTGTTTTCATTTTATCAACAGACTTTGTTTTGCATAGCTGCTTAACATGAGACAAAGTTGAACTTACGGTCAGGTTTAAGGTTACTACTGAGGATTTCAACTTTTCAGCTGTAGAGGAAAAGGTCTTACATTTTTTTCATCACAACCTCTGAAAATGTTTGAATTTGCCTAGAAATAATTACTATTTCTGAACCCAGTAAGATCTCCCAACAAATACAAAGATCTGCCTGGAGTTCAGACACCATGCAGATCTGTTTTGTTGTTTGTTTATCTTGGTAAACTAGGAGTTTTGTTAGAATAGGATGCATATTTTGGCTTTTGAAATGCAGCAAGGAGCACAGGAAATTATATGTGCTGACAAATGGATTCTGAACTTTTGTTAGGAGGAAACAATTTCAGAGTCTCCACTAGGAAAACTCCACCCATCTTGTTATATGGTGTTTTAACCACAAGCTGTTTAATGACTTACGTGCTAAGAAGGACATGCATGTTTTCTCTTAGAATATATTCTTATACTCAACCCTGCTTGTACACAAATTGTCATGGATTTCACTAAACAAAAATCACTTTGGCAAATGTTTCAAAAAAACCCCTACTGTATTTAACTTTGCTGTCGAGTTCTGTGTTCTTTCAACATAAAAAACTCTTCTCCCACTATGTAACAGAAGCACTGCTATTAACTGAAGCTTCAAAGCAGTGATGATGATTTCCATAATATATAGCATGTGGGTCTCTCCCTGTAGTATCTTGTAATAAGGACAGGGTCTTTCTCAAACAGGCTTAACATATGTTCTTACTATCTGTTTTCCTTGAAGTAATTTAATGACAAAGGGCAAGGAACTGCCAAGCTCAGTGGAACAGAAGGTTTGCCCTCGTGGGTGAGGGACAGTCAGGAAGGCCGGTGTCTCAGGGCTGGGATTTCCCATCCATGTTGCATGCACTTGGCTGGGCCACTGACCATTGTTTCAAGTGATACACTGTGCTGGCTCCCACGCAAGGTGATTTTTTTCTATGTCACATTTACTGAACAAGCTCTTCTTACAATATCTGGGATAACGGCTCATTGTAGCTTCTGTGAATACAGGGGAAATTCCTGGCATATTCCAGGACCAAGACATTTGAAGGCCCCTCAGTGACTGAAAATGGGACTAAACCTTTCTTCAAGGTACATGAACTGTGAATCGAAGAGTAAAATTCACTTTTCACTGTGAGAAAAAATAGTGCTGTCTTGGCTTTCTGCACGGTCTTTTCTTTAGAGCAATCTATATCGCACACATTTTTGCCAGTATACAGTAAAAGTACTGAGTGATAGTGTCTGACATGGCGCTGTTGTTCCTTCAGGTTGTCCTTATTCTGGAGTTCCTGATTTATTAAGGAAGCTGTACCAATCACGGCACCCCTTCTAACATTAGACTGTGAAAAAGAAAGAGGAATGCATCAAGTGTTTTGGGACTGAGGTTTCAAGGAAAGAAGTATTAGCTTCATTTAGCCAATCTTCTATTACAGCATTGATTTTGTCTCTTTGACTTTGGTATATTCTTTGCTATACTCCCAGGAGAGAAACCTGTATGACAGAAATGAAGAAAACAATAGAATAATGGATAAACAGTCTAAAACTTTTGGCTTTAGAACATCGTGGCTTATTTCATCTCCCCTCTAACTATCTGCTCTCTCTCCCCTCACATCAGATGAACTCTCGGGGTCACATATGTCATCAGGTTTTGGGGTATTAATCTCCTAGGACAAGGAGGTCAAATATATAAACTATAATACACTGATCAATATAATGGTTGGCTAGTGAAGGTCAATTAATTAATAAAAATTATTAAAACTAGAATCACTCCTTTTATTGTAAGAATGATGCTTCCATGGAACATAGATGTTTCCTTATATAAAGGTGGGGCTGCCTCTTGACTTGTTTCCTACTTCCAGATTTCCGTTTTAACCGTGGCAGGATGACTGGGATTGTGACAATAGGAAGGGGAAACACAGAAGAACAGTTAGTAGCAGTAAGTTTTCTCATGTTTAGAAATAGCCTCTGTGTGCAAAAACAATTGTCAGCAGCTTTCAGCAATTTCAGTGGTGGGTTTTGTTTTCTCAGACCTGACCACCCCCTGTTCATCAGTCTTTTCACATCCATCAGTCATGAGTCTGAGTCTCTCAGCATCCCCATGCTGAGCTGTCATTCATCAGTCTGAACTTTGGAAGCTGCTTCCAAGTCTGCTTATGGCACAGCTTAGGCAGCAGGGACCAGCTCTATTTCAGGTTATTATAAGCACAGTAAAGCTTTTCACTGTTCTGTATAAGAGGAAAGATAGAAATGCAAGTTCTCCCTGACCATTGGGAGAACCAATGGCAAGCTGCTGTCAGCCATTCCAGAGAAAAAAGGAACAGGGTCAAATCTGATGTACTCTCACTAGGAGAGGTGTGTATACTCTTATCTGGTGTCAGAAGTCAGATGCAACTTTTTAATTATTTTCATGCCTTCTAATATCAATATAAGCTACTATGCAAGCTCACCAGTGGGGAACAGCATAGTTCTGGTGTGAAAACACATAGCTAAGATTTGGGACCGGTGCTCAAATTCCAGCCTCATTACACCATGAAATTCTAAGTTACAATTTTCTGTTGTGTCTTCTATGGGTGGTGAAAGCTGAACAGCAGTGAAGACTCAAACCATTGTGTGACACAGTGAACCATGCTACGCCAGGATAAAGTTAAACAATGGAATAGTAAACACATCCAAATCCCATCTCTGTTACAATGTCCACCAGTAGGACTGCAACTGCACCATGGGATCCTGAATTGCAAGTCCTTTTATTTGAGGGCAAGGGACACACATCCTAAATACTAGTATAATTTTATCACTTAGTTTATTATATTAGTCCAAAATGCTGTAGTGGGTGTCTAGATCAGTTATGCTTTTTCATAACTGCCATCTTTTATAGGGTAGTGCTAAAAAATCTAGTACTTTGGTTTATCATTCACATTAGAATGACCTACACCCTTCTGAATTTGGGTGCATAAATTTAACTGTGTCTGTTCATATTTTTTGTTTCTTTGCAGAAGAAAGGTTCTACTCTGCACAGTTCTGTCCTGCATGAGGAACCACCAAGGATTATGTTGTGGTTATTATGTATGAAAATGGAAGAAAACAACAGCTTCTTTCACACTCAAATGTAAAGTAGAGGTGAAAGGAAAGGTTTAGTTGCAGTAACCTTTGCTGCTTCAGCTGTTTGCACTAATGGGGGTAAGGTGCTTGAGTGCTGCTGCTTTTGCTTTTGAACAGAGTGCCCCATCCTGTCTCCCTTTGGTGCTGGGGATTGGGTGGAAGGTTTGCTTTGTTTGCAGGGAATCTGTCTGCTTTCACCTGTAATCAAAAGACTGGTGTACTACACCCAGGCCCTTATGAGAGCTGTCTTCCTTCAGTGCAGCAGACCCCAGGGAGATGTGGATGGACTTGCTGAGTGTCAGATGGGAGAGAGGTGAAAGAGGTGAGAGAGGTTATACCCAAACTAACCTGGTCTGTTACAAATTTTTGGGCATGGTCTAACTTTGATTAATGAACTGTTCTGCCCAAATATTTCTTGGATGTCTACATTACCATTTTCAATTGTGCTAACTCAAACAAACCAGCAATCAATTAACTAGAATTACAAAACTCTAGGCTAAACAAAGCCATCGTGAAGAAACTGGCTTTCAGCCCAGTATCTGCTGATGATGGGATATGAAACAGCCTATTGATTCTGCAGCTCTTGAATTCTTGTATAAGAGTAAAAACAATGGTATTTGCCTTTTCAATAGGGAGAGAAAAAAAAATCCCATTTTATTCAATACCTCCACTTAGAAAAGGCAAACTACATTACTGAGCCAATTTTTTTAAGGTTGTACAGAAAGAAGTGCTTCCAGCACATTAAGAAAACTTCAGCTTAAAGCTATACAAACTCTAGAAGAAAGGCAAGAACACTAAATTTTAAATTAGATTTATATGTCCACCTGTCAAAAATGCTGTGAAAACTTTTTGAGGTATTTTTATCTTTCATCAAGAATGCAATTTGAGAAGACAAAACAGCTCTTTCAAGTTTTTGTGCTGGTGACTGTCAAGTTTATTGCTAATACTATGATATTTAGTGCTTTTCATCTGGCTTCAGATGACAGAACCCTAAATCGTATGAAGATCTCAGCTTCTAGTATTCATGCTTTGGGGGAGAAAAACTTGGAAACTTGAAACAAACACATACAAATGGCTTAAATAAGAGGACAAGCAACAACAACTGAAAACATCACTTTCCTAAACCTCTTCTTTTTAATTAATTCTCTGCTCTGGAGGAGCAGTTTTGTAGTTTTTCGATACACGAGGGCTGCCAATACAAAAAGCATGTGGTAATTGTAAAAGCAATAACCAGTCCAGCTGCATTCCCTGAGAGGGACAACAAGCCATAAATAGTGGTGTCACCGCCACTCTTTGCCTCAGTTAAAGAGTATTATTATTCTAAACACAAAACAAACTATTGCTTGGGTTCCAACTGAAAGTTTCAAAGCCTCATAAATCTGCCAGGTCAAAGCCAATTTTCATTGGAATTTTGGAAGGGAACTTCTTGAGAGAAATAACCAGTGCTAATTTAAATTTCCTTTTACTACTTGTTTTAACAGCCTTGTCGAAACCCAAAGTGTTCTTCAAATGGAAGAATACAAGTTTTCCTGTGATTTTCCTCATTCTATGTATGCCTATAGCTCAGCACTAGTCTACTACAGCAAACCCAAGCAGGACATCTACAATGAATACATATTTTCCTTTAACCTGAAGCTGCTGAGAACTGTCTGTAGGCAGAGACTGATGTGATGAGTACCTGCATGTTAATTACTGATGGGCTTTAGGTAGAATATTGGTGCCTAAGCTGTTGTCTCCAAGGTCCCAGTCAAGGCAATTGCTTTTCCTTTAGTGTAAACCTTTTTTAGGTTTGTTCAATAACAGTTTGGAAACTGCTGTCAATGAGGAGCGTTGCTGGCTCCAAAACACAAAGAGGAAGGTTTTGATTTTTTTTTTTTTAATAAAAAGAAAAAATATTTCCATGAGAGCTCAGGAGACATCTGAAGCAATTTTCAGAAATGTCTACTCAAAAGGAAGGATGTGTGTATGTGTTCACTCTCTGATTGCCCTTCCAAGAATAATTTTTTTCCACTACTTTTTCTGCTTTGGAGTACCTTCCCAGGTGGAGAGGTCAGCCTTCCCAGCCTTCTGAAAAGGGAGGGGGACAGGTCAGAAATGATGGTGGTTTTCCTCCCTTTTCTTAAGAAATTCCTCTTCCATCACTACCCTCCTGCTATAATACTTAATTGTCTTTATGCATTGTATTTTACACAGAAAACCTGCTTGCAGCACAGTGTTTCCTAGATGCAGTATTTTATCATTAAAATATATGGCATTATATGTTTGCCAATATATAAAAGAAACAAGATGAGCAATATTAGATAAAATCAGAGGTGTCTTTCTTTCTAGGGATATTTATTCCATTTTCATGGTTAGGAAATTGTGTTATCCTTCCATGCAAAAAAAAAATTGCCTCTAAGCATCAATGAATGCAGAGATAGGATAGCCATGATTAGAAAGAACTTCAAAAATGAGAAAAGTGGCAAAAAGATTGTAGAGTAAGAGAGATTGATCAAGCTATTTGGTATTGTGTGAAAATTCTCTTTTTTCCCCACTTGCTAAATCTTTTGCCCCAGACAGGAACAATTGATTTTAACAAACATTTGGCTTAATTTTGGTGGGTTTTTTTTTTGGTGGAAGCATATCGATAGGCCCATACCATGCACTCAGCCAGTCAAAACCTAGGTCTTTGGCCTAAAGAAAGGCAGCATAAAAGTGTGGGGCTTTTTTCAATTAAAAGACAGAAAGTAATAAAAAGGAGTACTTTACATAGTTCAAGTGATTAGGGTAGAACAGAAAAATATTCTGCCTCTAATGTGTATTTAAATAAAGATGTTTCTTTGCTTGTTAACCACCGTCAAAAGGGACCTCATTCTGGGAAACATGCTGAAAAAAGTTTTTCTTTGTATACCATGCATATCAGCTGCCTAGTAGACAAAGAAAGATTCTTTGTGACTCTCTTGTTTTTATACACAAAAGCAAAAAAACAGTGTCTGCATCCATAGGTATTGTTTTCCAGTGAAACAGTTTTATATCATACCAGTCCATAAGATTCAGAAAAATAATTGTACTATTGTTGGCCATAATAACATGTTGTGATTAAAATAGATCTTCACTCTGCATGTCAAAACCAAATATATAGGCTTGAGAGCATTTTTTAGCTTTTTGCTTCTCTGTTTTGCCCCAGATTGACTCTGCATTTCTAAATTTCTTGCTCTACTAGGATATCTCTTAACCTTATTAACATAGGCTCTTATGAAAGGAATTCCTCCAAGAATGACAAAACAGATAGTTACTATCTGTTACTATCAAAGCAAATCCAGGCTTCAGACACAAGTGCTTCTTTCTTTTTTTTTTTGCCCAGATACTGTGGAAGCTATAGCGGTGTCTTGTAGGTGAAAAGAAATAGCTGGAGGGTCTCAGAGGTTTTTCCAGCAGTATCCTTGTCAATAAAACAGCCTGAAACTTTGTTTATAGCTTGGCAAAGCCATCATAGGCTGAATTAGTCACAGCAGCGAAGCTATCTGCTCACAAGTAGGGAATCTTCATATTACAAACTTTTTGCATAAACCTCATGAGGTTTAATAGGAATTACTTTATATACTAGTAAAATCTATAGATATTTACAGACTTTAGAGCTTGTTTTTACTCTTTCCAACACTTTGCAAATCTAAGGCGAGTTCCTCTGGCTCCTAAGCTCTTCTCTGTTAGCTTTCTCCCAGATGCTGCTGCTAAATGTTCAGTATGCATGGATGAATCTGGAGGCTTGGCTGGAAGGCAAAAGAAGTCTGGGGCTCAGGAATATTGCTGCCTTTCCTGTCTCTCTCAGTGAAGTTCCCAGAGTGACTGCTTCTCTTGTTTAGCTGGTAGTGTGGTTATGATCCCATCAAATAATTGAGCACAAATGCAATTCTTTGGTATAGTTTACAAATCTTTAGGAAGATTGGTATTTTCAAGCTGTCTCAAATTTGTGGACCCCTGTAAAGTGAATCTAAGTCCACTGAAGCAAACTTTCTTTGCTCAGTTATCTTTCCAGGAGATAACTCAGTTATCTTCTCCTAGGAGTAGACCACGCGTTAAAGACCACTGATCTAGAAAAAGAGACCTCTCTTCCAGCTGAAATTTAAGCTACCTTTACTCAAAAGTTCAGAACACTCTCAACATCACTTAGACTGTAAATTCCCTGTTATAGGGACCTTCTTCTTTTTTACAAATGGTGCATTCAGTTCATTGGTTACTGTGCTTTGTGAACATTATTGCAGTATAAATAATAAATGGCAGTTTTACCTGAGGGTCCTCAAAAATATCACTCTGTAAGCAAACTTCTCCTCACTGGATTTGGAATATCTGGAAATGATTACTGTTACATTCTCAGAAGCAGGATGTGTTTCATGATGGTTGGTAGACTAGAGGTATGAGGTAAACATTGTCCTAGCTGACTGAGTTTTTGTGGTTGCACCCAAACTTGTACAGCTTTCATAAGAGAAGCCAAGACTGAAAGGAAACATGGGAGTTTCATGGAGTACAATTACAGTTGTTTATTCAATTATTAGCCAGTCCTGAAATGACTCACAACACAGCTGCTCAGATTTACAGGCAGTTAACAGACTTAAGTGTTTGTTGGCTTTTTTGTTCAAAGTGATGTAGTGGGACGCTGTCCTGGGACAGATGTACCACAAAGTTGAAGGCTTGAGGAAACAGAACAGACTTTTGTCAATGGCTGTGAGAAAGATACTATGGAAGTGATTTTATCTGTCATATCTTGAGATATCAGAGTAATCTAGTAACAGTATTAAGTGAAAGTTGGGCACTATTGTCTCTGAGATGCTCTGAAAATTCTTGGATTCTCTGATCTGTTATTTCCAAATACTCCAATTTTGATGTGGCTTTATTTGGTAACTCTTGCATCTGTAATGATATTACAGTTTGCTGGCTGCTTGACTGATGGAATTGTTTCAAAACAGTGATAATTGACATTCAGTCAGAATAATTTGGAACTGTTTTGGTTACATTAACATTCAAATTTCATACTTTTTATATGGACAATTGCTTTGTGAACAGAGATAGAATAACCAGTATGCATGGGCTGTGTCATGTCATATAAACAAGTATTTACAAAATGCTGCAACACGTTGCCTTTTCTAAATGATATGGTTTCTGATTTTAATTTGGGGTTGTTCTCCTGTACTAGACTTCTACGTTAAGTAACAGGAACTAACAACACTGACCATAACACCTTAGGATTTTTGGGTTTCCTTTTTTACTTTTTCATTTTCTTCTGGTTTTCTTCCTTATTTCATTAGTTCACTGAGGTATCTCTTCTGCTCTTAATATCCATTGTCTAAGGTTGAGGTACTATCTTTTTTCTTGTTTCTGTTTATAGTATTTTGTATTTTCATACTTCTATATACAACCATTAAAAATTGAAATGATCTATCCCTACTGTAGGTAGCAGGATTTGTAAAAACTGTAAGAGATTCTCTGTCTTTTTGTCAATGACAGATCTTCATTTCAGGGCTTGCATCCTTCTTCTGGACAGGCACTGACCAAGCTCAATGCAAGTTCCCATTTGGAGGTTAACAGCCTTTGTTGTTACAAATCCTGATAAAGCTTTAGACTTCCTTTTCCACTGCCCTGTCTGCACTCATGTAGATAGGTGCAGAATGGAACGACAGCGAGTTTGTTACATCTTTGTTCTGTCTTGACAGGATCTGAAATATCACCTTCCCTCGACGAGCCTGCAGTGGCTGCGAGTGAATTTTTGAGTGTTACTCAAACTTCCTGAGAGTTGTGATGAATTATGCCCTGCTGCCCATGCTCTGGTTGGCTTTTGCCACTCATAGAATTTACTCAGAGAGAGAAAAATCTTTTGCTGTGGTAGTAGGTTAGGACAGCATGGGATGCAGCTTTGATGAGGATTGGGATGGCTGAACAGTGGCCAAACAGTTATCTGATAGGTGATTTGCACTGCGAGTTGCATTAGACAGCGATACAGCAAAGTAGATTACAGTCCTCTTAGCTCCTTCTTGGAAGTTTGCCCCTTGGGATCCTCTCTGATGCATGCCCAGAGAACTGCCCTTGCAATCTTCCTGCTCTGGGGTCCTCACTCTCTGATGGGCAGCAAACCAGAATAAATGCAAGGAAGAATCCAGGACTAGTTGTGCTTGAGGAAAATACTCCAGGGACTGGGTGGTGATCTTGAAGAAGTTAGGGGCTGAATTTAGTTTATTGCCTAAGAAAAAAAAGCACGTTTATTACTTATTACTCAGAAGGTAGTTTAAAACAATTAGTCTAATTATTATGGAGCATTGTGCTTTAAAAGCTATAGCTGAAAGTAGGGAACCACAAGATTTCCATGTAAGTAGTAAAAGTTCTTTTTAAATAACCTAGATGAGTCAGAAGAAACCAAGAAGAAACCAGTGGTTTCTTATATTTGAAGGAGTTTCCTTGAAGTTGGAGTCCTGTAATCAGATGAGTTCATCTGCCATCTGAGCACCTGTATTAGCAGTGTTGAAAAGTAACTCTTAGCTGCTGCTTAAAACAACTCTAATATACTCCTTGTTGTGCTCTGAAGACCTTGGACTTGATCCTGCTTTTTTGTACACATAGACTCACCACAAAGCATGCAGCAAGAAAAAACCCTCTTAAAGAGCATGATCTTGCAGCCCCTAAATAAAACACACAAGATGAAGGCCTCCTGTGACATCCTAATACTCTTTTTGTGAATAATTAATTCAAGCCAAGAAGAGGCAGCTGAATTGTGAGAAACAAGCACCTCCTGTATGCCCAGTAAGGCTGTTTGCTGTGCAAGCAACTAAACAGAGAAGAGGAAGTGGCTGGGATCCTGCTCCAGCTTTATTTTGAGCTTTTGACTGTTCTGTCTGGAGAAAACGGGGTAAGCATCTTCCATCCTGGAGGAGTTGCAATAAGTCATCCTTAACTTGTGGCTTTGTTATGAGGAGCATGGAACTAGTGGGCATTTTCTTCTAGAGCAAGATGGCTGCAGGCCAAAGTTTGAAATGAATGGCTCAATTCCAGCTTTATAACCTAAAATGCTCCAAAGAAAATTCAATTGGGAAGAAGATGAGCCCTTGTAAGACTGAAACATGGTTTTTGTTTGCAAGGGTGTAGATGCAAATGTTTTCAGGAATAATACAGAGGAAAAAATTCTGTAGAAGAACAGATGGGAAATGTAGACAGCTAATCTTTAATACAATGAAAAAAGCATCATGGTGGAGGCTGTGCTTAAGACCCAAGACTTGTAAGGAATTTGAGACCTGAGCTGACAACATAATTGCACCAGCTTTTGAATTTACCAGAAGCCTATTTCATGAAAACTGCAGCTGGTCTCCATGCTTTTTTTATGAAATACAGTTGCATTTGTGGAAGATCCAAGCAGTGCTGCTATGTGGAAAAGCAAATCATCTCAAAGATGTTTACTTCTGCATGGAAATATTCCCAGACAAAGGAATCAAACCCTCTCCCTAGAAAGATTAAATTCAGTCTTTTCCTTCTGTACAATATTTTGCTCTTTTCTTATGTTGACAGTCTTCGTACTTGTAACCACTAAACTTTTTCCTCTTACTCCCTTTCTTTATGCATGCTATTTGTTTCCCAGGGCAAGTGGCATGCAAAGTCATCTTGTATTTAAAGTACTTCCACTTAAACTCCACAGTAA
Source organism: Molothrus ater (assembly GCF_012460135.2). Classification (NCBI taxonomy): domain Eukaryota; kingdom Metazoa; phylum Chordata; class Aves; order Passeriformes; family Icteridae; genus Molothrus; species Molothrus ater. Next base: position 56,179,561 of record NC_050480.2, on the reverse strand, counting down.
GATTGGGAGTAAGATATTTTGAACTTTGTGATTAAATGTTTTAGCAGCTGTTGCTGTAAAGACTTAAATAGGCTTCCAATTTTTTTTTTTCACACAGGTATCTCATCAACTTGGAGGTAATTGAATACCTGCAGGATACAGGCATAAAGTAGTTATGATAGCATTTTATTTGATATTAATGGTTTTACTGGAACATATAATTACTGGAATGGTTGTGTACTCCTTGGCATTAGTGTACATGAAAGAGTGTGTTCCATGAAACAGGAGCACAGCTCTAAAAACCCCCTACACTTAATAATATTGCTTTGCAAAGCAAATGAGTGTACCTGTGCCTGCCAATTAAATTATATTGTGGGTGGAATAATTAATTTGGACACAAGGCAAGGAGAACACTGCATTTTTTAAAATTATTATTATTATTGTTGTTATTATTATTGCTGACTGGGGAGTGCCCAGGTTAACATTATATCTGTTTTCCCTGTTTTACACCCTTGTGTAAAACAGGGAAAATAGATGAAGCAGTTTTCTTCTACAGATCCTCCCCCTCACCAAACCATCAATTCTGGGATGTGTCCTTTTCTTTTAAGTGTGTGTGGGGGGTGTCTTTACAAGTAGCAGTTTTCTCTTATTATATGGACAGGCTTTCCCCCTTCCCCAGGTTCTAACTCACAACAGATAAACTTGTGCTTCTCCTCAAGTGAATGCTGAAATTAATCATCAGTCAGCAAAACTGAAGTGACAGTGATTTCTGTACATTTAGAGGCATTGGTTACAGTTTTGCTGAGTCACAGCCAGAATGAGGAAAACATTAACAAATGACTGGTGCAGTTCAGAGACGGTGACATAAAGATATGCTGTGATGTTTGAGAACATATGTACAAACTTACTGGTAGACCAGTTGATATAAGCAGGCCTAGAAGGAAAATAATTTTAGGTATAGGTGCCCAACACAGTAAGCAAATCACTTTCAAGTAGTACATGAAGGGAAGTCCTGGCCACCATTGTGAAAGACACCAACTCATTAGCAGTGCAAATTTCTGACTGCCAGCACAGCTGGAAGGACAGAGGCGAAGAGCTGGCAGATGGAGCTGGATCCCACCTTATGTATGGAGGAACACAGGGATCCTGCAGTGTGAGAGTATGACACATGCTGTGAGAGTGAGCAGAAAAAGATGTGTGTCAGAAAAGGTGGAGCTGGGGGAACAAGGACTTGCTTCTTGCCTGTGCACAGGAGTGCTGCTGAGGGTGACTGACAACAACTGGTGCTCCCCCTCTGCCAGTGACCTTCTGGTGCACAGGCAAAACCCAGGAGAAAGGTTCACCTGCCTGCAGCTTCCTTGGTACCTGTGCCCTTTTACCAATAGTTACATGAATTAGCTTCAAAGACAGGAGTTCCTACAATTGGTCCATGTATCTAATTCCTCCAAAAATGGGTGGTTCTTCAGATAGACTATGTTGTGTTACACTGTTGCTAAACTTGGCCTTTAAACCTCTCTCACTCCTTCGTGACGATAATCCTACATTATCAGTCAGTTGCCTTAAAACTCAGGGTATTTTGTCAGTCCACTGTAATGTTATTTTTAGCACAAGCAAACAGAAACCAGACAGACTCATGATCAGTCCTTTGGGGAAACAGAGGTAGAAGGATGAAGAGAGAGGAAGAGACTTCTCCTCTTGAAGATTTTTCCTGTTAGTCACAGCACTGAGGAAAAACAAACTCCATATGGAACAGATCATGTAAGGCCTTTAAAACATATTTGGAGAGACTATACAGTTTCTTAAAGGAACTTGGAATAGTCTGTGGTTTGGGGCTTTTGCTGTATTTCCCATTTGGGGATGTGTGTGCGTTTTCATTTGTTTTAATTTGGACCAAGTTAAATGCATCAAGCAGTAGTTTGTTTTATTGCCATCTTTCAAAGATCTATTCATAAAGGAAAAACATTCCCTGATTCCCCAAATGGGAAAGATTTACAAATGCTTCTCTCCCAGCAGTTTCATCAGAGAAGTATTGTTGCTTTTTTTCTTGATTTTTTTCTTTTTTTTTCTTTTTTTTTCTATTGACTTGCAAATGAAGGCTCACTTTTTGTTCCCAGCACAAGGCCAGAGTGTAGCGTGCTGAGGCAAGGATGTGTGCTCAGCTGGATGCTGAATTCAGACATGGAGTAGGTATGTAGTTCAGGAGATCAGTGGGCTGATTTCAGTGAAGCTACTAAATCTCATCTGAAATTGCCCTTTTCCCACTTGCCCCCCTGTCAAGCAACTTTGTAGAATACTGCTCCAGAGTATTTACTGTGGAGTCCAGCCTTCTGTGATCTGCCTTTCCTGCCTGGTAGGAGAGTGGTGGCTCCCAAGGAAATAGGAGTGGAGCGAGATTTACCCCTGGGTGATAAGGTTCTTCACCCAGAGGGTGGCTGGGCTCTGGAACCAATTCCCCAGGGAAATGGTCACAGCACCAGCCTGGCAGAGTTCAAGGAGCATTTGGATAACTCTGCCAGGCACAGGGGGATTCCTGGGGCTGTGCTCTGCAGGAGCAGGACTTGGACTTGATCCTTGAGAGTCCTTTCTAACTCAGAATATTCTGTGATTCTATGATAACTATGCTGTAATTCTGCAATGTCAATAAATGTTATGGATAATAACATTATAAGCTGTAATTAACATTATAAGCTGCAATTAAACCATTTGAGGTGTTTTTTTTCTTGAAAAGGTAATACAATCCCACTTATTAAACACAAACTTTAGTGTAGAAATGTGGCCAAAATGAATCAATAAATGGGGGAATTTTTTAAAATTCAGCACCGGTCTGAAGAATATTCAGTGTGTATGTTGGAAAAGAGCTCTGGGCTTCTGAATCAATGACAGAAAAACAGACCCTGACCAAGGTGTTTTGGTGGTTTTGGGGGAGTTTTTTGGTTTGCTTTTTCAGGATTCCAATGAGAACAGGTAAGATGAGGGCAAACACTGAAACTTCTTGCTTTTCTGAATTACTGCTGTAATTACTTCTTGTGACATCTGAAAAGAATGAGCTGCTCTAACCTCTCAATTTTCCTTGCATTCCACGTGCTGTGTTATTAGCACAAGTAGAGGGAGAAACTGTTATAGAACTAAAGCAATACAGCTTTACTAAATGTGAAATATGGAATGAGGTTTTACAGGAAACCAAGGATTTTGTTAGGGCTCAGAGAAAAAAGGAGCACTGAACATGTATGAAGAATTCAGGCTTTATTTAAGCCAGTTTTTTCTCTTTTGTGTGTTTTTTTAAATGTATTGGTTTTTAATGTTGTGTAACTTTTAACACACCTTTCCAAAGAAGACGACCCAGCAGCCTGCCACGAGGCAGGTGTAATCTCTATCTACAACCTCTTGGAATTTGCTTTTTATGGGTCTGTATTTCGTGGTGGCCTTGCCCCCTTCGCATTTTGGCAATTTGGCAACTCATTTACAGAAGCTCTCTCAGACCTGTGAATTGAACTTCAGACCTGTGGTGGTGGCGGAGAGGAGCCGGTGGGCAGCTCGGCGAGCGGGGATGGGGCTCGCAGCCGGGCGGAGAGGCTGTGACCTGACACACGGGGGAGGGCAGGAGAGCCCAGCGCTTTTCCCTCCGTGAAAACAGTAGCGGATTTTTTTTTTTTTTTCATCCCCCATTCCCTTTTCCTTCCTTCTTCTTCCCGGGGCTGTAATCCGACTGCTCTCTTTGGCTCCATTCCAGAGACAAATCCGAGTGGTTAATCTCTGTTCCCCCCTTTCCCAGCCTCGGGGGCTGGGGGGCGGCGGAGCAGGGAGGGGAAGGAGAAGGAGAGCAGAGCAAGCACCAGCCCAAAGCCGGGCCAGGCCTCCCCGGGGAGGGGCTGAGGCAGCGGCTGGGCTGCGGGAGCTGCATGGAGGAGGGGAGTTTCACAGACTCCTCTGCCCAGCCGGCAGGAGGAGGAGGAGGAGGAGGAAGTTTGGCGATTAAGCGGCTGCCCGGAGCTGCAGCGCACGGAGTGAGCCGGGGCGCGGCCGCGGGCGCTGCGGGGCGGACACCCGGCAGCCGCTGCATGTGCTGCGGAGCGGGGTAAGCTCCCGCACTCCACCGCACCCCTGCGCCTGGATTTCCAGCGGGAGGAGGAGCGCTGGGCGAGGGCAGAAGACGGCGAAAGGCTGCCGGTGAGCGCTGCCGGGGGCTTTGTTCGGTGGGGCGCGCCGGGGAGGGGGCGGCGGCTCCCGGGGCGGGACGGGAGGTACCGGTGTCCCGCAGCCCCCGAGACCGCGCCGGGGGCTCGGCAGCGCAGCGCGTTCCGTGAGCGCAGCCTTTGTGCGCTGCCCGCCGCAGGCACCGTGCGCCCGGCTCCCACCGCGGCCGCCGCGCCGCTTTGTGCTCCGCCGGGGCAGCCTGGCCGAGCTGCACCCGCTCAGCCCGAGCCTGGGGGCTTCATCGACTTTCTGCGGCGAGGGAGAAGGTACTTCTTTTAAAATATGATAAAATTCCATAGGGCCTCAGGTTTTGTGGGGATGCTTTAACAAACCCCCAAAACCCATCCTCTATTTTAAAAAATGTTTTAAAGTTAATGGGATTGTGATAAGTATGGCCTGAAGAGGTTTAAAAATATGATTGATCTATTGTTAAGTAGCAGGAGCTTTGATTCTATGGCGAGGCAGTGGGGCAGAGCTGCCCTATAGGATCCTGTGTGCATTTCCCCATATCCTGTGCTCATCTTTTCCTTGCTTTGCGGGTCGTGTGTCCCAGTCGCTCCTGCTGGAAGAGAAGCCCTTCAGATCTCATGCTTCAGTTAGGACTGACAGACCTGAGGCACTCGTTTCCTTCTTTCTTCACAAGCCACACTGCTCCAAGTATGAGGGAAAATGACCTGAAACAAACTTAGGCGAACGTTCAGCTGGTTTCCAATACGGTCTCTCTCTAGTTGGCTTTTTTCCTCCTTTGATTATTAATTGGCAGGCACAGAAAGAGCTGTGGCCTTGCTTTTTTCTTTAATGTTCGCTGGTACTTCAGCAGTTTAATAACACTGCCTAGAGAACCTGATGACTTTAAGGTGTTTTGAAAGCTGTGTAATAAGAGCCTACTAATAGTCATCTTTTGCTACTGTTTCATTCTTGGAGGGAGCAGTCTTTGCTGCTGGAGAGCTGCGGTTCGAATTTCCACAAGCGTTTGTTGCCCGTGCCTCTAGCTAAATTTATAAAGGAATCCTGTTAGCTTGTGTGAAGCTAAATCTGGATGTAGCAACTTCTGGCTGTACAATTCACTGTGGTTGGCAAGGCACAATATATAGCTTCCTTGAGATTTATTTTTAGGGTTTTTTCCCCCTGGTGTGTGTAGGGCACGTAGTTGTCATAATTTTGGGAACTCTTCACCAATGTGTGTGTGGGTGCTTTGGGATGAAAACATAAGAGTTATGCTAAGGTTAGGAAATGTATTAATAGAGTGCTTGTCTCGAAAATATGAGAAGGCAGTTTGAGACTGGCCTCTTAATGAATATTGGTATTGTTCTTGGGTCCATGCAGATGCTTAGCTATTAAACTTGGACTCTACTTCTGCTCTGTGTTCTCAGTTGGCAAACTAGAAATAGTGCAAAACACTCTGATAAAAGGTTCAGTTTTAAATGTGTTCATTTACGGGAATGCTGGCTGTTTCTCACAGATCTGGAGAGCCCTAAGCAAACAATGTGGACCTGTGGCCACACAACTTAGTGCATCTCTGCAAAGGCATGCTATGATTCTAACACTAGGTGTTAAGGTGTCATTTTTCTTGCTGTTTTACTTTTGATTTTCCAAAAAAAAAGAAAAAAAAGAGAAAGGAAAAAGAATAGGTTTGTAGCCTAATCAGTTTGTAATTGATAGTCTTACTTGATAACATCTTGCAAAGACAGCATTGACTTGATTTTTAAGTGGAAATCTTCAAGTAGTGAACCTACTTTGTTGGCAGCTCTCAACATTTCAGGACATCTGCTAATGTGTTCTTCTTCCTTGGGCAGGATGTGAGACTACGAATTAACTGTCTAGAGGCATACTTTGAGACTAAAGTGTTTGATTGTGAGGCCATGGAAAAAGGTAGAAAGGGTTTGGAACTAACTAACTGAGCACTTGGTACCTTCCTGTGTGGAAGTGGGGTGTTTTTGTCTAGGTTTTTTTATGGGGTCGTGTTTTGGGTTTCTTTGTAGTTTTGTTTTGTTATTTTATTTTAAACCTTTGTTGTTCCCTAGAAGGGAAGTGAAAATACCTGCTTACTTACCTAATAAGTGGCACGTAGTGAGCTTGGGTACTTTTTGCTAAGGTTATTTGTGTAGGTTGGTTTGTTTGAACCTTTCACTGACAGAGTCTTTCATGTGGCACCGGTGATAGTATTTCTGTGAAGTCATTTGGAGCAGTGCGCATGTTTGAAAGCTTCCTTGTGTGCATTTATTTGGATTGGGCTGTTGTATACCTGTTGTCCTCTGCCTTTCATATGCTTGTGATTTCTTGGCTCCTGTTCAGGAAAGGCTTTTTAAAGCCCTGCTAACCAGATAGAGCTGTAGCAACTGACAAAAGGCATTTACTTGAAGTAGTGCTTTATTGTCTTTGAATGCAAACTCAGCAATGCAAAGCTGGTCTGTTTCTCTAACCATAGAACACTAACAGAACTGTAATTTGACATTGGCTTCTGCCATATTATCTTGCTTTGTGGTAGCATCACCCATACAATTTTTAGAGACTGGTGAGTACTTTTGAGATCAACCCAAAAATAATCAAGAATCAAGAAAACAGTTACAGAATCTGCTGTTACTAATTTTGAAGAGTAGTTCCACAGATTAGCCAGAGATACTGCTATTGAAAAAAAGTTTATGTACAGAGGTGTCATCTCTAAAATTGTCACTAAAAAAGACCAATCCTAAACCAAAGCAATTATTAGGGAAGGATACTACAGAATGGATGGAGCTTTTTTATTTTATCTCTTCATTTTTTTAAGAATTCCAAAATAGCAATATTTTAACAGATACTTAGCACAGTTGTTAAAGCAGAGAGACTCATTCAACTGTTGGCTTTTATTTATTTATTTATTTATTTCTTAATTTTCTTCATGCTTGGTTGCAGCAGTAGCAGTTGCTGGGCACCACTAAGTTTCTACTGGCCAAGCCAGAGCTGCAGCTCTTGGTCTTGGGAGCATGGGGTTGTGAAGAAGAGGGACCACATTTCTGGGTGGCAGCACGGCCCTGTCATGCACCCCAACTCCGTAGGGTCAGATGTGCTGGGTCAGGAAATAATGGGAACATCCAAGCTGATGAAGGGAGGCATTTGCAGGCTCCATTTAGAAGTGTTTCTCAGATTAGACATGTATAGAGCTGTGGCAGTTATAAGTTAGGACAGAGGAATTAATCTGATGCATCTGATGCTCTTTTGCATTCAGTTGTGTTGAGAAGGAAGGTTGCTGTGTTAAAGAAATGTTTTATTGACATGTTAAATTAATTATGGCTTTAAGTTACTTTGCCATAAATTTCTTAATTGCCTAATATAGTGAACAGATATATAATATATATCTAGAATATATAATAATAATATATCTAGATGATAATATATCTAGAATATATAATAGAAGATAGAATAATAAAATATGAAAAAATGTAAGTTAATAATGTAATGTCTACTGAAGACATTTGGAGAGATGGTGATCCTCTTATAATAAACTGGATTTTTTTCTGGTGGGGACAAGGAGGATGTCTTACCACTACTTACTCTAAATGACATTCTGTTTCTGTAGAGTTAAGAGGGGGAGGTGGGGGAAAAGAATTTTTGCAGCCCTCAGCAAAGTCTGGAGTGACTGAAAGGCTTGCAGAACTGCTGCTGAATGGTTAATTCTGAGAACCTGCATTACTGTCTCTGCACATGCAAAGTTGTAGCTAGTAGGACTGTCAATGAGGAAAAAAAAGTGGAAGAAAGTGTTATTCTTGTAAACTTAGAATGCAAAGGATGTGGAGCCTAGATTGCCCCTCCACTTTAGAAAAGCCTCACACACCACAGTGAGTGGTGAAACCACAAAACTGGCCTGGGAACAGGAGTAAAGGGAATGAAGAGTAAAGTCAATCTTAGTGCAGTGGCAACACTTGCAACTCTAAGTACAGGAGTCTTTTATATGTGTGGATAAGAATACAAAAGATGAATGTGAACAGATTTAATAATAACTAAAAGTACCAGTATGGCCTGTTGGTATTAATTAATTTTTTAAAAAGTGTGTGACAAACTGTCTCTTAGTGCTTAAAGTCTCCCAAATCCATTAATTTTTTTTTTTTTAGTTATGGTGGTTGTATCAAATAGGTTAGTCTAGGCTGATTCACCAAAAGTTGAGTTTATATGAACTTGGCCTGAAATAGGTTTAACTTGAAGTTGATTACAAATACAGGAAGAGAAAGGGGCCTAGTCAGGGAGGACTGGGGAAGGAAATGGAGGGGAAAACTACTTATACTTATCAAGGAGGCCTGAAAGAAGCAGTTGTCTAAGTCATGTTACAACTCTTAAACCCACTATCATCTCTTGACTGGGGTGCCTGCTGAAGTACCTGCATGTGGGAGTGGTCACTACCTGTGTTTTCACTAATCACAATGCAGAGCATTGCTGTGAAAATACAAAGCAAGGTGACACCTTGAAAATTTATCTGTAAGAGTGACTTCGTGCATTTGACTTGATTCTTTTCTTCTTTCCTCAACATGAGCTCCACTAGTTCTGCTTCCTAATGTTCTCTGGGACCATGATGATTATGCTAGTGGAGGCTGCATGTGTTTTTTATAAGGGTAATGAACAGGTATAAATTGAGCTGGCAGCAGTTTCCCATGTAAACTTTAAACTGAAGCAGTGCTAATTAACTTTGAATCCTTTAAGCCTTGCTTGCCTGCTCTGAGTTTCAGACTGCAAGTGGTGCCAAGCCTCTTCCTGTAAGCATACATTCTGTAGAAACTTGCTTGTGAGCCCTGCCCAGATGTTTTAAAACCTAACTTAATGAATGCTAACATTTAAATATTTGAACCTTCGTATCCATTCAGTGTTTCAGGATCACGCTCCAAGCATTAGTATCACTCAGCTGCTGTTTTCTGCTGATAAGATGTGTGCTTCCTTTCCCTGGAAGTACAGAGCAGAGATAAAAAGTGTGTCATGGCTAGAGTGATTGAATCACCTGCTCATTTGCTTGCTCACAGCCATTGGAGATAAAACCTTGGGGAGAGGATGGCTGTTTGGGTTGTCGTAAGGAGCGGTATCGGGAACAGCGTAACAGCCAGTTTCTTTTCATGGTCATGGCTGACATCTTCCAGCACTGTCATCTGCCTCCAAGGTCGACTTATGCCTTTTAATTAGCCCATGTAAGGAGTCTCTAGCTCCTAGATTTAGTGCATAGGCTCTAGTGCTTGTACTTTCTCCTGTCCTTCCCTTTGTGTTATGCAAAGTTATCTGTAAACATAGACAAGTCTCCTCCCTAACCTCCTGCAAACTCTGGTTTGTTAAAGTATTTGGAAAATGTTTACCCTCATGTACGTCCCCTAAGATTAGATACACAGTCTGCTGCAGCTTCATTGTGTACTGGAATCAGTGTGTTGTTTGGGGGTTTTCTTTCTGTCTTTGTTTCTTTTTCTGTATTTGCATTGTCTACCCCAGTGAGTCCAGATCCATAGCTGATGTCCCAACATGTTTCAGAAAGGCAGAGACAGCAGCTTCCTTTCTGCTGCTGCCACTGATCTGTGGTGCTTCAGTATAAAGTAACATAGTGCTTTGTGTCCTTGATGTCTGATATGGGGGAAAAATGATAGTTCCTTCTTTGTAAATAATTTCGGAAATAGGTGAGATGAAGAACTATTTATTTGCATGTCAGTAATCTTTATCACTTCAGTATGCACTGAGCTTTCCACTTACTGGTTTAAACTGAAACCAAGTTAATAGCAGAAACTTGGGTTTGGCTTACAAGCAGTATTGGTGCTGCCAAGATGAGCTTGCTTCATACTCAAGTGCTTATGAAGCTTTCTCACTGTTTAGTTTCCAGTTCCTTCTCACTATCCTGATAACAGGCCTCGTGAAGTTGCTCAGGGAGCTGTCACACCTCAGTGTGTGAGTGATGTCATCATAGTTCATTTGCTTGTGTCACATCACATTCAGTTGCTTGTGGAAGCACTAATTTCTCTGAAGAATCAGTAGTCAGCCTATTTGAGTGGTAGACAAAGATGTATTTAACAATAAATCATTACTGAATTTGGAGAGATAGTTTGCCTTCCCTCATACTCTACCAGCATGTGGTTTGTAACATCTTTCTGTCAGTCTCTTCTGGTAATTGTCAGTCTCTCTCATGTTGGATGAATCTGAAGTCATAAATCTCTGATTTGCTTTATCTTAGTCATTCTGTGCTCCTCCTGCCTTGAAAAGGGTTTCTGTCTGTGTCTGCTGGCAGACAGGACCACTTAGCCCACTCCTCACTGGATATAGCCTCTGACAATCCTTGCCTTATCAGGTTGGTTGCACTGTGAGCTTTATGGTATGATGAGATTGCCTCCATCATCTCTTCCTCCTGAGCTTGAAGTCATTTAATCTTCTGAGTTTTTGCCAGATTTTTGGGGCAAAGCTGCTGACTTTCTTAAACTCTACCCGCAGTACCAAGCATCAGGCACAGTGTAGATGTTTTGGCAGGCCACTCTAGCATACTGTGATCTGTTATTAAGTGGAAGTAAGTGATTTCTGAGGGCATTAATGACCATTTAATCTCTAAGGTTTCTTTCTGATATGTAGGGCAACATCTTGGCATGCTTGTGCTCCTCTGTTTCTTTAGATGACACAGTTCCTAAATTGGTATTGGAGATATCTGTGCTAGGAGAGTCAGTGCTAGGCATATTTCTGAGGTGAAAAGGACAAGTTTTCTGCAGACCTTCCCTTCAGGAATTGTTTTCCATTTTCTTAGAGCCTGCCAGCAGGGAAGTGTAGACCAGAGCACTAAGAAAACCCCACTTTTCTCTTGTGAAGGACAGAGTGGTTTGCTAAGGCACAAGCCATGCTGGGCAGATTTTGGAGCTGATCTCTTGGTGCTGACTCATCCTGGTGATCTCAGTTACTGCAGTTTGCACTTTGCCACTTCACCTGCAGCAGCTCTCTCCTTGGCAGTGTGGCCTGTTCCCAGCACAGGTGTGCTTCCTCACTCATGGCTGTGCATGCTGACAGGGTCACTTGTGTTCTTCATCTTAGACCTAGGCTGTCCTGCTGCTGCCATGCACACTGCAGATCCAAGAGGATCCATGTTGAAGAGGTTCTTTCTGCAACCTTGCAGCAGAGGATCCTGCTGATAAACAACCTTTGCTCTCAAACACAGATTTGGCTCTTGCACTCCTCAGGCCCCTTTAAATCAGTTTGTTCATCCAAAGCACAGAATAAGTACTGACCCAGACTCCCACAGGGTCAAAGTAAGGAGAATAGGTGATTTTTTTTTGTTTGTTTGTTTTTCTGCCCTGTTTTGGTGAAGCATTGATGTGACTGGGACCTGTGATGTGCACAGGTAGGGTATGGAGGAGAAAAGTTTTCTTCCAGACACTACTGCATGCTGTTTGGATAGGATAGGGGTTGTGGTTGCTTTTCAAGGAAGAATTCTGAAAAAACAAAACCTGATGATCTCATTTGCTCTCTTCAGAAGAAAAGCTGGTCATCAGCCTTTGTTACTGAAGATCTGTTGCTTGTGAGTCTCTTTCATCTCAAGGGAACAGTGCTGACACACATACCTGACAGATGCACCTGCCCACCCTGGCTGTGTGCATCATGGAGCTCGTGGACCTTCCACAGGGGTCTGGATGCTAGGGCCATCTGGATGCTTCTTCATTGCTGCTGTCTTGTACCGATAAGGAGTCTGCCACTAAATGTTATGGGTTTTTTCCCTTTTGCTCTTTAAATCAATGTCAGTGTTGCACAAAGAGTTCTTTCAATATTTAATAGAGGATCAGTGATGCCCATCCTCTGATGATTTCAGGAAAATGTACTGGGTTGGTTCCTTTTATTTATTAATTATAAATATTGAGTCATATCAGGGGGTGATTAGTTCTGGTATCTGGGTCACAGTTACTTGTCTAGTGCTGACTTCTTTCCAGTGGACAGTTTGAGGTCATAGCAGGGATGGTCTGGAGAAGTTCTGGCAAAGAATCACTCAGCTGTTGACCTTGTCATGCAACTCACCTTTGTGCTGTTCACTGTTGTGAATGGGTAGAGTGAAGGAAACTCCAAGAGCGCTGCATGAACTTAGTCCATGAAATTAGCTTGATGTGTCTGGGAAAGCTCTCAGCTGATTGCATGTGGAATAAATCCGTTTGCTTGGGATGTGGCGCATTTTCCGTCTGTTAATCGGTTCTGTCGTGCAGTGAGAAGGTGCTACAGCGTGTGGCCTTCCTGTAACAGCAAACTGCGTTCCTCAGCCAGAAAAGCTGGGCTTTAGGAACTGGCACATAGCTCAGTAAAAGTCATGTCAAATAAATTTTTACTTTAGTTCTCCTCTCTGGTGATTAAACTTGCACAATGATTTGCTGTCTAGCACATGTGAACATCTACAAAGAATTTTATTCTGAGCTTTTTTATAGGGTCAGTATGTGGAATTGTTCAGCAAGAGTGTTTGTTTTAAAATGCTACAGTATGTGTTGACACAATTTTATTAAGTCCAATGCACAATAAAGTCCAAGTTGTAGGGATGGAGTTGTATGGATGTGAGGTGTGGCTGGGGACTAGGTGAGAGCAGGAATGTCAATGAGTGGAACTAATGTCTTGATGTCCTACTTGAAATGGAAGCAAATTCTCACCTGTAAGTTTGTGGAACACAATTACATGTAGTTGAGTGGCTCTGGCTTACTGTAGTCTTTTAGCCTGGCTGAAGCAGGATAAGGAAATTCTTTAAAAGCAGAGATTTCAAAGCTCAGACCTCATGATTTGAGGGAGCCCGTTAACTGGACTAAAGTGATAATGCTAGCTTTCACCACACTGAGAGTCAGTAGGACACAAGGGTTATGTGTCATTTACACTTCTTAGTGAAACTGAGGTAAAGATAATCTCAGTGACTCCTAAGGGATAAAGTAAAGCACCCATCCTCTTACTGAAAATTATTTTGCTTGCCTCCCCAGGTATACTAGAGTATACCTGAAAGGAGCACCTTAATTTTACAGCATTTTGAAAGATAGTTTTCAATCTTACAGGCTTTTAATTTAACATTACAGTGTGAACCCCAAGTTCCAAAGTGTTTTTCACAGGAGAGCCAGACATTATGGTTCAAGTCAGTTTAAATATCTGAATGCAGGTTTCTTTGGTACTTTCACTTCTTAAGCTACTATTTGCTTGATGCTTTAACCCTATGTATTTTCTAAAAGTGATTAAGAAGTAAAGCTTTTTGTTAATAACTGTTAATAATATATTTCTAGACTAACTAAGACTATTTTAAATCATGTAAACTTTTAAAAAATGAAATGGAAATTACAGGACAAATGATGCTATATTTGTTAATCACTTTCTTGAAGGAAACATGCAACATCTTTTCTTCATGGTAGTTTTTCTAGTACAAAAGTGTTCAATTTTCTTATACTGATGGTTAAGAAATAAACCACTGAATTGATATAAAAATTTCACAGCATAAAAATTCTTTTTCCTTACAGATTAACCTGTTTTATAGTGTGAGGATAGTAAAATCATTAGAAAACCTTCTTGGAAAAGTTAAAGAAGGCTGATAGAACATTCTCTAGCATCCAAGATCTTGTACTTTAGTCAAATTGGATGTCACTGTCTCAGATCATCAGTTGAGAGGTTTTGAAAGGCCATTGTATCTGCTGGGGGTTAGAGAATATCTCAGCTTTTGGCAAATAATTTTACCCTAGAATTAAGAAACTGTTGTTGATGAAACTACAGTCAAACAAGAGAGCCCCAGTAAAACGTTTAGGCTTCTTTGGGGTTATCGGGTTATCTAGATTCCTGATTTTCATTTACTTATATGTAATGTATATTTTATATATTTATATATATATATATACACACACACACACACACACACACAAATGTGTGTATATTTAAATGGTTGTATTGTAGTCTGTTTTTTTTTTCTAGGGTTCTTAAAGAAACTGGGTTCTCAAGCAGTTGAAATTGAGTCCTTTGACTCTGGAGGATTTGAGGCTAGGGAAACTTACATGACAAGTGGAAAGTAGGATGGTAATTATAGGGCACTTTGCGTTTCTGTTTTGCTTAATTTACAATCTGAAGTACAGTCAGGTGGTTGGGTATTTGAATGTTACAGCTGTTACAGTCTGATCACAGGAATTTGGTGAGACTACTCATGTAGTCTTCTTCATATTCCTCGAAATGTTAGTGGAGACTGCTCTTTGTCTTCAGTTGTTAAAAGGAAAAACTAAGTGAAGGAAATAAAATTATTGCTGTAGCTGTCACTCAGTGATATCAAAAGAAAAAATATACTGTTTTAGTCTGTGAAATTGTCTGCTAATTTATTGCTATAAAGATAGCATGGAGAAGGCAAATATATTGATATTTTGTTAAAAGAAAATTTCAGATGGATTTGTTTTCTGTATTTAAAAATGTGTTCATCTGTAGATGAACATTATGCCCCATTAGCAAGATTGAATTGATGGCATTACTGTTGAAGTTAAAAATAGACCAGTATTTTTGAAATGTGTTTTTGAAAGAAAAAATTTTGCCTGTTTATGATTTGGGTCAGCTAGACCAAATTAACTTGGACACTTAGCAGGGTCTCTCATTTATTCTGGCATAAGAACAAGCGTTGGGCAGAGCTTCCCAGTCTCAAAAAACTGATGGTGGTGAGAGGCCTCCACAGTGTTCCCAGCCAGCTGAATGCCTGAGGTATTTTGCCATACAGGAAATCAATTGCAGCTGAATGTGCACTGTTTCCATTTCAAGTATATAAACAGGCCTTATGATGGTATAAAAAAAGAAGAAAGATATTAAATAGTTTCTTGAAAGTTAAGAACAGGAACATTTGATGTTCAGTTTCTGTGGATTCTTCACTGTCACCTTTGGCTCAGTCCATGGCACGAAAATAGCACAGAAGGAGAGGTGAATTAATGTTGGATACTGTAGAAAAGGGAAACGTAAAGCAATGTCTTAGAGAAATGAAAATAATAAAAAAGGTATCCTTGTTCAGTTCCAGTTGATATTCTGCTGAGGCTGGGAGGGGTTACAAGTTTAGCAGAGGGAATGAGCTCTTTCCCTTGTTAAATCAAAAATCCTCCATTTTTAGGCTTCAAAGCAGGCTAATAAATTTTGTTAAGAAAAAGCTGCACCGCAATTCTACCTAAATAGCTAGGTTTGGTAGGAGAAACACTATTTTTGTTCAGATATTTATCATGCTTTGTTGACCTTGTGAAAATACCTAGATTTGATGGAGGTACCAGACAGATCACAGTGACCCATGTCTCTGATGTGCTTTATAGGCCACTGATGTTGCTTACCAGGGAAGTGAGGGCTCATTTGGATAGAGGTTTCCAGGCATTAAAGATAATTAAGTTGAAAATCAGCTCTAACAATTTCCAGAAGGAGTGTGGCCTGAAGCCCTTGGGGTTTAGAGCTTGGGAACCCACCAGTACTTCCTTGCTTCAGCACAGGCATATAGCATGACCACAGGCAAGCTGTCCTGATCCAGATTTTTAAAGATATGTAGGTAGGCAGAGGTGGTAAAGGCTCTTAATGGGATTTTCAGAATCACATTAGTGTCTAATTCCTATTCAAAATCTGACTCCTTAGCTTGTCTGAACTGGATTCAGCCCGTGCTATGTTTTATTCAGCTGCTCTTTAGGACAGAATGGGAAGAGCGAGCGTGACTTAGGGGGAATATGTACGGCGAGCGTGACTTAGGGGGAATAAACCAAGGTGGGCCTAGACCCCTGCTGAGCTGTGCAGCTGAGCTCCCTTTTATCCCAATTCCATAATTTCCACTCTCCTTTCTGCAGAATGCCAGAGACTCAACAGAGGAGAGGAAAAGTGACTCCATTTTGCCCAACCTAACAGCAACATATTTGGTGAGTACTCTACCAGGTAAATTTTTTTACTATTATTTTAATTTTTTTTCTTTGACTTTGTTTTAAATGTGAGATGATTTTTGGTGTGCCTCTGACTGAGAGGATTACCATTGGTGTACAGTGAATGTGCCTCAGGTTAACCATGAGGCTGCTTAGTATCCAGACCCAGAGTAGGTCACTGTGCTGAACAGGCCTGGCGTATGGGTTAGCCAAGAGAGAGGGTGTTCCTCATGTGTACGCTACTGGGGTTTTATGCTAATTAAATTCAATTTTGGGGGCACCTTAGCAGTTAGGGGAGGTTAACTGTTCAGTTTTAGCCTTTGTTTCTGAAACTGCGGTTTTGCTAAAGATCTGTAGCTGAAATTTTGTTCTGTTGCTTGATTCCTCTCCCTTTGGAAGCGAAAGTGCCACTTTCATGGTGTAGCAATGGTGTCCCTGTGGGGAGGGGGAGATCCAGGACAACTTTGTTCTCCTGAGATTTCCTATGTTAGTCTGTGTCATTTTAGCTTATTTTTTAGTGATTTAATTTTGTTTATATAATCTCACTGCCTGGCAGTCTTGGAGCATCTAAGAAACTTGGGAATGTAGGAGAAGCAGGTTTAGATGCCATGGAAATGTAACCTGATTGCAATAACTGATTTCACTAATTTGATTATCTGAAACAAATCGACATTCCAGAAAACTTCTCAATAGGGCTGGAAGGAGAATCTACAGAAAATATTAAATAAGAGAACTTTAGGCAAGATTCCTCCTCTCCAACAAGAAAGATTCCTAGTGCCAACCTAAAGGAGTCTTTTCTTCTCTCTGATAAAAGCAGACATTCAGTGGCTGACAACTCAAACACTGCTATTTGGAAAAACTTGATGCCTTATAGGTAATCTACTTCTTTGCAGTGCTACTGTTGAAACCAGTGTAGCATAGATAAGTTTATTAAAAAAAAAAATAAAAAAGGTTCATTATGTTAATTGACTCTGGCTTCTGTGACCTGCAGAGGGAATACTAATATGCTATATTAGACCACTAATTAGTAATATTTATTCCTTTACCTTACTGATAGTGGGGCTTGTAATATAATTTTGTAATATGTATTTATGATGCAATTATGTTCAAATGTTTATGAAATTTTAGAAGAATGGCAACTTTATTTTGACTCCAATGCTTTGAGATTGCATAACTGTAATAGAGAGACACTTGCAGGACTCTGGAACACTAGATTAAAGCTTACATCTGACAAACATTAGTAAGATCTTACTTTCCTTTGGATCCAAGGGAGAACAGTCTCTGTAAGTAGAAAAACGTTTTGTGGAGACTGCAAGAGGAAAGACCAGAAATTCCTCTTCAGCCTTTTCCAAAAATAGCAAGATTTGAATAAGGTTACATGTTTTAACATGCATTAGAGAAAAATAATTGACATGACCTACATTCAGTACACTAGTTCTCTGTCTTGTTTGGTGATAGTTAATTACTCGCATATTTTTTTATCCACAAGCGCGGAGGGGCTGTACATTCCCATCTTCCACACAGGAAATAATTTTATTTATTTAGCTTGAAGTTTGTGCAGATCCAAATGCATGCAAAGTATTTGCTTAGTGACCTTAGAGTGAATTATTTGCACAAACTTTCCCCCTTTCCTGATCTCCATTTCATTTCAAGTGTGCTGCTTGGCCTTGGTTTTGAGTTGCAGTGGTTTTATTGTGTTTTCATGATGAACAGAAAAGCTAACCAGACCAGCAGACTCAAATAACCTCTTTTCTGAAAGAAGAGATAACATGGATTGTGCCTGTGGCCTAAGATGCAGAGGATTTCCTAAGATTCTTTGGGATCCCTGGCAGACAAGCATTCACTGTGAAGTGCTTCAAAAAATTGTTGTGTCAACAAAGCTGGAGTGTGTGGGAATGTATCAGCTAAGGGGATAAGGCATTCAAGGACTAGATGAAGTGGATATTGTAAGGCATTAATTTTGTGGGAAAAAGGAAGAAACAGAAAATATGAGGACTGGTATTCCGTAAAAAGTAGGAGCTTAATTGTTTAGGCAGGTACAGCTTTGAGGGATGGATATTGAATCTTACCAAATAACGGCCAGTAATTTTTCCAAATTTGCTTTGTATGTCAAGCTTAAATCTGGAACATCTAAGAATATTTTCAGTCTGCAAAACTTTTGGGGGTGGTGGGGGGAAATGTTTTATGAAATTTGTTTCTATTTCATTATTATCCATTTGACTTACATAACAGTATTGTTTGTTTTTAATTGTTTCAATAAGTTGGTGGTTAGAATATCTTTAGAAGGATTAAAATGGGCTTCAGCATCTATTAAATCATAACATGTTGTTGCAGAGAAGGAAACATTAGATCAATATACTTTATTCTGACAATTCCATGTGACTTTTAATATGCAGTGTGTTTATCCTAAAAGTCAATACATTAAAAAATTCCTTGAGCGTTTGTGCATCACTGAATGCTTTGTTTAGGTCATGCCTTTAGTGGTGTGAGTGCTTGCAAATCTGTGTGGAGGTGGAGAGGAATGATCCTATGCCCACGTATGAGCTTTTCTGTAAGTTGGGTCTATTTTTGGTATGCAGTGAAGCAGAGGTACAGAGTGAAAATAAGGGTTCAGTTGCGATGTGAAGGCCTGTAAAAGCTTTCCTATTGTGGGAAGTGCCTACCAAGCTGTTAGAGCAGTTGCATTAGTGTCCATGGGAATATTTGGAGTTTAATTTAGCATGCTAGATTAGGGCCTAATACCTTAATTAAGGCTCACATTTTTAATAAGTTTCCTGCAAACCCTTTGTGGCTGACTACAGTTGTGGAACAGACATAATATAAAGCCCATCTCTAGGGCTTTCTGTTGTTGGCAGTTTATGAAAGCTGTCATTCTATTTCAGAGTGATGAAGCTGACCAGCAAACGTAATCTTTAATGGAAGGATTCACAGATCTTGCTAGACTTCTTAAAAAATACTAATCCAAATAATTTATGCCAGTGATGTATTGACATTCTATGTACCTAGTACATTTAGACTAATGTTTTTATAAAAACTGTGATAACTGTTTCAGAAAAGCCTTTGTTAATTGATAAAATGGCATTTCCAGATTGAGGCTGCTTAATTCTCTTGTCAGTTCCCATGCTTGGGATTTTCTGCTGTGAAAAGGACTAAATGAATTGTCTGAAAAAATTCAGAAATAATATAATTAGGATTTTGTGTAAGTTGTAGGCAAAGTGAGTTAGTTTTTAAACATTTGTATATTAAAGTGTTGAACAAAATTTTTTTTTTTTTTTTAAATCCAAAGAAACCAGCTTACTCACGCCTCTCTGCTTTCCTCCGCCACACTTGCTCGGAGCGGTGAGTCCTTTCCCGCTTCCATCCCCTATTGTTGTGGTCAAGTGACCAAGGAGAAGTCTACACTTCCTTTTGTGTCCTGTAGATAGAGCTTCTTAATTGATGACTGCTGCTTTCTGGCAAAAAGGAAATGAATGGGCAGTAGTGATTATAGTACATCTGTTGTTTTCTGGTGAGCATCCTGTACAGCAGTGAAACTGTCTTGAAGACTACTTTTTTTTCCCTTTTTTTTTCTTTTTTTTTTTCTGTTGGCTGTTTTTTTGCTGCTTGGTTGTTTTTTTATCCTGTTCAAGACTAGTTAATAGAGAGGGTACAGGGAGAGTGTTGTTCCTTTATCACAGGTATAGCCAGAGCAGAAAAACACATTGCATACTGGAAGAAAATAACTGACTTTTCAAACAAGTGTTTTTTACACATGCATACGCACACACACAATCTTACAAAATCTTTATGGATGTGCTGTGTACTGGTTGCATGTGAGTCCTGTCTTCATAGGTTGACTGCCTTGTAGATTTAATACTCCAAAATCAAGCTGGAGATGGCTTCCTTTGGGGAAGGGGAGAAATAAGACAGCATTCATACCAAGGACCCAAAAGCTGAAACATTCACACATCTTTCACTACATTTTCTAAGATGCCATTTCTAAGTCTGTGATACCATTGTCCAGCTCTTGCCTGTGCATCTGCTGCTTGATCTGTTGCAGCATAGCACTCAGAAGTGCTGAGAAACAAACAGGGGAGCTCTGTAGTGTGCTCCTGCTCTCCCAGAGAGGAGGTTGGGCATTTATGAGGCTCCTTACTTGTCTTTACAGATGACAGGGAAAGAGGTTCTGGGGACAGATGAATGGTGAGCTATTGGTAAGTGTCTGGCCTGAGAGAAGAATGAGACTTGATGCTGGGGAAGACAAATGTCTAGAGAAATGATTGAGGAAGGCCAGTAAATCAGCTGGGTGAAGTAGGTTATGGTAGCAGAGTGTACCACAGCTTGTCCCTTCCATCATACCAGCCATAGTTTTTCCACAACTTCTTTTTAACTCTTGTACTATAAAGATGTGAAAGTGGTATGCACTCTATGCAAACCCTGAGTGTGTTTCTTGACCATTTTGTTCTCTCTGGCCATGCAAAGTGCTTGAAAAACCATTAATTGAAAGAGCTCTGTGAGTCTCAATTCTTACCACTTATTTAGTTGTTCTTTGTTCCTTCCTTTTCTTTCATCCTGTTTAATTGCACTATTTCTTGTAAGGTGCCAGTACTCGGCTTTTGCACAGACTAAACACATTGGTACTTGAACTAACGGAGTTTGTGTTGGGCTTGGATGAAGCTGCTTAGCTAAAGTCAGTGAACTGGGTAGTGCTGCCCTCTTCCTTGGGGGTTTCTGATGGGTATTGGATAAAATAGGGGTTTTTTTCAGCCCTTTCTTGTCACTTGCAATCCCGAGAACTGCTTTGTCCCTGTCCTCTTAGGAGAGGATCCTTCAACAAAGGGTATGTTGAGATACACAACTTTCTATCCATACGATGCTGGAAGCTTACAGCATCAAAGGTTTTTCAAATAACAGATGCACCTGGCCACTAGAAATGGGAAAAGTGAGAGAGCATTCTATAGGTGCACATGAACATGACTGAACACAAAATTTGTGATAACAGAAGTGAATCATGCTGCAGTTAATGTCCCAGGTTAACCTTTAGTCATTCCTTGATCAGAACAGAATTCAGAAGATGAAAAAGCAGGTGACATAAACCCAAATTTAAATTAAAATTTAAATTGGGTGGGGTTTCCTTCTACCTGTGGTAAAACTGGGAAGATGTGTGATTTTTTCCCCCAAAGACTTATCTAAGAGTAATTTAAGCAACTAAGTAATCCTTTTACTTTCTGAGTGAGATACACAAGACCCTGTTCATGCCTCTGAAGCCTTTTAACCATTTAGCCTACCCCCATAGGATTTCAGAATTATTTTGCATCTCTTGGCAAGCATTATGGTGTAGCTAAATATTAGTCATGGCAAAAGCCAAGTAATACAGGAAAAAACCTACAGAATAATTTAAAATGTATTTATTCTAGTTTTTGTAAATCCCGTTTTACGGATCTCTTAATATATTGAGCTTTATAAAGAGTGCATTATTAAGAAATATAATATATTGTTCATGTGAGCTTTTTACAATTCTGAGCACTACATTGATAGATTATTCTGCACCACTTGAATTACTTGTGAGAAACACTTGAATATTTGTGTGACTTAATGTATTCAAATTACTATATACAAGTTTGCCAGGATGGTTTTATTATCGAATCTTGTCTTTGAGAACAGATGTGACTTCTTTTATCATGAATTTAAGATGCAAAACGTGATGTAGAGCGTGACTATAGATTGTTTTACAAAATTTTCAAAGACAGCTCTTTGAGTACATATGCATTGATGACTATACACACAAGCCAAAATCCTATTAAAAATTAAAAATACTTCTTCCATTGAGGCAGATATTCATTAAAGCTTGATACATAGCTCTTCAGTAAAAGAAACTTCAACAAGACCTTCAACCTCTAAAAGAAAGATTAGCTACTGCTTTTATCAGTACGGGCATCGCTTTGAAGAAACTGAACATCTGGTTTCCTTCTGGGAGAATTATGTTCTGTCCACTTGACCCTTTGTAAAAGTAAATATTTTTATTAGTTATGTTATGTAGGAATTTGAAAAAAATTTAATAAATGAAAAAGCCCCAACCTTTGCATTTTTAGCTTCAGTTACAGAAGTGCAATACATCAAATGATCTCATGTTCTTGATTAATGACTTTCTATTGTATTAAAAATTATACCAGTATGGAATTTGATAAGAGACATAACTTTTTCTTTGTTTTCCTTTTAATAAGAAAATATTTCTTTTTCTCCCTTGTTCCCTCCCAGAATTATGTTTGTCAAACCACAGACATTTCAGCCCTCACTCCTTTCGTTCAGCTATGGCTGTAAACTGCACTTCCAGGGTAAATCCACGTGGATGATATTTGCTTTCCACATAATTTAAATGTGTAAAGTTACTTAGTAAAGATAGCTATATGTTTTGGCTGTGATCAAACAGAGGTTAAGGTTTATTGGAGATGTAGATTCTAATCCTGTTTTCAAGGTAGAATAGAACGGACTGTAATATTGTAGTTGTTATATTTATTTCTTCTATGTAGAAATACACTTCTTAGGAAAAATGCCCCCTATGCATCACAGGTTTAAACACAAATGTTACTTGTTTTGTGCTGGTATGAGAGTGAGTGGATATCTTTAAAATACACAGTGCAGCCTTTTAACTAAGGAAAGGCATTGGACTTAATGAAATGTTACACTCAAGAAATTATTTTACAAGTCAAGCCAGTTAGGAATTTTTCAGCCAAAAATATTTTGTTGGAAAACAACAATTTATTGAAAACAGAACATTTCACGCAAGCAGTTTTTGACAAAACTATCAGGAAGAGAAGTTTTTCAGATACAGGATTGTAAGAAAACCTGTTTCAGTTCCATAGAAAAATAACAATGTAACTCAAGCAAATACTATCTCTCTGGAAAGCTCTGTCTCTATTTTTAATTATACTTTCTTTTTGAATTAGAGTCCTTCACTGATCTCTAACTCTTTTTCACAAGGAACATGGCTATTTTCAAAATTCTACTTTTTATTTTTTCATTAAGTGGCAAAGATGGCGTCCTAGTTGATTCTAGTCTATTGATGTTCATATTTGGAAATTGTTCCTATGGAAAAGAGTCTTCCATTGTTTTAATGCAAACTTGCTGACAAATGGCAGACGTAGCATGACTCAAGTCATGACAAATTATTTCCTCTGTTCTTTTTCATTCCCCATTTGACATGTATCAAAATCTGCTGGTCAGTCACTTGTCAGTGAAGTTAAGACTTACTCCAAATTCTTATAAATTTTATTTGTCCCTTTTGTTGTTGTTATTATGATTGGTCTAAACTGTGTTGCTTATGTAATAGGCACTGTAAGTGCCTGTCTCTTTACTGGATATGCCAGGGTTGATGGTTTATTAATCTTCAGGGTGAAATAAAGCCTTTCAAAAGACTGTGTATCAGAGTAGACAGCTTTTGATCAAGTGGGTTGCAGGATAATTGAGCAATGCTTGTGCCAAATCTGTCTAGGATCTAAACCAAAAATACAGAGTTTTTGTGTTTATTTTGGGAATAGGTTCATAGTTGTACGTTTGCCTTGTACAGCAATATTTATGAGAAATGACATTGAAGTGCAGTTAAACAGCACATTATAATATAAAATGTTACTGTGTCTCTGAAGCACATCTGGTAATGCAAGATGTAAAGCTATTAATTTGGTCAGGACAATGAGTTCTTTATGAACTGGGGCTAGCCCATTGAAATGAGTTTGCTCCTGAATTAATGATGATGGAGGGTGGGGAATTTGGAGTAATGACCATCTGCCGGGTTGTTGATGTCCAGCAGGCTTTAAGAGACAGAGTGACGCCTGTGGTAACATGCTTGGGCAAATCTTAATTTCTTTATTGTTACTAAGCATAGAGCAAGGAAACAAAAGATGGGTGAAACTGTAAAATTTAGGTAATTTTTGCATGAGTGAGAGGACTGTCTTCCAAGGGTTGAAGCTTACTATTATTCTCCATTCTTGAGAACAGCTTGATTTGATTCCCCCACCAGCCAGGAGAGATGAGAGGCAAAAAACCCAAATGCTTCTTACTCTGGGGACTGGAGGAGCCCCACACACGTGCTGTTGTGCTTCATCTCCTGTGGTGCAACAGTGCATATGTGATAAACTGAGTCCCCAGCTCTTCATCCCTGTTGCTATTCATTCCATGTACCTAAATGGCTTCCCAAGATGTAGTTTATCTGCCTGAAACTCTAATTCTCATGAAGCTCTTTAACAGCCTTTCAGCACCAAGAGTGGTGTACATTTCTTGAGATTGTCAAATCATATTTTGTCTTACCCACACCTTTATGAGACCTAAAGATACTTGAGTAAATTCTGTAGTGTAAATAACTGTATAAATGAGGGAGGCATGAAATTCCCCTGCACAAGTAATTTCCTTCCCTGCTTTCTTGGATATTAGTCTTCAAGGTGAGTGAC